>NC_141685.1:945079727-945738931 GCF_964263255.1 Lissotriton vulgaris | reverse complement strand
AGCCCAGGGACTTTCCTTGTGTTTTTTACCTTGTTCTCCTTGTCCCCTATTACCACAAAAAGGAGGCCTCCCTTCCTTTTTTACATAAATTCAAGATACCCCACAGAAAGACTAGGCCCAGGCATCACTAACTACCGCTGGTCAAAAGGCCACAACAACAGCCCAAAAATCGAAAAAACACAGAAAAATCAGCACAATCCCATGCCATCCATGCCCTCCATGATGTTTAAATTCAAGACACCCCACAGAAAGACTAGGCCCATGCACCACTCACTACCCCTGGTCAAAAGGCCACAACAACAGCCCAAAAATCGAAAAACACAGAAAAATCATCACAATCCCATGTCATCCATGCCCTCCATGATGTTTAAATTCAAGACACCCCACAGAAAGACTAGGCCCATGCACCACTCACTACCCCTGGTAAAAGGCTACAACAACAGTCCAAAAATCGAAAAACACAGAAAAATCAGCACAATCCCATGCCATCCAAGCCCTCCATGATGTTTAAATTCAAGACACCCCACAGAAAGACTAGGCCCATGCACAACTCACTACCCCTGGGCATAATGGTTGAAAGCTAGGCAAAATGGTTGCAGGCCTAAAAACACTGCCTGCATTCAAAATGCCCCCTTGCCTCCCAGCACATGGCCAGGGCCTGCCTGTACCAGCACTCAAAATGGCCCTCACCCATATGGCCTGTCCCAATGAAAACCCCAAAAAATCGAAAAACACAGAAAAATCAGCACAATCCCATGCCATCCATGCCCTCCATGATGTTTAAATACAAGACACCCCTCAGAAAGATTGGGCCCATGCACCACTCAGTACCCCTGGTCAAAAGGCCCCAACAACAGCCCAAAAATCGAAAAACACAGAAAAATCAGCACAATCCCATGCCATCCATGCCATCCATGATGTTTAATTTCAAGACACCCCACAGAACGACTAGGCCCATGCACCACTCACTACCCCTGGTCAAAAGGCCACAACAACAGCCCAAAAATCGAAAAACACAGAAAAATCATCACAATCCCATGCCATCCATGCCCTCCATGATGTTTAAATTCAAGACACCCCACAGAAAGACTAGGCCCATGCACCACTCACTACCCCTGGTAAAAGGCTACAACAACAGTCCAAAAATCGAAAAACACAGAAAAATCAGCACAATCCCATGCCATCCATGCCCTCCATGATGTTTAAATTCAAGACACCCCACAGAAAGACTAGGCCCATGCACAACTCACTACCCCTGGGCATAATGGTTGAAAGCTAGGCAAAATGGTCGCAGGCCTAAAAACACTGCCTGCATTCAAAATGCCCCCTTGCCTCCCAGCACATGGCCAGGGCCTGCCTGTACCAGCACTGAAAATGCCCCCCACCCATATGGCCTGTCCCAATGAAAACCCCAAAAAATCGAAAAACACAGAAAAATCAGCACAATCCCATGCCATCCATGCCCTCCATGATGTTTAAATACAAGACACCCCTCAGAAAGATTAGGCCCATGCACCACTCAGTACCCCTGGTCAAAAGGCCCCAACAACAGCCCAAAAATCGAAAAACACAGAAAAATCAGCACAATCCCATGCAATCCATGCCATCCATGATGTTTAATTTCAAGACACCCCACAGAAAGATTAGGCCCATGCACCACTCACTACCCCTGGTCAAAAGGCCACAACAACAGCCCAAAAATCGGAAAACACAGAGAAATCATCACAATCCCATGCCATCCATGCCCTCCATGATGTTTAAATTCAAGACACCCCACAGAAAGACTAGGCCCATGCACCACTCACTACCCCTGGTAAAAGGCTACAACAACAGTCCAAAAATCGAAAAACACAGAAAAATCAGCACAATCCCATGCCATCCATGCCCTCCATGATGTTTAAATTCAAGACACCCCACAGAAAGACTAGGCCCATGCACAACTCACTACCCCTGGGCATAATGGTTGAAAGCTAGGCAAAATGGTTGCAGGCCTAAAAACACTGCCTGCATTCAAAATGGCCCCTTGCCTCCCAGCACATGGCCAGGGCCTGCCTGTACCAGCACTCAAAATAGCCCCCACCCACATGGCCTGTCCCCATGAACACCCCAAAAAATCGAAAAACACAGAAAAATCAGTACAATCCCATGCCATCCATGCCCTCCATGATGTTTAAATTCAAGACACCCCACAGAAAGACTAGGCCCATGCACCACTCAGTACCCCTGGTCAAAAGGCCCCAACAACAGCCCAAAAATCGAAAACACAGAAAAATCAGCATAATCCCATGCCATCCATGCCCTCCATGATGCTTAAATTCAAGATACCCCACAGAAAGACTAGGCCCAGGCATCACTAACTACCGCTGGTCAAAAGGCCACAACAACAGCCCAAAAATCGAAAAACACAGAAAAATCAGCACAATCCCATGCCATCCATGCCCTCCATGATGTTTAAATTCAAGACACCCCACAGAAAGACTAGGCCGGTGCACCACTCAGTACCCCTGGTCAAAAGGTCCCTACAACAGCCCAAAAATCGAAAAACACAGAAAAATCATCACAATTCCATGCCATCCATTCCCTCCATGATGTTTAAATTCAAGACACCCCACAGAAAGACTAGGCCAATGCACCACTCACTACCCCTGGTAAAAGGCCACAACAACAGCCCAAAATTGAAAAACACAGAAAAATCAGCACAATCCCATGCCATCCATGCCCTCCATGATGTTTAAATTCAAGACACCCCACAGAAAGACTAGGCCCATGCACCACTCACTACCCCTGGGCATAATGGTTGAAAGCTAGGCAAAATGGTTGCAGGCCTAAAAACACTGCCTGCATTCAAAATGCCCCCTTGCCTCCCAGCACATGGCCAGGGCCTGCCTGTACCAGCACTCAAAATGGCCCCCACCCATATGGCCTGTCCCAATGAAAACCCCAAAAAATCGAAAAACACAGAAAAATCAGCACAATCCCATGCCATCCATGCCCTCCATGATGTTTAAATACAAGACACCCCTCAGAAAGATTAGGCCCATGCACCACTCAGTACCCCTGGTCAAAAGGCCCCAACAACAGCCCAAAAATCGAAAAACACAGAAAAATCAGCACAATCCCATGCCATCCATGCCATCCATGATGTTTAATTTCAAGACACCCCACAGAAAGACTAGGCCCATGCACCACTCACTACCCCTGGTCAAAAGGCCACAACAACAGCCCAAAAATCGAAAAACACAGAAAAATCATCACAATCCCATGCCATCCATGCCCTCCATGATGTTTAAATTCAAGACACCCCACAGAAAGACTAGGCCCATGCACCACTCACTACCCCTGGTAAAAGGCTACAACAACAGTCCAAAAATCGAAAAACACAGAAAAATCAGCACAATCCCATGCCATCCATGCCCTCCATGATGTTTAAATTCAAGACACCCCACAAAAAGACTAGGCCCATGCACCACTCACTACCCCTGGGCATAATGGTTGAAAGCTAGGCAAAATGATTGCAGGCCTAAGAACACTGCCTGCATTCAAAATGGCCCCTTGCCTCCCAGCACATGGCCAGGGCCTGCCTGTACCAGCACTCAAAATGGCCCCCACCCACATGGCCTGTCCCCATGAACACCCCAAAAAATCGAAAAACACAGAAAAATCAGCACAATCCCATGCCATCCATGCCCTCCATGATGTTTAAATTCAAGAGACCCCACAGAAAGACTAGGCCCATGCACCACTCGGTACCCCTGGTCAAAAGGCGCCAACAACAGCCCAAAAATCGAAAAACACAGAAGAATCAGCACAATCCCATGCAATCCATGCCCTCCATGATGTTTAAATTCAAGACACCCCACAGAAAGACTAGGCCCATGCACCACTCACTACCCCTGGTCAAAAGGCCACAACAACAGCCCAAAAATCGAAAAACACAGAAAAATCTGCACAATCCCATGCCATCCATGCCCTCCATGATGTTTAAATTCAAGACACTCCACAGAAAGACTAAGCCCATGCACCACTCACTACCCCTGGTCAAAAGGCCACAACAACAGCCCAAAAATCGAAAACCACAGAAAAATTTGCACAATCCCAGGCCATCCATGCCCTCCATGATGTTTAAATTCAAGACACCCCACAGAAAGACTAAGCCCATGCACCACTCACTACCCCTGGTCAAAAGGCCCCAACAACAGCCCAAAAATTGAAAATTCCAAAATTGTATTTGCAGCAACTGTAATGCCTCAAACAAACTTACTTGTGAAATTTCTAATCCAAAAGTGATCCAAAGAAAGTCAAAAAGGCCTCAAATCCAAATATCCAGCAGCATCCACAAAAAGTAATCCTTCCAGGTCAAGAATCCGAATGAAAGTGACCAGCACATGAAGAAAGCACTGGGAGGAGCCTGCTGGACAGGAACAGGAAGTTGGAGACTGTGGGGCACTTTCTTCCTCCCCCCCCCCAAAAAATGGACTCCTTGCAAAAAAAAGTGCAGGCAAATGTCAACCTGAGGAGTTATTCTGATAAAAATCATTTTCAGAAGGTTTATGCTGCTTGCTGGTGGATTTCTTGTGCAGAATTTCAAATTTTGTAATTTCGCGAGTGCAAGATTGTTGCTGCCCGCCGCATCTACGTGTTCGCAATTGCGAACTCTCGCGATTGCGAACCCTCGCGATGCGTGCTGTGCAAGGTGGCAAGCCGCGATTACGTAATCGCGGTCGCCAAACTCCCGCGGAATCCCGCAGCAAGATCCAAAATGGCGCAGCACTCGCAAAATATCGAGAAAAACAACTTGGCAAACGCTGAATGACGGTAAGTGAACGCCGCACGCCGCAATATTGTATCACCAAGAAAAAAAAAATCCGCTGCGTGCGAATTTGCGGATTTCCGGTAAATTCGCGAGAGTTCGCGGATTGCGAATTTACCGAAAATCCGCAAAATCCGCGAGCGGAACGGATTTTCCGCCCATGCTTAGTTGTAATATCGAGGTTGGAAAACTGGTGCTGCGGTGGCTAGACTGCCATCACCATGCCACAGTGAACGCCAAACTTATAATCAAGCCCAAAGTGTGTTTGTGTTCCTAATAACTGACCACAACCTGAAAGTAAAGTTGTGACTGCCATTTTGTTTGTCCTGTTGCCTGTTTGGTGGCAGTAAAGAGTGAAAACACTTAAAAGGTCAGGGTACAGGTATCTTGACCTCATAGGACATATGGTGGGGCTGAGGGAGCCCCCCTCCCGGGCAAGAAATTGCCTTAAAAAATTTCGTGGCCATGATTTGTGTACCCACATTGGGAGAAAAAAAACCTCACCTACTCATACACCATTTCCCTGCTGCTTGAGTTTGGATGCATGGGGCTTTGTGCAGTCGGGGTTGTATTAAAGTGTAGTAATTATGTATTACTTTATGCTAAACATAAAAATTCACACAAAAAACACAAAGGTTACATGGACATTATAGTTAGGTTGCTGTTAAGTAACTTTAGGCCATAAGTTTCACTTTCTTGAAATAACGATAAGTATAAATATAACTGCTGAATTTCTATGGTTTTGTTTGAGTAAAACACGTCAACCTAACTATAACGTACCTGTAACCTTTGGTTTTTTTCAGAGAGTGTATATATATATATATGGGGGCAGAAGGGCAGAAAAACAAGGGAAAAACGAGTCTAACAGAGGGCAGAAGGGCAGGAAAAACAAGGGAAAAGCGAGTCTAACAGAGGGCAGAAGGGCACAAAAAACGAGTCTAACAGGGGGCAGAATGAATCCCGCCCTGCGTGTTTGTCCACGAAGATGCCACCGTTTTGTGCAATACCTCTACTCAACTGGAGTACTTTCTACTGTCTAATCAGTAAGTGCTTCCTCGTTGGCTAAATGTATAGGGACAGATTTGCAATAACTGGCGCATCCCCAGGGATGCGCCAGTTATAGTGCGCCGCAGCTTTGCCACCCATGGTCCGCCGCATTTACAATGCGGCGCACCATGTGGCAAAAACGTCACGCATTTGTGCCGTAAAAGCAGTGCATTGCTGCAGCTGCGTCGCAAGCGTGACGCAGCTCCAGCAATGCTCTGGGGTGCCCTATCTCCCCAATGCTGCGTCAAGCCTTGCACCTGCTTCAAGCAGGCGCAGGGTTTTGATGCAGCATTGGCCTAAAAGTGAATGAGTGAAATCTTGTAGATTTCACTCAGCCACTTTTAGGTGGCGCTCCTGCGCAGGAACGCCCTCCCCTGCGCCCGAACGCATCCTGATGGCGCAGGGCTTTACAAAGTGACGCATCTCTCAGCATTGCTGAACGCAGCTCCAGCAATGCTCTGGGGGGTCCTATCTCCCTAATGCTGCGTCAAGCCTTGCGCCAGCTTCAAGCGGGCGAAGGGTTTTGACGCAGCATTGGCCTAAAAGTGACTGTGTGAAATCTTGTAGATTTCACTCAGCCACTTTTAGGAGGCGTTCCTGCCCAGAAACGCCCTCCCCTGCGCCGGAATGCCTCCTGATGGCGCAGGGCTTTACAATGTGACGCATCTCTCAGATACGTCACATTGTTAATACCCAGCACCATGGCGCTACTTTTGTGCTGCCGCTGTGTCACAAAAGTGACGCTACTGTGGCGCAAAAGATGCACAAGCGGCTTGTAAATCTGCCCCTTAGTGCTTTTACTACACTGTAGCTGCGTAAAGGGCCAGAAGATGTGTCTCCAGTGACCATGTGTGCCTGTGCCCGTGTTACAGGCACACATGGTCACTGGAGACATGTCTTCTGGCCCTTTACGCAGCTGCAGTGTAGTAAAAGCACTATACATTTACCTAATGAGGGAGCACTTACTGGATTAGCCAGTAGAAAGTACTACAGGGCAAATTGCAAAGAAATCTGCGATTTCGCTGGAAAATTTGCGAATTTGTGGATTTTTTTTGCGATTTCGCGGGGAAATCCACGAACTCCCAGAACGCGAATTCGCAAATTTCACCCATGCTTAAAATAAATATATATTTATATATATATATATATATGCAACCTACTGGCGGTCACTAGCAGGTAGTTATAATTAGGACCAAAGTTTCCATAGGTAAAGCGTTTTTGGTTTTGTCAATAACTTTGTCGCCACTTGACTAATCTTGCGAAATGTTCAAAAAACCTCCCCTTTTTTGTTCATCTGCTAGATTGAAAGCTTTGCGGTGATCCGTTAAGAGGGGGCCGAAAAAAGGGGGTTCCCAGAACAAGTTTTCCTCATATTATGTTTATGGGGATTTTACATTTTTCGAACACAACTACAGCCCGAACCTGGAGGAAGGGTAAATGGCTTCCAACAACATTTTAGCTATCCAGCTGTGGGACTTACTGGAAGGGTAGTTGGCCCCCAAGGACCCAAAGGAGTAAAGTGGAATTCCTCCCCCTATCAGTAGTGCACCAGGAGGCGTGTTTGCAACATGGTGGAAAAGGGGATGTGGCCTCCGAAGACCTTTCAGCAATCCCACTGTGTAGGGCTTACTGGCGGTAACAGGAGAAGTTTAGGGAGGCTGTGGGGGTTTTGGGTGGGAAGGGTATTTTCAGTGTTCAGGGTGGGTGTGTTTTTTTGGTTGGCAAGGTTTTTTTTGGGGCTTAGGGTGAAAATAGGTTTCTGGGTGGCAAGGGTATTTTTAGGGTTTAGGGTGGCTGCAGTTTTTTGGGTGGGATGGGTATTTTTAGGGCCTGGGTGAGTGTTTATTTTTGGGTAGCATTGGTATTTTTCGATTTTAGGGTGGGTATGCGTTTTTGGATGACAAGGAAATTTTTAGTGTTTCGGGGGGTATGGGTTTTTAGGTTTGTTTTTTTAGGCTTAGGGTGAATGTGTGTTTTAGGGTAGGAAGAGTACTATTTTAAAGTTTAGGTTGGGTACCTTTTTTTGGGTGGCAAGGGTATTTTTAGCGTTTAGGGTGGATGTGGGTTTTTGGTTATAGGTTTTTGGGTGTGAGCATGCGGAGTTGCTTGTTGTGCATGCTCGTGCATACTCACAAGACGTTTCTGATGCTCCTCAATGCAGATTGTGTGCTCAGGTAGAAATATCGTGCAAACTTCCATGCCGTGCTTCCACCATATGGGCACGGCCGTCTTGTTTTTCTGGGGAACACCGTTTACAATGCGGTGTTTACACCGCACTACCTTAACAATGCTGCCATTACAACGCAAGTCGTTACTACGACTTGCACTGGATGGCGTTGTTGGTTAAGGAATATTGTAATTTTATATTCCAATACCTTCCCTACTGTTACGTGGACTGGTGTTGGAATATAAAATTATAATATTCCACAATCCACGCCCTTCAACGCAAGCCGTTGTAACGACTTACGTTGTAATGGCAGCGTTGTCAAGTACCGCGATCTAAAAGATCGCGTTGTACTGACATACATCTGTTTTTCTACTGTTTGTTATGGTTCTGAGGCCTGTTTTGAATCCTCCCAATATCTTTTCAATCCTTTGTTTCTAAAACTTTTTTTCTGATCTTTTTCATTTATTATCTATCCCTATCTCTTCCTCAGTGTATATTTTTCATTTTTTATCCTACTTTTCCTGCTTTATTGTATTGTTTTTCTATTACATGCATTTTTTTTTACTTCCCTACTTCTTCTATTTACTTTTTTTTTTACTTCTACATTTTTCTTTCCGCCACCCTGAACCATGGCTAACAGTGCTAAGATGAAGCAGAGTGCAACCAGGATCCGCCTTCCTTGTGGACGGCGGCACCCAGAAGGGGTGGAACCCCAGGCCTTATTCTTGGAGGTGGAGGTGGATGCCCAAGTTTTTTTTGTGCAGCGCCACCTCCCCTTATCCTTGGCAGCAGGCCACAGGCCTGGTTCAGGCTCTGGGGTCCAGGAGCATTACCCCCAGTGGGAGAGGGTGCGCCAGGAGTGTTTTGCTGATCTGAGGTCCAGAGCACCCACAAACAACTGACTCACCAGTGGTCAAACATCCTGGACCGAGAGCAGGACCTGCTGGATCTGCTAAGTGTTGAGGTCATGGGGCTAGGTGAGTAGCTAATTTGTATTACTATTGTGTGTTCTGTTCTGTGTTATTGCTAATATTCTTTTTTTTCCCATATAGCAAGAATGCTGCTGCTGCTTACATGCAGGTAAGCTACATTTAAAAATCTTATATTATGTGATTGTTATTCTTCTAGATATTTGCTCAGCACTATCAATCTTACTTGTTTGCAACTTTGCACTCACTTGGGCTGATTATGTAAGAGAGGTTAGAGAACCTAAGTTAGGTAATGCAGACTAGAGAGACTCCTTTCCTTTGTCCTGTCACTAGGTTAGGTAGGTAGTTAGAGTTGGTTACTTAGTATTAGTTGGTAATTTTTAAGCGGTCTGAGTGATGCGTCCTCAGTCACGTGGCGCTGAGTCCTTAGTAGAACCTTTTGTAGTTTGTTAGTGAGTGAATAATATGGCAACTTAGCATCAGTTCCCAACCAACAATCTGGTGTATGCAATATGCATACGTCCATCAATGCATTTGTGAGGCCTAAATTAAATGGAGACTTAGTGAATTGGCCTATCAAAGGGGTTGATTCATTGATGATTGCGAATGTGATCGGAACTTTGGAGAGGCAAATATTATTTTTGGCAACTCATTCCAAAGTCTTTAGAATAGGCGGGCTATGTGGTACTTAGGTTTAGGATTCTGGAATCGGAATGGAACAGTGGAATAATAAAGAGATAGGACAGTTCATGACTGCGATACTAGTCTACTACTACTAGTCGATCTGATTAGATAGGTCCATTTTATTGCAACTGCTGTTTCCTCTCCAAAAATCTTTTTGGAGCGATTTTTTGAATATTTTTTATTTGTTAAACACCAATCCATTTTTGTCTCTTTATTATGTCTGACATGATCAGCATCCAGGGTCAAGAAGACAACAGGGTCTGCCAAGGGGGGAGCTGAAGGTGCCTCCCAGGATCGCTCCTCTACTACAAATAGCTCTGCTGCTGGCCCCAGTAAGTCCTCCTGTTGCTCATCTTAATAATTATATTTCCCTAACTTTTACTGCACCTTATTTTTTTTTAAACTATTATTTGCATTTCCCAATGTATTTTTTACCAAATCTTCTTTGATCTGTTTCTAAATTCTTTTTATCCCTGCATTAGCTACCAACTTAGTTATTTATATTTTTAGTGTCTGTATTTTTTTATATCAATCTAACTGCCTCTGACTCTGTACTACTACTAGTCTGTCTATAGCTTGCGTTGTAACTTATTCTGTTTTTTCAGTCACCTTTCCCTCTCCTTTATATTTTGTGGACTGCCTAATGCTGGTACTACTGTAAGACTCTGAGAACACATTGACCTGACCTTTACTACTACTAGTACTACTACTCTTCTGTGCAACTAATATATTCTACACATGTTTGTTGAGATTAGAAGGCTTTCTTTTACTTTCTTTCCCATGCTCAATCAGTAAATAAAATTATGGCCACGTTGAACACCCCAAAGTGGTGTATTTTTACTTTTTTTGGTCTAGGCCTAGTATTATTATTATTATTAGCAGCATTTGATTGTGAACAACTTACTACCGTGCACCATGGCTGGGAGGGAGTTTGAGGGCACAATTATTTTTTCCACCCAAGAGAGAGGTTTCAAGAGACCTCATGTCCGATTGTCTGCCCAGTTGGCCACTCTTTTTCTTTTTTCAAAGTTTTAAAACTCAGATTCGCCAATTGCTCTAGCCACTGAGTTCAGTCCTTTGGGTTGTCATCTTCTTGAGAAGCTTTTCAAAAATTGTCACCAACAAAATGCCAAACAAATATTTTATTATTTTTTATAGGATAGGACATACTGTCTACTCTACTCTAGTACCCGATTTGTACTAGTAATGTGTGTGGTGTACGTATGTATTGTATTTTCAATATTGCTAGTGAAAAAAAATAGGGGGAAGCGTATATGGCATCTAAAAAATGTGTAATGTTTTTTTAAGGCGTACTGACAACCAGTGCCAGGGCCAGCGGGGAAAGCGACATCAGCCAAGATGGAGCAGATGCGGCAGCTGCAGGGGGTGAGTCAGCAGCAGTGGCGGGCAGTGCTAAGGTATATTCCTTACTTACTGACAATACACACTTGTTGCAAGGGTGTACACTGTACTGTTGAGAGAGACTAAGGGGCCAATTTCGATCTTGCTAGGAAAGCCCAATTTAGTATAATGCATCTGTATGCTGACAGACTCGGTTCGGCCGGGCTCCCATTGAACTCTACGGTACCTAACGCGTACACAGGCTTCCATAGCAAAAGGGACTGGGAGGGGAAAAGCGAACACCCTGTGGCAGGCACCCCATGATCCCCACCACACTGTGTAGGCTTGTATCGGGGGGACGCATGGGCCCCCCCCTGTGACCGATTCGGAGGGCCCCAGGTGAAGGAGGGGCTTGCTACAGCCCCCGAAGTCCAATTCCCACAGCTGTTTCATCTCACTGAGACCGAGTCGATACGGCTGTCCAAATCGGGCATCGTACTCACTCGTTCAGAATCCAGCTTCATTGCATGGCACGATTTGGCTGCGAACGAGTCAGTTGGACAGAAACGGGTTCGGAAACAATCTGGTTGATGCGAATAGGATCTTCGCATTGTACTTGGTTGCTCAGAACAGTGGACGATTCGGCTGGAAACATAGGCTCAGAATCGGATTCGCACATTCCGAAACCCATCTCGAGGCCTTCCTAACGACATTGGAATCAGCCCCTAAGTTGTTGTGAACAACGGTTAAAGAAGACACCCTTTACTTAGCATTAGCAATAGCATAGGCGGTGGGAATTGAGTAACTAACGGCCTCTTCTATCTGACTTGAACTCAGCTGAGAACGTTTTATGAAGAAGGCTAAGAGTCAGAAAACCTTGACGAATGGGCGAAACGAAAAGGGAAAGAAGGATGGAAGGAGGAAGGATAGGTGACATGTAATATATGACTAGCAGAGAAGGAAGTGTGGGTGAAGGAAGGGGGCCTGGGATGGATAGGTGGCTGATAGGATGAATGGGTAATAGAATGATGGGTAAAAGGAAAAAAAAAGGATGCCTGCCCGGGTGGGTGAAACTACATGGGTGATAGGAATCCTCTGGGGGGTTTGGCAGGTTAAACTCAAAGGCAAGCAAGGATGTATGGGTAGTGGTTTAAAAGTAAATGACAAATGTATGTTGTTGGGGAAAGATTTCTTGAAATATTAAGAAGAATGATAGCCATGTTTACTTTGAATGTATGGATGCCTGGATGGTATTCAATCATAGCATAGGTGGAGACTGTCACTGCATGAAGAGAATGTAAAAAAACAATAAACTTTGCTAGAGTAGTAAAGCCAAGAGTGAAGATAAGAGCAAGATTAGAATTTAAACATTTTTGATTCAAGGTTGTATTTCAGAATGGTCCCTTGACTCACAGTAGTTTGCAAGCACAACATTTATATTGTATATGTATGTACCCATACCCATCCATTATCATTAGCCTCCCTCCGACTCCGAGGACCACTCCCTACCTATGTCATCTCGACGGTGTCAACCATGGGTGGTCTACCGGCTGCATGGTTACACAATCAAACAATAGTAGTACTGCATGTCGTCCCTTATGTAATCATTCATATCAGATATCATCTGCCTTGTTGCAGTAGTCAGGGTGAACGTGAAATTGAGCATTTGCCATTGATTTAACAGAGTATGGCCATAATAGAAAAATAAGATAATTGTGTAGTTGTAGACTACATCTGCCCCACCTACAGACAGGAGTAAAGTAACGTGAGTCTGTGACTGCGACACAAGTATGTCTGTCTAGGGCGTACGCTGACTGAGCTGGCATGCCTTCAAGGTTAATTTAGCTAAACAAGAGAGAGAAAAAGACAACTTGTCTACTCCATAGTGCCTAGTAATGCCTGAAACTACCACAATGTTAGAGGAAGAGGAAGTGGGAGGATACCACAAATAATATGTACTGTGCTTGCTATTGCTACTCTGACACTATAATTTAATCTGTATACTTAATTTTGTGTTATTGTTTTGCTAAGATTAACTAAAATGATATTTTTTCTTTCTTAATATAGCTAATCCTTCCCAACTGAAACAACCACCCAACAGGAAGGAGGTAGCAGCCATGGCCCGCCTACGGAAGCTGGAGGCCATCCGTGATGAATATCGGCGGATGGCGTTTCTGATGGAGGAGTAGGAGGCGCAGCAGCTGCAGCCTCCTCCAATGCCCTGGGCCCCAGCCAGGCCACTGCAGTGCCTCCAGTGGTATGGCGCCATGGTCTGGCAGCCCCTTTTTTAAACACTGCTGCCCAACCCTATTTATGCAACTACAAGACATTTTAGCTCTGCATGCTCCTCCAGATGGCATGGCTAGAGGAGCGGATAAACACCCTGGAGGGGAAGATCTGGCAATCTCGCTGCTAGGCCTCCATCACCTTGCACTTTTTTAAATCTTTTTTTTGGTGGGTAGGAATTGTGTGTTGGGTAAATCTTGTGGTTTTGTGAATGGACATTTTAATTTATGGACATTGGACTCTTAATGATCGACATTGGTTGGGGTTAGGGAGAGAGGTGGGCCAGGTGTTGTCGGTTTTTCATTCTAGTTAGTTTATTTGTTAGGGGAATAAATTATTTATAGTTTACATATGATGTAAATCTTTTGTGAGGGGGTTACTCTTTTATGTCACACTGTTTCTTTTGCTGCAGGGCCGCAGACAGTTTTTTTTGTAATAAATCTTTTTATTAATATAAACAAAGAAAATAAGGACGTATCAGGTGCAATACATTCAGTCACAACAGTTAAATAAATAGTTTCAAATACCAGGATAAATGTAGGATGACAAGAGAGGTTACTGAGACACCGACCCTTATAATCACTCGACAATATGCAGCTAAATACAATTTACGATACACCCTAAGCGTTACAACCCTCAGACCCCGTCCATCCATAGAATCAGGATAATTAAGCTTGTACTGCCCCCAGATACTAAAACATAATCAGGATAAATGACGGATATCTATGCATACAATAAAACAAAAAATAAACATCGCAAAACGCGCACACCCCCTTCCCCCTCCCTGCACCCCTGCATGTAGCTTACGCTCGTCCCCAACTAGCAGTGTGCCTGTCACCCCGAATCTATTCTACAATAACTAAAAATAGTAAGTGGAGGAGGACCTTCGGTCAGGCCCCCAGTCCCCCCCACCACATCTCAGCTTCCCCTATGTTTATGAATTCACCAAGTTCAATATTAAAAACACAAATCAGGGGAATCATCGTTCGCCTGTCCCGCCTCCCGCAACTGATGATATAAAATTGAGTCCCGCACAGCCAGCAAATTCACTAATGTCATCAAGGCGTCATTTATTCTCAACCTTGGCCTGCCCGATCAGGCGCATGAATACTTCCCAGCCAGTCTGCCGCCGCCTCAGGAGAGTCCAAGAACCAGACTTTTGCATTAGGTTCCACCCGGAAGCGAGCCGGAAACATCAAAGCATATTGTATCCCATTGTCTCCGAATTCCCTTTTCACCGGCAAGAATCCCTGACGTTGTTTTTAAAACCATTGCGTTAAATTCAGATGGTAACGGATAAAATCTTCCACAAACTGAGCCGATTTTCGACCCTCTGACTCCTCTGGGATTCCCAGTATTCGAACGTTGTTTTGCAGTTCCCGTCCTTCATAGTCAGTTAACCTGCTATCCACAAGAGTTCTCGGGCCTTAAGCTCCCACGCATCATGTTTCTAGGAATTCACGCCATCTATTAATTTAGCTGTTTTAAGTTCCAGGGCTTTCTCTTTTTCATTCGATTTTAAGACGTCTGCTCTTATTTGCCCCATCTCAAGCGTAACGGCATCCAATTTATGGTCCAAGGCTTGCATTCTCTGGCCCAGGGAGGAATGAACCCTACCGATAGCCACCATTATATCTCCTATTGTAGGTTCATCCCTGGTCAGCGCCATCTCTTATCCCCCAGTGGTGTCAGTTTTTGTCTCCACCGGAGACCCTTTGATTAGGATATATTGTTCCGAATTGTTCACTTGGGCCTTTCTAGTCCATCTGAAGGAGCGGGTCTAGGTTTTACTCAGGTCGGTTTTGGGCGCCATTTCGTTCACTGTGTCCGCCTTCTGTGCCCATGTCTGTAAGCAAAATCCCACTATGATACTCTTTAACGGCCAACGTACGATCCCACCGATTTTTCGGGACACACCAGGGCTGTCTCCGAGTTACGCCCGCATCAATCAGGCCGTGTTACAATCAGCATCCGGGCCGTCAACTCTCCGGGTTCCGTCATTCAGGGCGCTCCGATTGCAGCCGCCGTATTGTTTTCATACAACACTGTTGCTGCTATTTGGATTCGAGGTCCACTGTTAAAATCGGGCGAATCTCAACTTCCATCCAGGCCGACTGGTTCTTCCCGACCCCTTGCCGGCCGCTCCATCACTCTAGGCCCCGGCTTCAAAGTTGGTGCAGGCCACAATCTTAATGACGACGTTTCTCCATTCTCAAAGCAGGTGGAACACTCGGGATCACACGGTCAGGCGTCATTTTGACTCATCTATGCGGGGGCAGGGCATAGGCACAGGATAAATAACAGGATCTTGTGGCAGGAGAAGGAGGTCGACGAGCCGGTAGCCTAGGCGGCCATCTTGGTCGCCGGGTTAGCTCCTCCTCCCGCAGCCAGTTTTTGATTGAAATCTGGCCTTAGTGTAACACACCAACAGATAGATGCGGTTCCCTCACTTGTCCTACTAGAACTCTCAGTCTCTCCTCCGAGTCTATGCAGTCTGCAATTAAAACCCCTATGGATTCTGAAGGGTGTGGGTGTGTCAATTAATTAATTTCCATAGTGTATACATTATGCCTCCCCCAAACATCTTCTCTTAACTGGGATTGATGTTTATACTTAGGCGAAGAGATGGCTGCATGGTGATGATTTGGTTTCCCAAGGTGCCATGGTGGTGGTAGTAGTAGTAAACACTGACAGTAGTATTTGCAAAAAAAGAAAATGAGACAGCCAGTCACCTGAGGGAGACTAGGGAACAAGTAGTAGAAGTACAGTACACAAGAAGACTGCCAAACAATGAACCATGATGATGATAAGCAATGCTAAGGTAAAATAAACCAGAATGCCTGGAGGGCTAGCCTAGTACAAGTTACAAACTGAAGTCGACTCGAGCTATGAAGTGGACAAGCGGCTTCGTAACCTTTTAGTGCTGGAACTAGGTTGATTGATGACTCGATGCTGGCAACCATTCATATTATTAAATTTGGATTACGTTTCCCTGGAAAAAACTAATAATATTGAATACTGTGCATGGGCGGGCAATCTAATATTGCCAGTGTGGCTATAGTATATATACTTAGAGCAGATGAAGATCCTCGTCCTGCCTTGAGTTAGTGTTGCTTTTACCACTTCAGCCCCAGCAAGTGTGTGATCAATAATTGATGTCAATTTAATTTAGTCACACCTCTATATAAATCACACAGCCTGGGGGAAGAATGTTAGGGTTTGATGAACTGTTGGAAAGGGGGATTTGAGGGAAAAGTTTGACAAAGACAAACACTACACATGAACAACACACAAAATCTTGGCACCCAACATCATATAAATCTGTTAAGGGAGAAAAAGGAAAAGCATGCATGATGATGACTTGATGAGTGTAGTACTAGACTAGTACATGCCTGTACATAATTCATATTATGCAATTGCCTTGCCTGTCTTCCCCCAGAGAGACCCAAGTTACATATATTTTATGTTCTGTTGTTGTACCGGGCTTCCTTTGAAAGATAGCAAAGAAAATTTAAAAAATATGTGTAGGAGTCAAACATATAAGTAACCATAAACAACAGCACACACAGTCATAATGATTGAAGAGAAAAAAATAATCAAATGAAAATTATACTATAATTATTGCCAAATTGGGAGTTTCATCTCTGCATTCCTCTTGGTCCTTCTGTGGACTGTCCATCCGTCAATCTTGGGTGCCTGCCTGGCAGATGCTGTTTGGTAAGGTAAGTGTGAGCTATTTTTCTCAGTATAGGGCAGGGTAAAGGCAGGGTGGTAGATGGAAGAACAAAAAGGATATTGAAAAATGAGCCAGAAAAGTAAGTTAAACTGCATAAATTAAGTGGGAGTGCAGCAAGAAAATTTTCAGAGATGGCATGGCTAAATCATGTCTGTCTCCAGCAGTTACCTCTAACAACAGGAGCAGGCCCACCCACCCAACCTCCACTTAGCTTAGAATTTGAGCCAGACAGTACTAATCACACATATACACAAAGCAACATAGCATTTTACAAATTAAGTAACCAATTCAATGCATCGCTGTCAGTCACACCCCCACACTCGCCTCCACCACTGCACAGACATGTAGGTGTGGTGGTGTTATTTACCTTTTCGGCCACTCATAAAACGCCCCAAGATATTCCATCAATCGTCTCTGATCTTACTGACTGACAGCGAGTATGGTATGGTCACAGTGTCCAACTTTGTAGTGTTCCGAGTGAGTCCAGACTCAAAAATGCATTAGATCTGCCTGCAGTACGGGGCGTGGCCAGCACCATGACTGGCTAGGACGTGACTCTCCAGAGCTCCGGCTAGCTGCCTCAATACCCGTCGTCCAGACCGTCCCAATCCACACCAAATTGCCACAGGAGGTGCCCCTGACCAGTCGGACCCCGAGGGGACCACTTTCTCGCTGAAAAAGCAACAGACTGCATCGCGGAGCCAACTCGAAGGCGTGCCCCCGGGCACACTGTGGTCGTCAAGATGGCGACTGCCTAGGCGAAGGTCAGTGATCTGCACTGACCTGGGGTCCCTCATTCCGAGAGAAACACACGGGCGTGTGGCGCTGCTTCCTGGCCCAGATTCAGGTGCCCCTGCGGTGATCTGAGCCGATTGAGGGCCGCGGAGGGAGTGTTTGGGGGCCTCGTCGGGTCCGGCACCCACCACCAACATGGCGGCGGTCGTGGTGCTGAGGAGCTGAGGCCGTCCTGCAAGCTGCCACACGCACGGGTCCAGCGAAGCACAGGGCGCGGAGGTGAGGACTGCCTGGAGGGCCCCGGGGGCGGCAAAGACTGTGGGGGAGAGCCGCCTGGTCCCCTCTGCCTGTCGGCGCCTTTACCAACATGGCGGCCGCTACCGCGAGGTAGTGTGTGGTGCTCCGCGGCATGACTCCCGGCTGCCGCCCGTCCCTCGGCAGCTGGACAATCAACACCCCCCCCCGCCTGGCGCCGCCCTTGCTGAGAGCGGGGCTGCTCGGGGGGAGAGTCATCCAGGACCGGTGAGCCCTCCGGGGGTGGTCGGCGACATCAGTAGGGGACACACCTGGGGGCACGGGAGGAGATCGCCCTGTGACCTGTGAAGGGGCACTAGGGGCCTATTGACGCTCTACCGCAGGCCGCGGGTGAGAGTGACCCATGTCCCGGCTTGTGGCCCCCCCCTGGCGGTCCGGACGCTTTGTGGTGGCCCTGCCACGCATAGACACTCTCCTGGGGGGGCGATCCGGCGAGGCGGTTCTCCATCGTGCGCCTGCCTACCTCGGCTGTCACCTGGCCTGGGAGCAGGGCCTGCCACTCGCGATCCCGGGGACTACTGGAAGCGGCCAATAGAGAGAAGAGGAGACTGATAGACCTTCCTGCCACCGCCCGCCGGAGACCCGGCCAGCTGGACGAGTGAAAGGTGGACGTCGGTGTCCCGTGCGACCCACGAGCTGAGGCTCCTTCACCGCACCCTTGAGAAGACGCGGAATCGGCGGACCGTCCTCCAGGTTGTGAGTGGCGCCCGGGGCCTGGGGTGCCTCGCTGTTCGCCCAGAGAACTCAACGAGCTGACCCAGTGAACCATGGGGAAGAGAGATATACCTCCATAAGGGCCCAAACAGGGGACCATGGACAATTTTACTGCCCCGCATTCGGCGGCGGTAGGCCTCCACGACGCGTTGAGCGCGCGCTCGGACACCGAGTTGCTGATGGAGGCCATCCAGGCCTCGCGAACAGATATTCAGGAGTCCAGAGCAGCCCTGGAAGTAAAGATAGGAGAAGTGTGCTTGGAGGTGACACTCCTGCGACAGGACTTCCGGAACCTATCCGACAGGGTTACCTCTGCAGAGACGCGGATGGGCGAGGCAGAAGACTCGATCACTACCCTACGCAAGGACATGGCAGAGCTTCAGGCATCCCATCGCCAACTTCTATGGAAGGTCGACGACGCCGAAAATAGAGCGCGACGTAACAACCTCCGCTTTGTTGGCTTTAGGGAGGGAATTGAGAAAGCTGATATGGTATCCTTCCTACGCACGTGGCTCTTGGAAACTTTCCCGACGGTGCAATTCTCCCCCTGCTTCATTATTGAGAGGGAGCACAGGGCCCTCCTAGTGAAACCTCCGGAGGGAGCAAGACCGCGACCAGTCATAGCGCGCTTTCTTAATTTTGCTGACAGGGACCTTATCCTGAGAGAGGCGAGGAAACTGGGTGAGATCCGTCTGGAAAATGCACATATCATGGTCTTTCGGACTACAGTCAGGAGGTGCAGAAACAACGCTGCGCTTTCGACTACGTGAAGGCGAAACTCAGAGACTTAAAGATCTCATACATGCTCCTCTTCCCAGCAAAACTTAAGGTGATATACAAGGAGCAGTCGCTTTTCTTCACCCACCCGGAGGATGCTTGGCAATGGCTGGAGGAACGCCCGATCCTCAACAGCAGGGTAACAGTTGGCCGAGATCTTCTAAAAAGGTCCCTACGAAGTACAACCCAATGGGAACTACCGAATGCCCAAAGACTAAAAACATCGAGGAGGTCTAGGAGGCAAATCCCAACGACACCCTATCGTGGCTGAGGTACGGGACATTCGCGGAAAGGGCGTTCGGCCTCCCCGACGGGTGCTGCCGGGACATGTTCAAGATTTGTTGGCCTACGATCTACTGCTCACTCGGAGGACGGAGATGAGGAGGGCCTAGATAGCTGCACGTCTGGAGAGGAAGAAGTGGAGGAAGGGAGTCAATCCGCTCACCCGCTGGTGGAGGAGATTCGAGTGCTGGAACGGGACTTCTCTGGACAACAAAGTGCGCCCGAATCAGAGACGCAAGACTCCAAATCATGAACTGTGGGGATTCGGGCCACTGAGTATACATTGTGGGGTGCAGATATCCTCACGCTGACACGATCTTTGAATGGTGGTGCACTTGGAACATGGGAATGGCAGCCCGACAGAGGAGAGCACGCAAGTTGACATGCTTCCCTGTTTTACACGTTTTACTGTTCTTTGTTTTTTTGTTTTTTGGGTGCTTGGTAGGGAGGGTGTTCGCGAGTGGGCGACAGGCCTACTCTTACGGAAAGTTATGTCCTGTCCAAGGATAAGACTGGAAGGGGAGGGAGGTGGGGAGTGGGGTGGGAGAGGGGGTTTTCAAGTTTGTTCGGATAGGGGATCGGGTGGGGACAGTTGGGGGGTACAATTTCACTGGAAACATGCAGCAGCACGCACTGAGCCTCCACATCACCTACACATGCCAGGGTCATGCCACATGCAGCTACCATGTAGTCCAATGGGAAGTACCGTAGTCACCCCACGAGAGGAAGGTGGGAGATTGAGCATCCTGACAAGAAATGTCAATGGTATGGGCTCTAAGATCAAAAGAGGCCTGGTGAACACTTACATTAAGAGGGTGGACCCAGACATCACCTTCTTGCAGGAAACACACCTCAAGGGTACCCTTTGCGCCTTCATTGCTAGGGGGTGACACAGGGTTTTAGCGCATGCGGGATATACATCTGACTCCAGAGGGGTGGCAGTCATTGTAAAAAAAGCCTCACCATTCTGCATTACCCGCACCTGGCTTGACCCACAAGGAACTTACGCTGGAGTACAGGGCACCTGGAACAGACGCACCTACACGCTAGTCTCGGTCTATACACCACCTAAACTACAGTCCCGTACACTCACAGCGCTTGCTCGTATACTCCTACATACCTCTGATACGATACAAATAGTGGGAGGAGACTTTAACGATGTTATGAACACCGGACTCGATAGATCTGGAGACACGACTAGGGGCGAGCACCAGACCACACTCTGCAGTCGGATGTCCGCCGTAGGACTAACAGATATCTGGAGGTGGCTTAACCCGACCCAGCAGACATACTCATGCTACTCTGGGGCGCACAAGGTGTTCTCACGACTCGACTACATTTTTATGTCCCGCCAGTATCTGAGAGCAGACGGTATCGCGGAATACAGGGCCAGGGGCATATCGGATCACTCGCCATTGTATGTGAGAGTGGGACAGGACCAGGGTAAAGACACGGGCTCTTGGCGTCTGGCGGCCTGGGATCTACAAAACGCGACCATAATGAGAGGCATCCGGACTGACACTAAGGTATATCTGGCAGAAAATGAGGGTACGGTAGACTCGAGTGTTACCCTGTGGGAAGCCCTGAAGCCGGTACTTAGGGACAGGATAAAATCTAGGCTGGGTGAGGAAAGACGGAGACTTCAGGCAGAGGTGGCTGCCCTAGAACAGGCTATCTTAGAGAGGGAAAGGGACTATTTGACTCATAAAAACACCGAGACCCTTAGGCGGATTCTAGATGCTCAGAAACACTACAGGGAACTGGTGACCAATGAAGCGAAGATTCAGTCCCTTGCCACCCTTCACAGGTTATACGATGTAGGGGACAAGTCGGGGAAGCTCTTGGCGTGGCTCAGCAGGAAAGAGTGGGCGGCGAGGTGGATTAACAGTGTAAAAGCCACAGATGGCGCTACTGTCAACACCGATGCGGAGATAGCCGAAACTTTTGCTACGCATTATGAAACATTCTATGCAGCTCGTGACCTTGCCACTCAAGAGGAGGCTCTACAGTATTTAGACACTACAGTCCTACCGGTCCTGCCCCCGAGACCATAGATGCCCTAGAGGCGGACATAACGGTGGATGACATCACTGATGCCATTGCCAGATTGAGACCGGGCAAAACCCCGGGCCCTAATGGCTTCCCGGAAGAGCTCTTTAAGCGTGCGGCAGACCTTCTGTCCCACCACCTTGGGGGCCTCTTTGCTGGTGCCTTTGAGGAGGGAGAGCTCCCCTCAGACCTCGCTAGGGCTACGATCGGCCCAATCTATAAGGAGGGCAAACCACGGGAGTGTTGCGCCTCATACCGACCTATCTCCCTACTGAATACGGAAGTGAAATTGTTAGCAACCATCTTGGCTGCCCGCTTGAGAGCGGTTATTACAGGTCTTGTTCATTTAGACCAATCAGGTTTCCTACCAGATAGAGCCACTAAATTAAACCTTCGAAGAACCCATAACTGGCTACAAGAAGTGAGGGAACGCAGCGACCCCCATTGGTTCCTCTCCCTGGATGCCGATAAGGCGTTCGACGCAGTACACTGGCCCTTCCTCTTTGCAGTACTACATAAGTTTGGTTTCGGCCCGAATTTCATTAAGTGGTCCAGCTCCTCTACACTGCTCCGAGGGCCAGGGTGAGGGTGAACGGGATCCTATCGCGTGAGTTCCAGATTCGGAGAGGCACTCAGCAGGGATGCCCCCTCTCCCCCCTCCTCTTTATACTCACCATAGAGGTGCTTGCAGCCAGGATCCGGCAAAACAATGACATTCATGGTTTTACGAGCAGCGACGCTGACTCGATACCAGAAAAAATCTTGTTATACCCAGACGATGTCTTGCTCTACGTAACCAGACCAGAAACCTCCGTCCCAGAGCTCTTCCGAGAAATAGAGCGATATGGCGGGATGGCCGGGCACAAAATAAACTGGCACAAATCCGTACTTTATGACCCTGGGGGTCGTGACCGATGGGGGAGACTACCAGAAAACCTGCTGACAACCACCGAAGGCTTCCAATACCTCGGGATCTATATTCCCGTGAGTGAGACCCTCTCGTTCCGTAGAAACTTAGAACGGATCATACTTAATGCGGTGGCAGATATGGACCGGTGGAGTCAGCTCCCATTGACACTCCTGGGCAGAGCGGCCATGTATAAAATGGTCATATTGCCGAAATTCCTCTATGCTCTGAAAAACGAATACTATCTGATACCTGCGTCGGTCTTCCACAGGATCCATGCGGATCTGCGATCTTTCCTTTGGCTAGGCAAGCATGCCAGGGTGGCTCTGTCCACGCTCCAGAGGCATCAGTACAGTGGTGGGATCTCACTTCCTAACCTAGAGGCCTACTATTGGGCAGAACATCTAACGCCAATAAACGACTGGCTCCATGTCCCGGTGGACCACCCGACCTAGGCTCTGGAAAGAACAAAAATGTCGCCCAAAAACTTACTATGCTATCTCTATGGGACCTTTAGAAGGGCACCCCTCCTCCCGGCCTCGTCCGTAACACTCTCCGCATGGACGAAGGCCAATCGACGCATGGGATGGGATAAGAAGCCCACACGGCAGACGCCGTTGTGGCATTGCCAGTGGTTGGCGGAACTTCACAAACTGCGAGGTTTCCAAAGGTGGGACGACATTGGCATCTCTACTATAGGGGATGTGATTGCCAAGGGGGAATTCAAATCTTTCCCAGTCCTCAAATCAGACTTCGGGCTCCATAACACACAACAGTTTAAATATATACAACTACGGCATGCCTGGAAGGCCCAAAATATCGCACTCACAAATATTCCAGAGTATGCACCACTGGAGGGGAGGCTCCTTCAAGAGTAGATACCGGAAAAGGCGGTCTCCCTGACATATAAAATGTTAACTAACCATATGCTGGGGGATCTGGCAAGACTCAGGGCCACTTGGGAGGCTGAGGTAGACGAGATGGAGGACCTGGACTCGGAAATAGTGCTGGTGCATCCCCGGGAGGTGGTTCTCAAGTCACGACTGCGACTTATTCAGTTGAATGTACTCCATAGAACCTACTATGACAGACTGCGGCTATGCAGAATGGGGAAAGTAGAGGACCCACGTTGCCTTAGATGCCATCAGGGAGTGGGGGATTTCTACCACACAATATAGACTTGCAATATAATACAAACATACTGGACCCAGGTGTTCAAAGAATTAGAGGAGGTCCTAGGGGCTTCGATCCCACAAGATCCCAAGCTGGCACTGTTGGGCATGACTAACGAGGTAGATCTGACACGCCCACTTCTTATATTTTTGGTCCTTGCACTGGTCGTTGCAAAAAGGGACATCGCAAAGCATTGGGGAGCGCCGGAGCCTCCGGATCTGGAGGAATGGAGGAGAGGGCTAGATCTCTCTCTATATGGCAGCTGAGAGGGTAATCTATAAGGCTAGGGGATGTCCCAAAAAATTCCGCAGAGTTTGGTCTAAGTGGAGACGCTACCATGGGCTGGATGGGGGGCTGTAAGAGAGGGCTTCCTTGGATGGGTTTTCTACAGAGAGAGAGTGGTCCACAGGAAAATCCAAGTCCATATCAGTTTTCACATAGTTTTTATAATGGTAACACACTCAAAAAAACTCTGGACCTCTTGAGTTTTTGAACAATAAAGTTTTGAAGGGGGTAATGAGTGTGTTTGGTGTCAAGTCTTAATGTCCTTAGGCTCATTCCTTGCTTGTACAAGCAAGGATTGAGCCTAAGGACATTAAGACTTGACACCAAACACACTCATTACCCCCTTCAAAACTTCCTTGGATGTGTGTAGGACAGGTTACCGGGACAAATGGGACATCTACACAAAGGGGGTGACAAAAACTACTGAACTTGTGATTTATGGCTCAGAACGGTGAAGGGCATTACTGGCACTAGCGGGAGAGGGATGGGAATGGAAGTGTAACTGCTGCAAAGTTTTGTATGTAAATTGTTGAAGGCATGAAACCTGTGTTTTATTGTTTAATGGGGGGCGTGGGGGGGGATCCAGCAAAAAGAGAAAAAAGCAGAAGCTCGGATTGCCCATTGAATGCTCAGAATTGTATATAAGCTTGCACCAACAACGCTCTACTGAAACTCGCCGCCCAACCTCAGGGGTGTGGGCTAAATGGCAGTGTATCCATCTGCCGAAAGTGAGATGCACTATTTGTGGTTACTGTCTCGAGTACCTGATTGTTTGTTAGTGGCTCCCTGTGAATCTGCAATAAAAATATAATTAAAAAAAAAGATCTGCCTGCAGTAGTACAATTTTCTTATTTAACAACAAGAATGGAAACATTGACTTGAGTCACTTTTTTGTGTGTAGATTAGAATACTATTAGACATCATGCACAACAAACACTAATCCCTCAGAGTCAGCGTCTAATGCATGCCATCATTTACCTGTTCTTAAGTTCCGGGGCAGTCCCTCTAAGCTCAGAAAGGAGGATAGATATATAGTCAGGTTTAGAGGGACTGCAGGCGGGCACACATGTCACATTTGTTGTACTATTCTCCATCCAATGTCTGGCTTGAGGGAAATGGATTTAGAGCGAGTTAGGACTCGGAGGAGTGGATTTATTCACTGACTGCACACAGTTACAACTCCATTCCGTCAATAAAAGTAAGACGTGGTGATGGATTTGCTGTGATTCGAAACAGAAAGATAGTGACACACACAAATAATAAAGTAAATAATATTCGTTAGCTATATCCTATTTAGGGGCTTTTGGGGGCATCTAAGGAACAAAGAAAGTAACTCGAAAGTCTAGTTGTCAGGGAAGTAGAGCTCATTCTCAAACTCAGAAGTAGGTCACCTAAAACACTACTTCCATGACCTGAGTTGCTGTCATCATGTTCCTGCTGTGCCACTTCAGGTATGGTATAATTCGGTGGTATAAAGTGCTGATTCATTTTGATCATAGTTAACATCTACAAATTTTGGGGAGAGAGACTGGTCCTTCTCACTGTCAGAACGGCACCAGCTGCACTGAAACCACACTCAGAAGAAACACTTGTGACAGGGCAAGCCAGAAGGTTTATTGCCAGCCTGCTAAGCACTGGCCATTGGCACCTTTTCCTATATTAATACAGCAATGGGTTTTGATCAAAGTAGACCTCTGTTGGGTCATCCAGATAGGCCTGGACCATCCGCTCAATGTTCATGGGTGCTCCGCTTTGCTCAGCCTCTTTTGCTTTTACCTCAGCACTGGACTTAAGCACTGCCTGTAGAAACCATTCCTCAGCCGATTTTGAGGATGATGCTCCTTTTCTTCTTATTGTTGATGTTGTTCTTGGCGATGTTGGTGGTTTTGGCTGGTGTGAACCAACCACACTGCCTTCAGGCTCTGAAGTTGAACTTGAAGCCTGACCTTCAGTATTTGTTGTGCCCTGGAGGAGTGGGCCTTCAATTCCCGGCCGTTCTTTTTCTAGCTGAACGAACTTGCACAGCTATCCAAGTTTTGTAGCTGGCAACAGCCAGGTCTGAAAAATTAATGAAAGTGTGCAGTAATGGTTTGTACTTGTTGGATCTCTCCCCAACTCGACCCACACCACGGAAGCGAGGATGGCCCCACTCCTCTGCCCCTACTCGGAACGCAACACGCCCTTAATATCACAGCGTGACCGCGGACCGAGCAAAGGGAGAAGGTAGGAAAACATAAAAGAAAGAAAGAGAAACACCAAGGCTCTCTCTATGTTACGGCTAGGTAGACCCTCTTCTGGCAAGTAGGGAAAGGTCTTCTAACCTGCAGCAAAAGAAGAGAAGAAACACAGAAGAAGAACAGAACGTTAAATCAATGTCCCAATGTCCTCTCACCTGAATCCTTATCCTCACACACGTATATTGCCCAACACAACCCAATTCCCCTCCTTACTTGTGTAACATAGCTGAATCCTCCAAAGGGAGACGAGTGTCCAACAGGTAAATAATAGATCAACTCCCTGTAGCCCAGCGTTGAGTTTATAAAGGGGAAAAAGTCATGCTTCTGACATAAAAAACCCCTGAAAACGTGAATAACAGCAAACCACGCTGCTTTTGCAAAAACATACCCTAATTGTGGCCACAAACTAAAGCGCGTTCTATGTGAAACGCCAGAAGCTAAAAAGGCTTCGTGAAACAGTCCAGGCGTTCACATAACGATGTACATCGGGTACTCAAAACCCGGAAATCGGCATTGCCGTAGTTCCCTCTGCTCCATGGAAAATACTCGATCCCAACGAATAACACAAAAGTGAAATGTCCCAAAGTAATACTCGAGCTCCTAAGATCAAACGCTCTGCTTACGGCTCCGAGGAAATAATGACAAGCGGGAAGGCGTCCGATGTGTAACCCATCCGGGGCGCATTAACGAAGCCTCGTTCAGCGCTGCATCGCTTCCAGCATAACCGCCTGCGTGGAAGCACTCGCCAAAAACGAGACGTGCTTACTCCCAGCACTCGATCCGGACTGAAGAAACGCCAACCAGGTAAGAAACCAAGCACCGAGCACTGGTGCTGGCATCCTATATGGAAAGGAGGGGAAAGGGGCGGAGGCTACCAAGAACGAGGAAACAGAAGGAGGACACCGGGAGAACCAGGCTATCGAAAGCATAGAAAGGAAAGGGAAAAGCCGGCTAATCCCTAACAGTACCTCCCCTGAAAGGCCTCCCAACAGGACGGGGTTTAGTAGGGTGACGAAGGTGGAACAGTCTGATTAAACGAGGAGCATGCACCCCTGTAGCTGGTTCCCAGGTACGTTCCTCAGGAGGGTACCCTTTCCAATCAATCAAGTACATCAACCTCCCCCGTCTCCTCCTCGCATCTAGGATGGCGTTAACCTCGAATTCTTCCTCTCCCTCAACCATCACTGAAGGGGGAGGAGGCAAGGTCTGATCGGTGTCTTTATATGGTTTTAACAGTGACGTATGAAACACCGGATGAATGCGATATTCATCAGGCAGCTCCAACCTCATAGCCACAGGATTGATCACTTTAGCTATAGGAAAAGGACCCACAAATCTTGGTTGCAGTTTTTTAGAACCTTCTAATCTCAAGTTCTTTGTTGACAACCAAACACGATCACCGATTACATAGGAGGGGGAAGGGACCCTGTGTTTGTCAGCCTGCCGCCTCATGTCCTCCTTTGCCTTCACCAGATGTTCTTGCGCTATGCCCCAAATCTTGCCCAATGCTATTCCCAAGGAATCTACCGCAGGCACATGACCCGAGGGTTGAATGGGGATGGCCTTAGGATGAAACCCCATAGAACAGTAAAAGGGGGACATGCCTACAGCGGAATGAACGCTGTTGTTATATGCGAATTCTGCAAGGGGTAGGGCTAACACCCAATTACAAGTCAAAGAAGTTAATAGACACCGTAGATACTGTTCCATCGTTTGGTTGATCCGCTCAGTCTGACTATCGGACTGAGGGTGATAAGCAGACGAAAGGCAGATTTTCATTTTAAGAGCCTCACATAACTCAGTCCAAAAATGTGACACAAACTGAGCACCCCTATCGGACACAATGGCTGATGGTAAACCATGCAATCGCACTATAGATGACACAAAAACTAAAGCCATTTCCTTAGCGGTAGGCAGTTTAGATAAGGGGATGAAATGGCCCATTTTTGTAAAGGAATCAACCACAACAAGAATCACCGTGCAACCTGACTCCAACGGCAAATCTGTGACAAAGTCCATACTAATCGTATGCCATGGCGCAGGGGGTACAGGTAAAGGCTGTAACAGGCCAGACGGACAGGAGTGAGACGGCTTACTCACAGCGCATACAGGGCAGGAAGCCACAAACTGTTGAACGTCATGTGTCAATGACTCACACCAAAACCAACGTAAACAAAATTCTCTGGTTTTATTTATTCCGGGATGACCTACTAAAGCCGATGAATGACACCATTTCAACACTGTGTCCCTTAAGGCAGGAGGAATGAACAGTTGTGTTTCGCGATACAACAATCCGTCTCTCATAGAAAAGAAAGGCTGGGAAGCCCAAGGAGTCAGATCTAGTCCTCTCAACTTGTCTTTCACTGTAGCCAAAAAACCGTCCAGAGAAATACTGCCCACTATCTTTTCTGGTGAAATGAAAGACCCCATATCCTTGTCTGTCCCCTACTCATTCTGTTGCACATGTATTCTGGACAAGGCATCTGATTTCAATTGCTGAGCGGCAGGCCTGTAGGTAATTATAAAATCATATTCATTGAAGAATGAAACCCACCTCATCTGCCTAGGAGTTAGGGCACGAGCGGACCTGAAGAACTCAAGATTCTTGTGGTCCGTAAAAATGGTAATGGAATGGCGAGCCCCCCACAAGTGATGTCTCCACTCTTCAAAGGATAGCTTGATGGCCAACAATTCACGTTCAGCTACCGTATAGTTTCTTTCAGCAGGTAACAGTGTTTTGGAAAAGAAAGCTATGGGATGCATAAACCCCGTTTCTGCATCTCGCTGAGACAAGACTCCCCCCACTGCACCCAAGGAAGCATCCGCTTCAACAAAAAAGGGCAACGCCGGGTCAGGATGGACGAGAACAGGGGCGGAGGTGAACCGTTCAATCAATTGATCTAACGCCATTTGCGCCAAATAGGACCACACAAAAGGAACTCCCTTTCTCAACAAAACAGTCATGGGGGCCACTATCTCCGAGAAATGGGAGATAAACCTCCGATAGAAGTTTGTGAATTCAAGCAACACCTGCACCTCTTTCACACATTTAGGCGATGGCCAAGAGGTAATAGCCTCGATCTTCCGTGGATCCATTCGAATGCCCTCAGCTGATACAATGAAACCCAAAAACTCCACTCTATCAGTATGGAAGCTACATTTCTCCGGTCTCACAAACAACTGATGATCTTTCAAGGTCTGTAAGACTTGGCGAACGTGTGTTTCATGTTCAGCCTCAGTGTTGGAAAATATCAAAATATCATCTATATAGATGATCACGCTCAAATCCAGATATTCCCTTAGTACCTCGTTGATGAAGAACTGAAAGGCAGCCGGAGCATTACATAGTCCGAAGGGCATAACACAATACTCATACAGACCGAACTTAGTCCGGAAGGCAGTTTTCCACTCATCGCCTTCATGGACTCGTATGAGATGGTATGCCCCTCGGAGATCCAGTTTAGTAAAAAACCGTTGCATGCCTCAGTTGATTGAGCAACACTGGTATCAAGGGAAGAGGATACTTGTTCTTAATAGTACCCTTATTGAGCGCCCTATAGTCTACACAGGCGCGGAGGCCGCCTTCCCGTTTGGGAATGAAAAAGATAGCCGAGGAAGCAGGAGAGGAGGAGGGACGAATAAACCCCTTAACCAACATCTCGTCTATGTACTCCTTTAAATGCTGTTCTTTTGGTTCAGATAAGGCATAGATGCGACAACAGGGTAGAGTAGCCCCGGGGGTCAAATCAATTCTGCAATCGAAGGAACGATGGGGAGGCAAGTCCCTCGCTCGTCCTTTGTCAAACACCTCGGCAAACTCTACATATGCCTCTTGTATCTTCTGCACGTCACACCTCAACCCGTCACCTACTGCACAAGATAAAGGAGTAACCCAATCCGTGGCGACCTTATAACAACTTTGCAGACAATAGACTGAATCAAGAGTCACCGTTCTTCGAAACCAATCAATCCTGGGATTGTGGGATTGCAACCAAGGAACCCCCAACACAATAATACCAAATGAAGGCGCATCAATTAAATCAAACCCGAGGTACTCGGAATGTCCGTTGTCACATATCATACACAAGGGTTCTGTCTGTTTAGTGATAGTACCAGAGGACAACTCAGTTCCATCTATGGCCCTCACAGGTTCGGGTTGATCTTTCATGATCCAGGGCACTTTTAGTTGTTCCGCTAACTTGATATCCATGAAATTACCCGTGGCACCAGAGTCCAATAATGCAGACACAGGAGCCCTATGGCTGTTAGATATAACCAAACACACGGTGATCATGAAATGTTTAGGGACTCTCTTGACTGTACCAGAGATCTGATATGATGGATTAAGTTTATCTCCCATCACCAACTCCGCAGGTGGCTGCACACAAGCTACCACTTTTTTAGATGACATTGAAGATGGTTTTACAGAGCAATCTCTGGCATAATGACCTCCTTGCCCTCAATAAAGACACAAATTCTGGGATCGTCTTCTACTCTTCTCTTCGGCTGAGAGGGGACCCCTTACTCCACCTATTTCCATAGGTTCCGGAGTTGTTCGGCCCTCTCCAGTACTCTTTACTTCGCTTCTAACAGGAACCACTCGGGATACCTGAAAGCTGTTTTTCTCACCTCTCCTCTCTAGTAGCCTATGATTCAACTTCACCACTAGATCGATGAATTCAACACAGTCCTCAGGAGGATTCACTACCTGTGAAACAATGTCTTTCAAGTCTTCTGACAGCCCTTGATAAAACAAAGAGGTTCTCTTATCAGCTGGCCAATGGGTTTCGGACACTAAACGATTAAACGTGGACACATAGGTCAATAAATCCTGTTTCCCCTGTCTCGATTTTAACAACTCCGCATCACTGTCTTGCATAAAAGCATGTTTCGCAAAAAGACAACGCATCTGTTCTTTAAATGCCCCATAGTTATACAAAACAGGATCATCATTGTCCACCAAAGGCACCGCCCAAGAAGCCGCAGTACCCGCCAAATAAGAAATAACAAACGCCACTTTGGAAGAGTTGTTTGGGAACGAAGCTGGACGACACATAAAGTGTAAATGACACTGATTCATAAACACACTGTATTTACTAGAATCTCCAGTGAACCTCTCTGGGACTGCCAACGGGACAGGGGTAGGGGTAGTAACGTTCACAGTGAAAGGGGGATTACTAGCACTCGTACTTCTGTCAAAATGAAAAGTGGCAGGCTGGAGTAAAGAGGGTTTACCCATTCCCCAGACTGGATCCTTAGCTTTTCCTGCACTCATTTCCTGACGTAACCCTTGATTCTCCTGTTGTAATTCCTGCACTTTAATCTGTAGGGCATTAACAGCCCCCATCAGTTCCTGCACTGTAGGGACCCTCTCCTCCAAGGAATTCCCATCCTCATCCATTCTCGCTCGGGTGGTGTAAAGTTCGTGGGCTTGGTTTTCTGTTGGATCTCTCCCCAACTCGACCCACACCACGGAAGCGAGGATGGCCCCACTCCTCTGCCCCTACTCGGAACGCAACACGCCCTTAATATCACAGCGTGACCGCGGACCGAGCAAAGGGAGAAGGTAGGAAAACATAAAACAAAGAAAGAGAAACGCCAAGGCTCTCTCTATGTTACGGCTAGGTAGACCCTCTTCTGGCAAGTAGGGAAAGGTCTTCTAACCTGCAGCAAAAGAAGAGAAGAAACACAGAAGAAGAACAGAACGTTAACTCAATGTCCCAATGTCCTCTCACCTGAATCCTTATCCTCACACACGTATATTGCCCAACACAACCCAATTCCCCTCCTTACTTGTGTAACATAGCTGAATCCTCCAAAGGGAGACGAGTGTCCAACAGGTAAATAATAGATCAACTCCCTGTAGCCCAGCGTTGAGTTTATAAAGGGGAAAAAGTCATGCTTCTGACATAAAAAAAACCCTGAAAACGTGAATAACAGCAAACTACGCTGCTTTTGCAAAAACATAACCTAATTGTGGCCACAAACTAAAGCGCGTTCTATGTGAAAAGCCAGAAGCTAAAAAGGCTTCGTGAAACAGTCCAGGCGTTCACATAACGATGTACATCGGGTACTCAAAACCCGGAAATCGGCATTGCCGTAGTTCCCTCTGCTCCAAGGAAAATACTCGATCCCAACGAATAACACAAAAGTGAAATGTCCCAAAGTAATACTCGAGCTCCTAAGATCAGACGCTCTGCTTACGGCTCCGAGGAAATAATGACAAGCGGGAAGGCGTCCGATGTGTAACCCATCCGGGGTGCATTAACGAAGCCTCGTTCAGCGCTGCATCGCTTTCAGCATAACCGCCTGCGTGGAAGCACTCGCCAAAAACGAGACGTGCTTACTCCCAGCACTCGATCCGGACTGAAGAAACGCCAACCAGGTAAGAAACCAAGCACCGAGCACTGGTGCTGGCGTCCTATATGGAAAGGAGGGGAAAGGGGCGGAGGCTACCAAGAACGAGGAAACAGAAGGAGGACACCGGGAGAACCAGGCTATCGAAAGCATAGAAAGGAAAGGGAAAAGCCGGCTAATCCCTAACAGTACTGTGGATCAAGAATTGTGGTACTAAAGTAATGGTTGGAGGACACAATACCTCTTTGCACCCTTGTATTTGCAGATAAACGAAGGGTTAAGCTCTCAACCAATTCATATGCTTCTTTTATTTTCCACACCTGCATACATTGCAGACACCCCCTTCAGCTGTTCCTGTAGCATGTGCAACAATGGGATAGCTTGGCCAATAGTACAGTCCTCTTTGCTGACTTCTTGTGCGAAGACCTCAAAAGGAAGTAGCATCTCTGTCAGACATTTAACTAGGGCCCCATTGGTCCATCTCAATGATCATGACTTTCACAGTAGCATCCCCTCTTTGCATGACATATTCATTGATTGGTCTGTACTGCTCAAACAGATGTTCAAGCATGTAATAAGTTGAGTTCCAACGTGTTGGCACCTCCTGAATCAGTGCTGTAACTGGCATTCTAATATTACATTGAATGATTCTCAGCTGCTTCTGGGCTTTAAAAGAATGGCCGAAATATGTGCAGATTCTTCTGCAAGTGGTCAGTGAGTTGCTGACTATGTCTTTTTTTTGTTGTTTTTCAGAAAGTCTTGAACAATGATGTTAAAGCAGTACGCCAAACACAGGACCCAGAAACAGCCACAATCGGCCATGGCCTTAACTACACTACTGCGATTGTCTGTGGCAACAAAACCAATGCTAAGCCCTGTTGGTTGCAGCCATTCAAAGACCTTACTGTCAAAGTCATCCAAAATGCTTGTGGAAGTATGAGATTTCTCCATGGTTAACATGGCTACAGTTGCATGTTTCCGAGTGGCATTAAAAATCTCAGCAGTGTCAACACCTGCAGATATCTTTTCTATACCCCCACAAAAGAGATCCAATGTGCAGTGATGCACGTGTAATCAGTGGCTTGGTAACTGGTCCATAGGACTGTATTCACATGGATAATGTGAACAGCACTCTGCTGCAAAGCTTGTCCGAGCATTTCCAGCACATTGTGATGTAGTACTGGAACAGCAACTCTAGGAAAATAGGACCGGCTGGGAACCTTCCATTTCAGGCAGATGGCTGCCACAAATTCAAGAAAACCAACACCTTCCAAAAAAGAAAAAAGGAGGGGGTCCAGGCCTAACATTTTAGCCAGCTTCGTGTTGTACAAATGTGCCATTGGGTGGTTGCATTTGTACTGCCCATCTGACCTAAACATGCTGAGAATGGTAGCCTGGATTTTTTTCTTTTCTGTTGTATCTGATGCAGGTGACATCTTGACAACAGATATTAGGCTCAATGCACGTTTTTCCGTTGCTGTACTCTCTTGCCTTGGACCCCTTGGTGTCTCAGCCTGACTCTTGTGCCATTGCGATGTAGCTGATGATGATGTGGGCGGTACCACTGCACTGCTGGGGACATGGCTGTTTTGTGTAACAGAGAAAATGTCTCTTTCTTATTTACCTTCCATCGTGATCAGATCTTCTTCATTCCCTCCACCAACATGTGCAGTTTTTTGGCCGCTAAGGTGCGCCTCCCACTGGATCAAGTGGTATTTTCTTAGATGGGTTGTTTGGCCTCTGGTACCACAAATTGTACCAAGCTTACCCTGATTAACACCTTGTCTACAAATGGAGCATAGAGCAATTTTCACCTCCATCTTGCTAACCGAAAACAACTCCCAAACTGGGAAAGAGGTCATTCTTCTGGTGCTGGTGGTGCCACTTGCAATGCCAGATGGACTGGTAGGTGGGCATGATGTTTGACTCTCTGCAGTACCTACTTCTACTGAGGTGTTTTTTTTTAAACTCTTTATTAGTGACTGCATATCATCACATTACACAATTAAACATTCTATCAGTGTACAGTCTTTTCTTTTAACTCACACAACCAGCAACTTCAGACCATCAAGATGCAACTGTAAGAGCTTGTTACTAATGGATCTTTCAATTCGTGCACAGTCTTAAACCGCAAAACAATATATTCCTTTCACCTCCAGCATAGCTTCTCTTACATCGCTGTGCACTCGGCTTAGATATGTAACAACAGTCCAGGATCTCCCCAGTCCGTCCTTTCCCTTCCCACCCCTCTCCCTCCACCCGTTTCGTACGTCTCCTGGTCCATTCAAGTACCTGGTATACTGCCCAGACCTTAATCATTCGCATCTCAACTAGTGTATTCTTACTCAGCTGACCAACCTGTGCGCTATCTGGGCTAGGTCGCTTCGTGTCCATCCCACCTCGCTCCCCGCTCTTCCCCTCCTAGGGGCCATCTTCATGAATTGGCTCCTGCTCCCCCTCCAATTCCTCCACCTCCAGTAGCATCTGCTCCCACTTCTGCGCAATCGGGTATTTCCGTTGTCCTCCCTCTGCTCTGCCTCATCTCAGTAAGTTAGAACGCCATACCTCTAGGTCGGGAGGCCTGGCGGACTTCCACCTCATGGTTAGGACCCTGATTGCCAACAGCAAGGATAATTCTAGGAACTTCACCTGGGCCTTGTGGTGTTTAGGGCATTTCCGGTGACCTATCAGGCAAGGCAGTACCTCCTCCGGGACCGGGAGGGCAGTGATTGTACTCAGGGCCAGGCAAATCCCACCCCAGTAGCCACGCAAACGAGGGCACGCCCACAGCATATGTAGAAGGCCGGCCTCGTCAGCTCCACAACGAGGACAGTAGTGGGGGGAGTCTGGAAACATTTTATGTAGTCTGTGGGGGGTGAGATATGCCCTGTGTAATACCATAGCTAGTATGAACTTAAACTTAACATTCCGAGACACCCTTCTAGGGTGTTCTAGGATAATCTTCCAAGCCCCCTCTGTCAGTGTCAGAGTCTAATGTCCAGGAGTCCCGGAGTGAGTTAAGAGACATGGCAGCATGTTCCCTGACCCCAGTGTAGAACCAGGGTACCAAGCGTCCTCCGTTACCCATATAATAAAGAAGGTGCACCGGTTCGTGTTGTGTAGGTTTTACTTGCTGTGGGGCTCATTTAGTTCGTACATAATGTGACACTGTGGCGTGTAGGATGTAGAGCCTCGAGGGTGCCCCCGTGATTTGCAAAAAGGAGTCGTGGTCTAGTAGTGTGTCGTCCCCAAAAAGGTCTCCCACTGTGTCAACACCCGCATCTGTCCAGGGTTGCAATCTGCCTCGTGTCAGTCGTCCTTGCGGCGTCGGCACGCCCAGTAGCGGTATGTTGTCAGAGTAAGGCGATACCTCTGACGTGTACGCTAGTGCTTTCCGCCAGCACAGTAAGGCAGTGTGTAATAGAGTGTGGCAGTCCCGAGGGATCCTGGCTCCAGGCAGAAGCAGGGAGTGAAGTTCGCCCCGTGCCAATCTATCGGACGTGAGGTCAATCTCGTGTAGATCTCTACCTGCAATCCATCTCTCCAGCCACTGAAGCTGGCTCGCATAGTAGTACCCCCTAAAGTCCGGCACCCCTAGACCTCCCCGTCTGGTACTCAGCTGCAGTTTCCGGAGACTAATTCTCCTCCTTCTGGTTCCCCAGACCAGCGTGGTTAGGAGCGTATTCAGCGTGTTAAAGTCTTGTTGTGGGATAAGAACTGGTAGGTTGACGAAGTATTATAGTATACGAGGGAGCATCACCATCCTAGAGACGGCAATTCTACCTATGACAGTTAAGGGCAGTGACGTCCAGAATCCCACACTGCCGCGCAGACCATTAATGGCTCTACGTATGTTTCCCTCAATCTGATCATCAGGCAATCTGTATACGTTAATACCTAGGTACTTAAAACGTGGACTGCGCTATTGGAATCAAGTGTCCACCAAATTGAATATGTGGGGGGTGCTGTATTGCTAATCCCGACACAGCTCCAAAGCGGTCAAGTATGGCCGCTATAGGTGCATGATCATCTTCCAAGTCCCGGAAGTACAGCAGGATATCGTCCGCATAGACCGATATCAAGTTGTGGGTCCCTCTTATGGAGATGCCCACCCTCTCTGCGTGAGTTCTGAGAGTGATAGCTAAGGGTTCTAACGTCAATACAAATAAAAGGGGCAACAATGGGCAGCCCTGGCGGGTACCTCAATGTATGGAGTAGCTGTTCGAGATGTATCTGCCGGTACGTGCCCTAGCAGTGGGATTTGTATATAGTAGTTGTATCAGTTTAAGTAGTGAGTCTGGGAAGCTAAAGCGCCGCAGCACCTCAAACATGAATGGCCATGCCAGGGAGTCGAACGCCTGCCGGAGATTCAGTGCGACACAGCCAGCCCTGGGCAATTTCGGCGGTGTGGCCGCCATTAGGGAATGGAGTCTCCGCGTGTTTTGGGAGGTACTCCTACCGGGGAGGAAACCACACTGGTCCGGCTGAATTAGAGCAGGGTGTCGGGCCTGTATTCTTAGAGCAATGGCCTTACTGAGTATCTTATACTCTGTGGAGAGCATCGAGAGGGGTCTATAATTAGTCAGCTCCAGAGTGTCCTTGCCCGGTTTAGGGATGGAGGTAACTAGGGCCTGCATCGTTGATATAGGTAAATGCCCAGACTCGTACGATGTCTTGTAGACGGTCTCTAAAATAGGCACCAGGGTGGCAGAGTAAGTCTGGTAGAACTCCATTGGGAGTCCATCCATGCCCGGCGTCTTGCCATGATTAAGGGATCAGAGTGCTATTCGTATTTCTTGCTGAGTAATGGGTCCATCCATTCCCGCTTGCTCATCCCTGGTCAGGGTCGGAAGAGGCAGATCCTGCAGGAAGTCCCTGACCTCGTCGGCGGTAGTCATGGGGAAAGGGGCTTATAAGGCCCGTAGGTGATCTCAGAACGCCATGTTAATCTCTGACTGCGTGTGTACTATTCTACCCGACCCGTCTCGAATTTGTGTGATTACCGGGGTTTCAGGGCGGTCTCGCACCAAGCGGGCTAACAGAGCCCCGGACCTATCTGATTCAGCCTGCTGTCGTCGTAGGTACTCTTTATGGTCTATGACCCGTAACGTTTCCAATAGCTCCGCGTGTTTCATAATGCTAGTCTGTAGTTCCCCCTTTCGGCAGGGTCTACGCTTGCTTCCCTTTCCAGGGTTTTCAACCGATCCTCGACCCCACACAATTTCTTGTGTATTTCCTGCCGGGCTCCCACCAGTTGTCCAATGGCCGCACCTCGTATTACCGCTTTCATGGCATCCCATACCACCAAGTTGGACGTTGCCGTGTCCCAGTTCTCCCGGAAGTAATTATCTAGGGCCTCTGATAGCAACTTGCGGAAAGGGCCATGCTCCAATAGCTGCGGGTTGAGCCTCCAGGTCGGCACCGGGGATGGTATCCTACCCCACTGCAGGTCCAATGTGTGTGGTCTATGATCCGAAAAGGTTTTAGCCAGATACTAGGATGAGGAACACTTGGACAGCAAAGATGTAGAGCACAGGAATCTGTCCAATCGTGTGTGTAGGTTGTGTACTGGGGAGTAGTAAGAGTATTCTTTGTGGGTTGGGTGTAATGCACGCCACACATCTACCAGTCCCCATCCCGCAAGCCAAGTTTGGAACATGTCCGCCGTTCTGTGTATTCCGGTCAGTTGTAGAGGGGGGTGTGATCTATCTAGCCCCACATCTAGTACCATATTCCAATCCCCTCCCAGGATCCAGGGAACTTCCACCCAATCTGCCAGCGCTCGACCAACCCTAGCGAGGAATGTGTCCTGATCATAATTCGGGGGCATAGACACTACCCAGGACCAACAGGGTGCCGTCTAACGTACCCTTCACCAGAACATACCTCCCCTGCTCAACCACCCTCCGGTCTAGTTCTACAAAAGGGGTACCATGACGTACCCAACTAGTAGCCCCCTGGAGAAGGTGGAGTAGGAAGTGGAAATTATGGTTCCTCTCCATCTCTTCCGTAAGGTGTTTGCTTCGGACACTGTCAGGTGCGATTCCTGCATGAAGGTGATTTGAGCGTGATTACGTAGTAAGAATGCATGAATCCGGTGTCTTTTCTGAATGGCCCCAAGCCCTCACACATTCCAGGTTGTCAGTCTATATCTTGCTATAGTGTCAGCCATGATCGGACCCAGGTATAATCACTGTATGACGCCATGCACCTCATAGCGCACGACGCAAGTGCCAGCCAGGAGACGTACTTTACCCCTCCCGCCAACAAAACTAACTTGGCACAGCCTGAAAACATTGCTGAGCCGAACGAGAAAGTCTGGAACATAACCAACCAAATACGTGTGCATACGCCAATGGGGGGTGGCCAGGCACATATCTATCCCAATTAGCCATTCAGTTCGGTGCTGCCGGCTCAACGGCGCCACCAGGGGTGTAAATATCAGGATATTAGTTCCAAATATCTTCTGAGGGGTCCCGCTCTAGAGTCAAGTTCTCTCGGAACCCCATTTACAAGGAATGCATTAGTCTCTTCCAGTGTCTTATTTGCGAGATACATGTACTCTGTCCCATTTCTCATGAGTGTACAGTACTTTTACATTATTAGCCTCTCATCCACTCCTTCCCTCCTCCCACCCATGTATGTGCTGCCATCCGGCAGGTAACAGAAAAAGGATATCGGTGATCTTCAGGGTATGTAGTTCCCACCTCCACAGGTGATTACTCATGACCGTTGTCCAGTATTTCATCCGCAGCTCTGGGCGTCAAAGTCGGAAATAATACCATACTGTGTTCAGAGTCCAAGTGAATCGTACTGTCATCCGTGTCCGTATTGATAGTAGCCCGATCTTCCCTGAAGCTGCCCACCAGGGCGACGGCTCCTCGCTGTCCATCTTCCTGCAGTTCTTGTGAGGGTCTCCTGCGTCCCGGCCCTGAACCCGAGTTGAGGGACGCTTCAACCGCTTGTTCCGAGCCTAGCTGGGGCATGTCCGCCGACACTCCCGGGGTCGTGTCCTGACTACCCTCGATGTCCATCACCTCAAGCCATTCCTCCACGTCAGTGGGGCTTTCGAAGAAGTACATCTTCTTATCGTACACTATCTTGAGGCAGGCCGGAAATAGTAGAGCATAACGTAGCTTGGCCTTCTGGAGTCTATTCTTGACCTCGAAGTACGATGATTGTTGCTTCTCTACTACATTGGTATAGTCCGGATACAGAGAGATGCACCAGTTTTCAAACTCTATGAGGGATTTTTCTCGGGCCTTTTGCAGCAATGTGTCCCTGTCCCGATAGGTGAGTATCCGGACGATCAGAGGGCGTTGCGGCCGGCCAGGGTTGGGCTGCCCAGCGGGGACCCAGTGCGCCCTCTCCACACAGAACAATGATGATAGTCCCTCAGGGGCCACATAGTCGCGAAACCACTGTCCCATAAATTCAGTTGTGCGGGCTCCCTCACTGTGTTCCGGAAGGCCTATGACGCTAATGTTATTCCGCCTATTACGGCCTTCCGCGTCCTCCACACGGTCCATCAGGGATACCACCTGTTGCTTCAGCTGTTGGATGGAGGCCGTGTGGTCCGTGACCGTCGGTGTTATATCTGCTATCACCATTCCCTGGTCTTTGAGTTTGTCGGCCAGTTTGGTATGGTCAGCTTTTAGTAAGGAGAGGTTGGTAGTCAGGGTACCCAAATGCGATTCCATCGCTGTTCTAGAGTCTCTAATCTCCTTTAAAATTAGATCCAGTTTGTCCATTTGTTGGTCCCTTCTGGGGTCCTAGCCGGATGTCTTCGGGGGGGGGCCTCCCCCGTTGCGGTCTCCTGGGTGGTCACAGCCATATTTGGGCCCTCCCGGCCGTCCGGTGGTTTGGTACTTTTGCGCACCATGGCCGATTCAGACCGGGTGCGGTCAGTCTTGCCTGGAGAGTGCCCTACGAAATGCTGCCAATATCGCTGGGCGACCCCGCCAGGTCCCTCCCGTGCGTCGCCGTGCTCCCAGCAGTGCTCGTGTCCACTGCCGTGCACTCAGGGGGATCTCCTTCAGGGCCTCAGCTCCGGTCAGTCCTTCGCGCCAAGGTCTAGTGCGCTGCAGTGGCCGGGGTCCCAGCGCGGTCCAGGCAGCCTCAGTGTCAGCGTGTTGTCCCGGGCCCCCAGGGTCCCCGTCGATCTATAGTGGGAAATGGTCCCAGTGGCACTCAGGGGTCCTGTGTTTCCCGGCAGCCGCCCAGGGAGAAAAGAAAGGGGAGACTAAGGGAGCAGGGTGGGGGGGAGTGCCACACAAAGATAGGTCCAGCTAACGTCCCCCCCAGTGGCCCCAGCCCCGCTTCCCTACCTTCAGCGGTGTTTTCTGCAGAGGCGCCGTCCAGCGCGCAGGGCCCGCCAGCCCCTTGCCGCGATGTGTGCAGGACGCGCCGCTTCCAGGCGCCTCCCTCAGTCGGGTCCGGGGGCAGTTCTCCTGGCGCAGGGCACCCGGGCGGTACGGTTGATATTCTGGGTGTTCAGCTGTACTCCCCAGTCCCGGTGCGGCACTTCCGGTTTTTAGCACCCGAGGTCACTCGGGCCTGCTCTGAACTTTAGTCCCAGGCTGTCCATGAGGAGGGAGGCCGCAAACGCCTCGGGCGCAACCTCCGGCCGTCCTCCCCCACTGCTCCTCCAAACCTGGATCGGGGGTTCCGAGTGTCTCTGCGGCTCCCAAGCCGACTGTTACGATCTGTTTGGGGCCCTCCAGAAGCTTCTGTCAGGATAGCTAAACCCCGGCAGCACCGGAGCTCTAGCAGACTCTGTCCGCCATCGTAGCTCGCTAGCCACGCCCCCTACTGAGGTGGTTGTGGTGGATGTAGGTCACTGCTGGCAAAATATGGAAGCTGAAGGTGGTGTATGTTGTGGTATCATCTGTGTTGGTGGTATCCATGCCACATCCCTTACAGGAATTTGAGATGTCAGTCTCCGCTGGGGCGGGACTAATATCCATGATGACCGGCTCATCATCATCATCTTCCTCTTCTACATCTACCTCCATAACTCTAAGGCTTTCTGGAATCTTCCTTTTCCCTAGCCTTGTCTCGTGGCGTGTCTCACCCCCAGACTGAGGTGACTTCCAAGTGGCATCTAGATCATCAGAAGGGGGGCTTGCAGAAGAAGTTGATGAACTAACAATCCTTTTCCTTGCTGGGGATCTGGAAGACAATGGATCTTTTGAAAGTGGGGCTTGCTCTTCTTCTTCCTCTGCAGGAAGCTCGTTCTCCTGAACTGTCCCTCCCTCGGGAGGAACAACTAGTATTGGGGGTGGTTGCGGCTGTTGTTGCTCACTTATCTCTGTTTCCTGCATTGATTGGGTACTACTTTGCAATAATGATAAGTCAATTTCAACATCACTGCTCATTGGCGTTAGTCTCGCGATTAGACTGGCTGCTCTGCGACAGACATGGGCTTGGACCTAGGTTGGTGGGTTGAGTCCACTGATGCGGGAGTGCTGCTCCAACGCTTGCAGGCGCAATTTTTGGTTACCCAAAAAGGTCTTGGGAGACATGCCGGTCTTGGTAAGTGGCAGTGCCTTCTTCTCACTGGCAACTTTCTTGGTATTGGACCTGGTACCTTTCTTTGGGGCCATCTTGAAGATGTCACCAGCACACAGCTGCATATTTTGAAAAGATGTCTGTGGCCATAGGTCACATGATGCTGTGTGCAGCAGGACTTCTGTCTGGCAGTACAACGGGTGATGTTGTCTCCTCCTCTTTTGTGCACCTAAAAGCAAAGAAGCAAGAAGAACATCAGTGAAACTTGGCATTCATAATTGTTGTGGTACAATTACTACTAGTACAATCAAACAAATATATTAAATAACTTATTGTGTGGTGGGTCACACTTGTTGATGTTATTAATATTATTACTTTTATTACCTCAGCTATTAAAAAATATAACAATACAGTGTAGCCATGTGTGAGACTTTGAAAACAACAAAGGCTTTCATGGTTGGTGTACTGTACACAGTACAATCAGGAAGGATAGGAAAGGAGAAGGAGAACAAAAAGAATACAATGTAACAGGCCCAGGTTTGGCATTGTGCATCACGTGGGAAGCAGCATTCAGGGAGCTGTAACTGACAATGGATGGAAGGAATAAGCCAAGCGGAACAAAGGAAAGACATGCAGGCCTATGGCAAAAGTAGTAAAGCACACTAACTGCCACCATAAAATGGCCACCAGCCACATGGTCACTCACAATTCACAACAACAACAAGCAGGAGTCCTGGAAAACAGTGAACTCAAGTAGGCCTATGTGGAGTTGGACACAGACTTTACAAAATTACCCCAGGCCACATGGGGAGGCTCAACCAAGGCAAAAGTTGGCACACTATTACAAACACACTCACTCACTGGCCAGACAAAGGAGGCATGCTAAACAACACAGCTTTAATGCAACAATGCCAAAAATGAAGATCCACAGGGCTAAAAAAGGTTTGCAAGTTACAACAATGACACACATCCAACAAAGGCATTTATTTAACACGCATTAAAAGAAGTGAAATACCCAAAAAACCCATTTTGCATTTCAATTCAATGCCATCCATGCCCTAAATGATATTTAAATTCAACAGATACCACAGAAACAGTTGTTTCATGCATCCATGAGTAGCTATGGGCCTACTGGCTGAAAGGCCAATTGGCAGACTACAGGGCTAGTGAATTAAATAAATATTGCATGATTTCAAAAGTTGGAGAAAATGTAGTGAACTGCGCAACATGTTTCCTTCATAAAAGAAGAAAAATTGCTTACAAAGGAACAAGTAGGCCCCTACTGAAACTACAGGCCACCCATCACAATAAATTAAAGAAGAACAATGAAAAGTACAAAAATATCTAGGTGCATGACCCCAATCAAACAAACAACACCAATTTTCTAACTTACTTGTGAAATCTCAAATTCAAAAGTAATCAAATCCAGTGATATATGACGCAGCAGACATAAAGAGTGATCCTACCAGCTCCAGCCCCAAATGAAAAGTGAACAGGAAGAAAAAGGATTCCTTGCACAAAAAAGTATAGCCAAATGTCAGTCTGAGGAGTTTTTTTAATCCAAATCATCATTTTGAGAAGGTTTTGATGCAGCTCGGGAGAGACTCTTTGCCAGATAACAGATTCTGCGTGTTTGCGTTCTTCACAAAACTTCAGCCGGAAGTACGATGGTGTGCCCGAATGACGTGTTCGCGATCGCAAACCCTTGCGGGACGTGCGGCTGGCTTGCAAAAGTGGTGGCACTTGGGAACAAATGGGAAATCTTGACAACGATCTCAGGCACCTGGTAAAATGCTCCTCTGCGCACGCAAATGCGTTTTCTGGCAACTCTGCGTTCTTCGCGGAATGCGGAGTTGCCAAAAATCCCTAAACTCTCCGAGCGGAGCGGAGTTTTACGCCCAGGGTTAATATACATATGGTTTATACATCATCATCAATTGCTTTATTTCGATAATGTGTATCATAAAAGCATTAGCAACATTTGTACAGCGAGTAAAAGAATGAATTGATACAAATAATTGGTTGATATGTGATTGAACTAGAAAATGTGCTCACACAGTACTTTTAGACATAATATTGTACCATGAAGCATAAAAACCGTTATCTAAAAAGCTGTACAATACAAGTTTCTGCAAGTTCATTGCTAAAATTATGCATAATTTAAAAACTGATATTTAAAAAAGATAGCAACTTGACAGTGCAGCCCAACAGGCTTATATAAAGTGCCAGTGCATTATAAGAAGGCTTTCTTGGGTTAAGGTGACGTCTCAATGTGGCCTAAAGTATAAAGATGAAGGCACCCCTCACAAGGCTTTTTGCCTGACTGTTCATGCATAGCTTGGAACTTAATTACCCCACAAGTAGAAATCTCTGTAGTCAGGTTTCAGTATGCCCAGAGCAACCTGAGGGCTTCCAGTGTGACCTAAAGCATAAAATTAAGGCACCCCTCGCAAGGCTTTTTGCCTGACTATCCAAGCGTAGCTTAAAAACTTAGCCACTCCTCAGGCAAAGAGTGCTCTTGGGTGTATACATACCTGTAAAATCTTTACCATGCATATGCCTGTACCATGCATGCGTTTACAATGCTACTGTTTTGAAAATACAATCAAATACATGATTCCCAAAATTACGATTCTTTCAGGCAGGCCGTACTAACCTGTAAAAGTATCCACAGTTTGAGTATTTGAAATGTGGGGGGATTGAAGAATATTTAGAGTCCCTTCCCTTTTGACACCTTCTGGCACCCAGAATAAATGAAAAAAGATGTTAGTAATGGCCCATTACAAGCCTCTCATTTGTTTCCACTAAAAACAAGGCACAGTTATCAGCATAATGCATCCTTTGGCCAGAGTCTGGTGCCTCCCCTCTTGGTACCACTTGAGGCCTCCCTAGCTGGCCCACCTCGCAATTTGACGACCCTTGCTTTAAAAAAAAAATATATATATATAGGGTTTATACTTATCTGTAAAATACTTACATTTTCATTGTAAAGGCATGCGTGGTAAAAGCATATGTGTGGTAAAAATGATTGTGGTAAAGGCATGTGTGGTAAAGATGCATGCATTGTAATAACTGAGTTGTAAAAGCATGCATGGTTATGGCATGCGTGTCTTTTCATCATAAAACCGGTTGCCCAGCGTAGACATAACCTGTGCTCACCCTTGGGTAGCTTTGCAGAGAACAGTCAGGTTTATCCTCAGGGTCAATTTGTAAAGCATTGGCATAATAACACCCTCGCAACACACTACATATGCTACAAAAAGACTCCACACCATATGGATACAATACTGGTCTTAGTATTACACCAACACATTGAAATAAAGACAATAACCATATATTTGGAGGTAATCAATAAACCCAAGATTACCAATATTGAAAATATGTTGCAATGGTCAAGAAATCGCAGGTCTTTGACTACGCCTCATGACCCAGTCACTCAACTACACCAGGCAACGATACAAGATTCCCCTGCTGGCGCCACATTGGCTTGACCGACTGAACAACCTAAAATGGAAAGAAGCAGTTACTATAGCTTCATCCTTCCAGATTAGACCTCCAGGTGCATGGTGGCCTCTCCATGAGGACGGGATAACTATCTCCCCCGTAGACAAAACGTTGTGACCCTGTAATCTGATGCTCTTCCAAATCTGGAGAAGTGTTTCCTGTCAAGTTGGGGTGCAAGCTGCTGTATCTCCCAAAGGCTTGCTCTAGCTGCCCACAAGACACTACTAAACCCCTCGGGCCCTGTCACAATGTTCTGCACTACAAAGTACCTTGTAATGTGGGCCCAGGGAAAGGGTGCTAGCTACCTTGGATGAAAGCTTCAATTTCAGGCCTGGTCGTCCTTGCAATCTGGAGGTCTAATGCCCTTCGGACACCGCATGCCCCAGAGTGCAAGCTAGCACAGGTCCTCTGGTTCCAAGCATGGGTCTCTCAAGCTCTCCAAGCTTTCCCCATACTCCTCAAACTCCTCACGCCACGGCACCTCAGGTGGGCTGCTAATCTTTACAAGCACACACCTTTATGCAGTGTGATGAAGCTGTATTTCAAGATCATCCCTGTCCAACCGACAATCACTTCCACCTGTTTCTGCCACACCCTGCACGGTCCTTATGATCTTGTACAAATGGAGAGATCCCTTGTGACCCTGGGGTCTTGTGGACAGGAGTCCAGCCAATCGCCCCTTGAAGAGTACTTAGGAACCAGAGTCCTAACAGTTGCCTTTAGCTGCAGGCCAGCAATGTCCAGGCAAAATCCACCAAGCGACCCAAGATATAGTCCTCTTCCTGGAGCACAACAAGCTCCAGGCCATTACAAGTCTGCGGATAATCCAGTTGCAGTCCTTTCTTGTCTAATGATTTCTCTTGTTGATATCCCAGCATCGAACAAGCATAGTAAGGTTCCAAATCCAAAAGACTTGAGTCCAGAGCCCCAGTAGTTATATCCCGATGGCCTTTGAAGATACTATAATTTTTAAAGGTCAGCTTTGAAATGCACAGGCCCTCTGGGCATTCTGACCTGTCTGCCATCCTACACAGGGAGGTTAGATCACTGTCTATAGTGAGGTAAAGATCCTGACTCTTGGAATGTAGGGGCCAATTCCACCCCCACATAACTGTTCCAGAGAGACCCTTCGGAGTCAAAGGTCTGCAGGTTTCATTGAGTCCCTAGTCTATGGCCTCTATCAGGAATGCACAGAGGTAGCTGTCCCTCCTGGCACCCAGATGTGAACTGGAGACAGGCCGACAGGCACACATAGCCCTGAGCATCAAAATGCCCACTTTCCCAAAGTGACATTTCCACACACGTAGTGTCGAATCCACTCGTATTACCGAGGATGATTCACCATTATGAACTCATTGATATCAAACATCATACAGTTACTACTCTGCACATAGGGAATCCTGCTCAATAGCCTTTCCCTACGTACCCCCCATGCTCATCCAGTGCGTGAAGCAAGTTCCGTCATACTGAACACACCATCCGGTGCCATTCACGTCAGTTGCATGTAACACGCAGGTGCACATGCTCAACCTCTTGCCAACACTGCAACCTGTCACCAGGGAGAAATACGATATAGCAAGAGACATACAGAACCTTGGCACATAGCTTTTTACATGCCAAGCCGAGTAACAGTAACCCGGGCACACAGGCCCCACCAGGGCAAATCTGTGGCACAATCGATGAGCCTTCTCCGTGAATGGCAAAACTAGTAATGCAGGCCCACGGAGGTGCATTTGAGTTACATGCCCTGGGTATATGTCTTACCCCTAGATGAGGGACTTACATCTAACTCGAATCTGCCAATCATGATTACACCAATCCCCAGCATGTATATGACAAGCACAGCACTTTGGCATTGCATGGCAGTGTCAACCGCTCTCAAAGTCCTAATGCTAACAGCTAGATCTGTGGAAAACTGGGAAGGAGAAAAGCAAAAAGTTGAGAGAAACCACTCTAGAATGGGCCATTTCCAACACATTTGATGAGGTCATGTTCTCAGTGGTGTGTACTCGTTTTCTTGTTTGTTTGAATACAGCTTTCCTTTAGTGGTGCAACTTTCTGCAGTTTGGTGCTTCTGTAGAATCTTCTGACTGGTTTCCCATTGGCGAAAACGTTGTATTTCTTGAGTAGCATGTTGTGCCTTCCTCTTAAAAATTGTGTCAGCCAATCTGTCTCTTTCTTAGTCAAGGTGTCATTATTGCATGTGGAGGAAGGGGAGGGTTCTGCTGATGTGTATAAGCCAACCTCTAGTACATGAAAATGCTCGGATTACTTGCTGGTAATCTTCATTACTCCTATTCTTTCTTACTCATCCCAGTACTTCTGTAAGTAATGTGACATTATTACTGCCAGCTGCTTACCCGTTCCAAAGATTGTTGTCTTTCTATTAATGTAAGGAGTGTTCCCATATATTATCTTTTCCCAAGCATCACTTCCTGTTTGTACCAAAGCCTCTGAAGAAGGCTGGTGAGGATGTAGCGAGGGAGGGTTGTATGACCTGGGACTAGTAAGGAAGAATCAGAGTAAGGAAGATTACGAGTAAGTAATGAGAGCATTACCTTCTTTTCACCTTATTTGTCCTGTTTCTTACTTCTGTGAGGTATGCTCTAGCAAATATCCCTCCATCAGCTGTAAATAAACCAAATTCCATGAAGAAGAGAAACATTTTATTCACTCACCTTCTTCCCATCCTTAAACATTTATGTGCAGAAAATAAATGAAAGGTCAAAGTCATGTTACTCTCCCAATTTTGAGTTACAGTGATATGACTGACGTTCATAATAACTGAAGTACCAAAAGACAACTCAGTTTTGTGTTCCACATTCAGTCTATAATGAGTTATGAATCTTGAAGTGGTAACCCTAACAGCTGCTCTACACACGTCCTCTATTGAAACTCCAGCCCACTCTGCCCAAGGGGTAGCCACCCACCTAGTAGAGTGAGCTGTGGCTGGAGTAGGAATCACCCTACCACTGCTCTGGTTTGCTAAGGAAAGACAATCTTGACTCATCTTGCCAAGATGTAAGAAGACTGATTCTCTCCTCCCTTCTCTCGGCCAAAATTTATAATAAGACCATTTTATTTCCTGTATTGAAACCGCCCTCATGACACCTAAAGAGTGAACATGGTAATCTTGAGAACTCGTATTAGAAGGCAGAAAAGGAAGACGCATCTCTTGTCCTCTGTGAAACCTAGATTTGATTTTTAGAATGAATCCAGGGTCCAATGAAAACATTATTCTGTTGTCAAATATTCTTAGATAAGAGTGGCCATAAACCAAAGCATCAAGCTCCTCAATCCTCTTTGCCAGTGCAATTGCTACTAAAAAAGCACTTTAATAATATGGACATTTTTAGATATTTTAAATCTAGTTTTTCAAATGGTGGAAATTACAGGTACAGCAACATAAGAGGAAGATTCCAAGCTGAAAAGGGATCTTTAACATTGCGTGTAACAGGCTAAACCATCTAAAGAGCCCGGAAATTAAGAGTTCAGTGGAGGACAGATCCTTTCACGGAGTCGTAAAAGATCTAAAAGTGCCGCCTGTACCCTTAGGCTGGCTAAAGATGGTTCTTTGTTGAACCTGTCTTGCAAGAATTGCAATATTTCAAGAGTCAATGCCACAGTTGGTGAAATAAACCTAGATAAACACAAGGAATTAAAAAAGGCCTAATAGTGATAATAAGCCTTGTTTATAGACTTCCTTCTAGAAGCCTGTGAGGAATTAGCACTGTAGCTGAGAGGCAACTACTCTAAAACCCTTCCCTCTCAACCTCCAAACAGACAGTTTTAAAAAGGGAAAAGGGTCTGTACTGAAAGAGGAGGGTGAATCAGGTCAGGAAAAGATTGGGAGGAGGAGGATCCAAACTTACTTCACTTCAAGACAATGAACAGAAATCAAAGTCTCCTTGTTCAGTATGGCAAAACGATTATCATCTGTTGCCTTGTAAGAACCCTGGGAACTAGAGGCATTGGGGGAAATGCATAAAGAAGGTCAAATGGCCATTGACTGGATAGAGAATCCACCCTTGCTGTCTGAGGTTCAAGGAACCTTGAAAGAAATGTGAGAAGTTGGGTATTGAGTTGACTAGTAAACAGATCTACAATACTGAATAAATCTCTAATTTCAATGCAAGACTGAGTCCAGCGTGTGACATCTTCAAGGCATTCTCTTCTTTTTTATCGATTAGATTTGTGAAAGCCACCTCTTCTGAATGCAAAGAAGGCTTTCTGGTAAGACTGGCTAATAGAGGTTCCACTATCAAATTTTGAGGGAGTTCAGTTTCTCCTTTAGCTTAAGGATATAATCTCCCTATACACTTGGTACAGGAACCCGATCGGGGCACTTCCACTCCTGTTTAACTCCCTCTTCAACAGGTTCATTACAACAGGTAAAATCAGAGCGCTAAGGAGGAGAGGTCAATGAAACTGACAGAACCTATAAGTACCGGTACCAGCCTGCTACTCTGCTGGTAAATAAAGATTGGAGGAGAGTTAAGTAATCCTGGGTTTAAAAGCCTTCTTCTGAATGTACTTTCCCAAACGTGTGGGAGATCTTGTTCCTGTACCAACTTCCTGCTCATAATATTTAATTGATGCCCTAGAGGAAATAGAAGCACTTCCCTATAATGAGTAACATAAGCACAAAAACACTAGGAAGGTTGATTCGCCCTCTGTTATAATGTCTGATTTCTTGAACAAGGTATCCCAGAAATACACTTTATAATATCAATATAATACACGGGACTCTGCAATTGCAGTATAAAAATCGGTCTCTAATTTCTTTATAATCAGTGAATTGTGACATATCAAATCATTGATGATAAAGAAATGGCATCAGAACTCAACTGTGATGTTGAGTTCTGACATCACAATGCCTGCTGCCAGCCTAGGGGAAAGTCAGGGCAGGGTGTATAATTAAATCAGCTGTTTAAAAGCAACAAAAAAACGTTGCATTTCTTTCACCTGCTCTTTTTTTTTAACTAATAGTACAAAGCAGAAAGAAGCTATTTATGGGAACATGACTATTTTATGCATTGCTTGGGAAATTATAGAAAAGTTAGAATCTTTCTGCATGTTTCTGCTGTACCTTTTTTTCCTTTTTCTTTAAACTAACTTTTTTTTATGTGTTTAAATTTGCACTATTGGTTCTCTTTCTATTCTTCATGTTTGAAAGCATGCTATCTCTTTTGTATGAACTAGCTACTAACTAAGGATTTAAGTGGTTTGTGAGAGAAGTGATGGTGTGACGAAATATTATGAGATTAAGTACCCCCTGCCATACATAATAAGGATATCGAAAGTAATCTCAGAGTTCCATAACCGTACAAAGGAACTCAGCCTTTGGCCCGTTCCTCTATCTGGCCAGGGGGTATTTTATCCGATATATAAAATTATTTATCTATTTTTAGTGTTTCGTGTTACGTCCGTCTGTCTATACAAAGTAACAGAATAGAAATGTAGAAAGACAAATTAGCTGCAATCATATGAACCTGGTGCCAAAAATATCAAGAGCCACCCAGCCTCTGTACACAAGGTCTGCTTGAGGAGTAGTCAGTAAGACAAAAAATGTTCTTTCTACTCTCTATTTGGCATTTTTTCCTCTCCATATAGTCACTGTCCAGGATTGTAATTTCAATAACTTGAAACATACACATTTAAACTAGTGGGAGATCTGAAAACTCCCCTCCCCTTCTCTGCTCCCTCTACCAGGGAGCGGCTTCTTTCATTGCGCTCCCTATGCAGAGTCTCTGAAGAGCAGCAATGCCTGTATGGTGTACAACGGAAGCAGGCCCCACTCCTCACCACAATCCAATTACACTTGATTGCAGGAAATATGAAATTCTATTACCTGAAATGATGATCTTTGGAATTAAAATAGATAAGAAGGCACACTCCTTCTTCTGCAAGCAGGCGAGACACACCACTTACCCTGCAAGTATATGGGCTCACCTCTCACCCTGCATAACAAACACATCGCTCACTGTGCAATCACTGGTGCATGCCACTGACCATGCACTCATAGAAAACCTTGACCTCGGTCACAGGCTTGCACTCTTCCCGGCAGCTCCTCACCTCCTACATTGCCGCTGAGCCCCCAGCCTGGATATTCAAGGCTGCTGTCTGCCCTGTTGTGTGGCCTGGCTGTCCTGCATGCTACGACGCAGTAATTTCTGAGCATTCATTTCTGCTTCTCCTGTTGCTGTAATCATTATCTGTATTGTGCTGTCCATCTGGGCTTTCTATTGTGTTTTTCACTGTGATCTGCTTCCTGTTTTTTTTTCCTGCTTCCTACTTGTATCCCTCTTTGTTCTCTGCTTCACTTTTCCCGCCGCTGCTGCCCCCGTGGCCCCACCCCCTGTCCTCGCCCGTTTCCCGCCTCCCAGCAGAGCGTTCCTCCCCTCCCCTACATAATGGCGATCCAACCATGCAGCGGACTCACACAGTGGGTGCGCTGCTGGCGAGCCTAAGGCAAACCCGTCTGCACCCGTCCACACCAGGAACCCTGGATCACCGACCATCCATCACTACGACTCCAACACCCTCCTCGCGCTCAACCACAGAAAACACAAGGACTGCCAACAGGCATCGCCAAACACGACCCACGGACAGTTCTCCTGCCTCCACTGCCGCCAAACCTACACCAAAACCCCTATCTCCAACACCACCAAGGCCAGCTGCCGTGACACACTAAGATGCATCCTCCTCAACGTGCGCTCCGTACACAAACACGCCATAGAAATCTGGAACGTACTTCACTCTCTCTCACCCGACATCGCCTTCTTCACGGAGACCTGGGTCAATGCTTCCTCCACACCCGACAACAACACCGCCATCCCAGACGGATACAAAATCCAGAGGAAGGACCACCCCATCCACCCAGGAGGGGGGCACGCCATCGCCCACAAGAACACCCTCCGCCTCACCACCTCCAGCAAACCCTTCCCCTCTGCAAACACCTGCACGGCCACATCCAGACCAGCCCAGATGCCACACTCCAAGGAACCCTTACCTACAGACCTCCCGGCCCCTGGACACTCTTTGCCACCACCATCACCGACTTCATCACACCCCACGCCATTGCCTCAATGAACTACATACTCATAGGAGACCTGAACTTCCACCTCGACAACACCAGAGACCCCAACTCCACCATCCTTCGTGAAAACCTCTTCAACATCTGACTCGAGCAACTCGTCATCACACCGACTCACAGAACAGGACACACCCTCGACCCCATCTTTGTGGCAGGGAACAGCGTCCACTTCAGCCACATAACGCACCCACCATGGACCGACCACCACTGCGTACACTTCGCCATTGACATACCCAAAGCACCCAAACCAGCCCTACTCCCTCCACAAAGGAACTGGAGCAAGGTTACCGATGAGCAACTCAACTCCACCCTCACCCGAGACAACCACACCTGGGCACCCGACGCAAACACCGCAGCCCGAGAACTCCACACCTGATTCTCCAACTGCACAGACAAGCTTGTCCCACTGTGCAACCCCAACAAATAGTGCCCCCGTAAAGCCGCCTGGTTTACCACTGATCTACAATAAGCCAGGTGCACATCCAGACGCCTGGAGAAAAACTGGAGAAACACCAAGACAACAGAAAACTACTCGACCTACAAGAACACCATGACAGACTACCACAACCAAATCAAAACAACCAAGAGGAACTTCTTTCACAACAAAATTCTCGCAAACACCACCAACTCCAAGGAACTCTTCAGCGTCATTCAGGAAATGCAGTACAGCCACAGACATCACCCCATCCCAATACCTCTGCGACAAGCTTGGAACCTACTTCCACCTCAAGATCAAAATGCTCTACGACAACTTTGTTGTCCATCCACTGCATGCCACAGCTACGCCCCGCCCTCCAGAGACACCAGCCAACCCACCATCTCCAACTTGACACCGATCACAACCAAATACACAGCCTCGACCATGAAAGGCATCCACTCAGGGGCCCCCACCGACCCCTGCCCTCCTCACATCTACCACAGAGTTGCGTCGGCCATCGCACCCAAAATACAACGCATCATCAACACCACCTTAAAAACAGACACCTTCTCAGATGACTGGAAGCGCGCAGAAGTCAGGCCCCTGCTGAAGAATCCCACAGCTGACCCCTTTGACCTAAAGAACTACCGGCCCTTGTTGCTCCTCCCTTTTGCAGGAAAAGGTGCAGAAAGAACAGTCAACAAGGAAAAGATACGATTTGTTGAAGAGAACGCCATCCTCGACCCATCACAATCTGGATTCCGAAGCAACCACAGCACGGAGACCGCCCTACTAGCCGACACCGACGATATCCGCACCCCTTCTAGACAAAGGCCACTCCGTAGCCCTCATCATACTCGACCTGTCAGCAGCCTTCAACACCATCTCCCACTTCACACTAGTCGCCAGACTACATGATGCCGGCATACAAGGAACAGCCCTGGACTGGATCCAATCATTCCTCAATGGAAGAAGCCAAAGGATCAGACTACCACCCTTCTCCATCCGATCCCACGAAAATCACCTGTGGAGTCCCACAGGGATCATCACTGAGCCCGACCCTCTTCAACATCTACATGGCCCCCCTCGCAGCCATCATCCGACAACACGGCCTCAGCATCATATTCTACGCCAATGACACCCAGCTCATCCTCTCCCTCACCAAAGACCCCGCCACCGCCAAATTAAACTTCCAGAAAGGAATACAAGACGTCACAGTCTGGATGACCAACAGCTGTCTGAAGCTCAACGCCAAGAAGACAGAAGTCCTTGTCCTTGGAACCATCCCCTTAGCATGGGACAACACCTGGTGGCCGACTGCCCTCGGAAGCCCACCCAACCCCTCAGACCAGGCCAAAACCTCGGCATGGTACTCGACTCAACACATGAACTGACAGGTCAACGCTGTCACCTCCAGCTGCTTCAACACCCTCCGGATCCTCCACAAGACATTCAAATGGATCTCCCTTGAGTCAAGGAAGACAGTCACCCAAACACTCATCACCAGTAGACTGGACTACGGAAACACACTCTACGCCTGCATCAACAAGTCCTTACTCCGCAAACTCCAGACACAACAGAACTCCGCCACTAGACTCGTCCTTGGCATCCCTTGACACAAGAATACATCAGCCAACACCTATGAAGACTCCACTGGCTCTCCCTGGAGAAAAGAGTCACAGCAGGCAGAAGATCCTTGCAGCCAAGACCTGGAACGAACTACCAGCAGACATCAGACGTGCCTGCTCCCTAACACCTCCAGGAAGACTCTCAAGACCAGGCTCTTCAGCTAAACAGGGTGCCGTGCCCCCCCCCTCCCCCAGCACCTTAAGACCCTCACGGGTGAGTAGTGTGCTTACAATACACTGATTGATTGATAGAAACACATCCTTCCCTAGTACTCACGGAGGCACACCACTCGTCATAAAATCACAGAGGCACCCTGTTCCACATACACTAAAGGAGAATTAGCACTAGCCCTGCACTCATATAGAAGCACCACACATCCTTCATTTGCACAGTACACAGCTCACTTTGCACTCAAGTCAAGTCAAGTCAAGTCAAATTCCTTTATTCGGAATTCAAAATTAGAAAAACCATAAAAGTTCATTATTAAAATTTGCATTAAAAGAAATGATTAAAATCTCATCATCTGATTATAATAAATAATTAAACATTTTCATAAATTTGATCAATGACAAACATGCCAACAATATAAAGTGCTACGGTACGAGCTCAATATTAAAGGGGTTCACGTGGATCGTTGGAGTGCAAGCAACAAAAAGCAACTGTTTTCTTACACAATATATACAGCACCAATCCGATTCTAAATTTTACCTGTCTCTAATACAGAACTTCAAAAATTGGGCTATGTTTTAACAAAACAATCTTCCTCCAGAAATTGCAACACAAGGAAAGCTGGGCGACATTGTCGTAAACCCAGATTTTTTTTTTTTAATATCGGTACTACCCTGTACTTCCTTGGTTCTTTATAGAATTTGCAAAACAAGATCACATGAATTGATGATTGAGTAGATACTTCATCACAAGGGCAGGTTAATAACATCTTTGACCAATCATTTATTTTAGGAAAAGTACCAGGCGGTGACATATGTTCATCCTAAATCGCGACAACAGAAACCTTCCATAACCACTCAAATTAAAAGTTAAATAAGGCTGTATGGCCAAGGTGGTTTGAATTGATAAGGTATGTTGAACTGAACTTTTGTTTGTCTCAGTAACCAGTCACAGTTCTTCCAAAAGTGTCCAGCATCATTTTTTGAGCCCTTTTCTAGAGATCTCTGATATCAGTGAGGGGTTATAATAATACCTTGCCAAGCCCAAATCATACAAAAAGTTTTTAACATATAAGAGCCAACCAATCTCATGTAAATTTTCAAGAGAAAGACAATAATTCAGAAGCCCTTGGTTAAAAACTGTTTTGGTAAAGGACCAAAGATGATGCCACAAAAGAATCAGTTGTAATTTCACTAAATCGGTGACGTATGGCAGCCCCAATTCCAAATGAGAACTAAAGGTCGAAGTACCTCGCGGCACAGCAAGGAGAAACCTCAAAAAACTATTCTCTACTTTTTGAAGGGCATCCACCTTTCCATAACCCCACACCCCGGCTCCGTAAGTCACTGTGCTAATGTATTTAGCTTGATAGATTTGGATCATCTCCGCCGGTGGCCTTTTACCTAGCCTCTGTGGATAATATTAACTAATGCAGTTGTGGCCCTCATAAAGAACAATTTTCTGACCTCTATTGCCTGCCTCCATGAGCACTTGTCATCAATTAAAATTCCTAGGTAGGGGTACGTGTTAGTATTCTCCAGTTTAGTGTTTTAAATAAAAATGTCCTTCGTTTTCTTGTGTCTGGGGCCTGAGGATATTACAAAAGTTTTTTTAATGTTAATTCTTAAGTATAGGTTGGCCATGTAACTATGGTACCTATTAACTATTGTAGTTCTAAGGGGGTTTGTGCTATAATCACGGCATCATCCGCGGAGAGTGGGACAGGTATTGGGCGTTTTTGCGAGAAGGGTAGGTCGTGGCACCCTTACAACATGGCTTGTTCCAGGTTATTTGTGTAAAGTGTAAAGAGGAAGGACGCCAGGACGCAACACTCACATGGAAACACCACTTGCCTTACACTCAACACAGACACACCTTTCACCCTACGTTCACTCAGGCACACCACTCATCTCTCACTAAGACATGTGTATCACTCATCCCGAATTCACACCAGCCAACTCTCACTCTGCCTCCCTACAAACTGACCATTCCCCCTGCACACACATAAACAGATCAAACTGCACAGACACTCCTGCTCATACAAGCATGCCTGCCACCCTATACTCACAGAGGTACACTGCTCATCCTGAACTAATAAAGGGGCACCACGAGCCCTGTACTCATACAGACACACAATTTACCTTGCACTTACTCGCACTGGCACAACTCACTACCTTCATTCTACACTCATACAAGCAAACCTTTTCTTTGGCACTTATAGAGACTTACACCTACCCTTGGACTCACACAGGCACACTGTTCTCTCTACACTCACATGGGCTCACCACTCACTTTGTATTCACTGGAACCCAGAACAAATCATGAAGTTACAAGAACACAGTCTGTAGCCATATGGCCACACACCCGGGCACACAACTCATCCTTCACTCAGACAGGCAAAATGCTCACAGGAACACACTGCTCAAACTGCACTCATACAAGCACAACTCTCGTCCTGCAGTCACAAAGGTACACTACTCATTTTGCTCAAGTAAAGGCACACCACTAGCGCTGCAATTACATAGGTATACCACTCTCCCTGCACTCACTCAGGCATACACCACACCCTGCACTAACTAGAATACATTACTCACCCTGTACTCACACTGGCACATCATTCACCCTGCACTCACACTGGCAAAACTCTTATCATGCACTCACACCTCTGCAACTCTCACACTGCCCTCACACAGGCATGATGCTCACTCTCCTCACCCTTCACTCAGACAGTAACGTTGTTCAGATGGGCTTATCGGTCACTCACACAGTCACATCTCTAGCCTTGCACTCATCTAAACACCCCTCTAACCCTGTGCTTACCCAGTCAGATTGCTCACTCTTCACCCAGACAGGCACGCTACTCATAAGAGTACACACCTCACCTTGTACTCACACAGGATCTCATCATGCGTCTCCCATACACACATAGGCATACCACTCACCATGCACTCACTGTCACACACCTCACCCTCTACTCAGGCACACCAATTGGTGCACTCTTGCAGACACACAACTCACTCCTCATATGGGGACATCACTCACTCTGCAATCACACAGGCACAATTGGCAGCCTACATTCACACAAGTACACTCACCCAGCTCTCACACAGGTACACCCCTCATCCTGCACTCACAGAGACATTCATCTCTGTCTGCACTCAGTCAGGCACACTTTGAACTAATAAATGTGCAATGCTAGCCCTGCACTCATAAGGGAACACCATTCACTCTGTGCTCATAAGAGGCACTACTCACACAATCTCACTACTCACCCTGCACTCACATGAGCACACTGCTTACCTTTCTCTCACAGACGCACAACTCTCAGCCGGCACTCACAGACACACAGCTTTCCCTCAGCAGTCATATAGATGCACTCTTCCTTCTGCACACACATGGGCTCACCTCTCATCCTGCACTCACTTTGTCTCACCCAGCACTCGTGTGGACATCTCACTCCTCTGGGAATTACAAGGGCACACTCCTCACCCTAAGCTCAGGTTATCACACTGATCACAGAGAAACACTGCTCACACTGCACTCAGACCCTGCTCTTATACAAATACATCCTTCCTCCTATACACACAGAGGCAAACCACTCATAACTCAGATAGACACCCCTCAGCCAGCACTCAGAAAGGCAGATGCCTCACCCTGCACTAAATCAGGTGTTCTGCCAGCACATCATTAATATAGGCAAACCATTCACCCTACTCTCACCGGATGGACTGTAGTGTAGTTCCTAAATTCCCAATAGGCTCTTCGATTGGATTAATATATCCTATAGATATGACGTAGAACTTAGGTCAGTAGGTCTCTATTGAATATACTAAACTTAATTGTGAGTGCCAGCTAGCTCAGAGGTCACTAGAAACATTCTCGAGTTCACAAGAAGGGATTAGTTTCTGACCACCGCATAAACTTGGCAACTTTGTTTCCTTAAGACTGGAATAACAATCTTCAGAGTTGTGGAAACAATAGATATGTATTTCACTCAGTCAATCGTGCATGCTTCGTTTCTACAGAGTTTGCAGAGAAATAGAGAGACAGGCGTTTTCAATAAAAGGTTTATTGAACAGTCTTCTTTCTCATGCAAGAGAGGTGAACTGCTACAAACGTTAGACAGAATGCAAAGTATAATGCATAGTGAAAATAGTATTATAAAATAATACTGTAATAGCATTGTATGGTTTCTAAGCCATATACAAATACATACATAAATAACACAGGCTAAAATACTCAATTGGTGGTTCTAAAATATGCCTACCCCTAACCTAGTTCTAGTGCCAGGGAAGAAGTAAGTATAGTCTTTAGCATAGGTTTAGTTTTTGCCAACAATCTGACAAAGGTTTCTCTGGAGAGTCGGCTTCCTTCGGCACTTGCTGTAGCGAGCTGCGTCGGGCAAGTAGGTTGTCGAACTGCTCCGAACCACCGTGCTTTGCCATAGCAAGTGAAGGTATATTTATACCTTGAAGGTGTTTAGGAATACCAGCATGGACGTAAAGTCAGGCATATGAACGTCATGAATGAACCCCTAAGGAATAGATGTTCATTGTAAAACTATCTAAGTTCTTGGAGAAATCAATATTCAAGCAAGTAGAAGTCCCTAATGGCTTAAGTTGGTTTTCCATGAAATCGTTGTGAATTTTGGTGACTGGATGGAAGTAGCCATGCCTGTATTTGGGTTGCATGGGCTATGCCTAAATAAGGGCTTGATTTCTGTGGCTATATAAGGGCAACGTGAATTGTACCTATATAAGTGCATGAATTGGGAACATCCATTCGGAATCTAAAACGCCATACAACAGGACTGTTCACATTACACTGACACTGGAAAACCCCTTACTCTCCACTCACATAGCACACAATTCACTCTCCACTCTTAAGGACAGACCACTGGACAGGGTCTCAAGTATCAGAGACAGTGGCTTCAGCCTACCGTTCCTTCTGAAACATTCAGATTTAAGTGCATGTGCACTTTGGTGCCTACCCTGATTTGAGGTGTAGTGGGCGAATGGTTTGGACAAGAATAACTTCATATCACATTGTTCCTGTTCCTTCCCTGGTGTGAAATAAGTGGAAAGAGGGAGAGGGTGCCTGTTTCATCTCAGAAGGCAGCAGTGCCTTTAATTGCATTATGGCCAGGCCTGTTTTTAGATGCTTTGCTGGCCATGTATCTCTGTTGTGGAGAAGGAGGTCAAGTATACAGAAGTAGCTACAGAATGGAACATGGGTACTCTGTGTTTCTGGTGCCAGAGATCAAGGGACATTCACACTAATCTTCAGTATGAAAGGGGTTAACCAATGTGTGAAGGAAATTCCATTTCAAGATAGATACACTTGGTTGTATGACATTACAATGCATGCATTAACAATGCATACCTTTACAACGCATCCATATCTATGCAATGCCTTTACTATGCAATGTATTTACCAAGCATGCGTTTACAGTGTGAGGTAAGTATATGTAAGATAAGTAAAACACCTACTTTACTTTTTTCAAATCATATATATATATATACATATATATATATTACCTACTGGCGGTCGCCAGTAGGTAGTTATAGTTAGGATTTTTTTCAATGTTAAATCTCAAAATTCTATTTGGAATAACTTTGGCACCGGTTGACGAATCTGCCTGAAAACTTCCTCAAATTTGCCTCGCGGAGCTCCGGGCCTTCCTTTAAAGTTTCGGGGGGATTGGTCAAGCGGGGGCTGAGATAAAAGGGGGGTCCCAAAACGCGTTTTCCCCATGTTAATTTCCATGGGCCGGTCGATTTCACTTTTAGCCCGAACGGCTGAATGGATTTACACCAAACTTGGCAAAATTGTAGGGACTGGTAGCCCGATGTGCCTTTGCTATGTCTCAAGATATGTGCTCCAGTGGATTTTGAGTAATTTAGGTTCAAACAAATATATATATCTATAGGTGCGCTCCGGTGCGCGCACCGGGGAGTGCACCAGGCGCGACACGCGACTTGCGCGCGGAAAGCTGATTGGCTCACGGGTGTCTGTAAACATTCGAAACAGTCCGGAGCAGCCGCCATCTTGTGTCTCGGTAGGATCGAGACACAAGAGGTGACATAAAAAAAGGGAGAAATGACTATAAGGGGGCAGGGTAGACCCCCTCCAGACCCCCTAGGTTTGATGTGGGGGCTAAAATAGGGTCCCGCGGGGCATTTTAAAAAAAAGCGCACCAGGAAGCGCACCGGGGAGCGAGGCACGGGGAAAATTCAGGGCCTTATTTATGAAGGCCTTGCGACAGTTTTGCGCCGCCTGTGCGTCACTTTTTGTGACGCACCAGCGGTGTAAAAAAATGCACCTCATTGTGCTATATTTAAAAAGTGACGCATCTGGGTAGATGGGTCACTTTTTAAAACCCTGCGCCACATTATAAATGCGTCAGGTATAATGTATGCAGAAGAGGGGGCGTTCCCCCGCAAAAAGCTTCGTAATAGTGACGCAGTGAAATCTATGAGATTTCACTGCGTCACTTTTAGGATGCTGTTGCATCAAAATCTTGCGCCTGCCTCACAGCAGGTGTAAGACTGACGCAAGACCTTTCACATGGTGTTTTCCCCATGTGAAAGGACGCATTACTGGAGTTGCGTCACTTTTGTGACGCACTCCAGCGCCTCGTTGCGCTATATTTAAAAAGTGACGCATCTAGGTAGATGGGTCACTTTTTAAAACCCTGCGCCACATTATACCTGCGTCAGGTATAATGTATGCAGAGGGGGCGTTCCCCCTCAAAAAGCTTTGTAATAGTGACGCAGTGAAATCTATGAGATTTCACTGCGTCACTTTTAGGATGCTGTTGCGTCAAAATCTTGCGCTTGCCTCACAGCAGGTGTAAGATTGACGCAAGACCTTTCACATGGTGTTTTCCCCATGTGAAAGGATGTATTACTGGAGTTGCATCACTTTTGTGACTCACTCCAGCGCCTCGTAGCGCTATATTTAAAAAGTGACGCATCTAGGTAGATGGGTCACTTTTTAAAACCCTGCGCCACATTATACCTGCGTCAGGTATAATGTATGCAGAGGGGGCGTTCCTCCGCAAAAAGCTTCGTAATAGTGACGCAGTGAAATCTATGAGATTTCACTGCGTCACTTTTAGGATGCTGTTGCGTCAAAATCTTGCGCCTGCCTCACAGCAGGTGTAAGACTGACGCAAGACCTTTCACATGGTGTTTTCCCCATGTGAAAGGACGCATTACTGGAGTTGCGTCACTTTTGTGACGCACTCCAGCGCCTCGTTGCGCTATATTTAAAAAGTGACGCATCTAGGTAGATGGGTCACTTTTTAAAACCCTGCGCCATATTATACTTGCGTCAGGTATAATGTATGCAGAGGGGGCGTTCCCCCGCAAAAAGCTTCGTAATAGTGATGCAGTAAAATCTATGAGATTTCACTGCGTCACTTTTAGAATGCTGTTGCGTCAAAATCTTGCGCCTGCCTCACAGCAGGTGTAAGACTAACGCAAGACCTTTCACATGGTGCTTTCCCCATGTGAAAGGATGCATTACTGGAGTTGCGTCACTTTTGTGACGCACTCCAGCGCCTCTTAGCGCTATATTTAAAAAGTGACGCATCTAGGTAGATGGGTCACTTTTTAAAACTCTGCGCCACATTATACCTGCGTCAGGTAAAATGTATGCAGAGGGGACGTTCCCCCGCAAAAAGCTTCGTAATAGTGACGCAGTGAAATCTATGAGATTTCACTGCGTCACTTTTAGGATGCTGTTGCGTCAAAATCTTGTGCTTGCCTCACAGCAGGTGTAAGACTGATGCGAGACCTTTCACATGGTGCTTTTCCCATGTGAAAGGACGCATTACTGGAGTTGCGTCACTTTTGTGACGCACTCCAGCGCCTCGTTGCGCTATATTTAAAAAGTGACGCATCTAGGTAGATGGGTCACTTTTTAAAACCCTGCGCCACATTATACCTGCGTCAGGTATAATGTATGCAGAGGGGGCGTTCCCCCGCAAAAAGCTTCGTAATAGTGACGCAGTGAAATCTATGAGATTTCACTGCGTCACTTTTAGGATGCTGTTGCGTCAAAATCTTGCGCCTGCCTCACAGCAGGTGTAAGACTGACGCAAGACCTTTCACATGGTGCTTTCCCCATGTGAAAGGATGTATTACTGGAGTTGCATCACTTTTGTGACGCACTCCAGCGCCTCGTAGCGCTATATTTAAAAAGTGACGCATCTAGGTAGATGGGTCACTTTTTAAAACCCTGCGCCACATTATACCTGCGTCGGGTATAATGTATGCAGAGGGGGCGTTCCCCCGCAAAAAGCTTCATAATAGTGACGCAGTGAAATCTATGAGATTTCACTGCATCACTTTTAGGATGCTGTTGCGTCAAAATCTTGCGCCTGCCTCACAGCAGGTGTAAGACTGACGCAAGACCTTTTACATGGTGCTTTCCCCATGTGAAAGTACGCATTACTGGAGTTGCGTCACTTTTGTGACGCACTCCAGCAATGCGTCACTTTTGTGTTTACAGATACGTCAGAAATACTGACGTATCTGTAACTCCTTGCGACATGATTCGTCATACATTAAATATGACACATCTGGAATGTCGTAAGGAGTGAGCACAGAAAAATGACGCATCGCTGTTTTCACGCAGCGATGCGTCACTTTTCAGAAATGAGGCCTCCAGTTTATTCACTGTGTCACCTCTACGACCCTTTCTTGCGTCAATACGTCCCTTTTGCATACATTACACCTGACGTAGGAATAATGTGGCGCAGGTGCTTACAAAGTGATGCAACTACCTAGATGTGTCACTTTGTAAATATGACTGAATAAGGTGCATTTTTTACAGCACTGATGCGTCACAAAAAGTAACGCAACAGTGGCGTTAAAGTGACGCATGGCCTCATAAATGAGTCCTTCAGTCTTCTACTCATGCGTCATATTAAATTTATGACGTATTATGTTGGAAGTTCTTTTAAATACGTCAGTATTTCAGACTTATCTGTAAGCGCAAAAGTGAAGCATTGCTGGAGTGTGTCACAAAAATGAAGCAACTCCAGCAATGTATCCTTTCACATGGGGCCAAGCCCCATGTGAAAGCGCCTGCACGCCTGCTGTGAAACAGGCGTAAGATTTGGATGCAACAGCGTCATAAAAGTGACGCAGTGATATCTCATAGATTTCACTGCGTCATCTGTACGACCCTTTCTTGCGTCAATACGTCCCTTTTGCATACATTACACCTGACGTAGGAATAATGTGGCGCAGGGGTTTACAAAGTGACGCATTTACCTAGATGCGCCACTTTGTAAATATGAATAAATAAGGTGCATTTTTTATTGAACTGATGCGTCACAAAAAGTGGCGCTTTGGTGGCGTTAAAGTGACGCATGGCTTCATAAATGAGGCCTTCTGCCTTCAACTCCAGCAATACATCTTTTCTTACCCTTCCACACTCCTGTTCCTTTTCAACATTTTCTTTGAATATCAACATTCCCCATATTCACTCTTCTTCTCCTTACTTTCTTTCCTAACACTCACCTTCTTTCAGTCCTCCTACTTCACTTCCTTTCTCCTCTCATACCTTTCTGTTCTTTCTTACTCATTTTCCTTTCCATTATCAATGCACTCTATTTCACTTACTCTTTATCATTTTTTTAAGAATATAGCTCTTTGATGAGAATTGGAGGTAGTTCTGAAAATAACTTTTTGTTTTCTTCTTTTTTCTAAACAGGTACAAAAACAGGGAATGGAAACTGCTCAACAGGAGCAAAAAAAACAAAAAAAATTAGGGGTGGGAAGGGCAGTGATGGTTCTCCAATGCTCGAACCATGAGCTGGACACTTTGCTCTCCATAGGTGAGGAGTTGATTGCAGTATCAGCATCTCAGGACACCATGGTTAAAAGCGGGTTGGATGTTTGGCACCAGCTCCTGCGATTGCCCCCTCCCAGAAGAAGTTGCTCCTCTGGTGGATGTAGAGGCCCCATCACTGGGAACCTCTTGTGCCAGAGGCCTGACACTTTCCCGGGCAAAATTCTGGGGGTGCTTCCTCTCCACATGGCGCAGCATCGTGAAGTTTCCAAATGAGAATTTTTTTAAGGGGTTACCCCGTGACAGGACTTCTTTGCAGATCCTGCACTCCACTTTTGGAGCATTCACCTTTTTTTGGTTAGGTGGAATTTTAAAAAATTTCCAAATAAAATGTTCCTTCACCTTCGTTGAGGAGGCTCTTCATTGATGAAATCAGGTTCTTCATCACTGCTGGATTCTCTGGCTGCCATGGTAAAACCAAGAAAGATCCAGGAGCAAAAAGGCAGGTCTTGCAGTCACAAAAGTGAAAGAAGAAGTGAAGGAAATGGGTGGGGATTTCATTCTTTGTAAAAAAAACTGTTAGCAACCAATAAAAAGTGTTATTTTCAGGACACATGACTTGACGCGCTGACGCCGCGCGCACCGGAGCACTTCCGGGTGCGCACATACGGCGTGAACGTAGGCGCTTCCGGGGCGCATACGCGGCGCGAACGTAGGCGCTTCCGGGGCGCATACGCGGCGCGAACGTAGGCGCTTCCGGGGGCGCACACGCAGCGCAAACGTAGGCGCTTCCGGGGGCGCTTACGTTGCGCGCCGAAGTGACGTCATCATAGTTTTACGGAAATGCATAATCATTTTCATTTCCTTATAAAAAAAAACTGCTTTTATTTGTATGGTACGAAATGTTTTGCGTTATTATTAACTTTTCATTCATATTTTTTTCATGAACGAAAGTAGCGCTCTGGGTGCACTTTCCGGAGAGCTTACCGGTGAGCTTACCGGAGAGCTTACCGGAGAGCTTACCGGAGCGCACAACCAGAGCGCCCCAGGAAAAAATTATTTAAAAAAAACTTCAAAATTAATACTTACAGCAAATTGTAAAAAAAAAACCATAGGTTAGAAACTCGATATAGAAAGGAATTAGCATTTAAAAAACCTATGAAATTCACTGAAAAAACCATAGATTTCACACCAGTTATAGTAAGGAATTAGCATTTAAAAAACCTATTAAATTCACTGAAAAAACCATAGGTTTCACACCAGTTATAGTTAGCTGGAAATTTTATTGACATAAAACCGTTGAAATTCCCACGTTATAGTTAGTTGGACTCACTATAACTTGCGCGCCTGCAATGCACTGCTGATGACGTCACATATTACATCACTCATGACATGGTCAGTGACATCACTCATGACATCACTGATGACACCATCCTTGTGACAGAGTGAGAGACCTCCTTTCAGTGTAATGTAAGCCTTGAAACACATATTCAAAAATAGTATTTAACATTTTCAAAAAAATGGAGATACCCATACCAGTTACAACAAACAATCCAGTAATTCCACCATCTATATACACATCCACTCATTCACCAACAGTTCTATATAGTCACTCACATATATACTCACTCATTATATGTAGTGATACACCTATACATCCTGTTACACTTCGACAGTCATCCAAAAGTTACTCACACACATATTCACACATGCAAAAAAACTATTGAACATCCATTTATTTGCATATACAGCAATACACACACTACCACTTTACTTTTAAGAATACTTACACATACTTACTCTCTTAAACAATCACTTATATAAACACATACTTATTTAAACAGGAACTCTTATAATCTCTCACTCTCACATATACTCACTTTTATAAATCAATACTCACATATACTAGATTAAAACATATATCGTTACTGAAAAAGACAATAGTGAGACAGTCGTTTACTCACTAACATACACATATACACACTCATCCATCCATACAGGTTTTATGTCAATAACATTTCCAGCTAACTATAACTGGTGTGAAACCTATGGTTTTTTCAGTGAATATATATATATATATATATATATATATATATATATATATATATATATATATATATATATATATATATATATATATATATATATATATATATATATATATTACCTACTGGTGGTAGCCAGTAGGTATATATAGTTAGGACCTAGTTTCCATAGGAAATCCCCAACATTCTACTGGGAATAACTTTGGCGCTGGTTGATGAATCTTCGCAAATTTCTCAAAGAAGATGGCTCGCTCCGCTCCGCTCCTTCCCTGGAAAAGTTTGGGGGGGATTCGTCAAGTGGGGGCTGAGAAAAAAGGGGGGTCCCAAAACGTGTTTTCCCCATGTTAATTTCCATAGGACCTTTAGACTCGGCTACAGCTTGAACCGCTGAAGGGAATTACACCAAACTTGTCAAAATGGTAGTGTCTGGTACGCAGATCACGCTTTTGGTAAAATAGTGTAAATCCCTCCAGTGGTTCCTGAGAAAAGTAAAAGAGAAACAAATTATATATCTATAGGCGCGCACGCGTCCGCGCACCCCCGCGAATTTTCGGAATTTTTTTGGGGGGGGGCTTGGGGGCTTCTGTCTTTTATTGTGTTTTATTTTAATTTCGAGGGTGCTCACCCCTCGTTTTACTCCCGAGATCACCACCGCGGCCCGAGCTGCCTCAAGATGGCCGCCGTCGCCGCCTGGTTGTGGGCGGGGCCGGGAGGACGTGGTTTCCGCTTCCCCTGCCTGGGGGAAGCCTTTGATGTACCTGCCGGTCTCCCGTGTCAAGGGGGAGACCGGATAATGATGCTGGCTGGTGCGGGGCTGGTGCGGGGCTCCCGTGTGCTGAGGAGCCCCGGGAAAAGAGGAGACGTCGTCGTGAGCTCCGTTTGGCTCCTCCTGCAGCCCTGCCTGCACAGGTGTGTGCTCTGATCGTGTTATTCTGCACCTAGACTAAGCATAAGCACTCACGGTGAGAGGAATATGAATGCCCTCTTCACACCCATTATTCGCCACAAAGCAATTTCCCTGGCCTGCAACCTTTGCTCGTTTCCTTTATCGGTAATCAAACAGAAAATAAAAAGTCTGCATTCGAAGTAGCCATGTCTCTTGTTACTCCTTTCACCGTGCACTGAGAGGAAATGCGATTAAACCGGACAGCTGACATTTGATTCATGACGATTGTAAAGCCACACAGCAGGTGAGGAAACAATAACCAGTGCCATGCAAACACATCATGTGCGCCAGCTGACATGTCCCCCCTGCAATTTGCTATCAAAGCTTTGTGGCTTTGCAAACGTGTATCAGGTTTGCACTTTGTAACTGTCTGTTGGTTCTGCCAACTAATGAACAAGGAAAGAGTACGGCGGGAGAATCTTAATAAGCTTCCAGTACATAGTGTCGGGAGGCAGACATTTTATGATGCTGAATGGATGACTCGGTTCCTGCCTTCACGAGATTATTTCAACTGAGAAGTGGGGGGGGGGCGGGCATGCTGTGTATCAAAGCTGACTGATTATTCTCAAACAGAAAATGTATCGGCCTGAAGAACTGTGCACAAGAGGCTTGTTGCACTGGGAGGCGCAGAGCTACACTGAGTGCAGGCGGATATTTTATATTCAGAATGCGTTCGTAAAATCGTTATGAGTTGACTGTTCCACTTCCTATCACTCGGTTGCATTCCACTGTCGGAGCCGCTCCTGTCTCGTCTTTTCTCTTTTCCAGATTTGTTTGGGTGCAACTAAGCCTAGGGGTTAAAAAAAATCAAAGAATGGAAAATAAGGCAGTTTTATACTTGTATAAATTAATTATTTTGAAAATGAATATTGAATTCACATTATACCAATGAATGGCTCATTGTAAACGGTTGCACATTTTGAAGTAATCTGATGTATCCGCGTGTGCTTTGCTCAAGGTGAGAGTGGTCGTAAGAACTCTTTACTGGGTTTGTGTAGGGTGCCTGGGTAAGACGAAGGCCTACTATTGTGCAGGATGTTTAACTTCGAGAAAGTGAGAAGTGGGTGTTAGGGCTTTATGATGGTGTGTGAAGGTTTGTGGGCGAGGTTTCACTTTCATTGGATGTGGAATTTGGAGAGTGTGTGTGCATGGGCGTCTCATTTTTGTACATTTTGTTCATGAGGTCTGTGTTTAAGGACTTTGAGAGATATTTATATTGGATGAGTTGGAGAGGATGTTTATGCAACGGTTGTGCCGGGGATGTGCCTGTGTCACGAGAAAACTACGTTTGTGTGAGGAACAATTGTGACTGTGTGATGGTTCGTGTGTGCAGTAATTGGAAGCTAGTTGTGAGTGTTTATATAGGTGGTGTCTATTGATGTTTGGGTTTTCAGAGAGTGTTGTCTTGCTTGTGCATGTGTGCGTACACATCTGTGACCCTTTATATTTTACAAGGACAGTCTGTAGTATTCATGTAAGTGCTTGCTTGCTTTCAGCGTGGGTTGTGAGTTCTTGTCTCTCTCTCTCTCTCTCTCTTTCTCTCTCTCTCTCTCTCTCTCTCTCTCTATATATATATATATATATATATATATATATATATATATATATATATATATATATATATATATATATATATATATATATATATATATATATATATATATATATATATATATATATATATATATATATATATATATTACCTACTGGCGGTAGCCAGTAGGTATATATATTTAGGACCTAGTTTCCATAGGAAATCCCCAACATTCTATTGGGAATAACTTTGGCGCTGGTTGATGAATCTTCGCAAATTTCTCAAAGAAGATAGCTCGCTCCGCTACGCTCCTTCCCTGAAAGTTTGAGGGGGATTCGTCAAGTGGGGGCTGAGAAAAAAGGGGGGTCCCAAAACGTGTTTTCCCCATGTTAATTTCCATAGGACCTTTAGACTCGGCTACAGCTTGAACCGCTGAAGGAAATTACACCAAACTTGTCAAAATGGTAGTGTCTGGTGCGCAGATCACGCTTTTGGTAAAATAGTGTAAATCCCTCCAGTGGTTCCTGAGAAAAGTAAAAGAGAAACAAATTATATATCTATAAGCGCGCACGCGTGCGCGCACCCCCGCGTGCGCGCACCCCCGCAAATTTTCGGAATTTTTTTGGGGGGGGGGGCTTGGGGGGCTTCTGTCTTATATTTTATTGTGTTTTATTTTAATTTCGAGGGTGCCCACCCCTCGTTTTACTCCCGAGATCACCGCCGCGGTCCGAGCCGCCTCAAGATGGCCGCCGCCGCCGCCTGGTTGTGGGCGGGGCCGGGAGGACGTGGTTTCCGCTTCCCCCTGCCTGGGGGAAGCCTTTGATGTGCCTGCCAGTCTCCCGTGCCAAGGGGGAGACCGAATAATTATGCTGGCTGGTGCGGGGCTGGTGCGGGGCTCCCGTGTGCTGAGGAGCCCCGGGAAAAGAGGAGACGTCGTCGTGAGCGCTGATTGGCTTCTCCTGCAGCCCTGCCTGCACAGGTGTGTGCTCTGATTGCTGCCCCCCCTCCCCCTACCCGGTGTGTGCTGGGATCGCTGCCGCCCCTCCCTCTCCCCCGCCTGCTCTGTGATCGCTGCCGCCCCTCCCGCTCACGGATATAACACCGACTTGCCGCCTTTTTTTAGAGAAAGATACAGGTCAGTTGTTAATGTGTTAACCTTCCTCAAAGGCCAGTACATAATGCTTAATTAGAACTTCACGTAAAGTCGCCTGTATTCATTTTTAACATGCCCTTTCTAAGTTGGCTTAATTATCATTCATGTGTCATTAGGGCTGCTGACGTACAACACATTTTAAAGTTTTTTATGTTCACAATTAATTTACGTTACTGATAAGGGGAAAATATACCGGCTTTAGGTGATCTTTCTATTTATTGTACCGGCCGGGACCTAACAGCACCGGTCCTGCCGATTTAAAACTGTCCATGTGGCAACCCCAGCTGGCAGTCTGTGCTCGCCCTAAAAGCTGCATGTTTCCTACTTGCACCAGAGTGTCGGGCAGCTGAAGGCTCGTCGGGCGCCGGTACAGCGTAGTGCCTCTCTGATGCGTTTTTTTTTTTTCGGCACAACCAGCCCTGCTGTCAGACTCCACACGTCTGCCCTCAGGTGTGCTGCGCCCAAGTGATGCTAAGGAGGTGGGTTCGCATTAAGGCTGGGCGGGACTTGCAGGCTTGTTTGTGGGCAAAGACTTCTCCCACTTCCGCCTATGTGAAGCAGCCAGGTGAGCCAGTACGATTCCGCTCTGCGCATGTACGTCACGCGCCATTACCTGACCACCACCCTAGGTAAGACCTAATTGAGCGCGGGGAGGAGGGCTCTTGTGCGCATGCCCGGTGACAGTTGTTACCGTCTTCGTGTCCAGGTGAGCCGAAACTGCTCCTTCGGTTCGTGCGTTCAGCGTGGGAGCAACATGGGAGACGTCTTCCAGATTACAGCACACACCCAATCTGAAAATCTAGAGGCGGGCCTTCTGGCACCAGGCTGCTACACTCTCATTCCTGCCAACATTTCAGAAGCGGAAAGTGGGAGATTAAAACAAAATATATATTCGGGAGAATGTATTTCTCCCATTCTACTGAAGCAGAGGTATTTTTAGGCGGGACTTGAGGCAGCCAAAATAAAGTTAGTTTTACTTTAAAAAAATGGATTTTCCCGCCCGAGTGAGGTCTATTGTCATTCTCCAAAGCTCTATCAATGTACGGTGCCTGCCAAACGCAATATTGCTTTCCGATGTTACAGTGAGTGTCCCGAAAACTAACACCGCCTATAAAAAGAAGCAAAACGAGCACTTGTGAGGCACCTGCTGCTTCATGCATCAATGACCGTATCATAGGACTTTCAGGCTCAGGTGTTATCCTTGATCTGGTGACCTTTGGGTTAGTGTAGTTTTACATTGTCAGTTCATTGCCGCCGTATCACACCTTGTAGAGAAGTGTGGCTCAATGGTTAGAGCGGCAGATCCTGATGCAGTGGTCTGGCCGGGACCAGAGTTCAATTCCTGCCTCGGCGGGTCTCGGGCTCAATTTCCTCGGACCTGATAATTCGATGTTAACAAGAAATTATTGGTCATTTGATATATATATATATATATATATATATATATATATATATATATATATATTAGCTTTTAAAAAACCAATGAAATTCACTGAAAAAACCATAGGTTATAGACTATATATAGTTAGGAATTAGCCTTTAAAAAACCTTGGAAATTCACTGAAAAAACCATAGGTTTTAGGCCTTATATAGTTAGGAATTAACATATAAAAAACCATTGAAATTCCTCCTATATAGTTAGCTGGACATTTTATTGATATAAAACCAATGAAATTCCACATATAGTTAGTTGCACTAACTATATATTTCGCGCATCCGCAATCCAATGCTGATGATGTCACATATTACATCATTCATGACATGGTCAGTGACATCACTGATGACATCACTGATGACAGCTCATTTAACATCAATAATCACACCACTGATGATATACTTCATGTGATAATACAATGCACCTACTTACACTCTAATATAACCTCTGTTACACCTAGTGTAAAATACAGAGTATCATTTTTGAAACTATTGACACACCAATACCATTTACTACATACCCACTCACTGATTCCTACGTCTACATGCACATTCATTCATTCACCCATAAGGTCACTCGTACATACAGTCACTCATCATTGCAACACTATCATATGCACTCATACACCTATGCAGACACTCACACACTGCCACTCATCCATGGAGTTACTCACACACCTACTCAGTCATGTAAAGAATCAATCACACTTTGATTTCTTTATCTATACAGTTAAACACAGAACAGCTTACATTTTCACAGATATACTAACACATACTTACTCACTTATACAATCAAATCCTTCATCCATACTCTTATACATCCTCTCATTCTTCAATATGTAAAACATATTAAAACTTTACAAAAACACACAGACACTGGATGATGTCATCAGTGATGTCATCAGTGATGTCACTGACCATGTCATGAATGATGTAATATGTGACATCATCAGCATTGGATTGCGGATGCGCGAAATATATAGTTAGTGCAACTAACTATATGTGGAATTTCATTGGTTTTATATCAATAAAATGTCCAGCTAACTATATAGGAGGAATTTCAATTGTTTTTTATATGTTAATTCCTAGCTATATATAGTCTGTAACCTATGGTTTTTTCAGTGAATATATATATATATATATATATATATATATATATATATATATATATATATATATATATTACCTACTGGCGGTCGCCAGTAGGTATATATAGTTAGGATTTTTTCTCTATGGGATTTTTGAAAATTCTATGTCTAATAACTTTGGCGTTTGTGGACGGAATTGGCTGAGATTTTCAGGAAAATGGAACATTTTGTTTCTGAGCAGCCCCTGACAATTTGGGGGGGTTTCATCAAGGGGGGGCTGAGAAAAAAGGGGGGTCCCAAAACACGTTTTTCCCATGTTAATTTCCATAGGGCGGTTGGCCTCACTTTTAGCTCGAACGGCTGAATGGATTTGCACGAAACTTGGCAAAATTGTAGGGACTGTTAGCCCGATGTGCCTTTGCTAGGTCTCAATATATGTGCTCCAGTGGATTTTGAGTAATTTAGGTTCAAAAAAAGATATATATCTGGGCGGAGCCTAACCACACATCTGATCTGATTGGCTGTCAGCACTTCATCCAAGAAGTGTTGGCAGCCATCTTGGGACCAATATACATGATAGCACCTCATTAAAAAGCATTGTAGGTAATAGAGGGTTTTAGGACTTTAGTTACATTATAAATCATTTGTTGATGGTACCATACTCGTTTTAGGAATTGTGGTGGGTTCTAAGGTGATTTTACCATGTGAAAAAACCTTCTGCTGTGATATCATGAATATTGTTTGAAAGAAAACTAATATCTCATGATTTTCCCACAGTGGTTTGGAAGGGGATCTATAAGCTAAACTGAAAGCATATTTTCTGTAAATTCACATTATCTTTCTCAGTCATGTGAAAATGAAGTCTGACATTCTCAGTAAAACATGTACATCCAACAAGGACAGAGACTGTCAGTTGATTCCTTTGTGTTCTACTGCAGCCTCCTAGAGTGTTCTAAAGAACAACTAGAGCGCTAACAGTCCTACTTATTACAAAGGTATGGCACACCTGAAGCCATCTTGATTGGAATAAAGTGGTAACTCTTAAAACATTTAATTTAAAAAGAAACAACATGAGGGGGTATATTTTGCCATATAAAGTATTATTAGTGCTGCAGAATGAAAAATTAGGGCACATTTTGAGTGACTTCTCAAATCCTTTTCTATTTCATTAAAACATTCTGACATGCAGTCTCCCAAAATGGCCACCAGAGACAAAAGAGCCCAAATGTAGCCCAAATATCACCCAGATGTAGCCCAAGTATAGCCCAATGACAGAATGTCCCAGAGTGTTCTAAAGAACAACTAGAGCGCTAACAGTCCTACTTATTACAAAGGTATGGCACACCTGAAGCCATCTTGATTGGAATAAAGTGGTAACTCTTAAAACATTTAATTTAAAAAGAAACAACATGAGGGGGTATATTTTGCCATAGAAAGTATGATTAGTGCTGCAGAATGAAAAATTAGGGCACATTTTGAGTGACTTCTCAAATCCTTTTCTATTTCATTAAAACATTCTGACATGCAGTCTCCCAAAATGGCCACCAGAGACAAAAGAGCCCAAATGTAGCCCAAATATCACCCAGATGTAGCCCAAGTATAGCCCAATGACAGAATGTCCCAGAGTGTTCTAAAGAACAACTAGAGCGCTAACAGTCCTACTTATTACAAAGGTATAGCACACCTGGAGCCATCGTGATGGGAATAAAGTGGTAACTCTTAAAAAAATTAATTTAAAAAGGAACAAAATGAGGGGGTATATTATGCAATAGAAGGTATTATTAGTGCTGCAGAAAGAAAAATTAGGGCACATTTTGAGTGACTTTTCAAATCCTCTTCTATTTCATTAAAAAAATTCTGACATGCAGTCTCCCAAAATGGCCACCAGAGACAAAAGAGCCCAAATGTAGCCCAAATATCACCCAGATGTAGCCCAAGTATAGCCCAATGACAGAATGTCCCAGAGTGTTCTAAAGAACAACTAGAGCGCTAACAGTCCTACTTATTACAAAGGTATGGCACACCTGAAGCCATCTTGATTGGAATAAAGTGGTAACTCTTAAAACATTTAATTTAAAAAGGAACAAAATGAGGGGGTATATTTTGCCATATGAATTATGATTAGTGCTGCAGAAAGAAAAATTAGGGCACATTTTGAGTGACTTCTCAAACCCTCTTCAATTTCATTAAAAAATTCTGACATACAGTCTCCCAAGATGGCCACCAGAGACAAAAGAGCCTAAATGTAGCCCAAATATCACCCAGATGTACCCCAAGTATAGCCCAATGACAGAATGTCCCAGAGTGTTCTAAAGAACAACTAGAGCGCTAACAGTCTTACTTATGACAAAAGTATGGCACACCAGAAGCCATCTTGATTGGAATGAAGTGGTAAGTCTGAAAACACTCAATTTAAAAAGGAACAACATGAGGGGGTTAATTTTGCCATAGAAAGTATGATTAGTGCTTCAGAAAGAAAAATTAGGGATCATTTTGAGTGACTTCTCAAATCCTCTTCTATTTCATTAAAAAAATTCTGACATGCAGACTGAAACATGCACTTTGAATACCAGCAGCAGACGTCCCTGGTGAGCAGTAGCTTTACTACAGTGATCTAACGTGCAACTAGAGTGCTAACATTCAGAATTTATGGCAAATGTGTGACACATCTGAATGCCTTCTTGATGGAACCAAAGTAAACAAGCATTGAAAATGCAATAGATCTCGCCCTCGTTTAAGTTAAAGCCATTCTGTTTGTAATGAGGTGGCTTTTTAGCTTTGCTTCTATTAGTGTTTTTTCAACTTTCAAGTAAATAACATGCATCTGTATGCATATAAGTATATGTATGCATGCATTTATGTTTGTATTTATATAGATATACAGATGATATATGTTTATATATGTATGTATATATATATATTCACTGAAAAAACCATAGGTTATAGACCATATATAGTTAGGAATTAGCATTTACAAAACCTTGAAAATTCACTGAAAAAACCATAGGTTATAGACCATATATAGTTAGGAATTAGCATTTACAAAACCTTGAAAATTCACTGAAAAAACCATTTGTTATAGACCATATATAGTTAGGAATTCGCATTTACAAAACCTTATTTTACTCACACAAAACCATTGAAATTCCATATATAGTTAGTTGCACTAACTATATATCGCGCACCCGCAATCCACTGCTGATGATGTCACATATTACATCATTCATGACATGGTCAGTGACATCACTGATGACATCACTGATGACATCTCAAATGACATCACTGATGACATCACTGATGACAACATCCAGTGACTGTATGTTTCTGTAAAGTTAAAATATGTCTTACATATTGAAGAATGAGTGGATGTATAAGTGTCTGGATGAAGGATTTAGTAGGTGCATGACTGACTGTATGAGTGAGTGATTAAATGTGTCTCACTGAGTGCATGGGTTAGTGACTAAACTGTCTTAATTTGTGCATCATTATGTCTGTTGTTCTGTAAACTGTTGCACATTTTGAGTGACTTCTCAAATCCTTTTCTATTTCATTAAAAACATTCTGACATGCAGTCTCCCAAAATGGCCACCAGAGACAAAAGAGCCCAAATGTAGCCCAAATATCACCCAGATGTAGCCCAAGTATAGCCCAATGACAGAATGTCCCAGAGTGTTCTAAAGAACAACTAGAGCGCTAACAGTCCTACTTATTACAAAGGTATGGCACACCTGAAGCCATCTTGATTGGAATAAAGTGGTAACTCTTAAAACATTTAATTTAAAAAGAAACAACATGAGGGGGTATATTTTGCCATAGAAAGTATGATTAGTGCTGCAGAATGAAAAATTAGGGCACATTTTGAGTGACTTCTCAAATCCTTTTCTATTTCATTAAAACATTCTGACATGCAGTCTCCCAAAATGGCCACCAGAGACAAAAGAGCCCAAATGTAGCCCAAATATCACCCAGATGTAGCCCAAGTATAGCCCAATGACAGAATGTCCCAGAGTGTTCTAAAGAACAACTAGAGCGCTAACAGTCCTACTTATTACAAAGGTATAGCACACCTGGAGCCATCGTGATGGGAATAAAGTGGTAACTCTTAAAAAATTTAATTTAAAAAGGAACAAAATGAGGGGGTATATTATGCAATAGAAGGTATTATTAGTGCTGCAGAAAGAAAAATTAGGGCACATTTTGAGTGACTTTTCAAATCCTCTTCTATTTCATTAAAAAAACTTCTGACATGCAGTCTCCCAAAATGGCCACCAGAGACAAAAGAGCCCAAATGTAGCCCAAATATCACCCAGATGTAGCCCAAGTATAGCCCAATGACAGAATGTCCCAGAGTGTTCTAAAGAACAACTAGAGCGCTAACAGTCCTACTTATTACAAAGGTATGGCACACCTGAAGCCATCTTGATTGGAATAAAGTGGTAACTCTTAAAACATTTAATTTAAAAAGGAACAAAATGAGGGGGTATATTTTGCCATATGAATTATGATTAGTGCTGCAGAAAGAAAAATTAGGGCACATTTTGAGTGACTTCTCAAACCCTCTTCAATTTCATTAAAAAATTCTGACATGCAGACTGAAACATGCACTTTGAATACCAGCAGCAGACGTCCCTGGTGAGCAGTAGCTTTACTACAGTGATCTAATGTGCAACTAGAGTGCTAACATTCAGAATTTATGGCAAATGTGTGACACATCTGAATGCCTTCTTGATGGAACCAAAGTAAACAAGCATTGAAAATGCAATAGATCTCGCCCTCGTTTAAGTTAAAGCCATTCTGTTTGTAATGAGGTGGCTTTTTAGCTTTGCTTTTATTAGTGTTTTTTCAACTTTCATGTAAATAACATGCATCTGTATGCATATAAGTATATGTATGCATGCATTTATGTTTGTATTTATATAGATATACAGATGATATATGTTTATATATGTATGTATATATATATATTCACTGAAAAAACCATAGGTTATAGACCATATATAGTTAGGAATTAGCATTTACAAAACCTTGAAAATTCACTGAAAAAACCATAGGTTATAGACCATATATAGTTAGGAATTAGCATTTACAAAACCTTGAAAATTCACTGAAAAAACCATAGGTTATAGACCATATATAGTTAGGAATTCGCATTTACAAAACCTTATTTTACTCACACAAAACCATTGAAATTCCATATATAGTTAGTTGCACTAACTATATATCGCGCACCCGCAATCCACTGCTGATGATGTCACATATTACATCATTCATGACATGGTCAGTGACATTACTGATGACATCACTGATGACATCTCAAATGACATCACTGATGACATCACTGATGACAACATCCAGTGACTGTATGTTTCTGTAAAGTTAAAATATGTCTTACATATTGAAGAATGAGTAGATGTATAAGTGTCTGGATGAAGGATTTAGTAGGTGCATGACTGACTGTATGAGTGAGTGATTAAATGTGTCTCACTGAGTGCATGGGTTAGTGACTAAACTGTCTTAATTTGTGCATCATTATGTCTGTTGTTCTGTAAACTGTTGCATGTGTTGATAAGTAGCTATATGAGTAACTATATGGGTTATTGATTGGTTGCCCAAGTATTTGTATGGGAGACTGAGTGTGTGTGTGGGTGGCTGGGAGGTGTATGACTCTGTGCATAGATGTGTGAGCAGTTGATTCACTAGATGTATGGTTTCAAAAGTGCATGTGGAAAAAGCTGTATGGGCGGTTGACTGTGTGCATGAGTGTATTGGTGAGTGAATGGATATCTCAGTGCTACATGTCAAAGTAAGTACATATGTAAAACACAGTACATGTGAGAGTTGACATATATAAATAACTGTGCATAAGAGCCAGTGAATGTGTGAGTGGCTGTATGGATCATTGTGAACTTGTATCAGGGATTGTATAAGAGAGTAAATATGTGTTAGTATATGTTTGAATAAGTAAAGTTTGTATAACTGTATAGTTGAGGAAATGGAGGTGTGATTGATTCTTTGCATGACTGACTAGGTGTGTGAGTAACTCCATGGATGAGTGACAGTCTGTGAGTGTCTGTTTACACTGATTGTATCTAAGGTTATATTAGAGTCTGAAGAGGTTCATCGTATTATCACATGAATGATATCATCAGTGATGTGATCAGTAATGTCAAATGAGATGTCATCAGTGATGTCATCAGTGATGTCATTTGAGATGTCATCAGTGATGTCATTTGAGATGTCATCAGTGATGTCATCAGTGATGTCACTGAACATGTCATGAATGATGTAATATGTGACATCATCAGCAGTGGATTGCGGGTGCGCGATATATAGTTAGTGCAACTAACTATATATGGAATTTCAATGGTTTTGTGTGAGTAAAATAAGGTTTTGTAAATGCGAATTCCTAACTATATATGGTCTATAACCTATGGTTTTTTCAGTGAATTTTCAAGGTGTTGTAAATGCTAATTCCTAACTATATATGGTCTATAACCTATGGTTTTTTCAGTGAATTTTCAAGGTGTTGTAAATGCTAATTCCTAACTATATATGGTCTATAACCTATGGTTTTTTCAGTGAATATATATATATATATTCACTGAAAAAACCATAGGTTATAGACCATATATAGTTAGGAATTAGCATTTACAACACCTTGAAAATTCACTGAAAAAACCATAGGTTATAGACCATATATAGTTAGGAATTAGCATTTACAAAACCTTATTTTACTCACACAAAACCATTGAAATTCCATATATAGTTAGTTGCACTAACTATATATCGCGCACCCGCAATCCACTGCTGATGATGTCACATATTACATCATTCATGACATGTTCAGTGACATCACTGATGACATCTCAAATGACATCACTGATGACATCTCAAATGACATCACTGATGACATCACTGATGACATCTCATTTGGCATTACTGATCACATCACTGATGATATCATTCATGTGATAATACAATGAACCTCTTCAGACTCTAATATAACCTTAGATACAATCAGTGTAAACAGACACTCACAGACTGTCACTCATCCATGGAGTTACTCACACACCTAGTCACTCATGCAAAGAATCAATCACACCTCCATTTCCTCAACTATACAGTTATACAAACTTTACTTATTCAAACATATACTAACACATATTTACTCTCTTATACAATCCCTGATACAAGTTCACAATGATCCATACAGCCACTCACACATTCACTGGCTCTTATGCACAGTTATTTATATATGTCAACTCTCACATGTACTGTGTTTTACATATGTACTTACTTTGACATGTAGCACTGAGATATCCATTCACTCACCAATACACTCATGCACACAGTCAACCGCCCATACAGCTTTTTCCACATGCACTTTTGAAACCATACATCTAGTGAATCAACTGCTCACACTTCTATGCACAGAGTCATACACCTCCCAGCCACCCACACACACACTCAGTCTCCCATACAAATACTTGGGCAATCAATCAATAACCCATATAGTTACTCATATAGCTACTTATCAACACATGCAACAGTTTACAGAACAACAGACATAATGATGCACAAATTAAGACAGTTTAGTCACTAACCCATGCACTCAGTGAGACACATTTAATCACTCACTCATACAGTCAGTCATGCACCTACTAAATCCTTCATCCAGACACTTAAACATCCACTCATTCTTCAATATGTAAGACATATTTTAACTTTACAGAAACATACAGTCACTGGATGTTGTCATCAGTGATGTCATCAGTGATGTCATTTGAGATGTCATCAGTGATGTCATCAGTGATGTCACTGACCATGTCATGAATGATGTAATATGTGACATCATCAGCAGTGGATTGCGGGTGCGCGATATATAGTTAGTGCAACTAACTATATATGGAATTTCAATGGTTTTGTGTGAGTAAAATAAGGTTTTGTAAATGCGAATTCCTAACTATATATGGTCTATAACCTATGGTTTTTTCAGTGAATTTTCAAGGTTTTGTAAATGCTAATTCCTAACTATATATGGTCTATAACCTATGGTTTTTTCAGTGAATTTTCAAGGTTTTGTAAATGCTAATTCCTAACTATATATGGTCTATAACCTATGGTTTTTTCAGTGAATATATATATATACATACATATATAAACATATATCATCTGTATATCTATATAAATACAAACATAAATGCATGCATACATATACTTATATGCATACAGATGCATGTTATTTACATGAAAGTTGAAAAAACACTAATAAAAGCAAAGCTAAAAAGCCACCTCATTACAAACAGAATGGCTTTAACTTAAACGAGGGCGAGATCTATTGCATTTTCAATGCGTGTTTACTTTGGTTCCATCAAGAAGGCATTCAGATGTGTCACACATTTGCCATAAATTCTGAATGTTAGCACTCTAGTTGCACATTAGATCACTGTAGTAAAGCTACTGCTCACCAGGGACGTCTGCTGCTGGTATTCAAAGTGCATGTTTCAGTCTGCATGTCAGAATTTTTTTAATGAAATAGAAGAGGATTTGAGAAGTCACTCAAAATGATCCCTAATTTTTCTTTCTGAAGCACTAATCATACTTTCTATGGCAAAATTAACCCCCTCATGTTGTTCCTTTTTAAATTGAGTGTTTTCAGACTTACCACTTCATTCCAATCAAGATGGCTTCTGGTGTGCCATACTTTTGTCATAAGTAAGACTGTTAGCGCTCTAGTTGTTCTTTAGAACACTCTGGGACATTCTGTCATTGGGCTATACTTGGGGTACATCTGGGTGATATTTGGGCTACATTTAGGCTCTTTTGTCTCTGGTGGCCATCTTGGGAGACTGTATGTCAGAATTTTTTAATGAAATTGAAGAGGGTTTGAGAAGTCACTCAAAATGTGCCCTAATTTTTCTTTCTGCAGCACTAATCATAATTCATATGGCAAAATATACCCCCTCATTTTGTTCCTTTTTAAATTAAATGTTTTAAGAGTTACCACTTTATTCCAATCAAGATGGCTTCAGGTGTGCCATACCTTTGTAATAAGTAGGACTGTTAGCGCTCTAGTTGTTCTTTAGAACACTCTGGGACATTCTGTCATTGGGCTATACTTGGGCTACATCTGGGTGATATTTGGGCTACATTTGGGCTCTTTTGTCTCTGGTGGCCATTTTGGGAGACTGCATGTCAGAATTTTTTTAATGAAATAGAAGAGGATTTGAAAAGTCACTCAAAATGTGCCCTAATTTTTCTTTCTGCAGCACTAATAATACCTTCTATTGCATAATATACCCCCTCATTTTGTTCCTTTTTAAATTAAATTTTTTAAGAGTTACCACTTTATTCCAATCAAGATGGCTTCAGGTGTGCCATACCTTTGTAATAAGTAGGACTGTTAGCGCTCTAGTTGTTCTTTAGAACACTCTGGGACATTCTGTCATTGGGCTATACTTGGGCTACATCTGGGTGATATTTGGGCTACATTTGGGCTCTTTTGTCTCTGGTGGCCATTTTGGGAGACTGCATGTCAGAATGTTTTAATGAAATAGAAAAGGATTTGAGAAGTCACTCAAAATGTGCCCTAATTTTTCATTCTGCAGCACTAATCATACTTTCTATGGCAAAATATACCCCCTCATGTTGTTTCTTTTTAAATTAAATGTTTTAAGAGTTACCACTTTATTCCAATCAAGATGGCTTCAGGTGTGCCATACCTTTGTAATAAGTAGGACTGTTAACGCTCTAGTTGTTCTTTAGAACACTCTAGGAGGCTGCAGTAGAACACAAAGGAATCAACTGACAGTCTCTGTCCTTGTTGGATGTACATGTTTTACTGAGAATGTCAGACTTCATTTTCACATGACTGAGAAAGATAATGTGAATTTACAGAAAATATGCTTTCAGTTTAGCTTATAGATCCCCTTCCAAACCACTGTGGGAAAATCATGAGATATTAGTTTTCTTTCAAACAATATTCATGATATCACAGCAGAAGGTTTTTTCACATGGTAAAATCACCTTAGAACCCACCACAATTCCTAAAACGAGTATGGTACCATCAACAAATGATTTATAATGTAACTAAACTCCTAAAACCCTCTATTAACTACAATGCTTTTTAATGAGGTGCTATCATGTATATTGGTCCCAAGATGGCTGCCAACACTTCTTGGATGAAGTGCTGACAGCCAATCAGATCAGATGTGTGGTTAGGCTCCGCCCAGATATATATCTTTTTTTGAACCTAAATTACTCAAAATCCACTGGAGCACATATATTGAGACCTAGCAAAGGCACATCGGGCTAACAGTCCCTACAATTTTGCCAGGTTTCGTGCAAATCCATTCAGCCGTTCGAGCTAAAAGTGAGGCCAACCGCCCTATGGAAATTAACATGGGAAAAACGTGTTTTGGGACCCCCCTTTTTTCTCGGCCCCCCCTTGATGAAACCCCCCCAAATTGTCAGGCGCTGCTCAGAAACAAAATGTTCCATTTTCCTGAAAATTTCAGCCAATTCCGTCCACAAACGCCAAAGTTATTAGACATAGAATTTTCAAAAATCCCATAGAGAAAAAATCCTAACTATATATACCTACTGGCGACCGCCAGTAGGTAATATATATATATATATATATATATATATATATATATATATGCCATTCACTAGTTCTCTCGATTCCGGAGCCCCCGACCCTTCAAGGTGGCCTCAAATAACAATGGGCTCGGAATAACCCATCAACACACCATCCAGTGTAACAAAAACAGGTGAGGCCCGATGCTGGAGAAAAGACGTGTTTATTCAGGCATTTACAGCAGCGCAGCAAACTTCCACAAGATAACGTTTCGGCGAACAGCCTTTCTCAAAGCAGGAAGTTGGTAAGCCCAATCTGCAAAGTGCATACATGCCTGCTATTTGAATTTTTCCTCATGTGACCCGTGCTCAAAATACAAGTCCCACAATGCATTGTCAATTTAGTTATCACTTTGTACCTGAAAGTTCTCATTTTCTATTTGCCATTGCTGATGTTTCAAACCCTGGTGCCATCCAGGAGACATCGCTGGGACCAGCACAGCTAGGCTGGCTTCGATGTCATTGGTGCCTTTTGTTGGAGGAGTATCTATATATGTATATATATATATATAGATATATATATATATATGTGTATATATATATATACTCATATCCAAAAAGCATTCCTCCAACTGACGGTAGCCACCATCTCTAGAGGGCGGCTTTGCAAAGTGAGCATGGAGCAACCCGCATTTTGGCACACCAAAGCACAAACACAAGAGCTGCGAAGCCCAACTGCGTGTCTCACTGGCTTTATTTGCTTCTCAGAAGTGGCAGGACATCAAAACCTTACGCGTTACAGACGAGATTTGTGGCCTTGTTCACAGGTGAGGTGCATCACAATCAATTAGCTCACATATTTTTGAACACCCTCATCACATGACTTGGTAAAAATACTACCAGTCCCATAGTGCACCTTGATCATTACTCCCTCTGGGCCGGTCAACCCACGCACCGCGCACACTCCTCGTGAGTGAGCCCAGGCTGCCCCCCGTTCCCGCCAAGTGCTGCCACTGCCCGCAGCTGTGCTCCTGGTTCCCGCCGAGTGCCGCCGCTGCCCGCAGCTGTGACCCTGGTCCTCCGCTGTTGCTGATCTTGCCCCGCTTGCGCTGAGAGTGTATTTTCGTTCGTTTCATTTGTATTTTCCCTGTGTACTTGCTCCTTGCTTAGTTTCTGTATCTGTCCCTCTGCCCCGTGTTGCTTTAATTTTTTTGTTTGTTGTACTCCCCCTCTGTTCTCCCCATGTCACGCCCAGCCCCTGCCGCGCTTTCGGCCACCTCCCCGCTCCCCGCCGCTGCCCCTGCGGCCCCGCCCCCTTCCCTCGGTCGCCCTTCCCGTTCGCCGCCCCGCTCCTGCCTCCCAGCTGCTCCTCCCTCGCTCTGCCCCCGCCCACTCTCCTCATATGGCAGAGTGGCAAACGCGCAGCGGTGACGCGCAGCGGGCGTGCCCTAAGTGTGCCAAAGGCGCGCCAAAGGTAAGCCCGTCTGCGCCCGTTCGCGCCTGGACCGCGCCCAGCGCCCGGACCCCTGGCCCCCGCAGACACCAGCCCACCTGCTGGACCTACAACGCCACAGAACTCAACGCACTCAACACCGGCCGGATCCCTGCGTGCTACCGAGCCTCCCCGAGACGCACCCACGGAACCTTCAGCTGCCTCTCCTGCAAGTTCTCCTGCATCCAGACCTGCACAGCACCCACACCCACCAAACCGAGAACCAGCACCAACCACCTGAAGTGCATCCTGCTTAACACCCGCTCCGTCCACAGACACGCTGTGGAGATCTGGAACCTGCTCGACACAACATCACCAGACGTCGCCTTCCTCACGGAAACATGGATGAACGCCTCCTCAGCACCCGACATGACCATCGCCTTCCCGGACGGATACAAGATCACCCGGAGGGACCGCGGCAACCAGACTGGAGGAGGCATCGCCATCGTACACAAGAACACCATCCGCATCACGACCAACACCGACGGCACCCTCACTACCGCCGAACACCTGCACTTCCAGGTCCACACCGACCCCAAGACCACCCTCAGAGGCACCCTCATCTACAGACCCCCGGGACCCCGCACACAATTCAGCGAAGACATCGCCAACTTCATCAGCCCGCACGCCCTCCCCTCCGCTGACTACATCCTCCTCAGGGACCTCAACTTCCACCTGGAGAACAACAACAACCGCAACATCACCACCCTGCCGGACAACCTCGCCAAACCTCGGCCTCAAGCAGCTGGTGACCACCCCCACCCACCACGCTGGACACACACTCGACCCCATCTTCTCCTCCAGCAAGGACATCGCCTTCAGCCACACCACAGGACTCCACTGACGGATCACAGCTGCGTCCACTTCAGCTTCAGAAAGAACACGATCCATCACCACCAGCAACAGGCCGCACGCAGAAGCTGGAACAAGACCACTACCGACCAGCTCGCCGCATCCCTGAGCCAGGATCCCCCGCCAGCTCAGCAAACCCCACCAAGGCCGCCAACAACCTCACGAAGTGGATCAGCAACTGCGCAGACGACCTCGCCCCACTGAGGATCCCGCCCAGCAGACGCGGCAGCAAGAAAGCACCTTGGTTCACCGATGAACTCAAGAGCTCCAAGAAGAACTGCTGAGCCCTCGAGAGAGCCTGGCGCAGAGACCCAACACCAGACAACATGACCACCCTCAAGCTCGCCACTCGAAAACACCACCAACTGATCCATGCCACCAAGAAAACCGCATTCAAGGAACGACTGGACAACAACGCCCACAAGGAGCAAGGAACTCTTCAACATCATCAAAGAGCTCTCCAACCCCAGTGCCGAAAACAGCGACATCACCCCATCACAAGACCTCTGCAACTCCCTCGCCTCCTACTTCCACAACAAGATCGCTGACATACACAACAGCTTCAGCACACAGCCGACGCACCCTACGACTGCACCTGCACCCCCCTCAACAACCCCCCGCGCCTGGACCCCGATCAACACCGAAGAAACCCTACGCATGATGAACTCCATCCACTCCGGATCGCCAACCGACCCCTGCCCTCACTACGTCTTCAACAAGGCCGACGCTGTCATCGCGCCCCGCCTGCAGGACATCATCAACACCTCCTTCAACACCGCTACCTTCCCGGAGAGCTGGAAGCACGCCGAACTCAGCGCTCTACTGAAAAAAACATCAGCGGACCCCACCGAACTCAAAAACTACCGCCCCTTCTCGCTCCTCCCGTTCCCGGCCAAAGTCATCGAGAAGACCGTCAACAAGCAGCTGGCCGCCTTCCTCGAGATGAACGGATCCCTCGACCTCTCGCAGTCTGGCTTCCAGGCCAACCACAGCACCGAGACCGCCCTCATTGCAGCCACTGACGACATCCGAGCCCTGCTCGACAACGGGGAAACAGCGGCCCTCATCCTCCTGGACCTCTCCGCGGCATTCGACACTGTCTGCCACCGCACCCTAGTGCAGCGCCTCAGCAACGTCGGAATCCAAAAGAAGGCACTAGAATGGATCATCTCCTTCCTCGCCGGAAGGACGCAGAGAGTCCGCCTCCCCCGGTTCAGATCAGAAGCCACCGAAGTCATCTGCGGCGCTCCTCAGGGCTCCTCGCTCAGCACCACCCTCTTCAATGTCTATATGAGCCCCCTTGCGGCCATCGCACGCCAACACAACCTCAATATCATCTCTTACCCCGACGACACCCAGCTGATCCTCTCCCTCACCAACGACCCCGCCACCGCCAGAGCCAACCTGCACGAAGGGATGAAAGACGTAGCTGAGTGGATGATGAACAGCCGCCTGAAACTGAACTCAGACAAGACGGAAGTCCTCATCCTGGGATCTTCGCCCTCTCCACCTGGGACGACTCCTGGTGGCCCCCTGCCCTGGGCAGCGCGCCCAAACCAACAGACCACGCACGCAACCTGGGCTTCATCCTGGACTCCTCCCTCTCCATGACCAGACAAGTCAATGCTGTCTCCTCGTCATGCTTCAACATCCTGCGCATGCTACGTAAGATCTTCCGGTGGATCCTCACCGAGACCGGGAAGACAGTCACCCAGGCCCTCGTCACCAGCCGACTGGACTACTGCAACTCCCTCTACGCCGGAACCACTGCCAAACTCCAGAAGAGACTCTAGCGGATCCAGAACGCCTCAGCAAGACTCATCCTGGACATCCCCCAACACAGCCACATCTCCGGACACCTGAGAGACCTGCACTGGCTCCCGGTCAACAAAATAATCACGTTCCGACTCCTCACCCACTCACACAAAGCCCTACACAACCAAGGACCAAGATACCTCAACAACCGCCTCAACTTCTACACTCCCACACGCCAGCTTCGATCGACCAAGCACGCCCTCGCCGCCGTCCCCCGCATCCGAAGAGCCACCACAGGAGGAAGGTCCTTCTCCTACCTGGCCGCCAAGACGTGGAACTCCCTCCCGACCCACCTCCGCCTGACCCAGGACCACCTCGCCTTCAGGAAGCAGCTCTAGACCTGGCTGTTCGAGCAGTAGCGGAACCCCCCTCCTCAAGCGCCTTGAGACCCTCCGGGTGAGTAGTGCGCTATATAAATGCTTTGATTGATTGATTGACTTCACACTGCGGTATTTCTAAACTGTAAAGTAGCGTCTTAATCACACAGATAGAATAAGATCCTTCACTCAGTTATTTGTGTACTGTGATGATGTTATACTGCATAGTGTCCTTAATCACAGTACAGCTTTGTAGTCCACTCGATAATGCCAGGAAAATTCTTGTCATGAAAGTGGCCCAGTTACCTTCAATAATGAAGTCCACAAGATGTGCTGCTCAAAATATCACCAAATCTTTGCAGCCAGGGCCAGTGAGCACACAGTTTGCAAGAGGAGAGAAAGTATTCCTCCTCCAATACTCCCTTCCGCGCCGTGCAGATATCTTTGGGAAATCCTCTCTGACTGCAACAGTGCATGAGACATGATTCCCAATTAAATCCAAAAAGCATTCCTCCAACTGACGGGAGCCACCATCTCTATAGGGCGGCTTCGCAAAGCGGGCATGGAGCAACCCGCATATATATATAAACTTTCTGGACAGCAGCTCAAGTGTGAAGATTTGTCAAACAGCGCCAAAAGTTAATAGCAAAAGAAAAAAACACTTTCTTTTTCTATGGAAACTAGCTCCTAACTATAAGATATATGTATCACACACACTTACCTTAAATATACTTAGTTTTATTGTAAAGGCATGCGTGTTAAAGGCATTGTGTGGTAAAGGCACTGCATGCTAAAGGATGCATGGCAAAGCACCCTGTTGTAAAGAGAGTGTTGTAAAGACTCTCCCCCAATACACTTCAGGCAATCATTAGGCCTCTCATCAAAGATTCATACAGTTTGGAGTCCTATCCTCTTTTTTCCAATTCAATGTACTTCTGTTCAGAAACACTTCTGCCCTATGAGTCCTCACCAAGGTTCTGGATCCAAGTATTGGCCTTCTCCACATCAGGGGATCTGCCATTCACTACTACCTAGAGAATGGATTGTTTCACTCACCTTGAAATGACAAGTCTGTGGAAGACTGTCAAGTTGTTTGCCTACTTCTGATTTCTATGGGGTTCCCAATCAATGCAAACAAGTTCAGACTAGACTAGCCCATTGGTGCTCGTTTTTAGACAGCTTTGGGCATAATCTCCTTACATATAAACAGGGCTGTCAGCATCCAAGAGCATGTCTCAATGGTTTCTGTCAAGACGGTTGGCCTGCGTCCAGATATGGATGTAGGTTTAGGGTGATCTGGTAAATCCCCTTTTCTCCTGAGGTTTGGATGGCTATTCATGGCTCTTCATAGGGGAATGTATGCACATAGGGACTACATCTGGATCCAGTGTCCTGTCACAAATTATGATGATGGGATCTGTCTTCAAGAAATAATAACTCCAAAATGTCATTTGTCTTGGAGGCTGCTTAGGTGCTGAAATGGTGGCTGATGCCAGCTCACTTGGAGAAATGACTTCACTCTTCTCATTCCAGATCTAGTAGTCCTGCCACAGATACCTCAGGATATAGACAGTCTTTGACCTGGTTTTCCCAGCTGAATCAAGACAAACAGAACTAGACAAATTAAATCACTGCTTTGGCTGGAAGGAACTATCTACTGTCCTTCTGGCCCTGTTTTCTTTTGCAGGGGAAGTCCAGAACAGGACAATTCTTCTAAGCCCAGACAATTCCACAAATAAGGCATATTTGAACTGTTGGGGGCATCAAGACCAGGCGGGTCTTTCGGCACAGAAACGTTTTGGCACCTTGAGCAGTCCACATCACGGGTGGACAAAATGTAACAAATTATTCTTCCCCTGCCCCCAGAGCGTTGCCCTCTCTCAAGAGATGTTCTAGGAGATGGTGTCAGGTTTGGTAATACAGTAATAGAGTTATTACCAGTGTTTTGGTCTGGGTTGCTCTCAAATGGTATTTAGTGGGTGAACAGATACTTTGACTTGCCCTTGGTGAAGGGTTGACTTTTTGTCTTTTTTCCCTTCCGAGTAATTTACCGACTAATGCCCCATCTTCTGCGGATGAGGCAGGGAATGATCATAGTGCTCTTGGAGACTTTTTTCTATTAGCTGTCTCACCTGGTAGAACTAGGGAGCTGCACTCTTTAGCTTGCCAGGCTCCATACCTCCTAATTTTCCAGATCAGAGGGTTCTTAGAAAAGGCCATGAGTTTCATCCGAAAGTTGACAAGAGCTTTCGTAAGGATGCAGAGGTAATTCTTCTTGGTTGTCACCCTAATCCGGTCCACCCTGAGAAAAAGAGTAATGCAGAGTTGTCTCCATGTATCTAGAATGTACAACTGCTATTCACCATTGTGATAATGAGTCGATCACTGTTGGTACTTCTCCGCGCGTAATCAAAAACATCTTCCAGAAACTTGAATAGATGGATCAATAGCACAGTCTTGTTGTCATATTCTTTATCTAACAAAGACCATCCTGCCTTTCTTAAGGGCATATCTACTAGAGACATGGTTGAATCTTGGGGAGAGGCTGAAGTCATCTCGCTTACTGATATATGTTTGGCAGGCACCTGAGACACTCTCTATATCTTTCTTCAGCCTTATCGTCTGGATATGGGTTCCTAATCAATGTAATCTTTTTCTACTTGGTGTGATATCCGCAGTCCGTGGTGGAGTGAACTCTATTATTGCTATGTGTTGGGTGTTTCGTTTTATGCTGTAGTGTTTGTCGTTTTGTCAGGATGCAAATTCCAGAGCTGCTCAACAGGCTTAGGTATGTCCTCAGATGTAAGGACAGGAGGGAGGAAGCAACATGAGATGGTAGTAGCGGTAATCATATTACTTCCTCATCCGTCGACTTTATGTTACCCACCTTCTTTTGGCTTCACAGCTTCAGTTGGTAGTGGACAGAGGTTTGGGTAGTGATTTTGAGGGTGAATGATGGGTAGAGCTCCCCTTCTATTAAATTTCTCTGGAAGGGAGCTGGGTGTTTTAGATTGTGGGTCTATCAGGGAGGCAGAGCATCGTCCTAAATAAGGTCTGGGACTAGAAAGCTACAATCGGAGAAATGCGATATCTGGTAAGTAATCTCGTCATTCTACTCCATGGAAAAGGTGAATCATATTGCCCGGGAAAGCCTATATACCTGTAATTTCACCATTGTGTGCCTAGTCTCCAATACGTGATAGAGCATTTGAACGTGGGTGACCTAGATATCCTGGATTGCGTCCTTGAACAAAACATCCCAGCTCCACCCTCTTTGGTGACCGGTATTCCAGGAATTTCCTTCACATCTTCAGCGAGCTACTGGCTAACTTTCCAATGAAACAATTCCCTTACGGAAAATCTCACCATTCATTCAGGTCAATTAATGATCCCTATTTTTAATTGCTTTCCTGGGAACCTGAATTTAGACTAGAGGTTCCAATTGCAGTAGCCGATCCTGTTTGCAACTGGCTCAGGTACATCCACTGCATGTTTGGCAATAGATAATAGCCACTGCAGGCGTATTGTTACTGTCTCGCTTAATAATTTCAAAGTCTCTATTTACCGCTGCTCTATTTTGGTTATGCAGGCCTCACTGAAGTGATACACACCTGTACCCTATATCTGACAAGTCTCATGTTTTTCACATTTTTTTCTTTAACTTCCTACGATTGTCTGATCAGGCAGTTAACCAAAATCCTGTTTCTACTGAATTCTTACCAGTCAAGGGTTCTTCCATCAACAAAGCGTTTTCTTCATTGCTGTGAAAGCTGGTATTTTTCACGTACTGACTCCATTGTAACTCTGTGCTCCTGGTGCTGCCAGAATCCATCGGTGGATTACCCCTCGGACAGTCCAACTGCGTGGTGTTGTTTTACGTGCCTACATCGCAGCTTAATATTGAGACCCAGTGACTCATTTTGTTTAAAATATTTATTTCGGTTTAAAGAAAATCCATTCAATCTGTATTTTACAAAAAATCCCTTCAATCCATATAATACCATTATAGTATAGGAACACCATTAAATGCATTAACACGAGTTCAAATATGTTACAAATGAATTTATCTCCAATCGAAACTTCTCTGCTTTTACCCCTGTGATTCAAAATAGAAGATACCATTGCTTGGATTGCTTCAGCCCTCTTGTTGTGTCCCGACTGGATGCTAGCTTCGACTACATTACTGCGCACTCTGCCTGGACTCTCCTACATAACCTTACGCTTCAGTCAGGCATTTCAAAGTCTGCCCAGTTCTCTGTACCGTGGACAGAGTGTAACGCAAAATGATGGGCACCCCCACCAGATTGTGAAGAGTTGCCATCGAGTCTCCCATATCTCGCGAATAAATATTGGCCTTAGTCTGAAAGGGTCCCCAGTAAGGCACATAAAGAATTGGGGCCCCTCCATATGCTGCAGGGGTGCAGGGACCTGCGTTCCGTCCATGACCATGGATAGTCAAACCATGTTCTAGTCACAATCTCCTTAACGTTTATAAGCAAAAACAGCGGGATCCTCCATCTCATATCAGGAAAATAAATTAATGTATTCCTGCCAATCTCGCCTCTTTATTCACGCTAATATCAGCTCAATGTCTATAGATAATTTGCCTTTCTCCTTTATTATCAGTCCTTCTCACCACTCTTCTTCCTCCACTGCACCCACACACTCTAACGTGCTACTGTGAGGGTTAGTTTTGTAGTTCCTGTAGGCAGTCCTTTCTTTCTGAACCCATATCAGACCTCAAAATGGACCAACCTTATGCACATCTTGCTTGGTCCTGTGTGATATGGGACAATCTATATTGCACTGCCAGTCAACATTCCTCCTGAGCAGGAAGAAAGTCATTCTCGTTTGGCTTCATTCATAAGATAAAGGTTGGAGCTTTTGATGGATACTTCTAACGGTAGATTACTCAAATTGAGAATAATCCCCCAAGGATCAGACTTGATCCGGAAACTCAAAAGCAGTACTGCTGCGTGCTGGTAGGTGGTAGCTCTGCACCAACGTTATTCTGCTCCTGAAGTGAGACGCGGACAGCATATATCTACCCGCCGGTCGCCCCATTGTCAGTTCCTTTCTTTCCATGTCTTCAGGCAGAAATCAGGACCTCTAGTCCTCTTGTCTTTGTCCAGCCTTTTCGCCAAATTTCTCTTTTTTTACCAGGGTGGAAGGGAAATTCATCTCCTCCCAAAACAAATGAGCGTAAATCTTGTTTCGACTGTTGCATTAAATGCCTGTGACAGACCTCCACGAGGTATGTCTGTGCTGCCTGGAGGCAGAGCATGGCTCCAGGGCCTGTGTCAACTGCGCCAAGATGAACCCGAAGGACTTATGGGACTGCAGGGCGAAACTCCATGTCCTCAAACATCGGAAGTCCGGTTAAAGTAGAAAGGAAGGTCCCACTCCTGAAGTCAGTGCTTAATTTGAGCTTGTGGTTCCCGGTGCTGGACACTGGTACTTTATTGCGAGCACCTGCTCTTATAAACAGCCTGCACGTGGTGGTGCAGTTCATCTGATTTTCTGAGGAGCACAACAACAGTTGTTTAATAATTGAATATACATTAAAATCACTAATACCTGCTACCCAAAGCTATGAGAATAGTTTGATGGCATGTGTTAGTAGTTTTTTAATGTATATTTAAAGTCTGAATTGTCACACTTGTATGAGTGTGATGGTTTGTTGTGATGATACTGTCATTAGCAGCGCTAGTGGGGGCAATGGGTGGTGCAACTTGAAGTGGCACAATTAAGTACTGCCTAAAGTCATTCCTTCAACTGGTCCTTGCGGGAAGCTGGCTCGGTATATACTATACCAACGTAAGGTATAGTGTGCACAGTGTCCAGTGGATCCCCAAAGGCTTACAGAGGTAAAAGCAGATAATACCTTTCTCTCTATTTGGGGTAGTTTGGGTGAGCAGTAAGGCTTTATCAAGGGGATAGTGTTAAGGATTTATTAAACACACTCAGGCAAGAAATTATGGCACAAACTCAAAGACTGATCTCTGACCAATTTGTATAATGATATTATTTAGTTGTATTATATTTCTAGAACCAAGCCAGGTTAGTGAAATAATACTTTGCAGGAATAATACAGTTGAATGCAGTTGTATGTAATTTAGTTTGGATACAGATAGGTCAATTTTTCAGAAACAGTCTTACTTACTTTTCAGTTACTTTGCAATTACTGTATGATCACTTTTTCTACTAAGTGGGATATGCCTATATATCGCACTGGGACATTTCCTAAATGAAAGGTAAGTAAATCAGTTTTTGTAAGCACATAGGGGCATATTATCAAGACAGGCGATAAAATTATCGCCGTTTTAGCGGCAGAAAACTGCCGCTAAAATGGCGATAATGGGCTTGATAATATGCTCTATGGAATTCCAATTGAATCCCATGTTAGATGTCCTTCACATAAGTTTTCATACAATTTTACAACTCCACACTTTAAAACAATTTCATAGAAAAGTAGTCAATGCAATCCTATGGGAGGAAATAAAGTTGTTGGTTTACAGGTAAGTACTTGGCTTTGGGAGTTGGTTTTTTGGGGTTAGAACAACGGTTCCCGCAGGGTCATGGATGCACTCCAAGACACCCTCAGCGGCAATAGGGCTTCCGGGTGCAGAGTGCTGAGGCCCAATGTTGTCCTAAGGGGGATAGGGAGCCTCCGGTTGGTGGCTGTTCACAAGCAGGCCACAAGGTTGTGGAACCAAAGCTCCTGGACTTAAGCTTAGGGAAAAGGTGGGTTCAAGTTAGCACACAGAGTGCACCCACAGCGATACAGGGGCAGCCGGGTGCAGGATGCCCTGTTGTTTTCAATCGTGATTCTCTGGTTGCCACAAACACAGCAGGCTCAGGGAGGAAGACCTTCTGGAGGCAACCACTGGTTGGAGAGGTAAGTTGGGAGTTCGTGAGATGCTGGGACTCCATCGGTTGGGCCAATCAAGGCCGCGGGGAGTCGTTGCACAGGTGTCTTTTGGCCTCAGGTTTTTCTTACCGGCTCAGGTCACGGTAGGGGGATCCTCCAGAAAGGGGATGCAGGCATCATTGGGAGACTTGAGGCAGGTCAGGGATCACCAGATCCTGGAACAGATTCACTGGGAAGATTTCCTCTTGGTGTTAGGCCGCTCAAATTAAGGCCGTGTGTGTTGGGTGCAGAGTGGTGCAGACTTGCCGATTTGGCCGGAGACAGAGTCTGTTGGTGAGCAAATCCAGTGCTCACCGGAGACAAAATCTTGTTGGGGAAGGCAGGGCAAATCACCTGGGTTCTGGGGGCTGCTGGCTGCAGGACACACCGGGATTTGACTGGAGCAGGTTGAGGTCGGGGCGGGCCGGTATGTCTGGGGCCAAGTCAGTTGGTGTCCATCTCTTCTTCCTTCAGCCTGTCCCCTCAGCTTTACTAAGCTCATCATATAGCCCCAGAATCTCGTTTCTTCTCTGTTTTTGCAAGAATAATCGAAAAGTAAGAATTTCCTCCCTAATTTCTGTTTTTAAAGCATCCCATACCATCTCAATAATGGCTGAGTTCCAGTTAATTTGCAAGAACTGTTCCATCCAGTATCTAATATGGATAACAAATGCTGGTTATCAGCTTTCTTTCAAAACTAAAGGCACCACGAAGCCTAGTGAATCTCATCAGTGGATTATGGTCAGAACATACTCTAGGAAATGTCTCTATCCTAGCCTCAGTCGCCGGTGTCAGATATATAAAAACAATCTAATCTAAACATCTTATTGTAAGGGAAAGAGTAAAAAGTAAAGCTGGGATCTGGATACATACATTTCTCCCATACATCTATAAGCCTGCGATCGAGAATAAAGTGCTGCAAAGTCCTAAAGACCTTAGGTTTCCTACCTATATAGTTAAACCCCCCTCACTTAGTTATATGAACCTTCTAAATGAATATTAAATTCCTCATATCATCCAGGGGTGTTGGACAAAATCTGTGCCTCGTCCATTATTGATCCATATACAGAGCATATTGTGAGTTTGGCTGACCCAATTCAGCATTCAACAACCACCCACCAACCAAACTTGTCTACCAGGATCCTTCCCATGGTGCAAATAGTATGCTTTGTGAGAATGGCAACTCCTCTATTCGTTGTGGTTTGTTGTGTACAAGCTAGTAATGTGTACCCTAATACTCTACACTTCACCCATGGGATATGAGTTTCCTGAATACAAACTAAATCAGGCTGTATCATCTTTAATTCAAGAGCTACTCTGTGCCTTTTATCCTGACCATTAAGTTCACATTAATTAATGAAACATATACAAGTCTTTGCGAGATCATCACATATCCCCCTTGTTACTGTAAAGCAGCCCCTACCTATCAGTAGAGTTAAGATGAGGAATTGAAAACAGTTAAACCACCTTAAATAAATTGGCCCCTGCTTATTTAAAATTTGTGGTTTATACATCAATGTAATGTTGTCTTGCGTAATCCTTTTAAACAAAATGGCTTACTTTTCCCCCTTTTTCCCCCAACACTCTGTGCCCCCTCCACCCACCCCTACCTAACCTCTGGATCTATGCCTTCCTCTCCCAACAGGAAAGCCCCCCACACCCATTCTTTGCAGTTTTCAGAGCAGCGAGGTCCATTGTGATAGAGCGCACTCCTCCACCTCCCCAGGCCTCAATTTTCCCCACTAACAACACCATTTGTCTGAAGAAAAAAAATGAAAGAAAGAGAAAGTAAAAATAGGTGTTTCTACCAACCCCATTAAACTGGCATATCTATACCCTCACCCTGAATATCTAGTCATCTGGAAGTATCAGAAATTATTTTGCTTATATTTCAGAAGCAAATAAATGAGCTTTCTCTTTATATATGACTTTAAGTTTTGGGGGATTAAGTAAAAAAACCTAAGTCCCATTTTCTGAAACAGTGGAATTAGCTGTCCAAGTTGCCACCTCCTCTCTTCTGTCATTTGGCATTTGGCAATAACCTGACAATAAACTCATATCCCTTCCCAGGCCTTTTCCTGTCTGGGAGTGCCAAATCATACAGGGCTTGACGTAACTGAAAGTTATTCAGACAGATTAGCACTGCCTTCAGTCTTATGCCCTCTTGGACTGCTTGAGCATATGGTTTAAATGGGAAAGGGTGAGCCCTCTGCACATCATGGTCCCAGCACCATTGTGCTAGCTCAGGAAAGGCTTCTGTAAAAAGTTCCACAAACAAATTTACAAACATCAGACCCTTTGACTGCCTCTGGAATCCCAAGTATCCTAAGATTGTTAATTTGCAAATGATACTCCAAGTCAGATAATTTCCATTGACTATCATCTCTATGAGTTCTGATCATATCTATCACTGCCTTCTTACTGTTAGTTCATCTTCCAATGTTGAGATTCTGTCCTCTGCCTCCCCAAATTCTGCGCATGATTTAGCCAAAAAATGAATAGCATTCTGCATTTTTCAACAGGCTGTTTGTGTTCTTTGACTCTGCATCCTAGTCCCATCCCAATGCCCCATTATGCTTTGATAGATGGCCCTAAGTGAAATCTCTCCCAACTTGTCATGAACTCCTGGACCGGTCCGGGTTGTCTCTGGGGAATTCATCCCGGGATCGCAAAGTGCTAGTGAAAACGAGTAATCCCATGAAAGGCCCCTGTGCCTTCATTTAATCCTTGTGTGCCAAGAGCACCCTTATTCCGAACCGTACCAGAAACTATTCCTCCAACTAACCCTGGGCGTAGTTCGCGTAGTAGCTCTACTCGTAGTTACGCAAAGTGCACTTCGCACTACGCGAGCTGCGTAGTGCACTGTGCAAAATCCTGTTCGCATTGATTGCACAGTGCCAGATGCTTGTCCGCACTGTGCAATCAGTGCAAACCACATCTTGCACAGTGCAAGCGGTTGTTTTCTGCCGCTCAAGTAGATTTCTACTCGAGCGGCAGCTCTCTCAACGCGGACTGGTAGTTTCTCATCGGGAGCGGTCGCGAGCATACACGACCACGCGCAATGAGAAACCTGACCTCCCCGCGTTGAGAATCTAGCCAGGAGGTTTATTTTCCACGCTTGCGATCGCCAACTTGATGTTGCTGATCGGGTACGAGGAAAAAGTCTTGCTAGGATGTCATTTTACTCGCTCGCGGTCGCCAACTTGATATTGAGGACCGCGAGCAAGTAAAAAATGACCGTTGCGCGTGTTTGCACTGTGCTCCGTGCAATTTGCGTAGTGCAAAGTAGCGCAAACTTTGCAAACTACGCGAGCGTAGCATAGTACTTTCCCCAGGGTTACGTCCAACTAGGGTCTTTTCATCCTTCATGCATAAACTGCTTGACTCACTCCATCCACTCCCTAATAACTCTCCTCCTTAGCTCCGCTTATGTGCGTAAGACTCTTCTTCACTGGACGAGTTGGACAGGTCTGATGAAGAGAAAAACTTCTCTCTATAGCCATGTTCTCTCCTCCCAAGCTATTGACTTGTCCGTCGCATATCTGACCCTAGTGGCCCTCATCATTTGGAACCTTCACCACCTTAATTACTGCACTCTTCAAACCCAAAGTCTCTATTTTATCTGAATCTGAGTTACCCCCCTCGGTGATCACCTGCATTTCTAAAACTATTTTAGGGTCAGGGGGAAGTATATTGCTCCCTCTGATGCCATTATTGGTGTAGGCAGAGGATTTGCTCACCTCCAATGTGATTTCGGGAACAGTTCTCTCATCAGGGGGAGGCTGCATCAGAGTTCCTTCTGCATAAAAAGTGCACTTTTCTTGGTGGAGAATTTTCAGATGAAAAGGGCCGTTGGGGTGGACTTTTTACCGCCCGAGGAAGTTTCTTGGGGATATCTTCGGATTTCTTTGATGTTTGTGCGCCAGAATGCTGAGGTCCGCTCTCGCCGCTCATGGAGAACTTGCGGAACTGCGAGTCTTCAAGCCTTTTGTGATCTTATGCAGCATCGCAGCATGCAGAGAAGTACAGCATCCAGCTGAGCCCTGGGTGCAAGAAAAGCTGCTGGGGAGCCAACAGGCAGAATGTCCACGAGATGAGACACCACCATACACGCTGCCGGCTGGAAACAGGTAATAAGCAGCCTAGATCTTCTTATCTAAACTGCAGCCATGTATTTGTCAATCAGGGAGAACTAGGGGGGTCTGGTCAGGAAAAGCAAATTGCTCAGCTGATTGTGCAGCCACCATCTTGCCTCCTTGCCATCTTTCTATAAATATTATTATCATAAAAAAAATTATATTTAAGCTTTCTTTCAAGTTAGTTAATGTTTAGTTGGTATTATTTGTAAGTATATTTAAAACAATACTTTCTTTTTTTAGTAGATTTAGTTGGTTTCTTTAATGTAGTTTTTTTATTGGAATTTTTGTAGCTGTAGTAAAAAGAAAAGGGTGTACATTTTAATGTGTTTTATATCGTTAGTTTTGCTTATCAGTTGACTTGGATAAGATTTAAAAATTATTAATGGTTATACTTACTTTGTTTTATATGTTTGATGAATTTTCTTTTATTCTTAATCTTTTATAGGTAGAATGCTGCACAGTTTTTTGTTTGCAATGTTGATTTTTGGTAAGGTTTGTAAACCGGTTTGTTTAGTCTGTAAAAAGGAAAAAAATGGAAATGCATTTATTTATTAATTTTAAATGTTTTAATTGTTTTAGGTTTAGCTATAGTAATATATACATTCTTTTGATACTGTGCTTTCCTTGAATTTAAGTTGTTTGATGTGGCTGTTTTCAAGGTCCTTTGTTGGAGCTTCAATCTGGCAGAGTTTCATCCTTCTCCAAACTAAGCAGGTTGTGAAGTGATTTTTGGGTAATGAATTTGCTTGTTTTTTAGTGTTGTTTTAATTAGTTTAAGCATTCTATTGTTTTTTTTGTTCTTTATGCTTTTGTTTGATTGGTTGTTTTATAGTCTGTTTAATTATTATGGTAGTTATATGTTAATTTGGTGAATGTTGTGTATATATATTATTTAAGGGTATATTCTGTTTACTATTATATCTATTTAATATTTTTTATATGCTTTATTGTAATTAAATATATAATAATAATAATAATATAATAATAATAAAGGAATCTTATCTTGTGCAAACTTAGCCCAATGGGCGTCAAGGCGCCTAATTCAAAAAAAGCCAGCTCATGACAGAAACCTGCAGTTCAACCTATGTAGGCTCTAGAAAAGCACCATGTTTTTAAGGCCTTTTTGAAAAGATCCAGGGAAGGCAGAATTTTGATCTCCATGGGCAAAATATTCCAGAGGTGGGGGGCAGCGACAGAGAATGCCCTGGCTCCCCATCTGGTAAGCTTAAAACGAGGGACAACAAGCTGAAAAAGTCCCGCAGATCGGAGACACCTTGTAGGATGGTAGCGAGTTAGCAAAGAGCTGATGGCGCCTTTAGATCCATCCTCGAGAGCTCGATAAGTCATACACAGAATTTTAAAGTAAATTCTGTGTTGAATGGGCAGCCAATGGAGGTCTCTCCTCGCAGTAGTAGCAGAGGAAGCCCTAGGAAGATCTAGGACGAAGCGTGCAGCAGCATTCTGCACGATTTGCAGCCAATGTATGAGGCCCTTGTTGGATTCCATGTATTTGATACATGTTTGGTTATTTTAATGGTGATGAAGGCTATTTGTTATATTTCTTTTTGATTATTTACTTAAATATTGGTGTTGTTTGGTTATTTTTTAATTATATATATTTTATAATTGTTAGTATATATTTTTTCTCTGAAATATATTATTTAAATTGTGGTTTTTAATAATATGTTTCTATATATTTTTAAAAGTGTATTTATTATTTTGGCTAAAAATAAATTATATTTTTAGCGATGTTTATGTTGTCTATATTGAGGATGTCGATATTTTTGTTATTTATATGTTTATTTAATTTAAACAATATTTATGTTTACAATATGTATGTACTCGATATTTCTTATATTGATTTTTGTATATACAATTTTTTTTCAATATTTCTGTATTTTTAATTTTAAGTATAGGTAGTCAATAATTTTAATGCACTATTAGTGTTTCAATATTTGTGTAGGTCAATGTTATGGGGGTCGATATTGTGTCTATGAACTGATAAAGACAGATACAGACACAGCCAGCTCCCGTGGCACTTTGTAATATCGCAGTTTTCCATTTCATGGTGCCAAAGGAAAATGTTTCTCTACCTAAAGAAGAGGTTACCAATGACAACAGCAGTATCAGCCACAGTTCCAGTATAGGACAGGCTATCAACAACTCTACCGCCAGCTTCCTTCTGTTGCCTACAACAAGCAAACCACAAACCATAAACAGTCTCCTCAGAGTCTTGACACCAGTCGCAAGCAATGACCATGCTCAGGTACTGGCTGTACCTCCGTCCAATCAGGTGGGTGGAAACATCACCAACTACCTCCCACAATGGCAGGAGATAACATTGGACAGATGGGTGTTTGATTTGGTAGCATACAAACACACTCTGGAATTAGTGAAGTAATCTCCAGGCAAGCCTCCAGAAGGAGTGCATTCACCTTGCCTTCAATTATAAAGAAAAGAGGCTCTGATTATGTTAGTAAAAGGAGCAATACAGTAAGTCCCTGCTCCACAGATGAACAAAGGTTTCTACTCCCATTTCTTTCTTATTCAAAAGAAGTCAGGGTGTGGAAATGTGATTTTTAATGAGCAAACCAGTGCAAGGTTCACCCTTCTCTGTCCATGGGTCCTTAGACTAACAAAATAGAGATTGACACTGAAGATGGAATTGAAAATAACAAGTTTATTAACTCATGAGGGAGACCACATCCATACAACACCCTCACGTGTTCCAGGAGGTAGTGGCTTGAATAAACAGACCATGCTGCTTGTATACAGTATTTTCTGCACTGGTAAGCAGGTAATTACAAATATACGGTACAAGCATACACAGGAACAACTACCGATAAACATGGGCAGATGGAGATCACTTAGTCAGCAAAGTGGGAGGGGGAACAGAATGGCTTACAGTAGCAAAGAGTGATCAACAGTTAAATCTTTAGCCATGAGCATTCTAGCTGCTACAGGCCTTTTCACATACATTGCTTTGGCTCAGTACAGAAGGAGTTAACTAAAGCTGATAACACAAGCAGTATAGAAAGGCAAGCAACAGTGAAGAGAAAAGAAGGAAGAATTAGATAGCTGACAAAATGGATGCCACAAACAAGATGGCGTCAGCTCATGCTAACACCAATAATTTTCGATTTCCATAAGGGGAGTGGAGATCTATCTTAGACCTCGGAGCATTAAAAAAGTTCCTGTGCATATTTCCTTTCCTGCCCTTCTCCATCTCTTGAACAGCGGAGATTTAATGACTTCCCTGGATTTTCAGAATTTGCAGGATGCTTATTTTTATATTCCCATACATCAGAAGCATCGCAAGTATCTCTGTTTCACCGCGGCAGGTGCCCATTTTCAGTTCTTAGTCATTCTTTTGGGCTCAAATCCATACGAGAAGCTTTAAAAAATACCTTTATCCAGTGGCAGCTACACTTCGCAAGCAAGGTTATCAGATATTTCCCTGTTTCGACAACTGGCTGCTGAAAGCTTCCATACAACAACAAGCTTCCAAGATTATAGAGGCATTCCTCGCGGTATTTCAGAAGTTGAATCTCACTGTCAACTATCAGAAGTCCTTCCTCACCTGGGCCAAGAAAGAATTTTCCTAGAAGCCAACCACAATACCACCAACAAGGCTTATCTGTCTCTTGACAGACAACAGTGTTTTCAAGCCTGGCATTATCAATCTAACAAAGAAAGTCCATTTTAGTGCGGATGTTCAAATCAATCCTTGACATGATGTCCTCTGCCGGACATCTAGTCTCACAGGAAAAAGTCCCTCTTGTGTCACAGCTATGTATTACTACCATCAACTTTTCACACACCCCAAATTCAACAATATTCTTTCATCCTATCAATTATACGATGAGACCTGTGACTTGCAAAGATATCTATCCTTTTATAAAAAAATACTGGATTTATTCTCCAATAAAATTCCATATAAAAACAGAGTCAACAATTCATAACATTAAACTATCAAGAAAGAAGGTTTATCAACCCCTATTACATATGGAAAAATCAATAATATTTTATAACTGTTTACCTTCAATAATGTCATTTAAGTAGAACATCATTTTTATATACACATAAAATATTCTCCTACAAAATCAATACTTCTAAACATTCCTTTAAAAGTCTGAATAAACATAATTTTCAATTAGCAACAAAAAAAACAATTTATAAAAATATAAAGTTGTCAACGCAGCGTTTTAGTGGATCACAGGTGGTCTACTCCACCTTCTTCAGGACAAGACTTTAAAAACATTGATGTTCTCTATAGAAATAGAAACAATTAAAAAACATATTGCATCCATAAAGACTAATTTAAGGTCAGTTATGTTTCCAGAAAACAGGCTCAACTTCGTTGATATAAGTTGTTAACACCCCACACAAAACATTCATGCATTTATGGATTATTCTACCAGAAAACTCCATCACAAAACCTAATCTGTTGTGTTTTAGCTCTATAGACATCAGATTGTACAGGTACGTAATAGTATCCAATAAAAGAATATGCAGTTCATCACCCCTACTCCGATCTATATTACATCCAAACTGTTAATTTTTGAGAGAGAAAAATGTCTCTTTAAAATATTGATATTTTTATTAAAGGTGGTCCCTCAAGCAAATATACCCTTCCCCTGTTGTTTATATGACCATTATATATTGCCTCACATTTCTAACTACTACAGCAGATTACATCACTACATATGCCTCTCTGGAGGACTAGGGAGGCCATTTATAGGACTGCAAGATTCAAAAAAGGTGGTCGCAATCCAAGAAATTACTCCAGTTAAAGGTGATTATTCTCACTCTAGAAGCATTCCTTCAACGTATTGCAGGAGTGTTCGTGCCAGTTTGGACAGACAACATGACCAGCATGTTCTATATCAACAAGCAAGGCAGCACAATATCTCTCACTCTTTCTCAAGAACCTCAAGCTCTCTGGAGATGGTTAGAGATGCACAAAATCACACCTGAAAGCATTGCATGTTCCAGGGATCAACAACACGCTAGCAGACATGCTCAGTAGAACCATGGAGGTATGCACCTGTTACAACGCATTTTTTACTCCGCACTACCATTACAACGCGACTTTTACAACGCATACCATTACAACGCATTGCGCTGGGGGGCGCTCTAGGATAGGGAATAAGTATAATTTACTATCCAACACCTTCCCTAGGGTCCACGGGGACTGGAGTTAGAATAGTAAATTATACTTACCACTATCCAGCACCCCAAAGCGCTATGCGTTGTAATGGTATGCGTTGTAATGGTCGCGTTGTAATGGTAGGTAGTTGTAACGGTATGCGGAGTAACGTCATACATCCACCATGGACAGTTGCCACGAATGGGAACTAGATAAATAAGAGCTAGAGGGGTTTTTTGCACATTGGGGAAAACTAGCACTTGACCTTTTTGCAACCAACAAGAACACAAAATGTTGACTTTACGCCAGTCAATATCCACTCCCAGGGTCATGCAGAAATGCCCTTTCAATGAGATGGTCAGGGATTTATGCCTGCAGTTTTCCCCCTTCCCTCTCATTCTGAGGGTTCTAATCAAACTGAAGATGGAAGGATGTTACCTCATCCTCATAGCTCTCTGGTGGCCTAGACAGCACAGGTTCACCAGTAGCAAAAAGAAGCACACAGTTCCCCAGTAGGACTAAAAAGAAGGACTGTGTGTGTGTATAGTGTAGATAGAGAAATCCAAGAAGGAAGGCGGAAAGGGGAATTTCCCTCTTGGGAACTAGAACCCTCACACACCCAGCAAGCTAGGTGTCATGCTTCATCATATGGGTCCGGCTCCTCGTCAGACTGGCGCTGCAATGTCTGACGGGCACCCGCGAAGGGGCTCTTTAGCGGAGATCTTTTGTTCCAGCCATATGGTGCGTGCGCGTGAGAGGGCAGGTGAATGTGTAGTCATGGAAAAGTGGTGGTGATTTTTAAAAAAGGTAAGTTAATTCACAAGGAATTTTAATGGCGTGGCTAACTCCCTTGGTTAAAATAGTGGGAGGGGAGATAGACGCCACAAATGTTTGTGGCGAAGATATCTGCAACCCTCTGTTTAGGTCGACATGTTTCTTGCTAATCTAGCAATTCCTCAGGACCTTGGTGTTAAGTACTACACAGTGAATGAAAAAACTTATTTCATACAACCTTTATTTTTAAGGTCCGTGATGGGGCAGGCCAACTGGTCCTGCCTCGAGTAGTGCAACCTAGAGAGAGGGAGAATATATAAGGAGATGTGTCAGAATAGTTCTCCTCTAGAACCTAGGTGCATTTTTCTATATACAGAACACACACACTAAAATATTTAAAAGACTCAGCCGAGTCAAAAGAAAAGAAGATTGGTCGAAGGCACTTACCCTAAGTGTGTCCCTAAGGTGCCCCGCAGTATGCTCCTGTGGGACCTGCACATAGGGGTCAGGGACCTAGGAGAAGTAAGGGAAGGGGAAGGAACAATTGGGTTTCCTTACATGTAAGCCGGTATTCAATAATTGGAAAAGACCATTTACAACCCGGCTAACCTAGGCAATTCCACTGCTGGTGTCCAGTGCTCGCTTCTCAAGGCGGTAACTGTAGCAGAATTAGGCATTCGGAGAAGATTCCGGAGGTACAACCATTCCTGTATTAGTGTTGATTGACAGGGTAAAGCACTGAGCCTCGCCATGCCCCTCGAGTCTGCAGCGTCAACAAGGAATGAAGACGTGAGAGTGCGAGGAGGGGAAAAGCCTGTGTTTTTCTGTCAGTGTAACATCCACCAAAAGGAAATGAAACTAAGATCCCCGTCTCCTGTATAAGCCCATGTGCCCCAGGTTAGCCGGTCTCAGTTTATACAAAAGACCTTCAGCATGTAATTGCATGAAGAGCCACGAGTGTTTTCATGGTGCTCAACCCGTAGTGAGTCGACACCAATCTAAAGTAACTTACCCAAACGGCGTGCGGTCTCTGCCTGCAAACCTACCCCCACGCGTAATCCATGCGGGATCTGGAGCGACTGGTAACGAAGTCGCAGAGGGTGTAGCGTACTTGTACCCTGCGCCTCCATACTCAGGCGAGTGCAACGGGGGACGTGGTCACGCATTCAGAACCCGCGCATGCGCATAGGTTGACAAAGAGAGCTTGCGTCGGTGTGAAAGGACAGAAGGCAAACGAATGGGCATGTCCGTCGGCCATATTGGGAGGGTCAGAGGTATGGTGCTGAACATAAGCCTATTGATCCCAAATGATCGTGAGATCGGCAAATTTGGTTTTACATTACTATGTTTGGGGATATGGAGACAGTGGGTCTCATATTATTTTCATGTTCCTGAATGTGGTGAGATTCAACGTAAACAATGAGTTGATAGCTCGTTATGGTGAAATCGAGCTCGAGTTGGTCAAGCTACAGGGGCGGAATGGGGAAGGGGGTGGGCAAGAGGATGAGCAGGGGGTCTGGATATGAGTATACATTGTATACAGGTCACTAGAATGGTCTAATTATGAAAAGATGACCAAGGTACGGCGTCGTTAAGACCCAGTGTATCCAGTTTGAGATGATGGACCCATCTTTGTTCAATCCTGAACAAGCCTTCTTTGGTGATTCCAGGGTGGCATTCTAGAACCAGCCAGTGGATACTGTCAGCTGTGTGTCCCATTTGTGTGTAGTGTTGGTACAGTCTTGTGTGCGTTTTAAGGCATCTTATGTTGCTTTTGTGTTCTTGAATGCGCAATTTTATTTGTCTCATTGTCATCCCAATGTACTGTTGATCACAGGGACAAGTGAGGAGGCAAATGCACTTGGCGCTATTGCAATTAGTATGCCTTCGCAATCGCCAAAGAAAGGTATTAGATAGCCAGATCTCTTTGGTAACACTGGTTTGGGGGCATACTGTACAGCCACTGCAAGGAAAGTGGCCAACTACTAGAGGGAGATCCCATAAGGTGATCTGATTATTTGTATTCAGTTTTTTAGGTCTTGTATGAACCAGAGCATCCTTTAGATTGGGTGTGCGTTTAAACGCAAATCTAGGGCGTGGAAAATTCAAACCCCCAGAGTTGATAATATTCCAGTGTCTATTGATAGTCTTCTTTATGAAGGCAGAGTTCTTTGTGAATGAGGTCACGCAGGTGATCACATCCTCGGGGTCTTTCACTCTAGTCTTCAGTAGTGTGTCTCTGAGGTTGTTTGCTGCCCTTTTATAGGAGTTTTTAATCAATTTTATCAACTCCGGGGGTTTGAATTTTCCACGCCCTAGATTTGCGTTTAAACGCACACCCAATCTAAAGGATGCTCTGGTTCCTACAAGACCTAAAAAACTGTATACAAATAATCAGAGCACCTTATGGGATCTCCCTCCAGTGGTTGGCCACTTTCCTTGCAGTGGCTGTACAGTATGTCCCCAAACCAGTGTTACCAAAGAGATCCGGCTATCTAATACCTTTGTTTGGCGATTGCGAAGGCATACTAATTGCAATAGCGGCAAGTGTATTTACCTCCTCACTTGTCCCTGTGATCAACAGTACATTGGGATGACAATGAGACAAATAGAATTGCGCATTCAAGAACACAAAAGCACCATAAGATGCCTTAAAACGCACACAAGACTGTACCAACACTACACAAAAATGGGACACACAGCTGACAGTATTCGCTGGCTGGTTCTAGAATGCCACCCTGGAATCACCAAAGAAGGCTTGTTCAGGATTGAACAAAGATGGGTCCATCGTCTCAAACTGGATACACTGGGTCTTAACGACGCCGTACCTTGGTCATCTTTTCATAATTAGACCATTCTAGTGACCTGCACTTACAATGTATACTCATATCCAGACCCCTTGCTCATCCTCTTGCCCACCCCCCTCCCCATTCCGCCCCTGTAGCTTGACCAACTCGAGCTCGATTTCACAATAACGAGCTATCAACTCATTGTTTACGTTGAATCTCACCACGTTCAGGAACATGAAAATAATATGAGACCCACTGTCTCCATATCCCCGAACATAGTAATGTAAAACCAAATTTACCGATCTCACGATCATTTGGGATCAATAGGCTTATGTTCAGCACCATACCTCCGACCCACCCAATATGGCCGTCGGACATGCCCATTCGTTTGCCTTCCGTCCTTTCCGCATGCGCGGGTTCTGAACGCGTGACCACGCCCCCCGTTGCACTCACCGGAGTATGGAGGCACAGGGTACAAGTATGCTACACCCTCGGCGACTTCGTTACCAGTCGCTCCAGATCCCGCACGGATTACGTGTGGGGGTAGGTTTGCAGGCAGAGACTGCACGACGTTTGGGTAAGTTTCTTTAGATTGGTGTCGGCTCACTACGGGTTGAGCACCATGAAAACACTTGTGGCTCTTCATGCAATTACATGCTGGGGTCTTTTGTATAAACTGAGACCGGCTAACCTGGGGCGCATGGGCTTATACAGTTTCCTTTCCTTTTGGTGGATGTTACACTGACAGAAAAACACGGGCTTTTCCTCTCTTTGCACTCTCACGTCTTCATTCCTTGTTGACGCTGCAGACTCGAGGGGCATGGCGAGGCTCGGTGCTTTACCCTGTCAATCACCACTAATACAGGAATGGCTGTACCTCCGGAATCTTCTCGGAATGCCTAAATCTGCTACAGTTACCGCTCTGAGAAGTGAGCACTGGACACCAGCAGTGGAATTGGCTAGGTTAGCCCGGTTGTAAATGGTCTTTTCCAATAATTGAATACCGGCTTACATGTAAGGAAACCAATTGTTCCTTCCCCTTCCCTTACTTCTCCTAGGTCCCTGACTCCTCTGTGCAGGTCCCACAGGAGCAGACTGCGGGGCACCTTAGGGACACACTTAGGGTAAGCGCCTTCGACCAATCTTCTTTTCTTTTGACTCAGCTGAGTCTTTTAAATATTTCAGTGTGTGTGTTCTGTATATAGAAAAATGCACCTAGGTTCTAGAGGAGAACTAGTCTGACACATCTACTTATATGTTCTCCCTCTCTCTAGGTTGCACCACTCGAGGCAGGACCAGTTGGCCTGCCCCATCACAGACCTTAAAAATAAAGGTTGTATGAAATAAGTTTTTTAATTCACTGTGTAGTACTTAACACCAAGGTCCTGAGGAATTGCTAGATTAGCAAGAAACATGTCGCCCTAAACAGAGGGTTGCAGATATCTTTGCCACAAACATTTGTGGCGTCTATCCCCCATCCCACTAGTTTAACCAAGGGAGTTAGCCACGCCATTAAAATTCCTTGTGGACTAACTTACCTTTTTTAAAAATCACCACCACTTTTCCACGACTACACATTCACCTGCCCTCTCACACGCATGCACCATATGGCTGGAACAAAAGATCTCCCCTAAAGAGCCCCTTCGCGGGTGCCCGTCAGACATTGCAGCGCCAGTCGAGGAGCAGGACCCATATGATGAAGCATGACACCTAGCTTGCTGGGTCTGTGAGGGTTCTAGTTCCCAAGAGGGAAATTCCCCTTTCCGCCTTCCCTCTTGGATTTCTCTATTTACACCATATACACACACACTCCTTCTTTTTAGTCCTACTGGGGAACCTTGTGCTTCTTTTTGCTACTAGTGACTTGGACATGTACACTGGACCCCGTTAAAAATTGTCCTCCCGAAGTTCCTTTCCTTGTTACAGCACAGGTTCACCAACCTTCTATTAATCTCTGAAGCCCATCCCATTCAGCTTCCCAATAAAACCACGGTCTTTTAATGAAGAACAAAGGTCAAATTCTTCATCCCAAGCAAGCATCTCATCAATTGCAGGCATGGCTCCTGAATACCATGAATTCTGCAATCTACATATTTCTCAGGACTGTAGAGACATTATGGCCAAAACCAGAGCCAACTCCAGGAACAAGACATAGAAGCTGAAGTGGAAGAGGTTGTCCATGTGGTGTGAAGCTTCCAGTATTTATCCTTAAAAATCATCACCGGAACAGGTTCTTCCCTACTTACAATCTGTATCCCGTTCAGGTTTGGAGCATTCTTCAAATAAGGTTCATCTCGCACCAGTATCTAGATTCAGGTGTTACTCTAATTTTATTTCTCTTTGTTTATCCAGAATCCTCAAACTATTCATGAAAGGGTTATTTAGAACCGTTGCTCCTGTTAAAGCTCCTCCATCAGAATAGCACCTCACTGTGGTTCTATCCTAACTCATGAAATCACCATTTGATCCAATCCACAGATCGGTTCTCAAGGACTTGACTTGGAAAGTTTCTATCTTACTGGCCCTCACATCAACCAGAAGGGTTAGTGAACTACAGGCCTTTACTCCATTTTGCTGATGAGTATGTTAAGCTACGCACAAACCCTACATTTTTGCCCAAGTTGCCATCAAAGTTTCACCTAAATGAACCTATCATTTTGCATACCATTTTTCCACATCCGAAATCGCCAGCTGGACAATCTCTTCACAGTATGGACATCAAGAGGTGTCTTAAATTCTATTTACAAAGAACTATGCAGTACCGAAAATCTGATCAGCTGTTCATCTCCTACAGTCTCCATATTAAAGGGTCCCCGGTCACCAAAGCTACCATTGCTAGATGGATAACTGCTACGATCCTGTCACTGTAAGGCTGGAGAACCCCTCGCAGCCAAACCAAGAGCACACTCTACGAGATCAGTTTCTGTTCTGCAGCACTACGTGCTGGTGTTCCACTGGATAGAATTTGCAGAACGGCAACATGGAATAATGCTCATACATTTACTCAATGCTACTGCTTGGAATCAGCCCACAAAAGGTATGCTGCTGTGGGGCAAGTCATAAACATCAGCGACTATCAACCCAGCAAACATGAACTCAATCTTCTACAAAGAGGCACATCTTTTGTGCCCACAACTAACACCGACTCGTTGGAATTGGAGGTGAGTTTTTTTAAGCTCATGCGAAAAATATGACTGCGTCATTTTTTTGACAACATTCTTCCCCAACAAGACAAGGAACTCGAAGACCAACTATGTGCCCTACGAGCCACTAGCAACTTCCAAGCTCCAGTCAGCCACAAGACGTTGGATATTTTTGAAAAAATGATGAAACAAGATCTATCCCGTTTAAAATGTGACAAAACCATCAAGAAAAACATGACCCAAAAAGATCTCGATTGTTTAAGGAAATTGGCCTCTAACCCCAACTTAAGGTTCACTAAAGCAGACAAAGGGGGAGCTCTAGTTATCATGAATAACTCCATGTATGAGACAAAAGTTCTAGAACACATTTCAGATGAAAATACTTACATGCAATTAAGTGGAAATCCCACAATGGAATTCTCCAAAACAATAGGAACCATCATTGAAAAAGCATATGAAATGGGTACTATCAACCTAAAGACTAAGAATTTCCTGATCAAACCAAACCCCAAAAGTCCGGTATTGTATATGATACCGAAAATCCATAAGAACTTAATGGACCCACCTTTACGCCCAATAGTCTCAACACGAGGAAGTATTCACGAACCCATTGGTCAACTCCTAGACAAACACTTGCAACCCACGGTTAAAAACATGAGAACATACGTCAAAGATACCACAGATTTTTTACTCAAATTAGAGATCATAACTATTGAGCCGGAAGAAACTCTCATCATGTGCACAGCAGACATACGTTCCTTATACACCTCAATACCACATAAGCTGGGTATGGAAGCCATAGAAAAAGCTCTACTAAACACAAACTTGAACCTTGACTTACAAACATTTCTGATGGAACTTATGACATTTACTTTATACCAAAGTTATTTCAAATACAAAGACCTATGGTATCAACAACTCACAGGAACAGCCATGGGAAATCCGGCGGCGCCGGTGTACGCCAACATCTTTATGCAGGACTACGAAGAAACCAATATTTTCTCCAAAGCAGTATGGAAAAGCAATATCAAATTCATTGTGCGATACATTGATGATATATTCATCATATGGAAATCCTCAAAAGACTTGTTACATTCAACCCTATGTGAATTTAATAACACAGACAGCCGGATACAACTCACATGGGATATCTCAGACACCACAGTTACCTTTCTGGATGTCAGAATAACCATCACAGACAGAGGATTTGAAACCAGCATTTATCGAAAAGAGACAGACAGGAACAACATGTTGCATTTTGCATGTTTCCATCAACCTAGCCTCAAAAAGCACCTACCGTACTCACAGATGACGAGAGTCAAAATAATCACCTCTGATAGTACAAAAGTGGATGCAACACTAGAGGAAATGACAACCAGGTTTTTGAACAGAGGTTATCCCAAAGAAATTCTAGAGAATGCAAAAAGAAGGGTTGAAGCCACCGAAAGAAAGGAACTCCTGAAACCAACTATGAAAAATGAGGAAGCTCGGATAGTAGCGGTATCTAAATATTCGACACAGAGTCACAACTTCAAGAAAATCATCACCAAACATTGGCAGATGCTTAAGCTTGAACCAGATTTCCGAAAGTCTTTCAACCAAACACCGCTATTTGCTTATACAAGAGCCCAAAACTTGGGAGAAATCCTGAAACAACGTCAACCTGTAATCGGAAATTACAAGGGCACGAAACCCTGTCTAAACTGTGGAAATTGCAACAGTATCATTAAAGGCAATACAATAAACCACCCCATGAAAGGGCATAAGATCAAAGTGAGAGTTAATGCGACATGCGAAACCAAAAATGTATCTACGCGCTGAAATGTCCATGCGGAAAACTATACATTGGTAAAACGGAAAGAAGTGTAAAGACAAGGTTAACAGAACACAAATCCAATATCCGCATGAAAAATACTAAATCAACAGTAGCCACACATTTTCTGGAGGCGCAACATAACATCTCCCAATTAAAATACATGGTACTGGAGACGGTGACAAAAACCGAAGGAAGGGACAATACCAAATTAATGCTGCAACAAGAGAACTTTTGGATTCATAAATTGTGTACCCAGAGTCCCAACGGGCTCAATGAACGTATGGAACTGCCTTGCTATTTGTAACAGAATATATGTTGTTCCTTAATCTGGAATGGGTAACCTGCGAGGGTATATTTCTTATTTTCATTCTGCAATCTTTTTATATATATTCTTTCCAATTGTTGAGTAGAAAAATAGCATTGACTGTGTAACCTCATCACCCCACATCACCCACACTCTTTTGTCCATAGACATAGCACAACAGGCTGGTGATCGTTTCAGGTACCAGGACACGTAGGAGTTCGATCCTCCGAATACCGTTTTAATTTTTCACAATGCTCCTTTAATTTTTGTTTTTGCACTTTTAATCCTCGTTTTTGCATGCAACAGCACAACTGGCCACAATGTAACGTAGGACAAATACCGGTCGAAAGACGCCTTTAATACTAGACTAAAAAGACAGCCTTTGAATAGGCAGTACTTTGTCGAGTTTCATAGTCACGTGATCGGAGCTTCAACCTATGGCGGAGGCTGCCGGTTGATTATATGGGGAACGGCGTAAACAGATGGGTGTTGGAAGTTTGGCGGGAAGAAGGCGATTAAGACGCTGCTACACCGCAGCTAAGGTCAGTCTCAATACTAATAAGTGAGCTTAGATTTAGGGTTGCGCTCAAAAGTTGTGATTCTATATCTAACAAGGAATCTCAAAGGGCACATTGTTTCTCGTTTTTCTTTTTAGCGTTCTTAAAACAGATTAAGATCCTTACACGAGCTAACCACAGGCACTAGCGCGACACGTAAGTGCTTGTCAAGTAGATGAAACTCGGTTTGTGTTGACACGGGCGTATAAGGTTCTCTTGTGGTGATATCGGTAATACACATGCAGATTTAATTTTCGCGATTGGTGTTGAACTGGACACTGTTTTACTGGAGGCATACACAGAACATTTACCCTTGGTGTTTATTTTTTATTTTGTGTTTGTAGTGTTGATTCCCTGATGAAGGGCGGGATAAACACGCCCGAAATGCATTGGATTCAAATCACAATTGTGTCGCTGATATGAATATGAAAAAACTGAGCATAAATATCATAGAGACAAATGTATTAAAAGAAAAATGAAAGAGGAATAACAATAATAAAAGAAAGCATACAACAACAGGAATAAATGTTTGGAATCCTCTTTTTCACACACAGAGGAGAAAAGGTGTGCCCAAAGGGATGTCTTTAGTGTCCCACTAAAGACACTGGTTGTGATTGATTCAGGCGCCCAGGGACGTGGTCGCCACCTACGGAGCACCCATAACGAAAACAGTGTTGTGGATAATAAAAAAAAATTTTGAGCTGTGCACTACTCCCTATTAACAGTTGTAACAGCAAGTAGTTTTACGCCATTTATTCAGCTGAGGTGATTCTTCAAAACTGTAAGTGATTTGGCTATATTTAAAATATTTAATAATTTACATTGTTGTATTCATATTTCACAAATATATCTAGAGCATGTTTCATTTATACCCACCATCCACAAGGGTAAGTTTAAGATGTATATCTATACATTTATGGACTGTGTGCTTTTCTTATCCAAGCATGTGAATCTATGAAAGATACCCAAATACTGCATAAGAAAATAAGGGCCAGATGTAGGTATCCAAATACCTGTCGGTAACGGCCGAAAATACCAATTTTCGGCCGTTACCGACCGGTATATGGATACTGAGATGTAGGGCATCTTAAAATACAGATTCCGTAATTTTACCAAATCTGTATTTTGAGATGTAGGTGGCACTGTAAACAGTGCCACAGGGCTTTAAGGATTTGTTATTTACCACCAACTATTAGTTGCACTACCTGTGTATATGCAAATCTGTGCATGCACACCTGTGCCATGTGGCACACATACATGCCCTTAGGGTGCCATGTGTGCGATGTGTGGCACACATGCCACACAAGCCCTAATCATGGGTGCAACAGGGTGTCAAAGTGACACCCTGCCACCCTTGAATTATTCGGTATTTACCGAATCGGTAATTACTGATTCAGTAATTTACATTCATTCCTATGGGCCTCCAGGCCCATAGAAATGAATGGCAATTACCAAATTGGTAAATACCGATTCGGTAATTACCCAATCTTACCGATTCGGTAAAAAATACTGAATATTTACATCAGATTTACCGATTCTAAAATACTGAATCAGTAAAATTCGGTATTTTAGAATCTGTAAAAATGATTTACCTACATCTAGCCCTAAGTTACTTACCTGTAACTACAGTTATCCAGTATTGGTATATTTTATAGATTCATATGCAACCCACCCTCCTCCCCTCATAGTTTGGGATGTTTTATTCCCACTTGTGTTTGAAAATCTATGGGATGCAGCATCTTTTTGGAGTGTTCTAGAGGGTGCTGTCGCCTGATTGGCTATATGTCAAGTTTGGTTCCTTTTTTAAAAAGGATCTAGATAGGCTGTAAAAGTGTCTTCTACTGTCATTATGGCCTATGTTACATGCCCTAATGCTCACTATGGCACAGTGAGGCTCTCACTTCTATGACGGGGAATGATTTAAACATGTGTATCTATGAAAGAAACCAACACTGAATAACTGTAGTTACATGTAAGTAATTTACTTTCATTCAAGTCAGAGTGGACACGCTACCGCTAAAGTAGTTCAGTTGCAAATGGGCAGTCGCAGAATCTTCGACTTGTTCTGCGTGTAACTCCTGTAAGGAATCTATAGCCCATTTTTTTTGTGTCCTGCATATGCACGTGCATGTGCTTATTGGCTCTTGTCTATATGTAAAGGGTTAGGAACTAGAAGCCACAACATCACCCTTCGTGTTCTTAAAACGGACTGTCAGCTATTATTTGCATGTGCTGTCGCTACATTTTTGGGTGCCATGTAGTTGGTGCATTGGAGGGCTCTTTGTGCACATATATGATTGATCTTTACCGCATGTATTTATTTATTTATTTGCACTATATCTCCCTTCTGCTTTTAGTGTTGTGTTTCTGGTATTTTTAAAAGGTATTTTTATGAATTGATGAATTGTGTTTTAACCTTTTATATTACTGAATGTGTTTTATGTATTTGTATTTGATTTATTCTTTGTTTTGCACATACATTTATGGCTTTTGAGATCCAAAACAAAGTTATTCCGAACTCTGAGTACTGAAAAACCAGTATCCTACCTAGATTTTGGATAATATTTTACCTACAGCAACGTGAATATGTAGAGCACTTCTAGCTTGATATTGTTTCCTTACAAAGGAGTAAATGACTTCACCAAAAGGAAAATGTATTTTGTTGCATATATAGTGAAGTACAACTGGAAATCTTTGATTAAGTTACCTAGAAACATTTGCTGGGTTCATCGAGCCCAATTCACCCTGTGTTGATGCCAGCAATGTTGTCCTCTATAAGGAAGTCATGCAAAGCATCCCAGGCATACTCCGCACTGCATAGAGTTACAAACCAGGGAGGCAAACCTACGTTTAAAAAAATATATTTTTATTGACAGTATGCTCACCACAAATATTATAATACAAAGTATTTCAATCATGTCTGTCTTTTCTATTTTTTATTTGTTCATTGTTAACCAACCGTAGAAACATGTGGCTATTAGCAGAACAGTAAGACATAAATTCGAATCAATCGAGGTTACCATATATACATTTAATGGGTTGACAATACTGCAGCAACATAGTCAGTTTAATCATCAGAGTCAGGTGTTGTAACAGTGCTCTGTGGGAGGAGACATCGCATCAGTGGCTCCCAAATATCCTTGGGTCTAGGTGTGGTGGGCAGTTCCTCGGCGTAGCGGGCCAGTGTCTCTTGACAGTGTACTAGATCCTTTAACCTTTGTGTAGTCATGGGACAGATACAGCTCTCCCAACACATAGCCACTCGGCGTTTAGCGAGCAGGAGCGCTATGCTGACAAACCTTCGCATCATTCTTTTCAGGGGTGGAGTGAAACCCAGTAGGCAGACACGTGGGGTGCATTCTATGGTAAGGTCTTTTATGTCATTTAGTATGGTGCTTACCGCTACCAATTTTCTGCCACTTTATGACAGTCCCACGCCAGGTGCCAGAAATCTGCCCCAGGGGCGTTACAGCGTTTGCATCTGTTGTGGTCTCTGAGAGCGCACTTATATTACTTGGCTGGTGTGTGGTAGACTTGGTGTAATTATGTGGATTATTCTGAGGTTGCTGTTGGATGTTAATGTGGCAGTTGTTTGGCAACAGTATTCCCAGTCATTTATTGTGAGTGGTGGGTCTAGTTTTGCATTCCATGTCTACAAACTTTTTACTGATATTGGTGGAACGTCGTCCCTCGCTACTTGAGTATAGGGCCATATGTATCAAGCAAAATTGCGATTGCAAACGCCGAAATTCAAGGAATTTTGGCGTTTGCAATCGCAATTTTGCTTAGTGGTATGTATTAAGGCAAAACTGCGTTCAAAATAAGGAATCGCAAAATTTGCAATTTCTAATTTAGCGATTGCATTTAAGGGATCGCACATTTTGCAATTCCTTAAATGCAATGTAAGAAGCACCAAAAAACTGCAATTTGGCCTAAAGGAATCGCTAATTACCACCAACTTCAAGTTGGTGGTAATTTGCGATTTCTTTAAAAAATGCACGTTTTTGCATTTTTCAAAGTACAATGTGAAGCACATACATGCCCTTGGGGCATATATGTGCCCCACATGTGCACCCATGCTTATTTCAGGCGTGCAACAGGATGTCCTTTTGACACTCTTGCACCCTTGAAATTGCCTTCTCAATTTGTGATTCTCTAATTGCTAATCGTAAATTGAGAATGTCTTCCCATTAATGAATGGAGAGGTATTCCTTATTTGTGAATCATTATTTGAGATTCGCAATTAAGGAATATGCAGGATTTGAAAAAATGATTGCAAATCCAACATACATAGCATTTTGCGATTCTCAAATAGCGATTCACAAAAAATCGCTATTTGTGAATAGCAAAAGAAGATTTTGATACATATGACCCTTAGTCACTAATTTATGTCTCGTAGGGCTAGTGAGTAATGTATGTAGCGATTGGAGCGTCTGGGGTTCCACTTGGAACGTAGGATAATGTGCCTGTGTTGCCTTTCTAAGCCTATGAATATTGAAGATTAACAGAGGGGTCTGATTTTGTATGTAGTCAAGGTCTTCTGTTTGTATGAAGCTGCCATCAACAAACAGATCCTGCATTTTGTCTATACCTACTCGGGCGAGGGCACGCATCGCGCCAATCTCTAGTGTGACTGAAATCCCAGCATGGTGTGCTAGCGGGTGTAGCATAGAGTATATCAGAAGTTTGCCCGCTCTGCGCTCCAGTGTCTGCCAGGCAGCGATGGTGGTGTCCACTGGGTTCATCTCTGCACTGGGGTGCCCCTATGTGTGTGGGTCAGGATGGATCACAGAGGAATAGGATGCGCATCCGAGTCCTCCACAGCAACATGTGGAACATAGTTGTGAGTTCGGTAACAATAATAGGCATACTGAGCTTGGGCGCAGAGATAATATAGATAGATGTTCGGCACACTGACGCCCCCCCTGCCGTAGTGAAGAGTAAGAGTTGCAAGACTCACATGGGCCTGTTTACCCCCCCAAATAAGTTTAATTACAAGTGTTTGTATTGTCTTGAACAGCATCGTGGGAAGTGAGATGGGGATGGTGTTAAAGAGATAGAGGAATTTGGGCAAAATGACTATTTTTACCAGTGCCATCCGGTCTTCTAACGATAGGGGCAGGCGTATCCATCTGTCGCTCAATTTTTGTGCAGGTGGTCCCATAGTATTCACGGATTACGACTACTGGGTCTCTATGCACCCACACCCCCAGGTATTTTACGGGCTCTGTCGACCACAGCAGAGGGAACTCCAGCTTGTGAGGAGAAGTGCTAGTAGTGAGCGGGGAAACCACCGACTTGGACCAATTAATGGTAAGGCCAGAGAACCGACCAAAGCGAATATATTCCCTGAGCACTGGTGATAAAAAAGTCTGTGGTTCTTTAACAAATAACAACATGTCATCCGCATAGAGGGATATATTCATGGGGGCGGTGGAAAAATTGCAGTGCTGACGCCCTATGTCATTGCCGAATAATACAAGCAAGAGGCTCCAGTGCTATCGCAAATATGAGCAGTGACAGGGGGCTGCCCTGTCGCATCCCTCTGCAGATATGAACAGGTCCCGAGGTAATTCCCTCAATGCAGATTTGCACCGATGGGGCAACATAGAGCAACCGCATCCAATTGATAAACAGCGGTGGAAAGCCCATGCGTTCGAGAATGCAAAACAGATAGCTCCACTCTACAGAGTGGAAGGCTTTTGCAGTGTCAAGCATCACTGCCACCGCCTGCAACCCCGGATCCAGAATGTGATATATCGCGAACAGAGTACGGAGGTTGTGAGATGTAAATCTCTCGGGTATGAAGCCAGACTGATCCGGCAAGACCAGGAGAGGCATCAGCGGTGTGAGTCTGGTGGACAGTAATTTCGCCAGCAGCTTCGCATCTCTATTTATAAGCGAGAAGGGGTGATAGAAATCGCATTGGTTAGATGGTTTGTCTTTTTTAAGCAAGGTTATGATGAGGGCCTCCCAAAGAGTAGCAGGGAGTGAGCCAACATCGTACGCCTCTGTGTACATTTCAAGGGTGTGTTTTCTGGAGAAATGCAACATTTATACTATGCCAATCCAGGTAAGCTAGTGTCTGCCTTATCTTTGTAGGTGTATTGAGGCCGCACACGTTCCATGTCAGACACACAAGTTTTTCATGAGTCATCTTGCCCCTGCGTTTGCAGCATGTGACAAGTACTGCAAAACATCCCCATTACATCATTGCATGCCATACAATCTGAATGCTTAGTACATTGTAGCCACAACAACCCAACCCTCCTGTCCCCCTCCCACTCTGTCACCCCACCCACTTCAGCAACCCCAACCTGCCAAAGCCATCCCCATCTGCCCCAAATAGTTCCCGCTTAAAATAAAGACATCCCATAACTCCAACGGGGAACACCCACAGGGGCGCAAAAGCACAAAGACCCACCCAGTGTGAAAGGGAGGTGATCGGAGTAAAGTAGCTCAACTTCCCATCCTGACAAACATATAAACATTATATATCAAGACTAACAGTATAAGCGACTGCAGACAATTTAGTTCACAATAAGATCTTAGCTGCATTGGACATCAGCAGCCACGTCCGCTGCTTTGCTCCTAGGAAGTATTCGCTCACAGCGGCGAGAGTCATTCTACTGTTCTTCAAACATTAGTGGCAGTCCGCCGATCCCTGCGAACCTGCTGCATTACCATCGTCCTCCGGTTTGGGAGAAGTCTTGACCATGCGTTTTAATGACTTTGCATGATCCATTGTGTCTTTAGGAGTGGTCAAGATTCTAAACCTGCCATTCACTTCGACGAGCAGCCGGGCAGGGTATAGCATTGCATAGGGCACTTTTTTAGATATCAATATTTTCTTTGCTGGTTGAAATTCTTTACGCGCTACCTGCACAGTGGCAGTCAAATCTGAGTAAAAGGCCAGAGAGTTGCACTCATGAGTAATCGTCCCTTTATCTCTGGCCATGCGGAGAATGGCATCCCGGTCTCTATATTTGAGGAGCAGAGCGATGTTAGGGCATAGAGGCAATCCAGGTGGTGGCCTAGCAGTGAGGAAGCGATGTGCGCGCTCCACAATCAGCACAGCTGACAAATTTTCTGCCCCGAAGATAGTCTTCAGCAGAGACTCCAAGAACGTTTTGAGACGGCCCGTGTTCGTAAATTCAGGCAGTCTCGTAATGCAGAGGTCATTACATCTCAATTGCGCCTCAAGGTCTTTGTTCGTGGCCTGTATCACCTCAAGTATCCTCTCCATTGACTGTCTGTCTTAGTGGTCACCTGCTGCAGGCCTTCCTCAGCATCCGAGATGCATGTCTCCGCCTCACCCAGTCGTAGAGTATGTTTGTCTAATTTAGTGGACATTTGATCCATTCTCAAGTTAAGATGGTCTATCTTGCCATCAATGCTCTGGAGACTACTTTGACCGCAGCCAGTGTTTTTTCAAATGCAGCCAAGCTATCCGTGGGGTTGTCAAGTTCAGAATCTGCTGCTGCTTGGGCGCGTATGTTTTGTTTTGTTCACATGTATATGGAGAGCGCAGCAAGGAGTCCCGCAACGCAGCAGAGCAGGCGCAGCTCGCCTTAATATTGTGTGTTTTCTATTTTTTTTCAGCCCCAGAGACGGAGAACATATCACTGCTACGTACTACAGACAGGGATCTCAGAAAGACCTGTCCCATTCAAACCTGATGCAGCTCATTGACTACGGCCACCAGTGCTGCAAGTATGGAGAGGAGTCGCCCCCCCCCTCACTAATGGTCAATCGTTTCAGGGAAATCTAGTCCACCGCCACAGCCGCTCCGCCACCAGACACCGCCCTGTGTATAATTGGACCAGTTATCAGGGCGATTGGGGCTATAGCTCAGTGCTTCGTGCGCGGTTTGGCACACAGTGGACCCAGCCACATCAGCAAGTGTTAGGGGTCCCGTGGCAGCACCACCACAAGGCAGCTCAGCATCAGATTTGGTGGGGCCAAAATGTAGTTCCCTGCTTCTGGTTTTATTTTAGTCCTCTTACTATTGCTCTTGTTTTCCATTGGTCTTCTGCTGCTGCTATCAGTTTAAATTATTATTCGCTCTGGCAGCCCGTTACCCAGGGCGGGCCTAGGCTTTCCAGCTGCGCCGGCAGGTAAACTCCTAGAAAGGGTGCTGCGCCTCTCACACTGGGGCTCCGTAATCTACAGCATCTGTCTCTCCAACGCGCTCCCAGCCGCAGCTATCTCCGTCAGGAAAGGGCCCCGGGTGCTGGCTGAGTCACAATGGTGGTCACGCCAGGTGCGATGTGCGAGTCCCGGGTGCCAAGGAAACACTGGAGCAGACCGCACACCTTGTGGACCCCAGGAGCCTGGTACTAGTGGAATTCGCACTCCACACACGGACCGGCCGTGCAGTCCGCATCCAGCACAGCGGCACGCACTCACCAGCAATCCGCAGCCTCCAACGTCCTCAAGGCGATCAACCCCCCACCGCAACCATAGCGCCACAGCAGTACCGCAGGTATCGGCGCATTGATTAGGCCACCATTTTGTGAAGTCAGGCAACAGGGGGGAGATGTCTCGTTTACCCTCCTCACTCTCTGTAATTGCGTTTTTTGCACACCTGAAGGCCAGTTAGGCAATTGTCACCTGTGTGCAGTTTTCAGTCAAGAACTGCAGGATATTGACAGGATAGTCACTCCAATCAGCAGAGGTGCACTAAAGCGCAGCCATCTTACCTGGTGCCCTCTAGCACACCCAGAGGAACACCTAAGTTGTTATATGGAAATGCCTCTTTTCACATGATCACCTGCAAGTTTGTGCACTGATGCTGCTGGTTTTTTGACTCTGTAGGTGTGCACTGAGGCCCGCTAACCAGACCTCAGTGCTAGTGCTGTGACTCCTAAAAAGCGTATGTGTAATTCTGTTATTGCTATATGCACAGAAAACAATAGCTTTTGCCTAAAAACTTTTCTCTACCTTCTATCCACTCCGCTAACCATGACAATTTGTAAACGTCTGGGCACAGGCTTGTGCCCATCTCCAAGAAATTGTTGAAGGTATCTCCTAATATTGTGGTTCTAAATTAAATATTAGACCTCTGCCCGGCTGGGCAAGTCAATTTACAATATAGTTTCCATTGTGTCTATATTTACCTATTGACTATATCCCTCCTTGCATAGGACCGCTGTTGTCTTTACTCATATGTTCCCCGAGGTCCTGTGCTGACTCGATTGGGTGCACTTGTTGTTTTTTATAATTTGCCTGGGGTACCTAAGGCATGTATGCTTAAGTGTCTTTCATGGAGTACGACACTTATGATGCGACCATGAGAGAAACAAAGAAAAGTATGACTCCCGGCTCAATAGTGATGGCTGACAGAGCAGTTTTCGACTATTTAAAGTGATGGCAAAGCCCAAACTTCCCTTTTTAATATCTATAAGTCACTCTGAAGGCAGGTCCACTGATCCCTAAAGGCAGGTTATATTATATTGAAATGTTGAACATGTTTTTCCTAACTTTACCTGTCCTGACAGTAAAAACCCTTCATTGTCGTTACAGAGTTATATGCTGACAACTCAGCAGCACTAATGTCTGAATGAAACTACTAAACTTGAAACTTCAATGTTTCAAAAGAACTGTTACTTTAAACCCAACTTGATGGTCAATTCAAATTTAAATGTAGCTTAAGTCATATGACAAGTTTAGCAAGTAGGGATTTTATTGACTAGTTTTCCAGTGACTGTTTATGATATTGGCCAAAAGTCAGACTTCTGTCCTCCTACAGGAAAAAAACACAAAGGCCCTGCAGTTGGAAGAGATGTGGCCTCTCCTGGCGAAGAAGGCCAAATAGGGTGCGAGCCCAAAAAGAGATCTGTAAAGCGGAAGCACTTTTGAAGAGGAAATAGTGGACATATGCTGCTATTTTGTTCTTGCAGACAGGTTGACGTCAGGGACAGAGACGGGAACACAGTTATCAAACTGTTGTTTTTATGGGCGTGTAGCCCCCAGATAGCCACACTCAAGGAGAAGGAGTCTGCCATCTTTAGAGTAAGCAGAATAGTGCATTCTGGGTTAGCTAGATGCCACACTTCACAGGCAGTCATCACTAGACTTGAGGCGACGTGGTAGCCCATTGGCTAGTAGTCACCCATATTGCCGGAGGGCACAACCTGTGAATAAAAGTGGCACATCTGGCACCCAGATCTCAGATTTCATCTGTGCTGAAGTCTGGGCTGAAGCAGGGCTACCCAGCTGTTTCATAGACCCAACAGAGAGAGGCTGCACCAAGACTGGACTGCACCTGCTGCTCATTAGGCTATTAAAGAGAGAACAGTTCCCATGGTGTCTTACTCCAGGACAGGTTATTATTGAGCCTCAGACTAACAGAATGACTGCATAGGCCAGTTGACTGACTTCCTGTTATAACTACAGGGCTACACAAGCTGAAGAAGCCTGCCTAGGTGGGCTACTAGCCAAGATTGCCTGACCGTCAAAGTGCAGCCTGGGAGATTGAGTCCTGACCTTTAAAGGCTGCACCTTAGTCTTCTAGATCTGGGAAAGTCATTGGAGTGCAGTTTGGTCACTCAAGATGGAATGTTAACCCCAGGTTAAAGGGAACCACTGGTTTTGCTGTAAATGGAGACAATTGACAACAGTTTTTTTGGCTGGACTTCAACCAGATATTAAGACACATCGATCCTTGTAGTCAAAGTCATCCCACTGTGACCATGGACCGAGGAGTTGCCCCAGGAAGGCCACTGTCACCGGATTAGCATGCCCAGCATCTTTAAGCACCTTCAACATCATATATCTCTAGCATCAGGACCACTTGGTGGAAGTCTATATTAGTTTGCATATAGAACAGGACTGGAAACTGCTGACTGTGAGTTAACTTTCCAGCCAACCCTCATTGCCCCCTGTGACTCGCTACCTGCCAGCGTAGACCTCCTAAACTAGGCTGGAGTGGTAGTTTACAATTTATAAAAGTTTCCAAAGTTTACACAACTAACTGAGATAGTTGCCAATGCTTATTTATCTTCCAAGTGAAAAGCAGTGATTTAATATTTGGTTGAGATTTTATACATCCATTACCCTCCAGTGGATTTTGCTCATTATGGTGTCTAAACGTCTATGAAAATAAGACCTATTTTTGTAAATTAGTGTAGGATTCTCTGTGTCATATTTCTTTCTTATTCAACTTTGTAGTACTTCTTAGTGCTTTACACTTGTTCCTTTGATAGAGCCTGACTGCTCAGGTTCACAGCTTCCCAGGGTTAAGCTAAGGTTTTTCAAATGAATCGGACTGTGCCCATTACAAGTAGTGACTTTAGTACACAGTGAGGTCTTGCAACCATACCATAAAATAAACCGTGCTCCTCTCACTCGCATTAATTGCTCAACATTGGGGACAATAGTCCTTCTTGTTTAGCGCATGTGCAAGCCACAGAGTGGGCCAGCTGTTTTTTCCTGCACTTAGGCGAAAACCTACATATGTTGTAGTGACTAAGGAGGATTATTCTATGTGTGGTGTCCTGTATTGATTTCACCATCGGAGGCATATAAGTGCGTTTTGAATTAGAGGCCTAGTAGGAGGTGCTTTTCCAGATTCTTGACTAGAACGGAGATGGGCTTTTATAGTGCGCCCGTTTATTTATTCTTTGGAAGTCAGAGATAGTGTTGAAGGAGGTGACTAAGGAGTCCATTTATGAAACCCTACTACTTGATTTAACAGAAGCTCAAACGGTACATCGATTTTTTACGGTTACACACACTTTGTATAGTCCTGATGAAGACCCCATATTGATTATTCCATTTTTCACGAGATAAGGAGGGATCGAAACGTCGACGTATTGAAAAACAAAAGCGTCTTAGTCAGTGTTGAATAGGAGATTGTGAGTTTTGACACATGACTTCCATACAGGAATATGACATTATATGAACCAATAATTTTTATATGTGACTGATTATCTTTTGTGTTTTTTAATGTGTTGTGATTTATTTATGTAATTATTTATACAGTGTATTGTATTGTCTTTGATATTGATTGTGTAAATATTTTTGTGTTTTTTTGTGTGTGTACATATTACACTTTAATATATTTGAATGGCTTATCAACTTAAGTATGATTTTTCGATTTTTTGACGTAATGGTGACCTTTTGGAAATCACTATTATATCAATGAATGATTATCCCGTAATTGGTGGGTTGGATTTAAATGTTTATAAAATCTATGGGACATAGATAGCAGAACTACTGTTCGTTTACCAAACCTCACAGTTGTGCAACATGAACTTGAGCTCACCATAGCAACTGAACCAGTTCTCATTTGTTCCACCTTGGCATGCAATGCGATTCACAGATTGCTCTCAGGAGTCTCACCTTTCCCTTGAACTTTCTCAACAAAGTGGCTTGCACTCATATTTTGAAATCATACTTCTGTTTTTACAATATGTGGAACAGCACAAGATAACAGAAAGTTCACTTTCAAAGAGAATCTGAAAAAGATAAGGATTTTTTTGCCTGAATAGCAGATATTCAGAGTACAGTCTAGTTGATCTGTACTCTGAAGCAGGAATCTCCACTGGACGATCAACATAACGACCCCCCTTTTCGTGTTGTAAACAGATGTGAAAAGCAGCAAGCTTCTAAACTATTTTCCCGAACACTAATGAATTCACCTTTGGCTTGTTTCATCTAATATAATTACAATGTATCATGCACTACCTTCCTAGATTACAGAGGGTGAGTACTGTAGTATTCAAATATCTCCTAGGTTTTTGCTGAATGTACTTTTCAAACTTGTCACTATCTCTAGAGTTTGATGTGTGTGTGCCCGGTGAAGATATATGCTAATCTATATATTGGTCAAACATACTCTCTTTTTTTAGGTATTCTATGAGTTTCTTTACGTTCTTTGTACTGACCAAATCCTGCCAAGACTTTGGATTCTTTGTTAGCACAACATTTACTAGAATAACTAATGGTTTCTCTACTTCTTAATTTACAGCAAGAGTTTAATATTCTGTTTAAAAACTTTTCCTTTAAGGCCTTTCACTAATTACCTTGGAGGTAATGCTGCAGTTTTTGTCTAAGTTCTCATTGTTGCTTGAAAAGGATGTACGGTTTGGATTAGAATGATCTCCTATTCATTCAGCTCTAGTCATTCAGGACCTCTCGGAGACATTTCTAACTTACTGTCAATAACTTTAACTGGCATTTTGTTATCAGCAAGTTTGCTTATGCAATACTTGTACACTATTTGATTGATACATAAAATGCTCAAGCACGCCTCTTCTACAATCAATTTTCACTCTGAACAGGTTTATTTACAGAGAGTTCAAACAATTGGAGCCTCACCTACATACAACCGCATCCATATAAAAGACCAACAAGATAGGGACTACTTGTCATTATACTCCCCGGAATTTGGCCAATAACATAAATCCTTAGGTCAAGATGCGTGCTTGTTATAAAATCACGCAGGACCACATACAGTTCACCCCAAAAAAGTGTGAAGAATAGAGAGAGTACCTCACGGTAGAACAACCCGAGGGGGTTACCGGTTAGTGATTACCGGTATACCCACTTCTCATCATTGGCCACTCTCTCTATGTGAAAAGACAAACGTGCACTAGAAAGAATAATAGTGCGGACGTGAGAAAAGTGGTGAAAAACAGAAATAGTGACAGACGTATCAACACTGACACACACTTGTAGTGTACAGAAACAGATAAATAGACCCCTGACCAAACACAAAAAATAATGTGTTGTAGGGCTTTGCTTGCTTTACCGTTTTATTCTGACGCAGCAAACCCCACTTGTTTAAAAATGGTTACTTGTATACCATGGTGATTTATGTCCTCTAGCCGACATGTTTCATCGCTCCACGTTTTAGCGATTTCATCAGGGCATAGAAGGGGTTAACTATTCTCAGTCTTTTCATACAAATGTGGACCTTGAGGGCGCTACGTCAGCACGTACCAGCACCACTCATTAGGACACCGTGTCAAATATTCACGTGTCCCAGATGTGACCGGTCCATCGGAAGCGCCGGAGGGACTCGGCAACAGTGGCTGCGACTATTACCAGTGACATCTGGGACACGTGAATATATACAAGTAACCATTTTTAAACAAGTGGGGTTAAGCTTCCTTACAAGGAGAGAACTGCGCACCCACATGGGTTACAAACTACAAACACCAAGAGGCAGCAGGAGCGCCACGCCCACTAGGGCAGGTGTTTATAATTAAAACTGTGTAACCGAAAGAAGCTTCCTGTGGCCTCCCTCATTGTGCTTTCCTGGTGTTGTATATATGGGGCTTTGCACGCCTGACGAGGAGAGGCTCACTGCTGTTCACAGGTCTGTTCAGGCTCTGACTGTGAGCTTGAAATCATCAGAAGGAAGCAGTACAGGCTGCATTCAGGAGCTGCAGCCTGCACAAAGTTCATTTCGACCATTTCAAAGCAGGGCAGCCACAGCACAAAGTACAGTGCATCAACCCACTAGGGATTTAATTTCATTTTGTGAATTACAAGGAGTGAACTGCGCACCCACATGGGTTACAAACGACAAACACCAAGAGGCAGCAGGAGCGCCACGCCCACTAGGGCAGGTGTTTATAATTAAAACTGTGTAGCGTGATGATTCATTCCTGAAAGCAGCCACTGAAGAAGGATTGTTTATCCTGAAACACATCTGGCAATGTCTTTTAAACTGGAAGCCTGTGACTTTGTAAGTGACTGCTGGCAAATGCTCGTGTTTTATTAAAGAACCAAAAGAAGCTTCCTGTGGCCTCCCTCATTGTGCTTTCCTGGTGTTGGATATATGGGGCTTTGCGCGCCTGACGAGGAGAGGCTCACTGCTGTTCACAGGTCTGTTCAGGCTCTGACTGTGAGCTTGAAATCATCAGAAGGAAGCAGTACAGGCTGCATTCAGGAGCTGCAGCCTGCACAAAGTTCATTTCGACCATTTCAAAGCAGGGCAGCCACAGCACAAAGTACAGTGCATCAACCCACTAGGGATTTAATTTCATTTTGTGAATTACAAGGAGTGAACTGCGCACCCACATGGGTTACAAACTACAAACACCAAGAGGCAGCAGGAGCGCCATGCCCACTAGGGCAGGTGTTTATAATTAAAACTGTGTAGCGTGATGATTCATTCCTGAAAGCAGCCACTAAAGAAAGGATTGTTTATCCTGAAACGCGTCTGGCAGTGTCTTTTAAACTGGAAGCCTGTGACTTTGTAAGTGACTGCTGGCAAATGCTCCTGCTTTATTAAAGAACCAAAAGAAGCTTCCTGTGGCCTCCCTCATTGTGCTTTCCTGGTGTTGGATATATATATATATATATATATATATATATATATATATATATATATATATATATATATATATATATATATATATATATATATATATATATATTTATACATATCTACATATATATATGGACAATTTTAGTGCTGGCTTCTGTTGTGCTCCACAACAAAGGGTGTGTCAGCCCAAGAAGAGTCATAAACCTCTGTGTTAAATTCAATTCACCCTCTCCCAGGTATAGTTGAGGCACTAAGTAAACACACAAGGGGGCTGGAGGAGTTTTAAGGACCTGTGTGAGCCAACTCCCCACTAGTTGAATGAATCACAGAAAAAGCCACGGGTCTGGTATCAAAAAGGAGGTCAAATAACTGACTGGATGTACTCTACTACGTAAGGGTTTTCCCTTTTCAGGGCGGTTCGCTTCACACACCGGAGGTGTCATGCTTCATCATAGGGGTGCCTCCTCACGTGAAAGACCTAGTTTTCACATGGGCTACAACTCCTTTGTTGCGAGGGAGGGGCTAAGGGATGTTTTTATTGAGTCAGAGCGGGTGTACTAAAACCCTATGTGAGTTTGGAGTGTACCTAACAGTTCAGTGCTGTGATGTAAATAGTTAAAACTGGCTACAGGGTTAGCTATGCTATAACTTTGTTCAGCTACCCGGTGTCAGGATTAAAAACAGTGAATCGCTGGTAATGCAGATGCCGTCATTGGAGGCAGCTGTGTAAATACTAGATCAACATGTTTCGGCCAAAAGACCTAGGGTAGTGTTACGGCCTCCTTCAGGGTCAATAGTTCAGCTACTGCGATAAATAAGTGCAATAAGGGTGAAGAAAAACATGAAAAACAGGTGCATAAGAAAATAATGTGATACTGAACCAGAAGATTGACTGTTGAGGCACTGACACTACGTGAACGACAGCAGGCATCCAAATATTAATTCAACTTCAGGTTTATCAGTTTATCAGGTTTATTACCCATCAGACACATTTCATTTGTCTGTCTCTCTCTCTCTTTCTCTCTCTCTCTCTATATATATATATATATTCAAAAACAACAGTAGTGCAGCACGCTCTCCGGACAAAAGACGCAGCCTCCCAATCTGAGTTTGTGTTGATTTAAATCAACACAAACTCAGATTGGGAGGCTGCGTCTTTTGTCCTGAGAGTGTGCTGCACTACTGTTATTTTTTAATATTGGATTGCACGCCACTCTTCAAGGGTCGCCAGGTGTCCTTGAATATATATATATATATATATATATATATATATATATATATACATACATATATATATATATACGTTAGCGCTCTCAAAGCGCGCCACACATACCAGCACTCCCCAAGAGAATAACGGACACCTTGAATCCGGGAATGGCTGCAGCAGTATTTTTCTTTATTTTATGATTTAGTGAATCAGGGGTGCCACGATCTGACGCGTTTCGGCGATCACAGTCGCCTTGCTCACCAAAAGGAAGTGTTTGTATTTGCACACAATTTAAATTACAAACCACCAATGAAAGCACTTTCTACACAGTATCATGTGACTGCTGATAGCAGCAAATAACATAGAAAATGGACTAAATCTCAGTCGATTTTCATGCAAAAATAAAAGCAATGCGGTTAATATCTGTATAAATACATTCACATTGCTGGTTGTTATTTTAGGATAGAGGTTTTAACCGTACCAGTACTAAATGTTATTATTGCAAAATTCATGTCTAAAACAATAAATATTTTGATCATTATTAAAAACATAACAATACATGGCAATAATAGACTGTTTTGTCACTGCTTAATGCAATAGTATTTCCGTCCCAGGTATACCTCTATAAGACCAACATTCTGTTGGTACAAAACACCTTATTTTTGCTGTCTAGTCACATACAAGTATATCATGCAAATTGACCCTATGATTATCGTACTAATGAAAAAGTGCTTTTGTGCAAAAAAAGTGCAATAAGTGAAATAGATAAAAATTAATGAATCAAAACAATAGGGAATCCCAGACGGGAACCCTAATCGCAGAAAGAACCAGCGGTATTTGATTATTATGAAACTTAGCAGAAAAAGCCAGGGTTTTTAGATCAGAACTAAAGTGCTTAGTGCATAGCAGCTGACTAAATGCAAATATATTTGTGCAACAATACATCTGTGCAAATGGCGCCAATAAATAGTATAAAACTGTAAATTCATAAAATTCATGATAAAGCACACATTCACCGACCACCAGATGACGACATAAAATACTAATATTTCTTACACAATACAAAAAGCTGCCAATACTATATGCACATTAACCTCATCAACATGATAAAACATAACATCCTTAAAACCCTATATATTTAAACTGCATGTGATCTCATAGATATTGGTACAAGTCCTCACACATATTCAGACCTTGAGGGCTCTTGGTATCAAGTTATAATATATACCTTGTTTCTAATTGTCTAAGGGCCTTATCCCTGTTGCCCCCTCTTTTGTTTGCTGGGACATTGTCAATAACAAAGTATGACAAGACATTCAGATTGTTATTATGTTCCGATTTTACATGTCTTGCAACAGGGTATGTTGGGTCTGAATTGACTGTTGCTCGCAAATGTTGTAGGATTCTTGCCTGTACTGGGAGTTTGATACTCCCTACATAGCGAAGTCCGCAAATGCATGTTAAGACATATACTTCATATTCTGTTTTGCAGTTAAAGTTATTTTTTATCTTGATCTGTTCTTCAGAAATATATATATATATATATATATATATATATATATATATATATATATATATATATATAATGAGAAGTCATTCATTTATTTGACCACTCTTTCTTTGCAGTAACCGATAAGGACACACTTGCACTCAGATGCAGAAGAAAAATTCTGCAGCATACATAGACAGAGGATATGTCTCAAAGTATTGTGCACAAAAGTGTCCCTGGCTGCACAAACACAATCCTGCTAGTAACGCAGGCACCCTTGCTCGATCGTACAATGGCGCCTGCGTTGGCGCTGCCCAACGCGTCATATCTTAGTAGATATGGTGCATTCCTGCTCTCCCCATTATGTAGCACAGTGAGTTGTCTTGCTGCATTGTGTGACATTTTTATATATTTGCCCCCCATTGTCACACCTGTCGAGACTCATTTGAGTGTTTTTTAATGTTGCTGTGTGGTAATCACACAAATAAATTCACTTTTTGCACCAGAGCATGCCTGCGTCCACTGTCTTTATTTCAAAGGAGTGGGCACAGTTTTTCTGTGTTTCTCTGTCTCTTTAGGGTGTGACCTGTTAACTGTGCATGTGGTCCACAGAGTAGTGGGGCATGTTGCCACACTGCCAGACTGACAGGGAGGGTGTAGGACTGAAGGATTTGGAGGGATTTGTAATGGACATTAAGTGAATCATACAATAACACCCAGGTTGTGTTCCAGGGTGAACCTGGTGTGATTATGCTTTAATGGATGTTAGTTACCAGGATACCCTGCTATCAGGGGCATTGGCATATTCTGCAACGTTATGTTGCTAATACAGTTCCATTTCTATGAGGTATTGTGCTTAAAGGGAGATTAACTGTGCCCATCAAATGAAAAATTGTGTGAAGTAAGTGGAGTAGCAATATAGTTGTAGGAAACACACAATATGTAGGAAAGAGAACTGATTTAGGGGGTAATTTGAAGGGAGGAATAGGATTGGTTATCCAGGCAGTAAAGTACTTGTATGCCCCTTTGTAGACACTACTACATGGTCCTTCTATCTTTCCTTCTTGAAGAAGACCCAAATGCAGCTAAATGGGACCAGAGGGGAAGGTCATCCGCAGCTCTAGCATGGCCGGGACCAAGAAGCTGGCACTGGAACTGGTGGTGCCGTGGACACAGAAAGTGTTCCTGCTGTTGCTGATAAGCAATGTTTTTTGTCAAAAGTATTTTTATTGATCATTTAGTAAAAAACCAGTAGAAGGAAACATGCGACAATCCCGCACTTCAGCCCACGCAGGGGGTAGCATAAACAGTCGCCCGAGGGCACCACAACAGATTGGGGACATGCCATCGTATGCAAAGCTCCTGTGCATGGCCTACTGTCCAAGGGAGAGCCGCTTAACCAGCATATGGGTAAGCATTCGGTAAGCCATGGAGGAAGAGAATGCCGAAAAGTCACAGGTGCACAGAAACATAGCCATGCGGATCATCGGTTAATCCCCCCAATAAGTTGGTCACAAATAGCTGCCAGTAGTGCTTAGGGACCCCTGCTGCAGGCATGTGGCGTGGTACGCCACACTGTAATGGTGCATTAGGCGAGATGTCATAACGAACAGAGAAAACAAACTAAATCACCCCCCCTTTCCTACCACCCCCCCCCCTCCCCCCAGTGGTGTTGGCAATAAGCGCAGAACATGGAACCAGATGTATATCGACGGGGATTCATACCTGAAACAGGTGGAGTTTGCGTATGCTAGGTGGACAGACTGCTGAAGGTAGGCCCTTAGAGAGGAATGCTACCAGCGGCCCCCAGCGAAACTAATTTTTGAAGTAATCTAAAAAAACTTAAGCATGGGTGAATTTTGCGAATTTGCAATCCGCGAATTTGCGGATTTGCGAATTTGCAATCCGCAAAATTCGCGAATTCGCGCAAATTTGCGGATTTTTTTATTTTTGCGAGTTTGCGGGTGTTCACGGGGCACTTAGCGTGTTCGCGGGTGTTCGCGAGGTGCTTTGCGTTTTCGCAGGTTTTTTTTTTGCTGGTTAATCACTGCCACCCTCTCGTTTTTTATGCCCATCTGCCCTCTGTACCACTCGTTTCTGTGCCCTTCTGCCCTCTGCCCCACTCATTTTTTGTCCCCTTCTGCCCTCTGTCCCACTTTTGTGCCCTAATGCCCTCAGCCCCACTTAGAATGGCACCTGCAAGCTGCCAGCGCCATTCTAAAATAGCTGCAAATAGCTTCAACAGGAAGCACTAATAGATAAAGTAAAGCAGGTGCTGGAGTTGAAGGTCAAATTAAGTTACACAATCATTAATCACCCCAAGTTTGGGGTGATTAATGATTGTGTAACTGAATTTGAGCAGCACCTGCTTTACTTTATCTATTAGAGCTTCCTGTTGAAGCTGACTTTTGTAACTAATATAGAATGGCTCTGGCAGCTTGCTGGCGCCATTCTAAAAGAGTTACAAAAGTCAGCTTGAACTTTTGACCCAATCTGTTCCGCTCGCGGATTTTGCGGAAAATTCACGAATCTCGCGGATTGCGAATTTACCGAAAATCCGCAAAATCCGCGAGCGGAACGGATTTTCCGCCCATGCTTAAAAAAAATATCTATATTTACAACAAGGGGTGGTGAGGGACAGAGTCTCTGAATTAAACAGAATACTCTCACCCAGTCAAGAGATCAGGGCTAGATCCAACACCGTTTTTTAGCTCACTGCACCATCCCAGTTTCAGAACCTGGCTGTATGCAAATTAGTCTGTTCCTGTCCCAGTGCATGATGGGAACAGGGCAAACCAAACTACAAAAGCCAATTCTTACACTGGGAAGGAAACAAGCTACCGGGGACCGGTTTCTGGCATTTCAGCCTCTTCGGCCCGGCTTGCTTGAATCCTGATGGTGCAATGAGCAAGGGACTCACATCTGAGCATACCCTTCCACGCTTAGGGTGGACAAAAATATTTACAACAAGGGGTGGTGAGGGACAGAGTCTCTGAATTAAACAGAATACTCTCACCCAGTCAAGAGATCAGGGCTAGATCCAACACCGTTTTTTAGCTCACTGCACCATCCCAGTTTCAGAACCTGGCTGTATGCAAATTAGTCTGTTCCTGTCCCAGTGCCGGTGATGGATCAAGCCCTGATCTTTGGACTGGGTAAGAGTGGTCTGCTCAATTCAGACACTCTGTTCATCACCACCCCCTTTTGTAAATCGATTTTGGCCACTATAGGTGTGGCAGGGTATACTCAGACATGAGTCCCTTTCTCACTGCTCCATCAGGATTCAAGCAAGCCGGGCCGAAGAGGCTGAAATGCCAGAAACCGGTCCCCGGTAGCTTGTCTCCTTTCTGGTAAAGAATTGGCTTGGTAGTTTAGTCTGCCCTGTTCCCATGATGCACTGGGCCAGGGACAGACTGATTTGCATATAGCCAGGTTCTGAGCTGGGATGGGGCAGTGAGATAAATAACGGTGATGGATCAAGCCCTGATCTTTGGACTGGGTAAGAGTGGTCTGCTCAATTCAGACACTCTGTTCATCACCACCCCCTTTTGTAAATCGATTTTGGCCACTATAGGTGTGGCAGGGTATACTCAGACATGAGTCCCTTTCTCACTGCTCCATCAGGATTCAAGCAAGCCGGGCCGAAGAGGCTGAAATGCCAGAAACCGGTCCCCGGTAGCTTGTCTCCTTTCTGGTAAAGAATTGGCTTGGTAGTTTAGTCTGCCCTGTTCCCATGATGCACTGGGCCAGGGACAGACTGATTTGCATATAGCCAGGTTCTGAGCTGGGATGGGGCAGTGAGATAAATAACGGTGATGGATCAAGCCCTGATCTTTGGACTGGGTAAGAGTGGTCTGCTCAATTCAGACACTCTGTTCATCACCACCCCCTTTTGTAAATCGATTTTGGCCACTATAGGTGTGGCAGGGTATACTCAGACATGAGTCCCTTTCTCACTGCTCCATCAGGATTCAAGCAAGCCGGGCCGAAGAGGCTGAAATGCCAGAAACCGGTCCCCGGTAGCTTGTCTCCTTTCTGGTAAAGAATTGGCTTGGTAGTTTAGTCTGCCCTGTTCCCATGATGCACTGGGCCAGGGACAGACTGATTTGCATATAGCCAGGTTCTGAGCTGGGATGGGGCAGTGAGATAAATAACGGTGATGGATCAAGCCCTGATCTTTGGACTGGGTAAGAGTGGTCTGCTCAATTCAGACACTCTGTTCATCACCACCCCCTTTTGTAAATCGATTTTGGCCACTATAGGTGTGGCAGGGTATACTCAGACATGAGTCCCTTTCTCACTGCTCCATCAGGATTCAAGCAAGCCGGGCCGAAGAGGCTTAAATGCCAGAAACCGGTCCCCGGTAGCTTGTCTCCTTTCTGGTAAAGAATTGGCTTGGTAGTTTAGTCTGCCCTGTTCCCATGATGCACTGGGCCAGGGACAGACTGATTTGCATATAGCCAGGTTCTGAGCTGGGATGGGGCAGTGAGATAAATAACGGTGATGGATCAAGCCCTGATCTTTGGACTGGGTAAGAGTGGTCTGCTCAATTCAGACACTCTGTTCATCACCACCCCCTTTTGTAAATCGATTTTGGCCACTATAGGTGTGGCAGGGTATACTCAGACATGAGTCCCTTTCTCACTGCTCCATCAGGATTCAAGCAAGCCGGGCCGAAGAGGCTGAAATGCCAGAAACCGGTCCCCGGTAGCTTGTCTCCTTTCTGGTAAAGAATTGGCTTGGTAGTTTAGTCTGCCCTGTTCCCATGATGCACTGGGCCAGGGACAGACTGATTTGCATATAGCCAGGTTCTGAGCTGGGATGGGGCAGTGAGATAAATAACGGTGATGGATCAAGCCCTGATCTTTGGACTGGGTAAGAGTGGTCTGCTCAATTCAGACACTCTGTTCATCACCACCCCCTTTTGTAAATCGATTTTGGCCACTATAGGTGTGGCAGGGTATACTCAGACATGAGTCCCTTTCTCACTGCTCCATCAGGATTCAAGCAAGCCGGGCCGAAGAGGCTGAAATGCCAGAAACCGGTCCCCGGTAGCTTGTCTCCTTTCTGGTAAAGAATTGGCTTGGTAGTTTAGTCTGCCCTGTTCCCATGATGCACTGGGCCAGGGACAGACTGATTTGCATATAGCCAGGTTCTGAGCTGGGATGGGGCAGTGAGATAAATAACGGTGATGGATCAAGCCCTGATCTTTGGACTGGGTAAGAGTGGTCTGCTCAATTCAGACACTCTGTTCATCACCACCCCCTTTTGTAAATCGATTTTGGCCACTATAGGTGTGGCAGGGTATACTCAGACATGAGTCCCTTTCTCACTGCTCCATCAGGATTCAAGCAAGCCGGGCCGAAGAGGCTGAAATGCCAGAAACCGGTCCCCGGTAGCTTGTCTCCTTTCTGGTAAAGAATTGGCTTGGTAGTTTAGTCTGCCCTGTTCCCATGATGCACTGGGCCAGGGACAGACTGATTTGCATATAGCCAGGTTCTGAGCTGGGATGGGGCAGTGAGATAAATAACGGTGATGGATCAAGCCCTAATCTTTGGACTGGGTAAGAGTGGTCTGCTCAATTCAGACACTCTGTTCATCACCACCCCCTTTTGTAAATCGATTTTGGCCACTATAGGTGTGGCAGGGTATACTCAGACATGAGTCCCTTTCTCACTGCTCCATCAGGATTCAAGCAAGCCGGGCCGAAGAGGCTGAAATGCCAGAAACCGGTCCCCGGTAGCTTGTCTCCTTTCTGGTAAAGAATTGGCTTGGTAGTTTAGTCTGCCCTGTTCCCATGATGCACTGGGCCAGGGACAGACTGATTTGCATATAGCCAGGTTCTGAGCTGGGATGGGGCAGTGAGATAAATAACGGTGATGGATCAAGCCCTGATCTTTGGACTGGGTAAGAGTGGTCTGCTCAATTCAGACACTCTGTTCATCACCACCCCCTTTTGTAAATCGATTTTGGCCACTATAGGTGTGGCAGGGTATACTCAGACATGAGTCCCTTTCTCACTGCTCCATCAGGATTCAAGCAAGCCGGGCCGAAGAGGCTGAAATGCCAGAAACCGGTCCCCGGTAGCTTGTCTCCTTTCTGGTAAAGAATTGGCTTGGTAGTTTAGTCTGCCCTGTTCCCATGATGCACTGGGCCAGGGACAGACTGATTTGCATATAGCCAGGTTCTGAGCTGGGATGGGGCAGTGAGATAAATAACGGTGATGGATCAAGCCCTGATCTTTGGACTGGGTAAGAGTGGTCTGCTCAATTCAGACACTCTGTTCATCACCACCCCCTTTTGTAAATCGATTTTGGCCACTATAGGTGTGGCAGGGTATACTCAGACATGAGTCCCTTTCTCACTGCTCCATCAGGATTCAAGCAAGCCGGGCCGAAGAGGCTGAAATGCCAGAAACCGGTCCCCGGTAGCTTGTCTCCTTTCTGGTAAAGAATTGGCTTGGTAGTTTAGTCTGCCCTGTTCCCATGATGCACTGGGCCAGGGACAGACTGATTTGCATATAGCCAGGTTCTGAGCTGGGATGGGGCAGTGAGATAAATAACGGTGATGGATCAAGCCCTGATCTTTGGACTGGGTAAGAGTGGTCTGCTCAATTCAGACACTCTGTTCATCACCACCCCCTTTTGTAAATCGATTTTGGCCACTATAGGTGTGGCAGGGTATACTCAGACATGAGTCCCTTTCTCACTGCTCCATCAGGATTCAAGCAAGCCGGGCCGAAGAGGCTGAAATGCCAGAAACCGGTCCCCGGTAGCTTGTCTCCTTTCTGGTAAAGAATTGGCTTGGTAGTTTAGTCTGCCCTGTTCCCATGATGCACTGGGCCAGGGACAGACTGATTTGCATATAGCCAGGTTCTGAGCTGGGATGGGGCAGTGAGATAAATAACGGTGATGGATCAAGCCCTGATCTTTGGACTGGGTAAGAGTGGTCTGCTCAATTCAGACACTCTGTTCATCACCACCCCCTTTTGTAAATCGATTTTGGCCACTATAGGTGTGGCAGGGTATACTCAGACATGAGTCCCTTTCTCACTGCTCCATCAGGATTCAAGCAAGCCGGGCCGAAGAGGCTGAAATGCCAGAAACCGGTCCCCGGTAGCTTGTCTCCTTTCTGGTAAAGAATTGGCTTGGTAGTTTAGTCTGCCCTGTTCCCATGATGCACTGGGCCAGGGACAGACTGATTTGCATATAGCCAGGTTCTGAGCTGGGATGGGGCAGTGAGATAAATAACGGTGATGGATCAAGCCCTGATCTTTGGACTGGGTAAGAGTGGTCTGCTCAATTCAGACACTCTGTTCATCACCACCCCCTTTTGTAAAAAAAATATCTGCCATCCTTTCCATACTAAGCAACCTCCATAGCATTGAGTGCCAGAGAGAGAAGGCCGGAGCCTCCTTCCTCTTCCACGCTGCAGCCAGAGTGATTTTGGCCGCGCCAATGCTAAGCCACAATATCCTCTTGTCCGCCCTGGTCTGGTGTTCGAGATCAGGATCACGGAGACCCAGCAGGGTGGAGGCCATCGAGGTGGGAACAGGGTATCCCAGCATATCCTTAATTTGGGCTAGAATTTCCTCCCAGAACGGTCGGATAATGGGGCAGTCCCACCAAATGTGCTGGAAGTCCCCTAAAAACCCACATCCCCTCCAACATCTATCGGAAGTACCCGGGAAGATCAGTTGGAGCTTGGCAGGGTGTAGATACCAATCCTTCATGGTTTTCATATGTGCCTCCCTAAGCTCCACTGAGTGATTAAACTTGGCAATATCAGACCATAGGTGATTCCACTCTGGGTCTGAGATGTCCCGTTGGAGGATCCCTTCCCACATATACATATACCGGGGCCTACGGGAAGAGGTGGTGGTAAGTAGGAACCCATAGATGAAAGTAATTGCCCCTTTCATGGAGTCAGTCCTGGTCAGGAAGGCCTTGAACTGCGTGAGGGGTCGAGCTCCCGTGCTAAGGACAAACAGCAACTGTGACAGGGGACATCCCTGCCTAGTGCCCCTCGAGTGGTCAAAAAAGGGAGGGAACCAACAGTTCACTGCCATTCGGGATCGGGGGGAGAGGTAGTTCGCTCGTATCATTGTTATAAATTTAGAGAAGAAGCCAAAGGCGGCCCGGTTATGGAACAGGAACCCCCAGTCCACCCTGTCAAACGCCTTCTCGGCGTCTAGGCCCACCAGAACCACCATAATTTAATACTTATTGGCTTTCTCAATGAGATGTGCTACCCGCCGTCATTATCATGGGTCTGGCGCCCTTTGATGAACCCTAATTGATCTTGGTCTATGAGGGCCGGCATAAGATCATTGAGCCGTTGGGCGATGGTAGGGGAGTAGAGCTTCGCGTCTAAATTCAGGAGGGCAATCGGCCTGTAGGAACCGCATTTACTAGGGTCTTTACCGGGTTTGGGGATGATGGATATAAGTGCATCTGCCATTGTGCGGGAAGTTTCACCCTCCTCAGCCATGCGGTTAAATAGTTGGACCAGGTGTGGGCATAATTCAGAAGCAAAAGTTTTATAGAAGATGGCCGTATACCCATCCGCCCCTGGAGCCTTGTGGGGTTTTAAAGCTTTAATGGCAGCCAGCACATCCTCCCTGGAGAAGGGGGCGGAAAGCACCTCATTCCATTCTGCTGAGACCTGAGGCAGTGTCAGTCCTTGCAGATATTCGGCTTGGGCAGTAGCCTCCAGGTGGTCCCATGTATAAAGGGTCTTGTAGAAGGCCCCAAAGAGCTCCGCCTTCGTCTCATCTTGATGCGTCATTTCACCCTGCGCATCTCGCATTCCCCCTATGTACTCCCGCTCCCTTTTGTCCCGTAGCTGCCTGGCCAGGTGTCTCCCTACCTTATTGCACTGGGAGTAAGAGAGTCGCCGCAGTTTCAACAGGGTATATTCGGCCCTGTTATTATAGTGGGCTTGGAGTTTACCCCTGACGGCCGTTAGTTGCCTGAGACCCAACCTTGAGGGATTCTCCTTATGCGCCTTTTCCAGGGAGGAGAGCTCCTCCTCTAGCTGCTCCCACACCCGACCGCGCTGCCGATTAAGGGCGGCGTTCAGGGCTATGCAGTGTCCACGAAGGTACGCCTTAAAGGCATCCCATATGGTGAAGACCGAGGTGTCCTATGGGTCATTGAGGGTGAAAAACTTGTTGATAAGTCCTCATAAGGAGGTGCATGATGGTTTGTCCTGAACTAGGGAAGCTGGGAAATACCACTTGGAGCTGTCTTTGCTCTTCACACCCCATTGGAGCCCCACCGCAAGCAGGCTGTGGTCAGAAACCGATAAAGGGAAGATCGTGGCCTCCCGTAGGTCCCCACAAAGCAACTGGCTCAGGAAGAAATGGTCAATCCAGGAATAGGAGCAGTGGATATGGGAGGAGAAGGTGAAATCCCTGGACTGGGGGTATAGAAAGCGCAAAGCATCAGAAATCTGTTGCCTTGTGTCCGGGGAAAACGTGCCCATGTCTGACCTCGGGGAGTGTGTGCTATCTAAGTCCTCCAGCCATACCATATTAAAGTCCCCCATAGCACTCAGCGGCCCTTCTACAAAATCCACAACGGCCCTCGGCAGTGTAAGTAGAAAGGTGTTTTGCCCTGTGTTAGGTGCGTACAGTACAAGAAATGTGCAGAGTCTACCCCTCAAGAGGCCCTTAACCATGATCCAGTGACCCTCCCTATCACTTTGTACACCCACAGGTTGGAATTGCAGGGTCAAGCGACACATAACGGCCTCCTCCCTTTGCTTCATGGCAGCGGAGGATCTATAGATTAACGGGAACATTTTGTGCTTAAGGCGTGAGTCCTCCTTTTTAGCCAGGTGTGTCTCCTGAAGGCCCACTATATCCAGATGGTGATCAATAATATACTTCCAGGTCTTTTGGAACTTTTGGGGAGAATTCAGCCCTCTAACATTCCTTGTTCCTAAGGTTAACGGCGGCATCGGAAATTCCTACGAGAGAGCTCTGCAAAGGCCGTTTGCCCCCTCCCACCCTGGTGGATGGCCAAATGGATGACTACCCCCTGTTCCCCTTCCAGGATCCAAGTGTAGCATGCAACCAATTGTTCATGTCAAGACTAACCAGGATCTCCCCGCCTCAAGCTCCACCCCCAGCCAACCCCACTCACAGGCAAGTTCCACTGATTCCTATCTATAAGCCTACCCCCGCTACCACCACTGCCCCCCCTAACCCACCCCACCCACACCCCAACACCCCTAGGAAAAAAACTCAATATACAGAACAAAGGAGGAAAAGTCTTAAGGCCAGGGGGACATGGCACCAGTCACTGTTCTTCCAGATCATGTTACCGTGCTCCCTCACGATCATGGAGAGAAAGCACGAGTGTTACCTCAGAGTGGTGGCCCCCTCCGGGTCCTGCAGATGACCCCCTCTGGTTCATGAGTCCACCTCACCCTGGTCCGTCATTGCGTCAGTGACCTGGGCCACAGAAGCGACCGCTGCACCTCGCTCCTGCATCCTTGCTGACAGGTCCGGCTCTCCTGTTCGCGTTGGCTTGCCCACTCTCTGCCACTCTGCTGAGCGTCGTCGTCGCCTGCCGGGGGAACCGCTGTTCCTGGACGCTGGGTCCTGGCGTTCCAAGCCCACAAGATCCACTGCCACCTCTAAAGAATGCACCTGGACCAATGTATTCTGCCAGCGGAAGATGAGACGAAAGGGGTGCCCCCAAGAGTAGGGCACTTTTTGTTCCTGGAGATAAGTTGTCACAGGCTTGAAGTCCCTGCGCTTTTGCAGTGTGGAAGCCGCCAATTCCTGGTACAGCAGGGGACGATGGTCTCGGAATTGGAGCGGAGCTAGATCTCGCGCTTTCCAAAGGATCCGTTCCTTTAGCTGGAAATCATGAACACACATCAGGATGTCGTGGGCCAGCGCTTTGAGCCCACGTGGCGGACGAACCCGGCGCACTCGGTCCATTTGTATGGTCTGGATATCCTCCTCCTCAAGAATGTGTTTGAATAGCGCCTCAACGTACTCCCTCAAGTCCGCCCCCTCACCTTTCCAGGGAACTGAGCGAATGTGAGTGTTGTTGCTACGTGACCTATATTCCAAGTCCCCTGTATGGGCCTGCAGGTCGAGGTTTTGCTCCTTCAGGTGAATCACATCTTGCTGCAACTGGTGAATGTCCTCTGCTGTACCCACGTCATGTTCTTCCAGCGTCGCGACCCGCTCCCCTACTCCGTCCACATCTCTCCTTACTTTGCGCAAGGCTGATGCCAGTTGTGAGTGCAGCGTTGATATGTCCTCTTTATTTGCCGCAAAACATTCTATCATGAAGGCCTTGGTCGCGGGCTCTTCATTACCACCCTTTTTGGGGGATTTGTCGTGGGCAGGCGAGGCCGGCTGCGCTGCTCCTTTCGGGATCCCCTCCTTCCCAGGCTTGTCCTTTTTCGTCCTATTGGACGCCATGGTTGCCGGCGCGCACCCCAAAGATCTGTCCAACTGTAGGCACTCTCACCCAAGGTCAGAGGTTGAGCACCTGCACCCCGACACAGGCCACAAGGTATCTCAGCTGTTGGCCCACCTTCCGCAGGTCTTCAGAGACTCGAGGGGCCCCTGGTCAGCGTCGTCCTCACTGCGGGTCAACAACAAGGCGCAGGAGCTCACCGTGCCGCTTCAGTGGTCCTCTGCGCAGCAACGCTGTTGTGCTGTTCGGGGGCCCTGATGCCAGTGCTATAGTCTGCATGACCGATTATGGCGATGCATGCCCTTCCCCCCGCTCGCTGGTCAAGGTCCAAGACAGGCTCCACCAGGCATCAAGCCCACCACAGCTGTGCTCCAAGGCGTGGGCCCCCATGCAGGCGGCGTAGGCTGAACCACGTGGTGAATCAACAGGTACTCTGCAATTGGGGCTCTCATGACGTTCCTGCCTTAAGGTGTCCAGCCCGGTCCCCAAGTGCACTCACAGGACAGGAGGGTAATGGGATAGTCTCCTCTCCCACTGCGGACGTCCGCCCAGCGACCAGGTAGGTCCTGCTAGTTCCCGGGGCCAGCTCCACAAGGCCAGGGATTCCTCTGCTGCACTCCGGAGTCCAAGGCAAGCTCTGCGTCGCAGCTCTGGGGGGCAGGTGCTGTGGATGCACCGGCAGCGCGGCAGGGTTCCAAGGTCTCCTTCCCCGCCGGGAGCTCCGGCGTAGATCCCCGTGCCAGCCGCTTGGAAAGGTGGGCTCTATTCCTGGTCGGGCCTACACAGGCCCAGAAGCCCCGACCTCGAGTTGCTGCAGTGGCCGCGTCGCGGCAGCTCAGTCTGGGCGCCCGCTCGCCGCTCAACTCCTCCGAGTCGCCAGTTCGCTGTGGGCTCACCTCCCTGCTTTCCAAAGCGCTAGTTGTCAGACATCCGGCAGACCACCTCCGGCGCAGGTCACAGGCTCCTCCGATCACGCCAGTGCCCACAGTCGGCGCGCCAGGGCACACGTCTTTGGGCTACGTCGCAGCCTAGGCCGGGCCCGAACTGCCTCCAGGTAGGCCGCACTGGTAAGCTCCTCACACCATGTCCCACCGGGCAATACGGGACCTCCGGACACCCCAGGCAGACTCGGGGGTGTTGGCGAAGCGGGGCACAGAACGCTAAAGTCCCAAGAGGGAGCTTAAACAAAGCTATTTTCCGCGTGGCACCGGAGAGACCTGAAAACACGTCTCACTCCGTCGCCATCTTGGCCCCGCCCCATAAGCAATGTTTTTAATGTATTTCTTACTTTGGCTATTCTCACTTATTGTGTATTTTCAGCATTGTTTATGTTTCAATTTTACTACATCTCCTGGTCTCCTTTAATGTTTGTTATGCTCACATAATTTTGTGTGCTTTCTATATATTCCCTATTTCCACAGCTAGCTTCCTCCTGTCTGTAGCTTCTATTCCCCAACCCACTGTTACGGTGACAGAAACCTTTACCTCACCCATCTTGTACATATCTATGCCCTATATCTGTGCAGTGCAGTACACAAAGCGAGACTTTGCTCATAGCTTGTCAAAATTTCGAAGCTGTATGAAGCAAGATGGAAGACAAATTTACTATTTTGTATTTAGGTTTGAACAGTAGTGAAATCAAGGATTTCATCAACGACTCCACCCTCCCATTGACTAAGCAGGTCTACACCATCTCTTCCTCCTGCTTCAACACCCTCGGCATGCTCCGCAAGATCTACAAGTGGATCCCCACCGAAACGAGAAGAACTGTCACCCAGGCCCTCCTCCGCAGCAGGTTGCACTACCGAAACACCCTCTATGCAGGAGCCTCGGCCAAACTCCTGAAACAGCTTCAACCCATTCAAAACGCCTCTGCATGCCTGGTCCTCGAAATCTCTCGCCGCAGCCACATCACATCCCACCTGAGAGACCTACACTGGCTCCCAGTCAACAAGAGGATAACCTTCAAGCTCCTCACCCATGCATACAAGGCACTCCACAACACCGGACCAGCGTACCTCAACAGCCGACTCAGCTTCTACACCCCACCCGCCAGCTCCGCTCCTTTGACCTCGCCCTCCCCACAGTCCCCCGCATCGGGAGAGCAACCTCAGGTGGCAAATTATTCTCCCACCTCACCGCCAAGACCTGGAACACCCTCCCCATCCACCTACGGCAGACCAAAGACCTGCTGACTGTCAGAAAACTCCTCAAGACCTGGCTTTTCAAGCAGTAGCAGCATTCCCCACCCCAGCGCCTTAAGACCCTCACGGGTAAGTAGTGCGCTTTACAAATGTAATGTAATATAATGTAAATATGCTTTTGTAGAGCGCAGCTATCACTCCAAGGAGCATCTTGGCGCTGTAACCCGTAACCTAAGCTGGTATAGGCCGGAAAAACTACTCACACATCAGTCTCATCTTCGCCTATATCCTTATGTTTATACCAGAGTCATACATACTGTATCCAGGAGGTTGAAAATCCAGGTCTTCAGGGCCTTTCTGAATTGGTTCTCCAAGGGGATTTGTCGCAATTTGGGTGGAAGCTTGTTCCAGGCCCTAGAGCCCAGTACTCCGAGAGATTTTCCTCCCTTCGTGGACAGCCTGAAATTGGGGATCAGCAACAGGTTCAAATTAGAGGACCTGAGGGTACGAGACGGTGCATAATGTCTAAACCGAGGTAAAAAATACTTGGGTCCTTGCTGGTGGTAGGCTCCGAAAGTAATGACCAGGTAGGCTCTGAAAGTAATGACCAGGAATGCTATGATTGATTGATTGCTTAGTCAGGAACTAGATTTGTTTCCCTTAAATATGCCACAATTTTAAGTGTACCTTGTACTTTTTTCCTCTCATTTTTTTCTTCATTTAAGAAGTGTCCACCAACACCGACCTTAACGTGCCCATAGTACCAAAGCAGCCTCCGGCCCTGCCATTCTTGCTGGTCCTGCTGGTAAGTCAAGTTGAATATTTTTTGCCTCTGAACTAGTATTCCTTAGGGAATTCGATATTCTTTTTAACTTCCCTCTATCTATTTTAGGGCTTGATTCACAAGGTAGACTTAGGGCCTCATTGCAGTGTAGGTCGGTCTGGGAAAGTTCCTCCCGCCGTATTATGATGAAACCGCTGCTACCAGAGTAGTCTCATTTACAGCGGTGAACATATCCCTGAATATGTTGCTGCAGGTGCATATAAACTCACAGGAAACGTGATATGTACATACATCCATGACATTCCTTGTGCTGCATGCACCCCATTGCTTGAGTGTGGCGATCTTTGCATATTACAGTCAATTGGGATACATACACCTATGAACTCACCTACAGTCCAGCACCCACTGGGTTATAGTCTTTGGGGTTCAGCTGCTCTGGTTTAGAGGGGGCCTGGAGAAAGGTATCCACATGAGAGACTGTCTCAGAGAAGCTGATTTGGGTGAGTATGCACACAAAATCCTTTGTTCCTTGAGTTGAAGCATTATCGGACAGCTATGGTCAGCTCGTTGCTAATGCACATCATAATCTGGAAGCGGTCAGAACTTCCTTCACAGCTCTATAATGGATGCTTTTCTCTGACCATCATCTAAACGATTGGTCAGTCGGACTGCATTCAGCATGCATCTTAATTTGGCAGTAGCTTCTAAATTAGATGCTTTTGCATGCGGGTAAAAAAGCATTGCAGTAGTCAAGTCTGAATGATATGAGTTCCGTGACTACTGTTTTTTGAAGGTCGGGAGGATGAAGAGGAGGATCTTTCTTAAGATTTTGATGATAAAGAAACAAAAGGAAGTGATATGATTAATTTGTCCTCCAGACTAATTTTTGGTATAAATATCACTCCTAGTTTTTTTAATTTTTCTGTTGGTATAGGAAGGGGGACTTGTTGGGAGGGCCACCAGTTAGCTATCCAGAAGGAGGGATTGTTGTCAAATAATAACACTTCCGTTTTTGATAAGTTGAGCTTTTAAACAATTGTCTGCCGTTCAATTACCGATGTGACAAATGCAGTCATGGAACCTGACCACTGTTGAATTTGGTGAGCTAGTTGCAGATATAAATATTTGCATGTCATCACCATATGACACCTGGGCAAATCAGTGCGATTTGATAAGCTTAGCCCGTGGGGTGACATAAAGGTTAAACAAGGTGGGGCTCAGTGATGATCCCTGTAGGACTTCACAGTGAAAGAAAAAAGAGGGTGAAATATCATTGCCAAAGGCAACCGATTGAACTTGCTCAGTAAGGAATAAAGTTAGTAGAGATAATGCTTTGTCTTTGATCAACCAGGAGTTTGTGGTTGACTGTATCGAAAGCGGCCGATAGATCAAATAATATCAGGGCCGCATTATCCTCCATTGTGAATTTAACTGAGATGAGTATATTGAAAGTCAAATCTTTAGTCAGTAAGGTGAAGGTTGAGAGAGTGATCATGATTGGAACAACAGGGTCTTCATTGGGGGCCATACTTATTTGTGCATTTAGCAGCTGAAATGATTCGCGGGCAGACAGGAATCAGGCAGCGGTTCTTATCCTGCTTGACCTGTCTGCCGCGTTCGACACGGTTAACCATGGAACTCTTCTGAGCAGGCTAGAGGAGGTGGGGGTGAAGGGACGTGCTTTGCAATGGCTTCACTCCTTTCTTATGGATCGGACGCAGGCTGTGTCCCTCCCTCCTTACCGGTCTGAACAGATTAATATCACTCATGGGGTACCCCAGGGCTCGGCCATCAGCCCGATACTCTTCAATATTTATATGAAACCTTTGATTGCGGTTGTTAAAGAGCATAGGATTAGCATCGCAAACTATGCTAATGACACGCAACTCATCCTCTCATTCGAGGGGGAGCAATCCATCTCTATTGAAGAGTTTCACTGCTGTTTGGGCAACATGGCCCAGTGGCTGAAAGTTAATTCTTTGCAATTTAATGCCGGTAAGACGGAGATTCTTTTCTACCCTGTTGATAGAATTCCATCAGTGCTGCCTAGTAACTTCTGGCCCAGTGAAATGTCAATGGAAGTGAGACCAGTGGAGAGGGTTCGCAATCTGGGTATTGTGTTTAACAACAAGCTGTACATGGAAGCCCAAGTTACTAAAACTGTGGGAATTTGCTTGGCAACCATTAGATCGTTACGCAAAATTCTTCCTCTTTTACCAGCTCAAGTTCGTGCCCTTGTTGTTCAGAGTACAGTCTTGAGTAGACTGGACTACTGTAACGCCCTCTTGCTTGAATCTCCTAAGTCCCTGCTGGATAGATTACTGAGAATCCAGTCCGCCGCAGCTAAACTTGCTCTGGGATGGCCGAGACGTTCCTCGTCCTCCAGGGCTCTTGCAGAACTTCATTGGCTGCCGGTGGGACAGAGAATTAAGTTTAAATCTCTCTGTCTTGTATTCAAAGCTTTGCATGGGACAGGCCCTATTGCGCTACAGAGAAAGTTTGAGGGGTACGCCCCAGTTAGAAACCTTCACTCTGCCTCAGCTAGATTGGCCAAGGTAGCTAGATTCAGGAAAGCTAGAACTGGGGGCAGAACCTTCGCGGTCCCGGCGGCCAAAATGTGGAATGGATTGCCCCCGGAAGTAAGACATATTAGTGAGCTATTACCTTTTAGGAAAAGGCTAAAAACGTTGTTATTTCCTAATGTTTAGTTGACATATTGTCCGCCACTAGTTGCCAATACCTTTCTGTTGCTTGCTGTCCTACTGTGTACTTTGAGTTTTCTCAGCGCCAGGATGCCGTAAGGTGATAGAGCGCTTTACAAATGAAATAAATAAAGAAATTCTGTCCAGATTCATCCATTCAGCTGCTAAATGCACAAAAAAGTATGGCCCAATTCCCCAAGGTCTAAAGTTAGACTTCAGGTCTAAACTTGGACTTTAGGTCTAAACTTAGACTTCAGGTCTTAACTTGCACTTCAGGTCTAAAGTTAGGTTTTAGGTCTAAACATAGGGCCCAATTCACCAAGGTAAACTTAGACCTGAAATGTAGATTTAGACCTGAATTGTAAGTTTCAACCTGAAGTCTAAAGTTAGACTTTAGGTCTAAATTTATATTTCAGGGCTAAACGTAGACTTCAGGTCTAAAGTTAGGCTTCAGGTCTAAACCTAGACTTCAGGTCTAAGGACCTCATTACGATGCCAGTCAGACCAACATCCGTGACCTCATCGGTGTCAGTCGGATCGCCACAGTCTAGTCGGAAGTGGTCGGACCGACCGCCAAATCTGGACAGAATGCTTAGCGGAAAGTATAAAGGTGTTGCATACTGATTTCACCTTGTCCTGGAAAGGGGTGGTAAGAGGGGTGGTCAGAGAGTTGCAGAATTGCTAACTTATTATAGGATTTTTTAATCCTGCAATTTTAGAGGCTCATTTATGAGCACTTGCAACACTTTTGTCCCGCTGGTGCATCACTTTTGTGACGCACTGGCGGCATAAAAAACGCACCATGTTGTGCTTTATTTATAAAGTGACGCATCTATGCAGATGTGTCACTTTGTAAACCCCTGCGCTACATTATACCTGTGTCTGGTATAATGTATGCAGGGTGGGCGTTCCCCCACATCTAAGCCTCGTAGAAGTGGTGCATTGAAATCTATAAGATTTCAGTGTGTCAATTCTAGGACATCATTGCTTCAAATCCATCGGCTGCTTTGATTTTTCCCCGTGTAGAAGGGGGCTTTTTCTGTCAGGATCATCTTTTTGTATGTATGGATTGAGACTTAGTATTTGACTTTGTTGTCCACATTATAGTCTAACCTCCATTTCTGTTGAGTCTCTGGCATATTTGTTTCTGAGATTTAGGGGCAGATGTATCATCCGTTTTTTTGTTGCAAACGCTGCGATTCGCAAAAAAGCAGCGTTTGCGACAAAAAAATCGGCAAATGCGATGTATGAAGAAAATCGCATCGCAAAATTAAGGAATCACAAAATTTGCGATTCCTTAATTTTGCGCAAGCATTTAAGGAATCGCAAAAAGCGATTCCTTAAATGCTATGTAAGAAACAATAAAGTTTTGCGAATTCGCACTAAGAAATTGCAAATTACCACCAACTAGTTGGTGGTAATTTGCGAATTCTTTTACAAATGCACTTTTTGGCATTTGTAAAGGTGCCATGTGGCGCTCATACATGCCCTTAGGGCATGTATGTGCCATATGCGCACACATGTAAATTTCAGGGGTGCAGCAGGGTGTCCTTAAGACACCCTTGCACCCTTGAAATTATTCTCAATTTGCGATTAGCAAATTGCGAATCGCAAATTGAGAATAACTTCCCATTCCTTCCTATGGGCCTCCAGGCCCATAGAAATGAATGGTAAATTATTCCTTAATTGCGATTAGCAATTTGCTAATCACAATTAAGGAATTTTAAGAAATCGCAAAAAAATAGCGATTTACTACATACATCCCAAATTGCAATTCTCAGATAGCGATTTCTAAAAAATCGCTATTTGAGAATCGCAAATGAAGGTGATGATACATCTGCCCCTTAGTGTTTTATTGAACCAGGGTTTGGGTGAAAAAGTTCTGGAATGCTGATGATTATTTAATGGAGCTAATTGTTGTGTTGCTGAGTCTAGCCAAGAGTGGTATGGACTCTAGCCCGGAATGGTACCTGTGACAGGTAGTCCCTTTAAAAATTGTGTGCCACGCAGCCGATGTAAGAAATGCGCTTTATAGTGTCTGTGATTACTGGGTCTCCTCCTTCCACCACCTCCTTACCGCCAGGAATCCTGGGACAGGTAGTCTCTTTAGAAGTAGTGTAACCCGAGCAGTGGATGTAAGGAATGTACATTATAGCACTGATGATTACTAGGGCTTCCTTCTTCCGTCCCCTCTGCTCTACAAGGAATCCTGGGACAGGTAGTCCCTTCAGAAGTAGTGCGCCCCGTATATTCTCCGTACATTTTTAGTTATCTCGTTCAAAGCAGAAAGGATAATGTGATATGTAATATAATTTGTAAGATTATTTATGATATTTGTAGTTGCATCTGTCATTTTAGGGGAGAAGTCATGAGCATTACATTTGATGTGCGAGTTATCATTTGTATGGCTGTTTTTAAAGTTATAGATTGTAGTCCTAACCATTTCTCGAGAATTTCTGCAAGTTTCTTCACACTCTGGAATCAAGTAGTTATTTATCTTAGTTTTGCTACCACAAGAACAACCACACCTAGTTACCCAACACACTTAAGGTTTCAAGCCAATTTTATTAGAACGGCGAGTAAGCGCATTCCTTACTTATTACATTACAACTGTGCAATACAACACTTCTTTAGTGTGCAGCAGATTTTATGAGGAAAGGTTAATCATATTCAAATCAGTCTGACTTCACTCCAAAAGAAATGCTACTGCCAAACTACGTCACATACTCTTCATGGGAGTGAAACTCCCAAATACATTTCCACATCACTGAAGTTCATCAGTTCAGCCTAGTTCCCACACATAGGGCCCGTTCACAAAGGTAAGGTTAGACTAAAAGTCTAAATTAGACCAAAGATCTAACTTTACTGCTTTTCGGTATTTACAAAGGTTGGTTACTGCTAGTAAACTTACTACTATTAAAGTTACTACTAGCAAAATTACTAGTAGCAAAGTTACTAGTAGTTTATTACCTTTATGTATACCGAAATGTAGTTGTTAGACTTTTGGTTTAAGTTAGACTTTTGGTCTAACTTTATCTTTGTGAATGACAAAAAGTAGTAAGAAATGTTAGGCTTTTGGTCTAAGTTAGACTTTTGGACGAACTTCAACTTTGTGAATCGGGCCCATAATGAGCACTGCACCAGTATTGTCTGAGAGTCCAAACCATTTAGCTCTTTCAGACAGTTTTTAATTGAATGTGAAAGTAAAAGTCTATCTACTCTTTTCCATTTCAGTTATAGAATAAATTATAAATGTAGTTGCTGGCAAGTGCATTTATGAGGGAGGACCAGTCCTCAGTATGACCCCCTTCTAAAAGACAAATTCAGCCACAACTACATTAAGATAAATGTTCCTTTCACAGAACAGAGACAACCCTGTATGAGGTCCTTTCTCTTTGGCTTTCATCAGTGAAGCACAGCTTAAGTTGTTAGACACTGAGGGGCACATTTAATATGAAATCACACAGCAAGTCACCTTGCTGTGCTGATGATAGGGCAAGGGCAGGAATGTGCTGTATCTAACAATATACAGCACATTCCTGTCTTTTCCCTGCGCTGGAGCACAATGTGCTGTCTAGCGCCAGTGCAGGCATCCTTCCACCATGGTGCAACTGTGCCTGCATAGGAAGTAGGATTGTTTTTGTGCAGGAAGGGACACATTCTCTGTGTGTTGCAGAATGCGGCACACATTGAAAGAGGAAGTAATGAGGAGAAATAAAGATATTTCACCTCATTATGCATCACCTGCGGAGGCGTAGCATTATGACACACTCCTAGGTCAACCAATAATGGTAAATCTGGGAATGCGCCAAAATCGATGGGTGAATGAGCAGGAACACCCATGCTCCACCCATGGAATGTCTCACTGGGGAAAGGAAGGCAACACAGCAATTTGCACTGCGTTACATTAGTCTAGAATTATCAGGTCACAGAAGGTGCTTTTGTGTGGCTTGAAAAATCTAACTTAAGAGTTGCGTTACTCCATAACCCCATTGCGAGTCACAAGGAAGATGCAAGTAAATTTGGCCCTTAGTATCCAGCAATTATCAGGCCACACTTGCTTGATCTCACTGAAATTTATGCCAGTGCTGCTAGCTGTTTTGGCTGAGAGTAATGGCCATACATGTTCAGCTACAATCAGGAGCAACATTGCCAAGAGTTCCACGCAGCATATCTAGAAACCTGATGGAAAGGCCTACGGGTAAAGTGTCTTCTAGTCGTCACTGCAAAGTGAATGGAGGGAAAGAGTTTTCATCCAGTCTCTGGGCATTCATGTTCTTTAAGTTTGTCATTGAATAGCACTAGTAGAAAGACTGTCCAATCAAGAATGCAGTAAAGCTGCTACTATGAGAGCCAGTGTGCTGGCTTTTGTGCAATGCACAAAGGAGAGTCCTGTAGAATGGATCGTGTTGACTAACAGGATCTGTGAAGGAAATCTATATGTCCTCAAAACAGAATTTTTTTTTTCTCAAGAGTTCACCAATTGCCAGATAATCTTTGCTAGCAAGATACTGCTTCCTATCTGACCATGGAGTTGTGGATTTATCTAAAACTTGAAGATAGCATCCATAACTCTAGGGCTGCGGTCGTCTTGCCAATGGAAACAGAGCGCTTATTTTTCTTCCATGGTGGACGTGGAGGTAAATGTTAAGACTGCCATTATGGCCTTATGAGTGTGAGAAAAATAAGCTCTTCTTGTAAACAAAAAGACACCCACTTCATCACACTCACTACACCTCAAAACCTGCTCAACTGTAAACAGGTGTTGTAGCACAGCTGGGTAGCACTCGGCTACCCGGATGGGACCCGATGATGAAGCATGACACCAACCAGGTTGGTGTGTGAGGGTTTTATTAACAAACCTTTGAGGGGCCAGATACTCTAGTGTCAGACAGTCATATTTCTTGGCCGTCTTTTTTGGTTACGAGAAAATATATATACAGGGACAAGGACGGCCGTCCTACAGTCCTAGCTCTCAACCTTTGGTTTTGAAAAATAAGATCTTGCAAGTGTCGTAGTAAGGGGAGTGCGGTGGGTGCCCCAATATTTTTGCCATTTCGTCAAGCCGGGGGTGACATGACATTTTTGCGCACCGGGTACCACCTGGCCCTGCTACGCCACTGGCTTGTGCATTTCTCCTGATCAATGATTCAACAAAACCTGGGTTGGTTCCAGACCATAAAGCTTAAATGCTAAGTACAATGTCAGCTGTGTAGGGCATAAGCTGCTTTTCAGCTTCTCAGTATGACAGGCCCCTCAGAGGAAGAGAGACGAAATGAAGACAGGCCTAGGTGATAGAGCGCGCAGGTCACCCGGCCATACAGACTGCCAGATTATAACGCACTTGGGCCCATGTATGCGTTCTGAATACCCCAATTTACAAGTCGGGTGATTTTACACGCTACTATCAGTCTTGTGGGGGTGTCTCCTGTGACACTTCTAACAAGATACCTGACTTACCACAGGTATTTCCTCCTCCTAATGGACCAGGAGCACGAGGGTAGGCAATAGGGTTTCAATCTACAATTTATTTATTCAGTCAACATTTGATGTACTTTTAGAATGACCACAGACACCTTAGGTATTTCAAGGGTTTTTATATAAAGTAATTTCAAAGAGACAGAATTATGAGACAGATGCTGATAAGGACATCAGTAAGCAATATCAAGAAGATGAAGTAGCTATGCAAAAATGCTAACACCATTTATGGGATACGGGAGTTTCTAAGGGTAGGGTAACAGGGAACATGCTATTCAATTTAGACTTAAACTAGGGACGACAAGTTCAAACCACACAAATCAGTGAATTTTTATAGCCTACGAGTAATGCAGCCCTACTCCTATTCTGTCTAGCTAAAGTCTTATTGCAATTTCTAAAGTTCACCACGCATTAATAATTCAAGGAAAACAGTTCAAATATCTCCTAAGGGAAGGGAAAAATAGGAACATACTATAAAACAGTTTGCAAATGCATCAGATGAAAGATCAGAGCAAAATCATGTGCATAGAGGCTTTATTAAGAGTAAAGGAAAGGGATAGAATGACGGTCACCCACAGATAATATTTACCTAGGCAAGAATGAAGACTAACCCTGGCCACGGGTCAGTTTCGGGAAGGACGAGGACAAGAACCCTCAAGGAAATTAGGATACCAGTAGGTGAGCAGGTTGTAGCTCAAGGAAAACCAGGACAGGATACCCCTCAGGTTCTGGGTCAGGACTGGGCTCACCAAAGGGCACGACCAACCCCCACAGCTTTGGATGCAACACCTGCGTTACCCCCTTACTGCACGGAATCCGCCAGTAACCCCGATTGGGTTCTCGAATCCCGAGCCAAAGTGCTTCGCCAGCACTTAAGTCTATTTCCACCCCTTGGAGTGTGTGGAAAATTCGGACAGAGGGCTCTCTGTATCAGTCACCTATAGAGTCGTAGGGTCAGTGACAGGTCTGCTACTCGGACAAGTCGGACAATTTCTCCCTAACTGACTAGGCTAGTTATACTCTTCTGGGGTTCCCAGACCACCCACAAATGTTGCAATATTAGTGTCTCAACCTGTGATTGGTCAGGAGAAACGGTTAGGTCACCTTTACCTCCCCAAATTCCGTATTCCCATGATGAATATTAATTTTTAATACCCGCCCTCCTGTGTACAGGTTCCCAGGCATAGGAATATAGAGAAAAAATGGTTTACTACATCAATTGATACAATGTTGCAAGGTCTCAAGGTAAATGTCCACATCTAGGTAGGTTTCCCATGCGCATCTTGCTTCAGGAGCCAGCTGGCTGAGATTTGCTTCTGCGCAGTGTGGATTTTTCCCTTGTCACGTGTTGGGGTTGGGACGGGTTACAATATGGAGTCGTCACACATATTCAGGCCAATGTATGCGCGGTACATGAAAAGTAAGCGAAAACAAATTAATATCACAGCAAAACAGAACACACTGTACACCATGTTTTCCTACACTGCACCCCTTACTGTATAATATCTATAGCGTTTAATGATTAGTGCAAAAATAGACAGCAATGCGAAGCTGCATGGGCAAGCGCAGAGCATGGTTAGAACAAGCGGGAAGGTCAGCTACAATGCGCATGAGCGGACTCTTTCCCTCCAAATCTGCGAGTGCGTCACATCACATGGGTATGACCGACGCATGCGCAGACTGAATTTCTGCGAAGCGGCCATTTTAGAATATGCAAGCGATGTTACTATTAGTGAACACATAGGCAAGCGTCTCTGGGACACCCACGTGTACTGGAAAAGTGGAATATTAATGACGAACAAGGTGGTTTATTATTATTATTTCAAATGTACTCGAGGTTCATACATAGAGCTTGTTGCGTTAGGCGCAAACTTCCACTCCATCAATCCCCTCTTTGATGATATTTACTATCATCACTATTAATGGGAAACAGATGCCAACTTCATTTTACATCTCACTCATTTCAATATCCACAAACTTATTATTATGCCGTTTGTCTGCAGCTTTATTTGGGTGGGATTCTCTAGCTTTTTTATAGATCTGACTCCTTAATTCTTCTAATTCGAGTTCATCCACATTTCGCCTCACTCCCCTCCTATTTACAGTGTACTTTTTCCTGCATTTCTGGCATTTACAGCAAATTATTATAATAAACACAATTAAACTTATTCCAGCTATTGGCATCAGTACTTTACCTACTAGACTACGGCCTACATTAGTAAACCAACTACCTACAGACGAGAGACCATCAGTTAGTCTCTTCCAGGCACTGTCAACCTCCAATGGTTTGAGTTCCCTTTCCAAATTAGTTATATTTTGCACATATTTTTTAATTTACACACTTTTGTCTGGAATGTAAGTGCAACAATGTTGCGCCTTCAGCATTCTACAGACCCCGCCCTCTTTTGCCAATAAGGTATCAAGAGCAAGACGATTTTGCAAAACCATTGATCTGATCGCAACCATTTCAGTATTGACCAGCAAGAATCCAGCAGCAGTGTCAGTTGATAACCGATCCACTACTGTAGACAATTTGCAGATACGGTGAGTATTCAGAACTACCCCCATTCCAGGTATCAGTGCACTAAAAATATCACCTATAATTTCTCCTACACTCTCACGTTTACTACGTACTAAGCCATTAGTGTCTTCATTGCTTCCAGCAGCATTATTCACATGGTATATTTTCGGGAAGACAATGCCAAAGTAGCAGCTTCCATACCAGTGATCTGGTAATTTGAAATAAGCCTTGTTCCCACATATATAATAAATTCCGGGAAACACAGGTTCTGACCCATTTTTGAAACCCCACCCTCCAATTACCTTGTAATTATGGTCGCATTCGCTGGAACCGATGAATACATTGTTATAATAACTAGTCTTTTCTCTATGAAGACAAAGTTTCCCCTTTCGTTCAAAATCCAACAACATCGCAGGATTCGCATCGCCATTTGAGGTGCCTTCCATGTTTTCAGCCCACTTAGGAGTTTTCTGTTGCTTATCATTAGCCTTTCTTTGGAAACTCTCCCTTCTCTTTTCTGCCATTTTTAAAAACATTTTCTCCTGCTCATGTAATGAGCAAGTCAGATTATCTCTTCGAGCTTCATGTAAGTCTATGTCACCTATAGTCAGGAAGTATTCTCCCATGTATCTAGTTACCTCGCTTTTAATATGCACAACGTTTAGGTTCCCTCGAACAGGTAGCTCAGAAAAAATCACGTCAGTGTTTGAATAGTAGTACTGTAATGTGCTTCTATAAAACAAGCTTGCTAATATACTACAGGAAATCCCATAAGCCAAGGGCAAATGGTGATAAGTCACGCCTTCAGCTACAGAAGTAGGTAGCTTCATACAGACATAACAATCTTCTATTTCCATAGCTTCTACGTAATGCACTAAAAGATTTACAAAGACATTTAGATGTGATCGATTTCTAATGTGGTGAAAATGTAGTCCATCCTCATCTGGTGCTTCTAAGTCATGTCGTGTTTGTCTTAAGCTAACTGAGTTGTCATGTCTTTCTACACTTAGTGGAGTCTCTTCAGTATGTACAACTACTGGATCTGGGTTCATTGGTTTAGTAGGGTACAGGTTAGGGTCTTTACTTATCATAAAAGGTATAATGACTGTTAGTCCTATCCAGATTACTATAACTATTGCTATACTGCATAGGCATACTTTACAGCAAGTTTTGCAACAATTCCCTTTTGGTCTCCCATTTACACTTGAATCAGACATTTTCGTTTCTGGGACTTTTTAACCCCTCTTTGTTTCGGTCTAAGAGGATAACACAGTATCACCTTTCAGGGTGGGTCGTCTACCTCAGAGCTGTGATCCTCAACAGAATCGTGATCACTGCGGTCACTTTCTTAAGGGTCGTCAACTTCTTCCAACACCAAATAGGTCCATTCAGGACTTCGATAGTTCTTGTTGGCTTTCTTGAACCTGATACTGCGTCTATTTTGTTGAGCCTCGTGTTTTTGTCTTTCACTTGCAGCCTTTTTTCTGTCTTCTAATTTTTCTTCTACAGTTTTCAGTCTTAGTTTCAGTCTCTTTATATATCTTGGTTTCGCCTGTTTTCTGTCGAGGATACTTGGCCGTCCTCGGGAATTCCCCTTTTTCCCCTTGGGTGTGGCACTGATGTATTGGCAATGTCTTTTTCCTCTCCTGTCTGACTAGGTCCAGGTCTTTCATCAGTTTCTTCTGCCTGGTTTCTAAACTGGCCTTGTTCAGGTATGGTCTGTGTTCGATCTTGATCTTCAACCAGCTTGGGCTCTTGTTCCTGAACACGTTCGTCTGTTCCTATCTGTTCCTGTTCATGCACTTCTTCCCCTTGATTTTCTTCCGCATGAACTTCAACTTTAACCACTATCTGTCCCTTTCCAGCTTCGGGAGTCTCTGGAGGAGTATCGATGACTTGGTCTGTCCCTACTTGGCCTATTTCCTGATCAGGTCTGATGTGATTCTCGTTGACCCGACCTTCTTCTTCTTGTCCTGTCTCACCCTCACTATCCCACTCTCTATCTAAGTAGGAATATTTTCTGGTTCTTATTGGATCAAGAATCAGGTCATCTGCTGGAAACCACTCGTCTTGGCTGGTGCTGGGTTGTATCACTTCAGCTAGATCTGGACCCTCATCTGGAGTCTCTTCAGCTGCTTCACCCTCAGCTTCAGCCGTCTCCTCCTTGGCTACCTTCTTAGTGTGGCTGGCATGAATCCACTTCGGCACTTCAGCACACTTTACAGCTGTGGTAGTTACAAGGATCACTTGCCTCTTTTTCCCCCACTTTGGTCCAAGGCAACTCTTCCGGGTGTGTTTCTTCAACACCACCCAATCTCCAGGTCTGATTTTATGGACGGGAGTGGTTGGCCATTCATCAATAGTCTCTCCAATCTGGTGAGAGATAGAACGCACTTGGTCACCCAGCTGCCTGCAGTATTCTAGCACCAAATCATCAGAAATACTCAGCAGTTTGTGTCCAGGTACCCATGCCTGTCGCATCACTCTTCCCATTAGTACCTCATGGGGGCTTAGGCCTGTTTTTCTGTTCGGGATGCTCCTTAATCCCATCAAGACAAGAGGCAGGGCTTCTATCCAGCTCAATTTAGTGGTATCACACATTTTTGCCAATCGTGATTTGATGGTGCCATTTATTTGTTCCACTATTCCCGAAGCCTCTGGGTGATATGCACAATGTAGTTTAGGCTCAATTTTGAATGCTGCATAGAGTTCCTTCAGGACATCCCCAGTAAAGTGCCCACCTTGGTCTGTTTCAATAGTCTCTGGGAAACCAAATCTAGGGATCAGCTCTCTGAGTAACAGTTTTGCCACAGTAATGGCATCATTCCTTTTGGCTGGGTAAGCTTCCACCCATCTTGAAAATAGGCAAACTATCACTAGGACATATCTGTATCCTCTACACATGGGCAATTGTATGAAATCTGCCTGTAATCTGACAAAAGGGCCTTCTGATCTTCCAATTGTGCTCTGTTCTACCACAGTCCTCTTTCCTGCATTGAACTGCTGACACACCAGACACCTCTGGCAGAGCTTTTCCGCGATATTCCTGAATTTCGAATTGTAGAACACTTTATCAAACACACGGCACATCCCATCTCTTCCAACATGAGTGTCTCCATGAATCATGTGAACCATTGGATCAGCCATACAGTCTGGCAACACAGGCATACCATCTTTACTCACTATGATACCATCCCTTCTTCTGAGTTGACATTCCTCAGTCACCCATCTTAGTTTTTCCTCCTCGGATGCAGCCTGTTGCAACTCTCTCAGTTCCGTCCAAGAAGATACATTCTCAAACATCATAAGTTGGCAGCTGTTTCCGCCCCATAATTGGATTTTTAGGGACATTTTGTAGCGTGCACAGTACTGCGCAATTTGGTCAGCATACCTGTTTCCAGCTGCCACTTCATCCTTTCCAGATTGGTGAGCAGCACACTTGACCACTGCCAATTCTTTGGGCAATTGGATAGCTTCCAATAGGGTTTGCACCACCTTTCCATTTCTGATGGGGGTACCTGAGGAAGTCATGAATTCTCTTTGCAGCCATAGTTGGCCGAAGTCATGCACAACCCCATATCCGTATTGGCTGTCAGTATACACTGTTACTCGTTTGCCCTTCCCATGTTTGCAAGCTCTGGCCAATGCTATGAGCTCGGCCACTTGGGCAGACTTGACTTCACTCAAATAGGATGCCTCTATGGTTGTTTCCAGAGTGACTACAGCATAGGCAGCACTCAGTCCACCATCCTCATGCCTCAGGCAAGAGCCATCCACAAACATCACTATGTCAGCACTGATAAGGGCCAATTCTTTTATGTCAGGACGAGGTTTAGTACTAAACTCAGTCAGATCAATGCAATTATGTTCGAATTCACCTTCCTCTCCTGTATCTTGGGCAAGGGGCAATAGTGTTGCCGGGTTCAAGATGTTACATCTTGAAATTATCACGTTTTCTGCACCAATAAGAATTCTCTCATACTTAGTCAGCCGACTAGGAGTGAGATACTGAGTCTTGGTTCGGGTTAAAAGAATCACAACGGAATGAGGAACATAAACCGTTACAAGATGTCCCATGACAATATTCTCACTCTGTTCCAAACTGGTGCATGTGGCAGCCACTGCTTTCAGGCACCCCGGAAGCCCAGCAGCCACTGGGTCCAGGGTGGCTGAAAAGTAGGCCACAGGACGTCTAGTCAGACCATGCTCTTGGGTCAAGACTGAAAGTGCACAATTGTCTCGTGTATCACAGAATAACTCAAAGTTCTTGGAATAGTCAGGCATTCCCAATGCAGGAGCAGAGCACAGACAGTTTCGCAATTTTATCCAGGCAGTCATGCTTTCATCATCCCAAGTGACGGGATCGTCTGCCCCTTTCTTTGTCATTTTTATCAGAGGTTTGGCAAGTACCGCAAATCCCACAATCCACTGTCTGCAATATCCCACAACTCCGAGGAACATTCTAACGTCCCTCTGAGTTCTGGGCAGCTCCATATCCCGAATTATTCTGATTCTCTCTGATGTGACTCTTCAGATACCTTTCTCGATCTGGTGTCCTAGATACTTTACTGAATTCTGACAGAACTGCAATTTGTCCGGAGATACTTTGCGTCCACCTCTGCCGAGGTGATTCAGTAGAGCAATTGTATCAGTAACACAGTCGCTTTGAGTTTTAGACGCCACCAATAGGTCGTCTATGTACTGGACCAGGACAGACTTCTTTGGCAGTACCAATGATTCAAGACACCTTTTTAAGATCTGATTAAAGATGGAGGGGCTCTCTGTGTACCCCTGGGGGACACGATTCCAGACATAGATATGACTGTCAAACTCAAAAGAGAAAAGAAACTTGCTTTCAGGATGCAATGGGATGGAGAAAAATGCATGACATAAGTCTATGACAGAAAACCACTCCGCATTCCAGGGAATCTGATACAAGATCACAGCAGGGTTTGGCACAATGGGACAACAAGGTACAACAATCTGGTTTACCTTCCGCAAGTCCTGCACTACCCTGTACTTTCCACTAGACTTTTTAATTCCAATTATGGGTGAGTTACAAGGGCTGCTTAACACCTCTTCAATTATGTTTGCCTCTAACAATCTGTTTATTTCTGTTGCAACTCCAGCTTTCACTTCTGCACTCATTTTATATTGTTTTGTTTTTGGGTAGGCAGCATTAGGTTTGATGGCTATTCTGACCGGGTCCACATTTGCCATTAACCCTACATCTTTTCCGGTGAAATCCCATACTTCTGGTATCACCCTTTGTTGGAGTTCTTCCGGTAAATCAAGAATTGTTATGGGCTTTGCTTCCGCATTAGGCCTTAACAGCATTAGCTTGTACAGGCCATCCTCACCTGGGGTCTGAATCTCAACCCCTCTTGGCGTGCAAAAGATGGTACAATTCATTTTACACAATAAATCACGTCCCAGTAAATTTACAGGACTGGAATCGCAAACCACGAACCTGTGCATTTCTTTGAAATTCCCTATAGAAATTTCCATAGGCTCAGTTACAGGAGTGCTAATTATCTGGTTCGATACGCCTACTACTTGGATTGCTTCTCCCGAGAGGGGTAGGTTAGGAACATCCGCTGTTCTCACAGTCGAACGGGTAGCACCAGTGTCCAACAGAAAGGTGACATCTTTTCCTTCAACCTTTCCTTCAATGTATGGCCCTGACTGGTCTACCGGTAGGGATGCGCCAAGCACGCACTCCCCTTCCTCCCCTCTCAGGCCCCGTCAGTATTGTTCATCACAGAGGAATGTATCATTCAATAAGAACTGTGAGGTTGCCTGATTTCTCTCGTTCTGTCCTTCCCACACTTCAGCCCTCTCATTCTGTGGGACCTGATTCTTATAATTAGGTCTAGGAGCTCTAAGTAAAGGAGGTAGATTTACCTGTTGCTGATTCTTTCGTGGCCCCTCTTTCTGCACCTGTGGATTTAAACCATTGATGGGGGCGTTACCAGACTGCAAATGGGGACACTCGTCTCTCCAATGCCCTATCTGCCCGCACCCGTGACAGGGGAATTTCTTCTTAGCCTCTTCTTTACTCATCTTAACTCGAGGCTTCCCTCCCCCTCCCGAGTTATTGTTTGGAGCATTGCTATTCATTTTACTCAACTGTTTTTCTTGTTGCTCAGCCAATTTAACCTGTGCCCACATCACTTTCTCCTTCAGGGCCTTTTTCTTATTCTCCATTTCATCCTCACAGTACTTAGCATACTTGAGGACGTCATCTATAGGCTTTCCCTGCCAACAGATTTTATTATCTCTAATGCACTGGGATATTTCTGGTTTCAGCCCTAGCACGAATCGATAAATAAAATGAGTCATGTCTTTCATTTCAATATTATCGATGCCACTGTAGGTCTTGAATACCTGCAATAGCCTCTCATAGTATGAATGGACTGTTTCGTTGTGGTCCTGGGTAGTTCTATCAATTCGGGTCCAATCAGTTTCCTTTGCGGGTACCTTTTTCTTTAGAAATTGTATGACCTGGTCATACTTTCTCATCACATCTGCAGAAGGGGCTCCAGTGTTGGGGTCCCTTGGAAATTCTTCACTGGGCCAATCAATCTCTATTTTGCAATCGGTCCATAAATCTACCGGAACTACTATGTCAAAGAATCCATCTAAATCTTTCAACAGGCACTTCTGGACCTTCACAAATCGCTCTACCTGCCTATACCATTCTACGGGCTTCTCTCTTAGCTTCGGGAAATCATTGGTGAATGACACAATGTCATGTCGGGACCATGGGACATGTACATATTTTCCTCCTGGCACTTCCCTCATGGGACACGGTTTTTCTGCCTGACCGACTTCTTTTAGCACAAACTCAGAAGTTTGGGACTTTGTCCTACTCTCTTCCTTTTTCTTAGCCCACCTAGTTTTCCACTTGTCCAGATCACCCCATTTCTGCAACACACTCAGCAACTCCTTTATCTGTGTTCTTTTTCCAGACACATTCATATTTTCTAAATCCTTGTCTGAAAATTCTGCCCTGTATGGTTTCTTTAGGACTTTGGATCTACTCACATCAATTCCCATGTCTGCAGCCGCATCCATTAGTTTTTCATGAAGTACTCTAGTGTTTCGGGTAAGGTTTTTACTGATAAACAGCAGCTCTTGTTCGCTAAGGGTGTTTAGCCTATCTAACCCCACATTCCCTGCCATTAACTCCTCTATTTCTATCCTTAATCGGAAAATGTCCAAAGGTTTGGACACGGAAGGTTCTTGACTCATTTCCTTAGTCCATCTATCTAGTTCCTCCGGAGTCACCACCGTTGCACTCCGAATTCCTGACGTAGTTTCTATGAGGACTTCCTTGGCTTTGGTCTGACTCCCTGACCTAGACCCACTGGTACTGGGCTCTCTTATGGGCAGATCCATTAGAGAGACTACAGACTCACACTCACTTGCCTGGTCATCGATCACAAGTGGTTCTTTTTGTGGGGGAACTGACATTGGAGTAAGGATCGGAGCTTTAGGACTAGCCTGCCTATCCCCATAAAGGGGTATAGCGGGACCAATGGTTACAGGTATCGTCAGAGCATCCGGGCTGGGATGTATCTGAGCTATTGTTTGAATCAGTTCATTCCGTTGTTTAATCAGAGCCTCTCTCTCTCTTTCTTGCAGGGCCCTTTCCGATGAGTTACCATGCAATACTTGAGGAACTAAAGGAGGGTAAATACTCGGAGCGGTGGGAACAGCTGACCCCGGTCTATCCTCACCAAAAGGTCGATAATTTGGGACTGTTGTACTAGGTCTGCAAAAGTCATCACTATTGCTAGATTTACTGCAGATACCAGCTAGGTCTGTCTCGCTCGCCCTCCTACTTCTAGCCTGTTGGCGAAAAGGATTCTTCGAACTTAAGTATCCTGAAGCTTCGGCATAAGGTGGCGGATTTTTCATTAACAAATCCTCCAGATACTCATCCTCCGAGTCCCCCATAGCTATTAGGGGTTGACTCTTCTCTGTCTTTTTCCCACCTATTTGCTCAGTTACCCCAAACATCGGGAACAGCCCTTCAACCATCATATTTTGTCTCCAACGTCTCATCTTTTGTTCCTTGGTCTCCTTGAGTAAATTAGGATACCATTTGGTCACTCCCTTTTCCATTCGGGGCCTGTCTCGTTCTAGAGCCTCAATCTCCCACTCCTCCAAAGCTTCATACTGGGTCAGTCTGGGTCGGGGGTGTAATTCATCCATTCGGGTTCTCAGATTAAACAATATTCTACCATTGAAGGTACCATCAAGGGGAAAAGCTAGGACTCCATCCTCTTCTGTGTATTTGACCCAATTCTCTAACCACATACAGGTATGGTACCCTTTTTCAAACATCATGTATGAGGCGGGAGTATTAGGAGGTGGGATGATTACTCCCTCCCTAGTCCGAATGGGCTTATCTTTTTTGAAATAGTTCCTTATCTTTTCAGCAAAGGACATTTTTCTCTTGACTCCGTACATATTGTGGGGTCTACCTCTTCTCATTAATTCCCTATGACACCCTAAATTTCTGGGATCAGGCAAAAATTCAGGATACCACATACACCTCTCGACACAACCTACAAGCTCGGTTTGGAAAATTTTTGTTTACTTTTGTGCTTCCTATGCAAATACGTCTTTCAGTTCCCGTCAACCAATCAGCACAGAGATTCCAAAATCTGTTGACCAATGGATGCGCGGCCCCTTCGTGAAACGCGGTCTCACTCTGCGGCGCTCACCCCTCCCTTACAACTCTATCTTCGCCTTGTATTCGCCGGCTCCTCCAACACCAGCGCGGCACGGAGTGACGTCAGCGCAGTCTTGCGACCGACTCCCTCCTTCACAAGGTAACGGAAACTTTGAATTTTTCCTAAAGTGCGCGTACAAATTTTAGCTAACAAAATAAAACGACTGCCACTATGCCAAAGGGTCCTAGAAAGAAAAAGAGTTTTTCTCTTACTGCAAGTAAACCACTTCTGTCTACTTTTCATTCACAACGGATAGATCCCTTCCGCCTATCCTTTTCACACAAGCAAATAGAGAACCTGCTACTCTTTTGACTAATCCACTTCTTTCCGGGATATATACCAAGTCAAATTTTCACCAATGCTCTCCCTTGCTGCCACGCAAGCTCCAAGAACCTATTACTCCTGCCGCCTGTGACCCTTACTAGGTGATATCACAACGGGAGTTTCACCACGGTCCTGATAGCTAACATACACCCTTCATATAATACAAGAAGAAAACCCTGATTAGCGCTTCCAGTTCTGCCTAACCATGCACTAATCTCTCCCTTTGCCAGTGACCTTACAGCCAAGTGGATTCTACTCACCACCTGCTATTTCAATTCCCCGGGGATTCCCACAACATAAAACATTTACTCACGATTTGTTAGTAATATTTTAAAAAACGCATGCAATATACCAAACTTATTCTATGACATTCATATAAACCAATAACCATTTATAGCAGCATATAATAATATTTTAGCAGCACATTTTATTTCTCACGGTTCAATAGTAACTCTCCTATCTACCTATCCTAACTAGTCCTAACCATCCTCTGCTACCAGAAAACTGATAGAGCGCGCAGGTCACCCGGCCATACAGACTGCCAGATTATAACGCACTTGGGCCCATGTATGCGTTCCGAATACCCCAATTTACAAGTCGGGTGATTTTACACGCTACTATCAGTCTTGTGGGGGTGTCTCCTGTGACACTTCTAACAAGATACCTGACTTACCACAGGTATTTCCTCCTCCTGATGGACCAGGAGCACGAGGGTAGGCAATAGGGTTTCAATCTACAATTTATTTATTCAGTCAACATTTGATGTACTTTTAGAATGACCACAGACACCTTAGGTATTTCAAGGGTTTTTATATAAAGTAATTTCAAAGAGACAGAATTATGAGACAGATGCTGATAAGGACATCAGTAAGCAATATCAAGAAGATGAAGTAGCTATGCAAAAATGCTAACACCATTTATGGGATACCGGAGTTTCTAAGGGTAGGGTAACAGGGAACATGCTATTCAATTTAGACTTAAACTAGGGACGACAAGTTCAAACCACACAGATCAGTGAATTTTTATAGCCTACGACTAATGCAGCCCTACTCCTATTCTGTCTAGCTAAAGTCTTATTGCAATTTCTAAAGTTCACCACGCATTAATAATTCAAGGAAAACAGTTCAAATATCTCCTAAGGGAAGGGAAAAATAGGAACATACTATAAAACAGTTTGCAAATGCATCAGATGAAAGATCAGAGCAAAATCATGTGCATAGAGGCTTTATTAAGAGTAAAGGAAAGGGATAGAATGACGGTCACCCACAGATAATATTTACCTAGGCAAGAATGAAGACTAACCCTGGCCACGGGTCAGTTTCGGGAAGGACGAGGACAAGGACCCTCAAGGAAATTAGGATACCAGTAGGTGAGCAGGTTGTAGCTCAAGGAAAACCAGGACAGGATACCCCTCAGGTTCTGGGTCAGGACTGGGCTCACCAAAGGGCACGACCAACCCCCACAGCTTCGGATGCAACACCTGCGTTACCCCCTTACTGCACGGAATCCGCCAGTAACCCCGATTGGGTTCTCGAATCCCGAGCCAAAGTGCTTCGCCAGCACTTAAGTCTATTTCCACCCCTTGGAGTGTGTGGAAAATTCGGACAGAGGGCTCTCTGTATCAGTCACCTATAGAGTCGTAGGGTCAGTGACAGGTCTGCTACTCGGACAAGTCGGACAATTTCTCCCTAACTGACTAGGCTAGTTATACTCTTCTGGGGTTCCCAGACCACCCACAAATGTTGCAATATTAGGGTCTCAACCTGTGATTGGTCAGGAGAAACGGTTAGGTCACCTTTACCTCCCCAAATTCCGTATTCCCATGATGAATAGTAATTTTTAATACCCGTCCTCCTGTGTACAGGTTCCCAGGCATAGGAATATAGAGAAACAATGGTTTACTACATCAATTGATACAATGTTGCAAGGTCTCAAGGTAAATGTCCACATCTAGGTAGGTTTCCCATGCGCATCTTGCTTCAGGAGCCAGCTGGCTGAGATTTGCTTCTGCGCAGTGTGGATTTTTCCCTTGTCACGTGTTGGGGTCGGGACGGGTTACAATATGGAGTCGTCACACATATTCAGGCCAATGTATGCGCGGTACATGAAAAGTAAGCAAAAACAAATTAATATCACAGCAAAACAGAACACACTGTACACCATGTTTTCCTACACTGCACCCCTTTCTGTATAATATCTATAGCGTTTAATGATTAGTGCAAAAATAGGCAGCAATGCGAAGCTGCATGGGCAAGCGCAGAGCATGGTTAGAACAAGCGGGAAGGTCAGCTGCAATGCGCATGAGCGGACTCTTTCCCTCCAAATCTGCGAGTGCGTCACATCACATGGGTATGACCGACGCATGCGCAGACTGAATTTCTGCGAAGCGGCCATTTTAGAATATGCAAGCGATGTTACTATTAGTGAACACATAGGCAAGCGTCTCTGGGACACCCGCGTGTACTGGAAAAGTGGAATATTAATGACGAACAAGGTGGTTTAGTATTATTACAAATGTACTCGAGGTTCATACATAGAGCTTGTTGCGTTAGGCGCAAACTTCCACTCCATCATAGGCAGTAGGCTAGCATCTGAAAAGGTACTGGTCCAAGTGCCCGTTTCAACCCGAGAGGCAATGTTATCGTATACTTGTTTACATAATTCTGGGGGATGCTCGCCTGATCCACATCTGTTGATTGATTTAAAGTTAGCAGGAACTATGAGGCAGTTTGGTTTGCCACACATGCAAAGTCAAAAACTAAATACATATTTGAATGTGAACTCGTTGCTGCCAGCCTGTATGTTCTGTATGGTGTCTAGTCCTTTTTTGACATCCATTATGCAATTTCTGGCAATTGCTGTGTTATATGTATTCAATCTGCCTTTCATATCCCTTGTCACACCTCATGAATCTCCCACTAATTTAATTTAAATAGAGCTCTCAAGTTATGACCTTTCTGAAGCGTGAGAACTAATTAGCACAGTTGATCACATTTTAGAAAGTGATGTCACATAGCCACTGAAATTATTGACATTACAAAAAGGGATATCACTTAAAGCATAACAAAATCTGAATTTAAGTAAAACCAATAGAATAACACTAAGACTTCACTAAAGTAGGCTTATGGGTTAAAACCTAGTGATTCAGTACTCAGTAGTTCTTAAAGTGGTTCCATCCGTTAAATGAAGGGGTCTATAGGAGGACTTCCCTAATGGTACATCACTTTCCAAAGCCTCTGTGGTGCACACAAGCTGCCATACAAATAAAATATATCTGATAACAGCTGCATTTACAGTTGATTTATAGATCTTCCCCCCAGGTGGGACATTAGGGGCTCATTTAGATGGTGGGCGAACATCAGTCCACCTGCCACCATAGCAGTGATGGGACCGACTGCCAGACATGCAGCGGTCCCACCAGCCCTATTAGGATGTGCCCACCATACTGGTGGGCGCATCCTGCTCTTTTACCATTGCGGACGATGCTGTTGACTGCACTTGGTGCAGGAAACTGTAGGGGGTACCATGGGTACCCCCCAAGTGTACCACCTCACGCCCCAGGAGGCCTGCAACTGGCCCCCAAAGCCAATCCCCGCCAGCCTTTCCTTGGCGGCATCGCCTGTAACAACCCACATCATATTATGGATGTCAGTGCCTGCTAGGCAACCCCACCATATTACTGCCCAGCTCCGACCAGCCGGAAATTGTAACGATTGCCGACCGGCACAAAAGCGGCGGGCGGACTTTCCATCCACCACGATACCCACCACCATCGTAATGTGGCGGTGGGAAAAATATGTGTGATGGCGGAAGGACCGCCACTGCAGGGCCGGCAGTTTCCACTGCCAGCCCTGTGGTGGCGGTCTTTTCGCCATCATAATCACCCCCAATGTGTGGTTTGAGTGAGAACGCCACCTGACCACCATATGATTCTCACGCTCAATGAGTAAAGCTTGATATCATCAGTCTACAAAATATCACAGTTATGAGACTAGGAGCGAGTAAAAATTAAATTGCCAAAGAAGAGACGAATAATAAGGTGCATAGTGCAAGTTGCTAGGGACTACTTTTATATTGACATTTCTATATATATCATTACAAATTGTGAAAAGAAAATCACCAAAATACTGGTTCTAATCTCCTTTGAAGTATCGGTGACTACAACATATTAGCATATTAGTTTCTACGAAGTTTTTACATACATTACTATGGGTATATTTCCTTTATCAGGTAGACCAATTGATTTACTACGGTTTCTAAAAGTTTCCATAGTTGATAACAAAGTCTTATGATTTTGTCTGGCTGCACCATTATTATTAATATTACTCTACACAATGGATCTAAAGTTCTCTACAAACAAGAAAGAATTTTTTTTTCCTATCTGATCCAAACATTGTGAAAAATACAAGCAAACAAGTAAGGGCCTCATTATGAGTCTGGCGGTCCACAGACCGCCTGTCTCATTGGGATGGTCAGTCGTCCTGGGACCACCAAAACGGCCAGGCGTCCTGCGGCCCCAATATGCTTGGTGTGCTGCTGTGGCCCTGGAAAGCATATTACGCATTTCCTCACAGCCGCACTTTTCACGGCGGTGCGACTGCCAGGAAAGTCTGGCGGTGAGGAAAAAAAGAGGCTCTACAAAGCCCCCTTTTGCCTCTGCACCATGGGGTGCATGTAGGGGGCACATGTTGACCCCCTGTATACAGGCACCCCACTACTTTTATTTTTCATGCCTATAAACATTCTTTCTCTTTTACATGAAAGAGCAACACACCAAGGGTGTACGTAGTTTGTTGGGAGGGTGATGGTATGATCATGTATTATAAGGAATAGAGTATCCATGCTATACAATACAGAAATGGAGTTCTGTGACCTTTTAAAGGAACTCAGCTTCAACATTGTTCCTCCATATGGTCACAGAACTTCTCAGTGTCTTGCTATATCCTTACAATGCACAGCAGTGGATATATGACACACTGGCAAAATGGATGATAAGGATGTTATTTCTATTGATAAGCATATTTTATTTTAATAGCTTTTGTGTCGTTTTGCAAATTTGCAAGGAATCTTCCAAAAGAAAGCTCTTCTTATTTGGGTTCAGCTTAACAAGTTTCCTGCAGATCTTTTTAAAAAAATGTTAATACCTCTATTTTTGTTTTTGCAGAGAAAAACAAACAGTATACCATATCCCCCTAACCGCTGAGTACATGTAAGCGAAACATACAGCAATTTTTAAATAGATCTTCCCGACGCAGCAATCAGAGTCTATTCCCTTTCATTGTGCGTAGCATCATCAAAAACTCAACAATTTAACTCAGGGCTCAAGCCCGCACCACCCTTCATTAGCTATGTTCCTCCCGTTTTTCCTCACTCTTCCTCTTATTTCACTTCTCTCCATGGACCCCAGATCTTCTTGAATATGCATGGGCAACTAAACAGACGTGACAAAGCCTGCCACCTGTTTTGCAATGGGGCTCGGGGTTGAATTGGTGACTGCCCATCCTGTGCCAAGTGAGGGGTCAGAGGCACACATGGCAGCAGTACTGGTGGCCACTGGAGATACTAAGTAGGCACTGGAGGGTAAGATTGATGCAGTGCCAGAATTTGGCCTTCTGCATGCAGATCACCGCAAATTGGTGAACATGGTGGGAAAAATGGAGTCTGCAGTGTACTAGCTACAGCCCATGACCTTAGACTCCAGCACCATCCATTACACAGTCCAATATCAAGCATTGGCAGGTTTACTGTTTCCACTGGTAAGGGCCTTGGAGACCGCCTGGTGCCAAAGTTCACTATCAGCCCCCAGAGAGGCCAGTGTGTCTGGTCCCTCCCACCTCTAGCTGAGCCAACTCCCCTTCCCCCCAAGGGGGACGTGTAGGGGCACAGCGCAAACCAACCGCCTCCACCAGGGCCAACCACTGCCCCCAGCCGGCACAAGCACTCCTGGCTCACCCCAGTCCTTATCTTTGCCTGGGATCAAAACCCTGTGCTGGATAGGTCATTGCCATCTAGGGTCAAGCCCTCCTCGTCAGTGCTCCTCAGTGCTGTCCCTTTACCATGTGGGACCGGCTAGGCTTGATCGCTTCAGGTGTGGCAGGCCGGCACCAAGCGGACATTTAAGAAGATGGGGAGAGGAGATGTTTCCCCAGCATCTGTTATTTAGTACCCGACCACTGAGGTCCACACGTCGACCCTCAGGCCCCTAATGGCATGGCTAGGTGAGCCGCGTGTCTCCCTTTCTGGGCGGGCTGGTAAACAAATGTATTTATAATGAGATCTTTAAGTTTGGCTGTGGTGCTTCACTTGCCTACTTGTGGCTCTCAGTTTTCTTGGGCAGCAGCAGAGCCAGGATATTATGTGGAATTCCTCTCTGAGCGATGGTGACTCTGCCCAACAGGTTGTTGAGCTCCTCCTCATCAAGAATAGAGAGTTGTAGGTGCCTGGGAATAAGGCGGAACTTCTTGTTCTCCCAGACCGTGTTGCCAGCCAGCTCGAGGATCCCAGTGGTCAGCAGGAAGGGGTCACCCCTAATAATTTTCCTGTTTTTTGTCCTGTTTCTCATAGATAGGTGGCACTTCCAAGACTCCTCATTGCCAGGCAGGCCCCACTTCTTTCACTTGGGAGCCCAATCTGAGACCGCCACCATTTTGTCAGGGCTCAGCAGGCAGAACTGTAATCTAACAAGGAGAGCTCCGTCAGAAGTCTCGTGCCCAGCACCCCCTGTGCAGCCACTCACCGGTCTGCCAGCTTGCCGCAGACCTGTTGGGCAAGTCTTGAGCTGATGCGCATAGAGGCCAGTCCGAGAGCCACTGCCCACCTGCATTGGGGCTTGGTTAGTTGGCTGAGTGCCTTGGCGGTTTCAAGTGCAACTCCCCCACAGCCGGTCATTCCTAATTGCCATCTCTGGGTCGGTCTGCTCCTTCACCTTCGCTGTCCCCGGAGGCCAGAATTCCTGCCGCCAGTTGGGCCAATAGCGAGGAACTTCACGGGCTAGCGTCCGGCACCATCTTCGACTGGCCATGCCCCTCCAGGCAGTGTCTCATGTAGATCTTTTTATGTTGATTGAAATAAATGGGGGTCAAAAAAGTTGCATTCCCCATTTCAACTCCCATAGGATTTTTTTGCTCTCCTTTACAGAATAAACTACTTAAAGAAATTATGCAAACCTTATCAGGAAATTAGCACTTTACTCAGGGAAGTAACTTTGTTTGGTTTGTTGTAAAGTTGTTCAGAAGTATTTGGAAAATTAGCATTTTAACTTTTTTGGGGTGGGCTTGACTCAATAAAATTAAAAAGATATCTGGACCCTTAAGCCGGAGATCCTCTGCAAATTGATTAATTCACAAAGAATTCATGAATCCTTAAAAAAAATGCAGACCATTGGACTATAGAGTTTTTTCTCCTGTCATCCGTAGTAGATTTGTAAATCCACCAGCAGAATGCTAAATACCCCTTTCTCTGATTGGCTGATTGGCACGGAAATATTTCTCTTTCAGCCGCTGTTACCCATCATGGTGCACTGAGCATCGTGTAGGAAAGAATAACAACCAATAAATGGCAAAATGGGCCAAGGTGAGTCTACCTTTTTTCCTAATGCAGGCACACGCTGAGGACTCATGAAATGTTGTAATCCCTCCTTCCCTATAGCAATAAAGAGGCCTTTGAAACAGGTGAGAGTTGCATGGGTAACTCCACCCGTTCTTTTTTACGCAATTTAGGCTTGCTACCAAACTCACACCCAGTATTCTTTATCATACATGCTGTTCTTAAATATATCCATAGTTCTGAAGAAGACTCCGGGTGATGTTCTGTAAGCACACTCTTCATTGGGGGTCGAAAAGTCAACGTAAAGAATTGGTGTTCCGTACTAGTATCAGCATATATATGCCAAAGAATATGACCATATGTTTGAATATGTAAACTAAGGACATACGGATGCCCAATCAAGTTATTTTCCGTGTGTTCATAATGTCAATTGCCCTATCGTTTGGATTGTGTTCTATGTAATGTACCTTATATGGCATTCATGGATGTATGTAATCTTATGTGTTGTGGAACAGTCCTGTGCTTTAAATATTAGTATATGTATTGGTTTATACGATATATGATTTTTAATATATTGTTCACACTTTGAGCTCACAGTGTCAGTTTCATTTTTATTGTCTTTGTTGTAATCAGTATTGATTCTATATCATTGATTGGTTCTCCTAGTTGATCAGGAAAAACGTAAATGTTTTGAAGCAATTGTACTTTTCTTGACAGAACTAACCTTTAGGATACACTGTACCCTGACTCCCAGGCACATGTTCGAGGTCCTCCTAGGGATCTCCGCAACATTGAAACTAATATTAAAAATAAGATTTTTTTTACACAATTGATTCACAAATCCTGTACTTGATTTGCAAATCAACAGCCCTTCCTGTGTTGCCAAGACCTTGCTGGGGTCTGAAGATTCACAAATTCAATACAGGATTCCCAAATCTTGAAAATAAAAAAAATTAAAAAGAATTTGGCATACACTATAGCCAATATAGCTATCTTTGGCCAACCCCCACTGCTCATGGCTTTTGCGCATTAAGGTTGGTAGCCCACATTGATTTGACCACACATTTTGGGTTGGCGAATGGGAACTTTTGGATGTGGTGTAGAATATATATATATATGCTCACCTGCAAACGAACAGAAATTTTGGTCCCTATGCCAATTTTAATTATTTCGCAAGCAGCAAGCTCACCTTTGCGCTTTTTTCAATCTTCCGGACTACTCACCTGCAAACAAACAGCATTGTGGGACGAGTAGTTCACAGCAACACTGTGGGCTACAAGGGTTGAGCAGTCACACCTGAGTAGGAGGCGGAGTGTTCTTGTTCAGCAACAACGAGGAAGGACTATAAATAATTGGGACTGTAAGACCTGATGGATACTGCTAGGCACTGAGGAAGGCCATCAGGCTGAAATGCATTTGCAGTGTATTTAATAAAGTGGTTCCCTGGAATTCCCCTGTGTGCACTTTGCTCTGTCCGGATGGAAGGAGGTTTTGGAGATGTCTAAGCGTTGGCCAGTTACGTTTTACAGAGGCCCCCACGTTGCAAGCTGGCCCCATCTGTTCTGGCTGCTGCCTTGGCAGCTCTGTGGCGTTTCTTCAAGGTATTGAAAGAGATGGGGCCCACCTCTACGCTTTGGATGGAAAGAAGGTGGTTGTGGAGTATTCACACTTCACACATTGCGGGATGTACTGTACTCCTGCCCCCGCTGGAAGGACTCTGAAGTACTGAGATTGGCGTGCTTTGGGAACCCGGGGAACCGCGCATCACACATCGCAGCAGAAATGTTGGTCCCTATGCCAATTTTAATTATTTCGCAAGCAGCAAGCTCACCTTTGCCCTTTTTTCAATCTTCCGGACTACTCACCTGCAAACAAACAGCATTGTGGGACGAGTAGTTCACAGCAACATTGTGGGCTACAAGGGTTGAGCAGTCACACCTGAGTAGGAGGCGGAGTGTTCTTGTTCAGCAACAACGAGGAAGGACTATAAATAATTGGGACTGTAAGACCTGATGGATACTGCTAGGCACTGAGGAAGGCCATCAGGCCGAAATGCATTTGCCATGTATTTAATAAAGTGGTTCCCTGGAATTCCCCTGTGTGGACTCTGCTCTGTCCGGGTGGAAGGAGGCTTTGGAGATGTCTAAGCGTTGGCCAGTTACATTTTACAGAAGCCCCCATGTTGCAAGCTGGCCCCATCTGTTCTGGCTGCTGCCTTGGCAGCACTGTGGCTTTTTTTCAAGGTATTGAAAGAGATGGGGCCCACCTCTACGCTTTGGATGGAAAGAAGGTGGTTGTGGAGTACTCACACTTCACACAGGGCGGGATGTACTGTAATCCTGCCCCCGCTAGAAGGATTCTGAGGTACTGAGGTTAACGTGGTTTGGGAACCCGGGGAATCGCGCATCACACATCGCAGCAGAAATTTTGGTCCCTATGCCAATTTTAATTATTTCGCAAGCAGCAAGCTCACCTTTGCGCTTTTTTCAATCTTCCGCACTACTCACCTGCAAACAAACAGCATTGTGGGACGAGTAGTTCACAGCAACACTGTGGGCTACGAGGGTTGAGCAGTCACACCTGAGTAGGAGGCGGAGTGTCCTTGTTCAGCAACAACGAGGAAGGACTATAAATAATTGGGACTGTAAGACCTGATGGATACTGCTAGGCACTGATGAAAGCCGCCAGGCCGAAATGTATTTGCCGTGTATTTAATAAAGTGGTTCCCTGGAATCCCCCTGTGTGGCCTCTGCTTTTTAGGGATGCAAGGAGGTTTCGGAGATGTCTAAGCGTTGGCCAGTTACGCTTTACAGAGGCCCCCACGTTGCAAGCTGGCCCCATCTGTTCTGGCTGCTGCCTTGGCAGCACTGTGGCTTTTTTTCAAGGTATTGAAAGAGATGGGGCCCACCTCTACACTTTGGATGGAAAGAAGGTGGTTGTGGAGTAATCACACTTCACACAGGGCGGGATGTACTGTACTCCTGCCCCGCTAGAAGGATTCTGAAGTACTGAGGTTAACGTGGTTTGGGAACCCGGGGAACCGCGCATCACACATCGCAGCAGAAATTTTGGTCCCTATGCCAATTTTAATTATTTCGCAAGCAGCAAGCTCACCTTTGCGCTTTTTTCAATCTTCCGCACTACTCACCTGCAAACAAACAGCATTGTGGGACGAGTAGTTCACAGCAACACTGTGGGCTACGAGGGTTGAGCAGTCACACCTGAGTAGGAGGCGGAGTGTCCTTGTTCAGCAACAACGAGGAAGTACTATAAATAATTGGGACTGTAAGACCTGATGGATACTGCTAGGCACTGAGGAAGGCCATCAGGCCGAAATGCATTTGCAGTGTATTTAATAAAGTGGTTCCCTGGAATTCCCCTGTGTGCACTTTGCTCTGTCCGGATGGAAGGAGGTTTTGGAGATGTCTAAGCGTTGGCCAGTTACGTTTTACAGAATCCCCCATGTTGCAAGCTGGCCCCATCTGTTCTGGCTGCTGCCTTGGCAGCTCTGTGGCGTTTCTTCAAGGTATTGAAAGAGATGGGGCCCACCTCTAAGTTTTGGATGGAAAGAAGGTGGTTGTGGAGTATTCACACTTCACACATTGCGGGATGTACTGTACTCCTGCCCCCGCTGGAAGGACTCTGAAGTACTGAGATTGGCGTGCTTTGGGAACCCGGGGAACCGCGCATCACACATCGCAGCAGAAATGTTGGTCCCTATGCCAATTTTAATTATTTCGCAAGCAGCAAGCTCACCTTTGCCCTTTTTTCAATCTTCCGGACTACTCACCTGCAAACAAACAGCATTGTGGGACGAGTAGTTCACAGCAACACTGTGGGCTACAAGGGTTGAGCAGTCACACCTGAGTAGGAGGCGGAGTGTTCTTGTTCAGCAACAACTAGGAAGGACTATAAATAATTGGGACTGTAAGACCTGATAGATACTGCTAGGCACTGAGGAAGGCCATCAGGCCGAAATGCATTTGCCATGTATTTAATAAAGTGGTTCCCTGGAATTGCCCTGTGTGGACTCTGCTCTGTCCGGGTGGAAGGAGGCTTTGGAGATGTCTAAGCGTTGGCCAGTTACATTTTACAGAAGCCCCCATGTTGCAAGCTGGCCCCATCTGTTCTGGCTGCTGCCTTGGCAGCACTGTGGCTTTTTTTCAAGGTATTGAAAGAGATGGGGCCCACCTCTACGCTTTGGATGGAAAGAAGGTGGTTGTGGAGTACTCACACTTCACACAGGGCGGGATGTACTGTAATCCTGCCCCCGCTAGAAGGATTCTGAGGTACTGAGGTTAACGTGGTTTGGGAACCCGGGGAATCGCGCATCACACATCGCAGCAGAAATTTTGGTCCCTATGCCAATTTTAATTATTTCGCAAGCAACAAGCTCACCTTTGCGCTTTTTTCAATCTTCCGCACTACTCACCTGCAAACAAACAGCATTGTGGGACGAGTAGTTCACAGCAACACTGTGGGCTACGAGGGTTGAGCAGTCACACCTGAGTAGGAGGCGGAGTGTCCTTGTTCAGCAACAACGAGGAAGGACTATAAATAATTGGGACTGTAAGACCTGATGGATACTGCTAGGCACTGATGAAAGCCGTCAGGCCGAAATGCATTTGCCGTGTATTTAATAAAGTGGTTCCCTGGAATCCCCCTGTGTGGCCTCTGCTTTTTAGGGATGCAAGGAGGTTTCGGAGATGTCTAAGCGTTGGCCAGTTACGCTTTACAGAGGCCCCCACGTTGCAAGCTGGCCCCATCTGTTCTGGCTGCTGCCTTGGCAGCACTGTGGCTTTTTTTCAAGGTATTGAAAGAGATGGGGCCCACCTCTACACTTTGGATGGAAAGAAGGTGGTTGTGGAGTACTCACACTTCACACAGGGCGGGATGTACTGTACTCCTGCCCCGCTAGAAGGATTCTGAAGTACTGAGGTTAACGTGGTTTGGGAACCCGGGGAACCGCGCATCACACATCGCAGCAGAAATTTTGGTCCCTATGCCAATTTTAATTATTTCGCAAGCAGCAAGCTCACCTTTGCGCTTTTTTCAATCTTCCGCACTACTCACCTGCAAACAAACAGCATTGTGGGACGAGTAGTTCACAGCAACACTGTGGGCTACGAGGGTTGAGCAGTCACACCTGAGTAGGAGGCGGAGTGTCCTTGTTCAGCAACAACGAGGAAGGACTATAAATAATTGGGACTGTAAGACCTGATGGATACTGCTAGGCACTGAGGAAGGCCATCAGGCCGAAATGCATTTGCAGTGTATTTAATAAAGTGGTTCCCTGGAATTCCCCTGTGTGGACTTTGCTCTGTCCGGATGGAAGGAGGTTTTGGAGATGTCTAAGCGTTGGCCAGTTACGTTTTACAGAATCCCCCATGTTGCAAGCTGGCCCTATCTGTTCTGGCTGTTGCCTTGGCAGCTCTGTGGCGTTTCTTCAAGGTATTGAAAGAGATGGGGCCCACCTCTACGTTTTGGATGGAAAGAAGGTGGTTGTGGAGTATTAACACTTCAGACATTGCGGGATGTACTGTACTCCTGCCCCCGCTGGAAGGACTCTGAAGTACTGAGATTGGCGCGGTTTGGGAACCCGGGGAACCGCGCATCACACATCGCAGCAGAAATGTTGGTCCCTATGCCAATTTTAATTATTTCGCAAGCAGCAAGCTCACCTTTGTGCTTTTTTCAATCTTCTGGACTACTCACCTGCAAACAAACAGCATTGTGGGATGAGTAGTTCACAGGAACACTGTGGGCTACGAGAGTTGAGCAGCCACACCTGAGTAGGAGGCGGAGTGTCCTTGTTCGGCAACAACGAGGAAGGACTATAAATAATTAGGACTGTGAGACCTGATGGATACTGCTAGGCAATGAGGAAGGCCGTCAGGCCGAAATGCATTTGCCGTGTATTTAATAAAGTGGTTCCCTGAAATTCCCCTGTGTTGTCTCTGCTCTGTCCGGGTTTTGGATATATATATATATATATATATATATATACATATATATATATATATATATATACATATATGTCTGAAAGGCTCCCCTCCGTCGTTAAGGAAAACACAAAAGACTCGCACGCCAGGGTCCGTGTTGAAAATATTTATTGGCGACGCGTTTCGACCAAACGGTCCTCTTCGATATATATATATATGAACAAGGGCTGCAAAGCCCGAAATGCGTCATGGTCGGTTGTACGAGAAAAACCTGCAAATAAATTCAGTTCCTGAAACTTGTGGTCTGTCTCCTGCTTCGCCAGTTCTCGCAGATTGGAGGTGGCAATTTGGAGTTTCTGCACATATATGTATATATATATATATATATTCACTGAAAAAACCATAGGTTATAGACCATATATAGTTAGGGATTAGCATTTACAAAACCTTGAAAATTCACTGAAAAAACCATTGGTTATAGACCATATATAGTTAGGGATTAGCATTTACAAAACCTTAATTTACTCGCACAAAACCATACAAATTCGCATATATAGTTAGTTGCAATAACTATATATCACGCACCAGCAATCCACTGCTGATGATGTCACATATTACATCATTCATGACATGGTCAGTGACATCACTGATTACATCACTGATGACATCATCCAGTGACTGCATGTTTCTGTAAAGTTAAAATATGTCTTACATATTGAAGAATGAGTGGATGTATAAGTGTCTGGATGAAGGATTTAGTAGGTGCATGACTGACTGAATGAGTGAGTGATTAAATGTGTCTCACTGAGTGCATGGGTTAGTGAATAAACTGTCTTAATTTGTGCATCATTATATCTGTTGTTCTGTAAACTGCTGCATGTGTTGATCAGTAGCTATTTGAGTAACTATATGGGTTATTGATTTGTTGCCCAAGTATTTGTATGGGAGAGTGAGTGTGTGTGTGGGGGTGGCTGGGAGGTGTGTGACTCTGTGCATAGATGTGTGAGCAGTTGATTCACTAGATGTATGGTTTCAAAAGTGCATGTGGAAACAGCTGTATGGGCGGTTGACTGTCTGCATGAGTGTATTGGTGAGTGATTGGATTTCTCAGTGCTACATGTCAAAGTAAGTACATATGTAAAACACAGTACATGTGAGAGTTGACATATATAAATAACTGTGCATAAGAGCCAGTGAATGTGTGAGTGGCTGTATGGATCATTGTGAACTTGTATCAGTGATTGTATAAGAGAGTAAATATGTGTTAGTATATGTTTGATTAAGTAAGGTGCGTATAACTGTATAGTTGAGGAAATGGAGGTGTGATTGATTCTTTGCATGACTGACTAGGTGTGTGAGTAACTCCATGGATGAGTGACAGTCTGTGAGTGTCTGTTTACACTGATTGTATCTAAGGTTATATTAGAGTCTGAAGAGGTTCATCGTATTATCACATGAATGATATCATCAGTGATGTGATCAGTAATGTCAAATGAGATGTTATCAGTGATTTCATCAGTTATGTCATTTGAGATGTCATCAGTGATGTCATTTGAGATGTCATCAGTGATGTCATTTGAGATGTCATCAGTGATGTCATCAGTGATGTCACTGACCATGTCATGAATGATGTAATATGTGACATCATCAGCAGTGGATTGCGCGTGCGCGATATATAGTTATTGCAACTAACTATATATGCGAATTTGTATGGTTTTGTGCGAGTAAATTAAGGTTTTGTAAATGCTAATCCCTAACTATATATGGTCTATAACCAATGGTTTTTTCAGTGAATTTTCAAGGTTTTGTAAATGCTAATCCCTAACTATATATGGTCTATAACCTATGGTTTTTTCAGTGAATTTCAATGGTTTTTTATTAGCAAATATCAAAAGCTGTAAAATGTATTCTTATTCTAATTCACAAATATATTTTATATATTTTTGTATTATATTTTTTTAATTCAATTTATATTATAGTTTAAATTATTTTTTCTTGTTTCGCTGCCGGTCCACGAACCGGTAAACGTTCCGTTAGTGCAAGTACCGCTTTAGAAAGCCACATCGTGATGCGTCGCGTAATCGCAACGTATCGCGTTACTGGTAATGCGCCTTATGACGCGCCACGTTAGCGCACCCGGAAGCGTTCTGGAACGAGAACCAAGGCGCGAAACGCAGAGCCCCGGAAACGATCCGAGGCGCGGCGCGGAGCGCGTAACGTAGGCATAGCAGGTCATGTGACTAGTTCATAAAACTTTTCATTGGTTTATTTTACTTTTAGTTTCCTAATGATGGAACGCTTGATCATATGACGTAAAATAAACACTTTTCATTGGTTTAGAACATTTGTTTTTCCCAAATGATGAAAGTCCCACCTTTTTTCCTCACTCCGACTTTCATTTTTATGAGAGAAAGACCTGTTTTTGCTTGTTTAGTCATGGCATTTGTAGTAGCTGCAGCTGGTAGATCCCCACCACCACCACCACCACCAAGGAAGAGAGGACCAACTGCACAGGTCATCTTCCAACAAGAGGAGGAAGAAGAGGAAGACGAGGAACAGGAGCAAGGGACAAAGGTGTTTTTGAAAGAAAACCCAAGGACGTCCCATGTTAAAGAAAATTTTATTTGGCAATTTTTTTCTTTTCCTCCACATGAAAAAAAAGTAAATGCCAGGTACGTTACCTGCCTCATCTGCCACGATAAACTCTCCAGAGGGACCGAAAAAAAATATAGTTATGGTAATCATACCATGTATCGACACATGGAGAGGTGGCACCCGATTAATTATAGTGCTGCACAAATTCGAGATTTGGTAGATAACCCCCGACCTGCCAATACATCCACCAATGAACTAGCAATAACTGAATCAGAGGCAAGGGAAACGGTCCCAAATCTACAAAAGAACTTTGGGCAGATGAAAATGACATGTATAGGTTGTGGCAAATTAATTTCATGTGGAGAGAGGAGTGTTACTCTAATAAATAGAGCATATGAACATCATCAATGTCCAAAACGTCCAAGAAAGTAAATTTTCTTTTTTTTTTGTTGCTCCTGTTGAGCCCTTTGTAGTGAATCATTTTTGTTCCCCCTTCCTCCAAAAAAACACAAAAAAAATATAAAACAACAAAAATAATTAAAAAAAAGTTCTTTTCAGAACTACCTTCCCTTTTTAAAAAAGTTGCTAGAATGAACGGTATTTTCGTCCGTTACCGACCAGTTTACAAAATTTGACATATAGGGGGCAATATATTACCGAATCGGTAAAATTACCGAATCGGTAACTTTACCGATTCGGTAAAATAAAACATCGGTAAATATACCGATTTGAAGCCACCCATATGTAGGTGAGACTCTTCAGAGTCCCAGGAGCCTTTACGAATCGGTATTTTACCATCAAAACCAATTTGATGGTAAAATACCGATTCTGGTGTGCATGCATTTGATTTCAAAAAACGTTTTTAAACATTTTATGTAAAACAATTATATACGCACATTCATGGAGAACTGACTTAAAATGCCCTAATACACATGAAAACTTTTTTAAGGTACTTGCACCTTTTTTTCAATAACTTTTAACATGGCTATGTAACTCAAACAATCAAAATCAAAAGTTTTTCTAGCACACATGGGGGCGTATTTACAAGGGCCTTGCACCACGAGGAAAGTGACTACAAATGACCAGACACACATGGGGACGTATTTACAAGGCCCTTGAACCAGGGGGAAGTGACTTGAAATGGCTAAGCACACATAGGAGAGTATTTACAATGCCTGTGCAACACTTATGCATCATTTTTTACATATACACCGTAGAGCAGCATGGGGCAATAACAACACAGATGCATCATACATCTGTTCCGCAAAAGCGACGCATTGCAGGAGTCACATCACAAGTAAATAAATTCTCATAATTTTTTAAAGCATGCCTTTTCCTTAAAAACGATTTTCTGATCATAATTTGAAAACACAGCACAGCTCCTATGTACATACACACCTTGTCATACACGGAACCGGGCCCGGGAAGAGCTGCACTCACTTGCTGCTCCATGAAAACGCCGCACACGGCTCACGACACTAACCAATTGGGAACCGCACCAGGTTTTCCTGTTACTAAATGGATATGGCACACTTCTAACCATAGAAGTTTCGAAAGTTTGATGAGAAATATCGAGTGATTTCCGAGCCCGTCCTTGAAAGTATATGCTGTCTAAACAGATATACTAGGATTTTCACCGCTTCTGGACGCACTCACACCAGTGCTACCAGGGAAGGCCCGGCTGGGTTGGAATTATCACCAGCTAAGCGACCTTCGGATGTTGACACGGCCGTCTAGCCCTGATGAATCGCGAAGGCGATGAAACACGTGTCGGCTGGCTGTAATCTTCATTAAAGACACCAAGATTTACTCATCTTGTGAACGTGTTAAATTTCTGTCATTTTGTGCTTTGGAACATGCTTGTATATTGTCACTGTACAGAACGTCTTTACTTTATAGAGTGCTACGGCAAACCGTTTACTTATTAGGAGTAGTTCCTTACTCACAGGAGTGGTTTGGGTTTGTCCACTCGCCGTTTAGCACCTAAGAAACTCTTGTTGTTTGGAACTGTATGCGTTTAAACAGGCAGTGCACCCCTTTTACTGTTCAAAAACCTTCGTTCTTCTAGTACATACACACCTTGTCAGTACTAATACTTTACATTATCTACAATTACAATTGATAAAAAAATGCAAAATCGTCTTTGAAAGCATAATGCAAACACTTGACGCAAAACATCATTTTAAATACACAGCTGGCTTTCTTATTTACGCAAAAAAGCATACTAGTCTTTATCTAAAATATAGAAACCATAACTCACCTTTACAAATTCTTTTTGAATTTCAAAACAGTCTCAGAAACACACCAATTTTTCTTTAGCAGAATTAAAGGTATGCACTCCAGAGGCTGGAACCAACAAAGGCACTGAAACGCTGATATTCATCACACATATCTCTCATGTCAGCCAATCAAAACTCTTCCCTCACTATTTTCAAATCAACACCCTTCCCCCCTCTGCCCTTTCTGCCCTTTTTCCATAGCAACTACCGCCTGCCAGACCTCTCATGTTTACAAGTTCACACAACAATGTTTCAAATGAACTCTGAAATCTCAGTACACCTGCTAATCCACTGCAATGTTTCATAACAACATTTTTAAATAACCGTTCAAATTACATCTTTCAAAGAACACATCCATGCACCCTAACTTTCTGTTTTCAGCAATGGAAATACACCAATCACTACTAATGAATCATTTGCACTCAAACTCCACAGTTTTTTTCATTACAAACTTCACTATTTCAACTGCCATTTCATTCCCACACTTCATCTGACTGCAGCAAAAACTCCTCTAGCCATGTTTTCAGTCTGGATTCTTGGACATAGCTACATCCACTGGGCTCACAGGTATGCTGATAACAGAAATTTACACAACCTCAATTTACAAAATGTAGAAATCAAATGGATTGGCCGAAGAGGATTGAAATGTCACCAATTGATACCATTGGTGAAAACCTTTTTACATTTGCCAAACCCTGACCTCATAATAGTGCACTGTGGAGGAAATGATTTGGGCACTTTGACTGGGGTAGGTCTGGAAATGCTCCTAAAAGACACCTTTGAGCAATTGATGACACTTTTTCCTCAAACTGCCTTGGTATATTCCAATATATGCCAAAGACAAAAATGGAGGTGGTCCAATCAATTTTGTCCACAAATTGAGAAATCGAGGAAGCATGTAAATAAGTCTGTTTCAGCTTACATGAGAGACCATGGAATGGGTGCTATCTACAACAATAACTTGCGTTACTACATGCAAGATATCTACAGAGGAGATGGCGTGCATTTCTCAGATGAGGGGAACAGAGTTTTCATACTAAATTTAAGAATGTGTATTGGTTCCTACTTATAAGTACCTAGAACTTACACAGAACCCAAAAGCTCTTTTCAGAGCTACCTTAAATTTATTTACTCTTTTGAAATTTCGAATGTACCTTTTTTCACTAATTTTCACTTATGTTCGCTTCCCGGTTCGCTACCCAGTTCGCGTACCGGCAGCTCACCGCGCGAAAAATTCAATTTTTTTTCTCGACATACATGAGCCTCCTCAGCCACCCTCAGAAAACATAGGGGGTCAGGATACGTCTAAAGTACCCCCTTCTACCCATTCTGAACATTATTTACCCTCCATCTTGTATCTCAATTCTACCGAAACACAAAATGGAGGACTCCCGTAACGCTGCAGGTTCGCGTACCGGGACACGCACTGACAAGCACTCGCTCAAAAAAGGTGGGAAAGTAATTTACATAAAAAACCACTGGAGACACTTTCACAAATTAAACATTAGCTCATACTACATACCAATCCCTACTATTTTCACAAATTTCGTAGGAATTCCATTTAGCCATTTAGCGTGTAGAACTCTCTAAAATCCCTGAGGTAAATTACTTCACAAAACATATCGGAAGTGTTGGAATTGACAACCAATTAAAATATTACTTTCAATTTCTACTATTATATCATGACATTTGATTGGTTATGTACCTGAATATATATATAAAGAAAGAGAGAGAAACACAGCCATTTTGACTACTACTTCTTGAAGTGCATATCCACTACATTTCAACTGATAACTTCAAGTTGTATTTAAAAAGTAAGATATTATTTTAAAAACTGAAGTATGTTCTGTACTGTAAGCTAATTAGGAAAACATTTTCTAATAGTTATATTCTATCACTCTGTAATACTTAAAGAATAAAATAGACTTCTCTGTTTTAGTTATGGATGGAGTTAGACTTGTCTTGTATAATTCAGAATTGACTAAGAGTTTATTTGATAATTTTCTTCATATTTCTACTTCCAGTTTGATACCATACACTGCCCAACGAAAAAATCACTGTTTAAATAACCAAACTACCTGTCTGTACTTAAACCCAACAGTGCCCTATCTGTACTGATATGTCTTTTAAAAATTCATTTTTCAGCATACAAAATGGAAGGACAACAGGAAAATAACTTGAAAATTGAAGCAGGAACAAAAAAAGAGTCAGAAATTGACCATGAATTCAATGACGATTCACGGAACAATGAACTTCTGCAATGTGTGGAAGCAGTAGATTTCCTACTGGAAAATGAAAAATAAAATGATAATGATTTTTTAGAATTTCTTTTTAATTTTGAAAAAGAATCAGAATAATAAATTTTTATTTCATAATTCAAAAATTGTTTGACACATTATTCATTTTTATATGTATATTGTAAACTAGTAGCAAATTGATTATAACGTGAAGTCAGACTTTAAATATACTGTGCAACTTTTTTGTGTTACATACTAAGTTTACTCATAGTTACTTCCTTTCTTCCACTATATTATCTACAATGTGTATTTAACATCTCTTTATCATCTCCTGCCTCCATGTTGTTTCGGCTTTCCAGACAGACTATGGTATGAATTCCATATACCACAATAACTTCTGTAACAACATGCAAGATATCTACAAAGGAGACGGCGTTTATTGATTTTTAGACTCTGCATTGGTACCTACATGTTGCTACGTAAATAAAAATAAACAAAAAAAACAACAAAACGAACAATCAATAAACATACAATAAGTTAAAAGTCAATCATTCTTGTTTCCTTATAGTACGCTCCCCAGACCCCTTTCCGGCGCACCCCACGAAAAAAAACGATTTTTATTTTTTTTATTTTTTGGCCCTGCGGGGCCCTTTTAAAGCCTCCACATCAAACATAAGGGGTCAGGGAGGATCTACTATGCCCCCTTATGGTCATTTGCCCCTTCGTTTTGGCCTCCTCTTGTCTCTCGATCCTACCGAGAGACAAGATGGCGGCCGCTACGGACTGTTTAGAATGTTGACAGACACCGGAGAGCCAATCAGCTTCGCTTCGCAAAGCTCCGTTACGCGAAAAGTACGCGAACTGGTGCGCTATCCGGGACGCTGTCACAGCTATATCTGTTTTTTAAAAAGTTAATTTCTCAAAATCCACTGGAGCACATATATTGAGACCCAGCAAAGGCACATCGGGCTAACAGTCCCTACAATTTTGCCAAGTTTCCTGCAAATCCATTCAGCCGTTCGAGCTAAAAGTGAGGACAAACGCCCTATGGAAAAATGAATGGGAAAAACGCATTTTGGGACCCCCCTTTTTTCTCGGCCCCCCCTTGACGAAACCCCCCCCAATTTTCAGGGACTGCTCAGAAACAGAATGTGCCATTTTCCTGAAAATGTCAGCCGATTCCGTCCACAAACGCCAAAGTTATTAGACATAGAATTTTCAAAAGTTCCATAGAGAAAAAATCCTAACTATATATACCTACTGGCGACCGCCAGTAGGTAATATATATATATGTTTTTTGTTTTTTTGGCTGGACAGGATCGTACTTTGGTCACGATATATTGACGATCTTTTTATTATAAGGAGAGGCGATCAACCCCCGGCAGAGGAGTATATCGCATCTCTAAATAATATTGACTTAAACCTGATATTTACAGTGAATATCAGCAATAGTACGGTCAATTATCTGGACCTACAGGTCTACATTGAAAATAATACCTTACTAACCCGTCTTTTCAGAAAGCCGACTGCGGGCAATGCAGTCTTTTTGGGGAGGATTTTACAATGGGTGGATGACAACCACATACTGTCTGATATGCAAGCGGGGTTTCGTTCAGGAACCGGAACCATTGAACAAGTGTTTAGGCTCATGTTATTGTACTGGAAGGTGGTGGAGCTAGGCAAAGGCAGTCTCTACTTGGCCTTCATAGATCTGAAGACTGCCTTTGACCTGGTTCCTAGGGAGGAACTCTGGAGGGTGTTGTATGGCCTAGGGATGCCCCCATACATCTTAGACCTCCTTATTAAATTGCACAATGCCAACTATGCCCAGGTTAGATGGGGCTGAATGGGGAAAAGACCGATAAGATCAGGGTTGAGAGGGGAGTGCGGCAGGGCTGTGTTCTAGCTCCCACCCTATTCTCCCTCTATGTTAATGGGGTGGTAGAGCACCTGCTCGGCGAACCAGCAGATGCCCCCACATTGGGAGGCGTAAAAATTCCAACCTTGCTGTTCGCCGACGACACCCTCCTCATCTCGAAAACTCCCCAAGGCCTCCAGAAACTCCTGAACCGCTTCCAGGACTTTTGCACTATCAGAGGATTAGTTATCAATGTGGACAAAACAAAGTATCTAATCATGCACCCCCCCGCAAACTTGGCCGTCCCCCCATTTTGAACTCTATCCCCCTCGAAAGAGTGGCAGAATTCGACTACTTGGGAATCCGCCTGAGCGACGCTATGAGTTGGACCGCCCACATCAATAAAATGACAGTCAGTCATAAAAGGGTGGGGGGGGCCCTCCTCAAGGAATACAGCAATTCAACAAAACATTGTGTAGCCCCGTTAATAGACATTTATAAAGCTCGAGCTGTATCCGCGTCACTTTACGGAGCCGAACTGTGGGACCTAGGCAATATGGACTCTCTAAGTAAGGCAGAGAACAAATTTATCAAGGACCTCCTTGCCATTCCGACGAGTACTCCAACAGTCCCGGTTTTAATGGATGTAGGCTGCAAAGAAATTAGGGACCAGGCTCGCCTTTGCCCTCTCTTGCTTTGGACTCGCTTGTGGAGGGTTCCGGAACTAAAATCCTATGCAGACGGGTTAGCCGAGGTGATGCGCTCGGATGGCTGGCAGAAGATCAAATGGCTTAGGGACATCAAACATTTGCTAGGGGATATAGGCTTGGGGTCCTGCTGGACCAATCACTCAGCTCCCCCAAAGGAGTCCCTAAAAAAACTATATTGGGAATGGGTCTCCTTGAAGTGCATCAGTAATCAGCGTCACTGCAATGCCACCGCAGCATATTTGAAAATAAAAGACGTTGTCTTCTTTGAGCCCTATATGGATCTCATCACCGTCGCCATGGACCGGACTCTATACATCAAATTCCGACTAGGAACCCTACCCCTTGCCGATTTCTGCTCCAGGTGGAATAAGTCCCAGCCAGCATCACGTCATTGCGCCCTATGCTCTGACAAACCTGAAACTGTGCCACACTTTCTTTTTGAATGTCCGGACTACGCGCGCCCTAGGTCACGCTGGCTTAAACCAATTTGCAGAGAACTGGGCACTCGACAATACTTGGTCGCCCTCCGGATTTTACTAACTAACACAGCCCCTCCCATTGTCTGCGCCGTATCCGAGTTTTTAAAATGGGCTTGGTTGATTCGACTAAAAAGATTGTCTATATCAATTTAATTCATTTTTTACTTAATTTATTCTGAGCAATTGTGTTTTTACTCTTTTATTCCATATGTACAGTCACATTCATGATATGCTGTTTTATATCCTTTTGTAATGCTTTTATGATATATGCATATCGAAATAAAGCAATCAACCAACCAACCGTAATGATTTCCAGGCTGGTTCCGCAGGAGCGTCAGGAATCCGGAGAATAATCCTCAGCCTTCCCCTACGGCCTTTCGACTCTATCAGACTCTAGAGTATCGAATGGCTCGCCACGGGAAAACAGGGAAACAAAGCAAGGAAAGGTTGGGAAAGACAATAGGTCTTGCCAGTGGACTTCAGAATGGACGCTTGGTAAAAAGGCAGGCTGTAAGGGAAGGAATATATTACTAGCTATACTTGATAACAACACCATGTATATGCACTATATACATATGAACATCACCTACCACAACTAAACGTCTGGACCTTGGGATATTGCTGAGGGGTAGAATAAGGTGCTCGTGTTCTTTGCACAACAAGACAAAAGACAATAAAAACTCTATCCCACTATACGCTAGCATGTGAAAGTAAATGATATATAAATCTCACTCTGCTATTCTCTGGAGAAAACTGAAAGAACATCCAATTCTTCTTCAAGGCTGGATACGTGTGTGCGAGCCTCTACCTTGTAGTATGTACAGGGTCATCTGCCATGATAATCACAATTAGTTATCCACTCTCGTAACCCCCCCAATATGTGGTAAGAAAGGCAGCGCAAGGCGCTGTTACCGTGATTCTTTGTAGCTGAGCCTCGAAATCACACCACACTCTGGTCCACGCAAGTGCCCCAAAATAAATGAAGAATAATGCCAAAGGGAAGGATGGTGTGGGGACACACACAACAGGAGTCAGCTTTGGTCGGGAATCAATTTAATGATACTCTTAGCAGTGCCAGGCCGGATGGTGGGGAAGGACCCGGCCGCCGGGCGGAGCACCAGGAGAGGGAGAGAAGGGACTGGTTGCACCCCTGATGCACTTAGCAGTGCCCAGCCGGAAGGCGGGGATAAACCCGGCCACCGGGCGGAGCACCAGGAGTAGGGGATAATGAATTGGCTGTACCCGGCCGGATGGCGGAGAAAGACCCGGCCGCCGGGCAGAGTACAAGGAGATTAGGAAATCGGCAAAGAGAACAAACACGGACTGAATCAACCGTGTTAGTGGTCATGCACGAACAACACAGAATACACTGACTCCAAGGTAGAGAATGTCAGTGCAACGGTGTGACAGAAAGTACGACCCTAATAGAGCAACCGAACTAAACACACTCACGGAGGAGGCAGGAAACAAACAGGAAACAAACAACCAACGGGAAACCGGAAGTCAGGCAAAACGAACTGGGACAGAAAACTCAGAAGTAAGGGCTAGACGCTAGAACGCAAAGCAGCGTTCCGTTGGTGTAATGCGTCTTATATAGTGCCATGCACTTAAAGCTACAGCTCGAGTGGGACATCGGGGAATGACAATCACATAACACGCATCACAGAAGGTAGGTATCTTTCAACCATTTTTTGGACATTTTTTGACAAATTTTTGTTATTTTTAAAGTGACAGGTGCTCACAAGTTGCAAGGTTAAACAATGAACATAGAAAAAAGATTTCATATTGTGGCTCGGATTTTACACTGAGTTTGTAACATATACATATACAAACGTTGGTTTAAATACCAAAATACTGCGTTGAAAACTGTACATACTAAATATGAAATCTTAAAATCTTGGCAGTACTATGATGTTGTAAAACAAATAAAATCAGATTGGTATTAAAAATGATTTTCTTGATGCTATAGGTTAAGCTTGTCTCGGATTGAATACCCCAATGTTTCAATTTTCCCCATGTTTGATGATGTGCATTAGTTGTTTGCTCTTGTGCTCCTATTGAACTATCTTGTTACTCTTCCTATCAAGTATTATAGACATGTGTAAAGTTCCTCAGTCGCGTTCAGAACCCCCAGATGTTTGGTATTGAGGTCTAAAATATAATGCATTTCCAGTTGTCTGAGGCTTTTTTCCCTATCACCTCCTCTTTTGTTAGGGGAATGGAATCTGTCAGGAAGTATTTTAGATCTTTTAGCTCCCCATCATATACCTCATCGAAATACCGACCCACAGGATATGATTGGTCTCTATTTTTTATTGCACTCATGTGTCCCTGCAATATGGTACTACCCACATAGCGTAGGCCGCAAGGGCACTCCAGCAGATAGACCACACAGTCAGATCTGCAAGTTAATGCCTTGTTAATAGGCTTTTCTTGTTCACTAAAGGGTGTTTTACATGAGGTTCTATTTGTCCCATCTTGTCAGGCCTTACATGTCTTACATCTAAAGAACCCCTTTCTTTGGCAAAGCCATATACCCTTGGTTTGGCCACCTGGATTATTTTGGACCAGGGTGTCTTTCATGGATGGTGCCCTCCTGTATGGTATGGCTGGTCTATTTGGAAGGAGATGGCCAGGGCCGGGCTGGGAACCACAACCGGTCCTGGCAAAGTGCTCGGCCGCCCCGCCCCTCTCCACACTCCGGGGGTTGGAGGTTCCTCGGAGCTCCTTGCAGGAGCTGGTTTTTGGCCGATTTTGTTACAGGGCCGATTTTGCAGCTATGCTGCAAAAGCGGCCCTGTAACAAAAACGGCCCCCAGGGGCCCAAAACCGGCCCCCACCCGTGCGGCGCACTGGGGTATTGCCCCCGGGGGATATATATGCGATAAGTCGTCACCACCAACTGCTTTTCCGCACAGAAAAATGACGAAGAGCAGACCCAAAGTTTCTGGTGCAAACTTTAAAGTGCCTTTATTTTGTCCAGCATGTCCGCCATAACGAGTTTAGCTTCCCTGCAAAGCTTGATCACATGACATGTTGTGAGTGATCAGGAATGCTATTTAAAGTGCTAGTGCATTAGAGTAAATCACGTTCAGTGCATTACAGGCATAGATATGGAAAAGATACTATAAATGCAAGTAACTACTAGTGATACATGAATCTTAAATATCCATGGGGCAAAAAGCCTACCTTTTTCCGACACTGCCAAGAGTCACATCATTCAGAAGTGCAGCGGGGGCCATTTCCACGTGCCAGCACCACCGGACGCCACCAGCACCTGCGCCACCTCCCCGGTACTGCAATTCCCGGTATCCTCAGCGGCGGCGCGCACAAGTGACGTGCCAGGAGGCGCATTTAAACGCTTAGCCCTCGGTGGAGCGGGGGGAGCCTACCATTTGCCGACACACTGCCAAGAGTCACATCATTCAGAAGTGCAGCGGGGGCCATTTCCTCGTGCCAGCACCACTGGACGCCACCAGCACCTGCGCCGCCGCACCGGGACTGCAATTCCCGGTATCTTCAGCGGTGGCGCACACAAGTGACGCGCCAGGAGGCGCATTTAAATGCTTAGCCCTCCGCGTCGCGGGACGCGAACGGTTCTCGCCGGGCGAAGCCCGGGCCAAGGGTGGGCCTGTTTAAGCCTGTTCAAAACCGGACAAGAACGGGACGGGCCACCCCCCCTTACATCGACAAGGTCAGTGGGCCCACGCTTATATATACCTTCTTAAACTAATTTTGTTGGATTGATTGGGCTCCGAAATATAATTCGTACTTTTAGGACTGATAGCAAGCCGGATTATTATGGCTACATCGCCAGAGGCAGGAGTGATTAGCAGGAGAAGTACAGGCGGAACACTAATGGGCACACTAGACAATTTTTTAATAAGAGTGTCAAGTGCTCTGGCTGAAGATATTGAACTGACTGAAAAAAGTCTATCTCTCGACACCCTCCTAGATAAGCGATCATCCATGGGTAGTCTGGCAAGGGCAAGGTCACGTGTCCCCCAAGAGATTTATACCGAAGACACAGTGTCTTCCACAGAAGCAGATGGGATAATTGATATTTCACAGTCAGTGGGGCCTGCTGTAGTATTACAGGACAAAAAGGGGGATTTTTACCTATGCCTCTAGTGCTAATTGAAACAATTGATGCATGAAAAAAGGATAAACCCAACTTTATTAGTTTATCCTGACACTTGATTTATGTTGTTTTCTTTTCTGATGATTTATAAAACTGATTGCATTTACAGCAAGAGAAAGAACATCCTCAACTTCACATTATGCCATGCAGAAATGTTGAAACACAAAAAATTCAATATTTACAGTGAACATGTGAAAATAAACATATTTAAATACAGGACAAAAAATGCTCTCAAATTTCAAAAAAACAATCAATATCATCAAATCATTCAACAGTTGCCAAGAAACAGTACAAAAAACTGCGATTGACAAATGAATTCACAGTGGGTAAAAAGGACTTTCTGATACCACCCATGTCCCCGTTAAAGTGTTATTCTATTTAAATTTGTCTTACACAGGGAATAAACAAATGCCATTGGCATATTCTCTATAATGAATAAATGGATGCCGACGCGTTTCGAGTCTCAATATCTGAATCACAGGACTCTCATCAGGGCAGGATAAGTCGTATCCATGGGAACTGTTTACAAAAGAAAAAGGGAGGAATACTTTTTAGAAAATGAGCCTCCATCCAATCAGGATTACTTCCAAAAGATGCATCCAAAGATGCAGCATACCTTAAAAGACCAAGGATGCACTGGTCTTATTGGAATGTCATCAAATGCCGTGGGAGTCACACTGCAATAGAGTGAAATGCAAATGAGGGCTCTGCGTTAAAAGTGAGGGCCGCATCCAACTTGTGGGCAAAGAGGGAATCTAAGGAATTTACCTTTATTCTTTTGAGTCTGGTAATCCGTTGAAAAACCGAATCGATTTAACTCCCAATGTCGAGTGTTGTTTACATATCTGGAAAAACAATGGAACGGCGTGTGAATCAAGGAGCCGGTCGAGACCTTCAATGACCTGTTTTAGCGCGACGGGGACAGCAATGGGGGAAAGAACTTACTTGTCAAAGAACGTCTGGGGAGCGGAAATGGATGCCGCTGTTCGTTAAATTACCAGGTTGTGTGTCCTATAACAAGGAGGGGAAAGATCACTAACGTGCCCCTTGGTTTCAGAAAAATAATTGGATGTACCCAACAAACGGGTTGCGAGTCTCACCGTTAATGTTGGCGCTTTCTGCGATGTCAATTTCTATTGTCCGCGGCTTCTTGCAAACAGCAGGAGCAGTACATGCGCGTTTGTAATCAATATCAGTTTCCCGGTCACGTGGTGTTGTGTGGGCCAATCCGGCCTGTTGGGGGCATAAATGAACATTACATTGTATTCTGGGAGACGTAGTGTTAAACATATGCATCAGAATTCGACATGGGAGTTTTTGGGTGAGAGAAGTGTGCATAGATGTTATGCCCTATTAACTTCATTCAAGCAATTCAGACCTTTGTTCACACTGTCGAATTTCATAATAAGATACGCCTCTTTGCGCAGTAGTGCAGCCTCAACATTTGGCGATTAATGTTTAGGATCAACCCATGTTAGTACTGTCCACTTGAAATCATTTTCGCCATGATTGTTACTCAAGAAATGTTCAACCATAGGCGCAGATGAAACTATTTTCTTTATTCTTGAACGGTGTTGTGTGATCCGTACATTAATGGGTTGGCAAGTTTTGCCAATGTACACTCTATTGCAGGGACATACCACGGCATAGACCACATTCTTAGTCTTGCAATTCGTAAACATCTCATGTTTCCATTTGACCCCGTCATGGTCAAACACGTTGCCTTCTAATGTTGTAGAACAGGATACACAATTGCCAAATTTGTGGTGCCCACATATAGGTTTTAACTTCCATTGTGCTATCAAGTCGCTCTTCTGTTTGGGGATGTGACTATCTGCTTTTATCAATTGTTGGCCTATGCTTGTGTTTTTCCGCATAGCGAAAATAGGTCTCTGTAAAGGATGTTCCAAAGTTTCCAATAGGTGCCAGTTTTTTAAAATGATGCGTTTAAATTGGTTCGTGTGCGAACCGAAAGTTGTTACACAAACCAATTTATCTAGCTGACTCTTTTCTTTAATCTGGAGAAGATTTTCCCTTGGGGTGAATCTGGCCCGTTTCTTGGAATGCTTTCAAAGTTTTTTTGGGTACCCTCTTTTAGCCATTTCAGCACAAAACAATGTCGAGTGAGACTCAAAATCTTTCACATCCGTGCAGTTGTGTCTTATTCTTAACAGTTGTCCATAAGGGAGATTTTCTTTCAAACACTGTGGGAGTGAGCTTTTGTAATGGAGAATGGTGTTACGATCTGTTTCTTTTTTGTGTATAGTGGTTGTCAGAATGTCTTCACGGGTGCCTACTGTGATGTCACGGAAGGTCATTTTGCTTTGACTGGATTCCATCGAGAATTTAATATCATTGTGTCTGGAATTTAGCCACTCATGGAAGATTTCGAGCTCGGTCTGTCTCCCCTGCCACAGGAGCCAGACGTCGTCGATGTATCTTAGCCATTGGTTTATGTTGCCGGAGAATGGGTTGTTATTGTATATGAATCTTTCTTCATATTGTGCCATATATAGCACCGCCATCTCCGGCGCGTAGGGACAGCCCATGGCAATGCCTTTGATATGGACAAAAAACGCATTCTCAAACTTGAAATAATTGCTGCGTAAAGTTATTTCCGCCAATGATAGAATCAATGAGGTGGGTACCTTATGGGGTCTATCGCGTTGGTCTAGATATATTTCTAACACATGTAAAGCCTCATCCTGAGGGATTTGGGTGTAGAGTGAGGCGACATCTAGTGTCACCATCATCTGTGTTGCCTCATCGAATGACTGCCCTTCGATTTTAGTGATGAAATCAGTAGTATCCCTGAGGTATGACTTGACCTGCAATAAAAACGGTTTTAAGAAAAAACCAATATATTTAGAGAATGGCTCTAATGCAGAGTCACAGCCCGACACAATAGGTCGACCCGGTGGTACCTGGTCATTTTTGTGAATTTTTGGCAGGAAATAAAGAACTGGCGTTCTTGGCGATTTTTTGTTCAAATATTCAAATTCTTTAGGGCCTAAAAAGCCTTCATCCAGCCCTACTTTAGTGATTCTTGCAATCTTATCATGGATTGCGAACACGGGGTCCTCCTTTACTGGTCTGTACCACTCCGGATTATTGACATGTGTTGTGCCTTCTTCAAGATACATGGTGCGGGCCATATCACCACTGCCCCGCCCTCGTCCGCCTGTTTTATTAAAATAGATGTATCTGCATTCAGATCCCGAATGGCAGATGTTAAGCCTTTGTTGATGTTGTTCTGTACAAAGCTTTTTTTCTTTTCAAGTTTGGTGAGAGATGATAGGACAGCTTGCTCAAAGGCAAAAACTTGCTTAGGGATATTTTGAGTGGGAGTGAACCTGGATTTGACCCTTAATCCAGTGGTTTCCTGGCTTGACATCACTTCAGTGCCCGCGAAGAAGACCGCGGTGCTAAATATGGCACAATATGAGGAAAGATTCATATACAATAACAAACCATTCTCCGGCAACATAAACCAATGGCTAAGATAAATCGACGACGTCTGGCTCCTGTGGAAGGGGAGTCAGACCGAGCTCGAAATCTTCCATGAGTGGCTAAATTCCAGACACAATGATATTAAATTCTCGATGGAATCCAGTCAAAGCAAAATGACCTTCCTTGACATCACAGTAGGCACCCGCGAAGACATTCTGACAACCACTATATACAAAAAAGAAACAGATCGTAACACCATTCTCCATTACAAAAGCTCACACCCACAGTGTTTGAAAGAAAATCTCCCTAATGGACAACTGTTAAGAATAAGACGCAACTGCACGGATGTGAAAGATTTTGAGTCTCACGCGACATTGTTTTGTGCCGAAATGGCTAAAAGAGGGTACCCAAAAAAACTTTTAAAGCATTCCAAGAAACGGGCCAGATTCACCCCAAGGGAAAATCTTCTCCAGATTAAAGAAAAGAGTCAGCTAGATAAATTGGTTTGTGTAACAACTTTTGGTTCGCACACGAACCAATTTAAATGCATCATTTTAAAAAACTGGCACCTATTGGAAACTTTGGAACATCCTTATCAGAGACCTTTTTTCGCTATGCGGAAAAACACAAGCATAGGCCAACAATTGATAAAAGCAGATAGTCACATCCCCAAACAGAAGAGCGACTTGATAGCACAATGGAAGTTAAAACCTATATGTGGGCACCACAAATTTGGCAATTGTGTATCCTGTTCTACGACATTAGAAGGCAACGTGTTTGACCAGGACGGGATCAAATAGAAACATGAGATGTTTACGAATTGCAAGACTAAGAATGTGGTCTATGCCGTGGTATGTCCCTGCAATAGAGTGTACATTGGCAAAACCTGCCAACCCATGAATGTACGGATCACAAAACACCGTTAAAGTATAAAGAAAAAAGTTTCATCTGCGCCTATGGTTCAACATTTCTTGAGTAACAATCATGGCGAAAATGATTTCAAGTGGACAGTACTAACATGGGTTGATCCTAAACATCAATCGCCAAATGTTGAGGCTGCACTACTGCGCAAAGAGGCGTATCTTATTTTGAAATTCGACAGTGTGAACAAAGGTCTGAATTGCTTGAGTGAAGTTAATAGGGCATAACATCTATGCACACTTCTCTCACCCCAAAACTCCCATGTCGAATTCTGATGCATATGTTTAACACTACATCTCCCAGAATACAATGTAATGTTCATTTATGCCCCCCAACAGGCCGGATTGGCCCACACAATACCACGTGACCGGGAAACTGATATTGATTACAAACGCGCATGCACGGCTCCTGCTGTTTGCAAGAAGCCGCGTACGATAGAAATTGACATCGCGGAACGCCACAACATTAACGGTGAGACTCACAACCCGTTTGTTGGGTACATCCAATTATTTTTCTGACACCAAGGGGCACGTTAGTGATCTTTCCCCTCCTTTCCATAGGACACACGACCTGGTAATTTAACGAACAGTGGCATCCATTTCCGCTCCCCAGATGTTCTTTGACAAGTAAGTTCTTTCCCCCATTGCTGTCCCCGTCGCGCTAAAACAGGTAATTGAAGGTCTCGACCGGCTCCTTGATTCACACGCCGTTTCATTGTTTTTCCAGATATGTAAACAACACTCGACATTGGGAGTTAAATCGATTCGGTTTTTCAATACATTACCAGACTCAATAGAATAAAGGTAAATTCCTTAGATTCCCTCTTTGCCCACAGGTTGGATGCGGCCCTCACTTTTAACGCAGAGCCCTCATTTGCATTTCACTCTATTGCAGTGTGACTCCCACGGCATTTGATGACATTACAATAAGACCCGTGCACCCTTGGACTTTTAAGGTATGCTGCATCTTTGGATGCATTTTATGGAAGTAATCCTCATTGGATGGAGGCTCATTTTCTAAAAAGTATTCCTCCCTTTTTTCTTTTGTAAACAGTTCCCATGGATATGACTTATCCTGCCCTGATGAGAGTCCTGTGATTCAGACATTGAGACTCGAAAGGCGTCGGCTTCCATTTATTCATTATAGAGAATATGCCAATGGCATTTGTTTATTCCCTGTGTAAGACAAATTTAAATAGAATAACACGTTAACAGGGACGTGGGCGGTATCAGAAAGTCCTTTTTACCCCCTGTGAATTCATTTGTCAATCGCAGTTTTTTGTACTGTTTCTTGGCAACTGTTGAATGATTTGATGATATTGATTGTTTTTTTGAAATTTGAGAGCACTTTTTGTCCTGTATTTAAATATGTTTATTTTCACATGTTCACTGTAAATATTGAATTTTTTGTGTTTCAACATTTCTGTATCGCATAATGTGAAGTTGATGATGTTCTTTCTCTTGCTGTAAATGCAATCAGTTTTATAATTCATCAGAAAAGAAAACGACATAAATCAAGTGTCAGGATAAACCAATAAAGTTGGGTTTATCCTTTTTTCATGCATCAATTGTTTCAATTAGCACTAGAGGCATAGGTAAAAATCCCCCTTTTTGGACTTTCAGGCCCAACCTACCCTCTTTCCCACCGGGCCAAACCCCTCCTTCTTTCTCAAGTAGTATTACAAGAAGCACAACCTATTGTTTCAAATACCAATCCCAACCTGAAAAGTTCTTCTAAGAGGCTGCCCTCATCTAACATAAAGACCAGGTCTGCCAAAAGTGCAAAAGCAGGAGTTGTTAAGTAACCACAAACTCCAGCATTAAAAAGGAAATGCACAGGGGTGCAATCACAAGGAATAGAAGGAAATGCAAAAAAACCAAGGGAGGGTGCGCCCAAGGAGTTTTCGCAACCAAGCACCTCAGTTTGTTCTAATACATTGGCATTAAATGAAGGGGCTAACCCACTGCGAAGAAAAGAAGGAGAAGTAACAGGAGAGTTGGATAAGTCTTTCTTGAACAAACTTGAAAGTACTGTCAAAAAAATAATACATCCATTTTATGACAGACTAGACCGTATTGAAACAAGATTGGTGTGTATGGAACTCTCACTTGTTGTTGTACAGCAAAGGGGGGGTAATAAGTGTAGTGATTCAAAACACACGCAGTCTAGTGCACCAGGCCAACCAGTCGGGGATGCAAACCTATATGAATCATCACTTCCTCAAGCATCCCGAAAAAGTTCTAATAACTTGATAGCAAATATCCCAATGGTACCGAGCGTTATTGGTCCTCCGATTGACTTAGCAGGGGCCCTCCAAAAAGCCTAGGCAGTTAGGAATAACACTGTGGAAGTAGGTAATCCCGCAGAGCCACCACACCAACCGACACAATCCCCCATAACCCAGACTGTACCTAGTTTGCAAATAATTGATCTCCTCCCAGAGTCAGCCCCTTACGTGGTAGTCCTAGTAGGGGTCCCTCCATTAGAAGAGAGGAAGAGGGAGTCATATATGGATTTAAAAAACAAGTGTATTTGTTGGCTTAATGCCAATCGGCCTTTGCCAATCAATATAAGCGCTGAGATATTGTTTGCCAGGAGAATTAATTGGGTGGGGAGAGGGGAGATGTCTGTCGGGGGACTGTATTATCATTAATTTTAGGGATAGGAGATGTGTTGAACACATTTGTAACTGGGCACAAAAAGATCTTACGTCACAAATACAACAACTCCCTCTTATGTATTTCTATACAACAGTACTGTTCCCACAATGGGGTAATTCCATAGGGCGACAAGGACCAAACCACCACACCCAACAGAACATGAGGCTACAAAATAGGTTTGATGCACTCTCAGGGCTGGAGGACTGTGATTGACAGCAAATAAAGAAAGGCTGTAATAGTGTGGGCATTACATCAGAAAGATTGGTAATCAAAAGTAACGCAGTACAAGGATCTCCTGTAGTGATAGGTTCAATACAGGTGAGTGAGTGGAATACCCTAGAACTACTGTCCTTGAACGTGGGGGGACTATCAGCCAAATTCCGAAATAGTGAGTGGTTGGAGTATGTAAAAAAATACAATGTCATTTGTGCCCAAGAAACTTGGGAAGCTAATCCAACTAATTTTAATTTGGAAGGGTACAAACTGTTTCGAACCCCGGCAGCCAGATCAAGGGTAGGTAGAGCAAAAGGGGGTCTCCTTTTATGGGTCAGTCTGATTCTAGATGGGACCTAGAAGGCTCTTAACTGGAAGTCAGATTGTATGCTAGCAGTATAGTTTAAAACTAGGGATCTTAATCTAATTATAGTTCATTTTTACAACGCAGAGGATGTCGAGTGGAAGAGTTGGTAGAACAACTTGGAATACAAAGAGAGAAGATGAAAGATGTGTTAGCTCCACTCATTTTAATTGCAGGGGATTTCAATTGTCATTTATGCCCTGAGTTGATACCTTTTACGGAAGACTGGTCTTCCTGTAATCTGGAGGAGGGAGCTAATTTTGATCACTCAATAGAGGGGCCCAAACTTAACACTGTGATGGCACATTTTGATTTGACACACTCTATGGATCTCATATCCCTCAACCGCAATGGTGGGGTTAATCCCACCTTTAAAGGAAGAGGGTGTAGTTCCTATATTGACTTTGTAATCATGTCACAGTTATTAAAAGACAGAATTCTAAGATTTAATATTAATTGTAGTGGCTTTAGTGACCACAATCCCCTTACATTGACAATGGTAGTGTCTCACGCAAATAAAGAGAAAAGGAGAAGTGATATAGATGTAATGGAGACGGTTACGGGCATGCTTCTACAAATCGTTAGTGACCAAGGGGAAACAGCATCTGGAGGTGTGTTTAGACCCTGAGATAAGTGGGTCCCCGGTGGTCGAGGCATTTGAGGAAATAGGGCGGCTAGTGGATAGCCTAATGCACTCGACAGGGAAAGGTAATGCATCAACTAACCCAAGATGGTTTGTTAGTTATATATGCAAACTTGGAATCCAGGTAAGAAGTCCACACAAGCCTGTAGTTCTGCAGCAGTGGTTTTAATGGTAATTTAACCCCTTCCATGCTCATGACAAGGTCAGCTCGTCATGAGGCAGGGTTGAGCTGTGCTTATGACGAGTTGACCTTGTCATGAAACTATAGTATTCAAGAATTTTCAGCACAGGAGGGGAAAACCCCCTAGCAGCCAAGGTGTTAAGCAGTCACTGGATAACGCATTTTGAACAACAAGTTGTTCTTGGTCACATATATATATATATATGCAAGAAAACTCCTTCCGTGAAAAAAGAGAATAGAGACCCTTGGGGAAATTTTGGGAGGCTTTATTGTGTCCATATGGCGGATGCATTTCTGGCTGGATGTTTCGCCGTCGTCAATATATATATATAGTTACTGAAAAAAACATTGTGTTATAGTTAGCTGAACATTTCACTCGTACAAAACTATAACTGGCGCCCCGCAATGCACTGCTGATGATGTCATATATTACATCATTCATGACTAAGTGTGGGCGCAAAATCCGTTCCGCTCGTGGATTTTCGGAAATTTCGCGATCCGCAAATAGCGCAAAATTGCCAAAAAATCCACCTGCGAGCAGATTTGCGGGGTTTTTTTTCAGTAGAGGGTGGCATCTTTTTGGTTAAATATGCAGGCAGGACTCATTCTGGCACGATGCTCCTGTCACAAAAATTAAACCTCAACAGGAAGCACTTACAGATATACTTAAAGCAAGTGCCCGAGTTGAAGCTTAAATTCAGACACGCATTATATCAGCCCAAACACTAGTGAGCATGGTCGAGACTAGGCAGTTGTGCTTCCTCCCCATATCTACCGCCTACAATTAGATGTAATCCTTGATGGAGGTCTTTGCATCCGCGAGTTTCTCGAGCGCAATCCCCGTGTACTTCCTGTGACCAGGAGGCTGCTTCCTTCTCATCTGCTGCTCTGATCGGTCGTTGACCCTTTGAACAAGAGGCATGTGAACTTGCATGGAAGCCCCGCCCATTTGGCCCCACACACACTAGGGTATGCAACGTCTTTGCGCCCTTTCCTCACAATGAAGGACAGCTCACTTGAGGGACCTCTGCGCCTTTCGGCGCGGTGGCAAAATTACAGACACACGTGGTCACTGGAGACAACTCTTCTGGCCCTTGACGCAGCTGTAGTGTAGCAAAAGCACTATACATTTACCCAACGAGGTAGCACTTACTGATTAGACAGTAGAAAGTACTCCAGTTGAGTAGAGGTATGGCACAACACAGTGGCATCTTCGTGGATAAATATGCAGGCAGGACTCATTCTGGCACTTTGCTCCTGTGCCCGAGTTGAAGCTCAAATTCAGTAACGTATTATAATCAGCCCAAACAAGTAGTGAGCATGGTCGAGACTAGGCATGTGTGTTTCCTCCCCATATCTACCGCCTACAATTAGATGTAATCCTTGATGGAGGTCTTTGCATCCACGAGTTTCTCGAGCGCAATCCCCATGTATTCCTGTGACCAGGAGGCTGCTTCCTTCTCATCTGCTGCTCTGATCGGTCTCTGACCCTTTATTAACAAGAGGCATGGAAGCCCCGCCCATTTGGCCCCGCCACACACACACTAGGGTACAAAACATCACAATATTGCAAATGGCAAAAAAATCTGCGAGTTTGCGGGAAAATCCGCAAATTTTTTGCCATTTCGCGTGAATTCGCAGACCGTGGATCCGCAAAATTCACCCATACTTATTCATGCATGGTCAGTCACATCACTGATGACATCTCAAATGACATCACTGATGACATCATCCAGTCAATGTGGTTTTGTTTGAAATTTAAATATCTATTATATATATATATATATATTCACTGAAAAAACCATAGGTTATAGACCATATATAGTTAGGAATTAGCATTTACAAAACCTTGAAAATTCACTGAAAAAACCATAGGTTATAGACCATATATAGTTAGGGATTAGCATTTACAAAACCTTAATTTACTCGCACAAAACCATTGAAATTTGCATATATAGTTAGTTGCACTGACTATATATCGCGCACCCGCAATCCACTGCTGATGATGTCACATATTATATCATTCATGACATGGTCAGTGACATCACTGATGACATCACTGATGACATCTCAAATGACATCACTGATGACATCACTGATAACAACATCCAGTGACTGTATGTTTCTGTAAAGTTAAAATATGTCTTACATATTGAAGAATGAGTGGATGTATAAGTGTCTGGATGAAGGATTTAGTAGGTGCATGACTGACTGTATGAGTGAGTGATTAAATGTGTCTCACTGAGTGCATGGGTTAGTGACTAAACTATCTTAATTTGTGCATCATTATATCAGTAGCTATATGAGTAACTATATGGGTTATTGATTGGTTGCCCAAGTATTTGTATGGGATACTGAGTGTGTGTGTGGGTGGCTGGGAGGTGTATGACTCTGTGCATAGATGTGTGAGCAGTTGATTCACTAGATGTATGGGTTCAAAAGTGCATGTGGAAACAGCTGTATGGGCGGTTGACTGTGTGCATGAGTGTATTGGTGAGTGAATGGATATCTCAGTGCTACATGTCAAAGTAAGTACATATGTAAAACACAGTACATGTGAGAGTTGACATATATAAAAATCTGTGCATAAGAGCCAGTGAATGTGTGAGTGGCTGTATGGATCATTGTGAACTTGTATCAGGGATTGTATAAGAGAGTAAATATGTGTTAGTATATGTTTGAATAAGTAAGGTGTGTATAACTGTATAGTTGAGGAAATAGAGGTGTGATTGATTCTTTGCATGACTGACTAGGTGTGTGAGTAACTCCATGGGTGAGTGACAGTCTGTGAGTGTCTGTTTACACTGAGTGTATCTAAGGTTATATTAGAGTCTGAAGAGGTTCATCGTATTATCACATGAATGATGTCATCAGTGATGTGATCAGTAATGTCAAATGAGATGTCATCAGTGATGTCATTTGAGATGTCATCAGTGATGTCATCAGTGATGTCATCAGTGATGTCATTTGAGATGTCATCAGTGATGTCATCAGTGATGTCATTTGAGATGTCATCAGTGATGTCATCAGTGATGTCACTGACCATGTCATGAATTATGTAATATGTGACATCATCAGCAGTGGATTGCGGGTGCCGATATATAGTTAGTGCAACTAACTATATATGCGAATTTCAATGGTTTTGTGCGAGTAAATTAAGGTTTTGTAAATGCTAATCCCTAACTATATATGGTCTATAACCTATGGTTTTTTTCAGTGAATTTTCAAGGTTTTGTAAATGCTAATTCCTAACTATATATGGTCTATAACCTATGGTTTTTTCAGTGAATTTCAATGGTTTTTTAATAGCAAATATCAAAAGCTGTAAAATGTCAAGTACGTGGTAGGTAAAAACATTTTCGTATTTATGCACGCTGATGTGCTTTGAACGCTGCCCCCCCCCCTCCTCTTTTCTTTTAGGAGTAGTCTCTCTTTGCAGATAGTGAAGGGTAGGTAACACAGGCCTTTGCCCCCATTGTAATCCGTCGTGCCTGCTTCCCTCTCCATTTGATTGATTGTTATCCTCGCATTTATTGTTTTGGAATTGGTTCTCTTTGGTTCATTCTCTATTTACAAACAAGCACAGAGTCGCAATACTCTGTTTAGTCTTTGCAGATAGTGAAAAATCGTTAAAAAAACAAAAGGAATCAAGCAGAATCAGTAGGCCACTAATGGGATCTCTTTTTGACCTCGCTAAAATAGAAACATTATGAACAACCCCTCATGACAAATACGAAACTAGTGAGAGGAACTGAGCTCGACACCATGATAGCTGCAAGACAGCTCGGCTCCGCCGCCCACCCCACCCAAAATAACGACAAACACTATGCAAATATTATAAATATATACAACACACCAGCAAAGTAACGGGGTAAAACGTTTTATTAAATAACTATTTACATGGCAGCCTGCTGCAACATCGATCCAAACAAGCCTTTGTATTTTGGGCTCAAAATAAACCATCAATAGTAAGATTTTCATAGGTAAGTGTAGGTTCATGGTTTTCCATCCACAGACTAAAAGCCTGGAGTGAGAGTGAAAGAACAATAACTAGGTAAGAAGGAAGGCAGAGGTTGTGGGAAGGACTCTGGATATGGTATGTTGCTTGGTCCCTGAGATGCTTCGATGTCACTGCCTTGCACAAATGGCATAAGCCCTGGATGTTGGGTGCCATAGTTGAGGGTTCCGAGCAGCGCTTGTAACACTGTCTGAAACTTATTTGCACCTGCTGCAGCTTCACTATTCTCAAAGTAAGTGGGGGTTGTTTGTGGACTTGACTGCATTGGAAAACAATGTGATGCGGTGCCTCCTTGAACCACTTGACGGAGGCCCCCGAGATAATTGCGCCTGCTCCACACCTTGTCCCACAATCCGTTTGACCTGAAGACACGTCCTGCGGTGCCCTGGTCCGACCATCACATATACCTGCACCAGGAGACGGCTTGGGGTGCAGTAGAAGGGAGAGGCGGCACGAACGAGCCTCCCCCACCTCCCCAGGTGGAGGTTTCTCAGCTACACCCCAGCGCTTCACTCGACCAGCTGACTTGCGCCCGCTCTTGCGACACAGTGCCTCGCTCAGCCAGCTGAATTGCTCCTGCTCTTGCTATTACAACGTCTTACCCGCCATCCAACGGAATTGCACCCAATCTTGCGTTACAGTGACAGGCGGCTGCTACGGAGCTCACGAAATGGCGGTCGGCTCCACAGACTTGGGCCTGGCCTGCAAAGATGGCTCTGGGCAAACGTGGAACTCGGACGCTTGACTGCTAGGGCATGGGCCCCATTCCCAAAAGAGTCCCCTCAGCCTTGAAGATTCTACAACAGTCACCGGGACCCCCGACTCCCGTAGACTTCCGGTGGGGAGCGACTGACATGATTGCTCGCGGAATGGCCTCGACGTAGCCACGAGATGGTGGTGCTCTCATGCTGACGCCAGCTTCAGTCTAAAACATCCAGAAACACTGTAGACTACCAATTCGATCAGTTCCGGTGGAGCCCCAACGTGACCCGGTAGAGAAGAACTTGCCCTCCTCTCTTTGACTGATGGTTCTTGTTGCCTGTCCCTTCTCTTGTCATTTAACAGAACTTTTTGGACTGCTGAAAGGGGTTGTGTTCCGACCGCTGGTTGGTGGAGACATTTTGACTATATTCTGGACCTGCGTTGTCGCGTAATGCGTCATATGACGCGCCGCGTTAGCGCACCCGGAAGTGCTCCAGTGCGCGAGGCGCAGCTTCCCGGAAACGATCCAGAGCGCTGCGCGCAGCGCGTAACGTAAGCATAACAGGTAATGTGACTTGTTAATAAAACTTTTCATTGGTTCATTTTACTTTTGTTATTCTAATGATGAAAGGCTTGGTCATATGACCTAAAAATAACACTTTTCATTGGTTTCGAACATTTTTTTTTCCCAAATGATGAAAGCCCGACCTTTTTTTTTCTCAATCTGACTTGTAAAGCAAAGGACCAAGATGCATTTACAGTTTATCACTAACAATGCTCCAGGCTAATGAATTTTCCCGGGAAATTTACAACTGTCCTGCAAGTAAAATATTCCTATTTCGAGAAAAAGGGCGTTTCTTCGTCCCATGAGGGAGCCGTTGAACAAAAGAGGCTCGGCCTTCTGTCTTAGTCGCTGATAGGCATGAATATCGGATTCTTATCGATCACTTTATGTTGCAGGAGTGGAAAATACAACAGCCCTTGACCATTTATCTTTACTGCGTTCCTGCGTATTATACCTTTTAACCTTCATGTAATCGGGCTGCTTTATTTCACTTGCCTTTTACTGATTCGAAAACAGTGGCTATTATTCAAAACTTTACCAATCTAGGTACTACTACCATGTTTTGTTTTAAAAACCTTTATTGTGAAAATGTCAGTATACAAATACGGGCCTATAACCACGTGGGCCGGCCACGGAGCAAACTGGAATCGTATATGATGAGGGGACATTTACACTGTAGAAGAACGTAACGGGTGACCCATTAGGTTGCAAGAACTAAGGTGTCTAACAGTTGCGGAATCGGTGGACGTACATTTTATAATTAAAGTACAACAGGGCCAGTTACAATAAAATTATCTAGATATACATTTGCGGGCAAGTACCATGGGCGACGTTAATTCGAACTTTCAATAGTACAGTAATCAATAACACATCAGAACTTAATATCAATAGGGATGTCTAAATGTTCAATCAGTACTCGTCCCCGCCCGCCATGTGCTTCAAAACTGCATACGTATCTCGTGATATCAAGGTTGGGCAACCAGTACACAACAAGGAGTTACGAGTCCCATTTATACCGGCGCCATTTTGGGCGAGGCCGGGCAGGTCCAGGATATAGTCAAAATGTCTCCACCAAACAGCGGTCGGACCAGAACCCCTTTTGGAAGTCCAAAAAGGTTCCGTTAAATGACAACAGAAGAGATAGGCAACAAGAACAATCAGTCAAAAGAGAGACGCTTTCGGGAATGGGGCCCATGCCCTAGCAGGCAAGCGTCCGAGTTCCAAGGTGTCCCAGGGCCATTTTAGTGGACCAGGCCCAAATCCAAAGAGCCGGCCGCCATTTTGAGAGTCTTGTTGCAGCCGCCTTTCACTGCACCGCAAGAGTAGCCGCAATTCAGCTGGATGGCGGGTGAGTCACTGTACCGCAAGAGTAGCCGCAATTCAGCTGGATGGAGGGTGAGGCACTGTGCCGCAAGAGCGGGCGGAACTCAGCTGGAAGGCGAGTGAAACGCTAAGAGGTGCCCCACTGCAGATGAGGTGCCTCCACCTGGGGATGAGGGAGAGGCCCGTTTCCGCCGCCTGCCCCCCCCCCGGCACCCCACGCCGTCTTTCGGCGCGGCATTGTAGGATGGCCACACCAGTGAAACTTGCTGGACACCACCTAGGTGCCATCCGGATCTCGGCGTGTTCGAGTCACTGTACCGCAAGAGCGGGAGAAACTCAGCTGGATGGCGGGCGAGACGCTGTACCGCAACAGCGGGCGGAACTCAGCTGGATGGAGGGTGAGGCACTGTGCCGCAAGAGCGGGCGGAACTAAGCTGGAAGGCGAGTGAAACGGTAAGGGGCGCTGCACTGCACATGAGGTGCCTCCACCTGGGGAGGCGAGAGAGGCCAGTTCGCGCCGCCTCCCCCCCCCCGGGCACCCCACACCGTCTTTCGGCGCAGCATTGTAGGATGGCCACACCAGTGCAGCAACTTGCTGGACACCACCTCGGTGCCATCCGGATCTCGGCGCGTTGTGCTGCCTTCGGCCTATTCGCACATCGGTCCGCTACTGACGCCGCCTCATAGGCCAACGGATTTTGTAGGATTTTTATAGCCCAAAGCCGCATAACAGGTCATGTGACTTGTTTATAAAACTTTTCATTGGTTCATTTTACTTTTGGTTTCCTAATGATGAAATGCTTGATCATATGACCTAAAAATAACACTTTTCATTGGATTAAAACATTTTTTTTCCCAAACGATGAAAGCCCCACCTTTTATTTTCTCACTCGGCAATCCAAAAAGGTTCCGTTAGATGACAACAGAGGGGACAGGCAACAAGAACCATCAGTCAAAAGAGGGGAGGGCAAGTTCTTCCCTACCGGGTCACGTTGAGGCTCCACCGGAAGTCATTGAATTGATAGTCTACAGTGTTTCTGGATGTTTCAGACTGAAGCTGGCGTCAGCATGAGAGCACCACCATCTCGTAGCTCCGTCGTGGCCATTCCGCAAGCAATCATGGCAGCCGCTCCCTACCGGAAGCCTGCGGGAGTCGGGGGCCCCCATGACTTTTGTAGAATCTTCAAGGCTGAGGGGACGCTTTCGAGAATGGGGCCCAAGCCCTAGCAGGCAAGCGTCCGAGTTCCAAGGTGTCCCAGGGCCATTTTAGTGGACCAGGCCCAAATCCGAAGAGCCGGCCACCATTTTAAGAGTCCTGTGGCAGCCGCCTATCGCTGCACCGCAAGAGTGGGCACAATTCAACTGGATGGTGGGCGAGACGCTGTAGCCGCAAGAGCGGGCGCAACCCAACTGGATGGTGGGCGAGACGCTGTAGCCGCAAGAGCGGGCGGTAAACAGCTGAATGGTGGATGAGGCACAGTGCAGCAAAAGCGGGCGGAAAACCGCTGAATGGCAACTGAAACGCTAAAGGGGCGCCCCATTGCAGCAGAGGAGCCTCCACCTGGGGAGGCCCGTTCACGCTGCCTCCACACCCGGGGCGCCCCACCCCGTTTTTCGGCGCAGCATTGTAGGATGCCAAGACCAGTGCGGCAAGTAAAGGACATCACCTGGGTGCCGTCCAGATCTCAGCGCGTTGTGCTGCCTTCGGACTATTCGCACAACAGACCGCTACTGATGCCACCTCACAGCAGACCATTGTTGCTTTGTTTTAAAAAAAATTTTTTAACGTGTTTACTTTGTTGGAGCATTGTATATATTTATAAGTTATTAAAGTGTTATAGCCCTACTACTTTGTTGGAGTGCTATATATTTTTAATGTGACACATAATTGTGAAGACTTTGATGTACAAAAAGGCATCCCTGGAATCTTCCGCTTCAGGCTCGGTCCCACACACCCTCACAGTGAGAATCCCCTCCCCAATCCCAATACAGGATCGTTATCAGATAGTAGGAACGCGTGTGGTGTGACGGATCTCATGGGGTGGGGGCCTTGATCTACTGTAACTCCTTTGAAGAGGGGTGATTCTTTACAGTTGGGGCCATAAACTACTTCCGCAGAGCTAGGTGATAGCCTGGGACCGGCCTGGACAATCGGACACAGAGGAAGAGGAGTGTCAGAGGGTGCGGTAGTGAATAGGGTGAAAGGGAGGTGTCGGGCGCGCACGGGGTGTGATTCTCAGGGAAGAGCAGCGCAGATGGGGGGAGGTTTATGACCCATGCATGAGAGAGAGAGGGGGGGTGACCAGTGCGTGGGGGAGATGCTTGCGAGGGTGGGGAGCCATGCTGAGGATCGGCGGCGTGCAGAGAGTGGGTCTGGTCAAGGCATCTAAAATGGCTGCCGTGCACGACAAAAGTGTGGCATTGGAAAAAAAGCAAGATGGCGCAGACAATGTTTATCAATACGGAATATTTTATAACAATTATTTTTAACAATATATTTACTCGCAGTGTAAAAATGGCGGTCAACACTTCCTGATTTCCTTCGAATCGAACGTTAACAGACGTCACGCAGCAAAAAAAAAAAAAAAAACGCTCACGCGCAGCCGCTGGAAGACAAGTATCAACATATATGAGCATCCTCAGCCACCCTCAGAAAACATACGGGGTCAGGATACGTCTCCCGTACCCCCTTATACCGACTTCCCACATTGTTTTTCCTCCATCTTGTAATTTAATTAAAACAAAACACAAAATGGCGAATTCCCGTTTAGCGACCCGGTTCGCTACCCGGTTCCCGAACCGGGAAGCGCTTCTACCGCAAAAAATCAAATTTTTTTTATTTGCCCCACGGGACCCTTTAATAACCCCAACATCATTCCTAGGGGGTCAAGAAGGGTCTACCTTGCCCCCTTTCATTAAATTCCCCCTTCGTTTTTCTCCTCCTCTTGTCTCTCGATCCTACCGAGAGACAAGATGGCGGCCGTTCCGGACTGTTTAGAATGTTGACAGACACCGGAGAGCCAATCAGCTTCGCTTCGCAAAGTTCCGTAACGCGAAAAGTTCGCGAACCGGAGCGCTACCCGGGACGCTGTCGCAGATATATCTGTTTTTTAAAACGTTAATTTCTCAAAATCCACTGGAGCACATATCTTGAGACCCAGCAAAGGCACATCGGGCTAACAGTCCCTACAATTTTGCCAAGTTTCGTGCAAATCCATTCAGCCGTTCGAGCTAAAAGTGAGGCCAAACGCCCTATGGAAAACTCAATGTTAAAAACGCGTTTTAGGACCCCCCTTTTTTCTCGGCTCCCCCTTGACGAAACTCCCCCAAATTTTAAGGGGCTGCTCAGAAACAAAATGTGCCATTCTCCTGAAAATTTCAGCTGATTCCATCCACAAACGCCAAAGTTATTAGACATAGAATTTTCAAAAGTCCCATAGAGAAAAAATCCTAACTATATATACCTACTGGCGACCGCCAGTAGGTAATATATATATATATATATATATATATATATATATATATATATATATATATATATCAATCTGTATTGGAGATTGATTGGATATATAACTGTCTGGATGGAGGATTAAGTAGCTGTCTTACTTTGTTTAGGTGAGTAATTAAATGTGTCTCACTAAATATATGGGTTAGTAACCAAACTATGTGAATGTGTTATAACCTGCTGCATCAATTGGTCACTAACTACATGAGTGTCTATATTAGTTATTGATTAGTTGGCTGAGTATTTGTAAGGGAGACTGAGTGTATCTGTGGTTGGGTGGGGGAATTATAACTATACATAGATGTGTGAGTGGTTGATTGTCTAGGCATAGGGGTTTAGGAGTGTTTATGGAAACAGTTGTTTGGGTGTCTAAGTATGTTTATTTGTGTGTTGGTAAGTGAATATATGTGTCAGTGGTACATCTCCAATAAAGTAGAAAACTAAAAGGCATTGTATATGAGAGTTGGTGTAAATAAATAAGTATACTTAAGAGCTAGTTATTGTGAGAGTAACTGTATGAATGAGTTTATGATTGTAATAGTGACATTTTAACATAGTAACTATGATTTACTATGCATATGTATAAATCAGGTGTTGTGTGTATAACTGTGTAGGTGAGTAAATGTAAGTGTGATTGATTCTTTTCATGAGTGAGTAGCATCACTGCATAACCGACTAGGATGACTGGTGATGTGTCAATGTCTATATAGGTGTATGAGTACATTTGATAGTGTTACCATTGATCAGTGACTACATGTATAAGTGAATCTGTGGGTGAATGGACAGTTGTGTGTGTAGACTTCAGTGAGTGTGTATGTAGTAACTGGTATGTGTGTGTCAATGCTTTCAAATATGGTACTCTGTATTTTACATTGAGTGATCAAAGAATATACTAGTGTATGATGAGGTGTATCAGATTGTCACATGGATGATGTCATCAGTGATGCCACTGACCATGTCATGAATGATGTAATATGTAACATCATTAGCAGTGCATTGCGGTTGTGCAAATTATAGTTAGCACAACTAACTAGCACAGAGGAATTTCTATGGTTTTGTACGAGTGAAATGTCCAGCTAACTTTAACACTCATGAAACCTATGTTTTTTTTCAGTGAATTTCAAAGGTTTTTTAAATGCTAATTTCTAACTATGACGTCTCTGAAACCTATGTTGTTTTAGTGAATTTGAAAGGTTTTTTAAATGCTAATTTTTAAGTACAATAGTAGTTATACCTATTTCTGGTACTGAATTTCTACAGTTTTTTAACTGTTTATTTATAAATATTTTATTTATTACACAACATTATATATTTTTCTGAAATTGCAAAAAAAAATTCAAATAAATTTAAAACTGAAATATTTTGAATTATTTTGTTTGTTTTTTGTATTTAATATATTTGTATAATTTTCTTTTTCAAATTTATTTTCAAATTTTTGGGGGGGAGTTGGACACCCAAAGCGTACCTACTGCAGCAGGACTGCGTATTCTAGTTGCCATTTTGGAAAAGTCGTGAAGGATCCGCATATGATGAGCGACGAGTGCGTGTTTTTTTCCAGTTACGTCATATACGTACAATGTTATGTGGTGTGCGCGACTGGTCCGCGACTCCTGCACCCGCATTTGCGATACATGCGTATTATGGTACATAACACTTGCGCAGTGGCAGGCCCCACATGACGTCATATACTTGCTAGGGCGCGCTGGGTGAGCGACTCCCGTGAAATTTTTTATGTTCTAAAATTATATGTACGTGTCTTTCATGTACACATTAGGGCAAAAGACTATCTAAGGTATTCATAAAAATAATATATTTCTGCTTGTAATAAATTTATATTGTTTTTAAATATATTTTCGCGAAGTCGGGTTGGGTCCGCGGTGGCGGGCCACAAGTGACGTCATATACATGCTTGGGTGCGCTGGGTGCGCGATTCCCGTGAAATGTTTTATGTTCTAAAATGATATGCACGTGTCTTTAATGTACATATTAGGGCAAAAGATTATCTACGGTATTCATAAAAATAATACATTTCTACTTGAGTTTATAAGCGCTTATGTTTCAGCAGAGTGATTAGATAAGGACATGCTTCTGTCAGGATGATTGTAGGAGTGGACACAGACTCACAGTATTATTCCAGACAAGCATGACTAGTACCTGGACTTTTGCAGGACTGACTCAGTAGTCTGCAAGGGGTTAAGGGGCCGCATACATTGTGCACATTAGACTGTACCACTGCTTGTCTCAATGCCTGAGTCATTCTGCAAGTGCATACACAGTGACTGGGTTCCTAGAGTGCTAGTAGTTGACAGCAAGATAAGTTTATAAGCGCTTATGTTTCAGCAGAGTGGTTAAATAAGAACATGCTTCTGTCAGGATGATTGTAGGAGTGGACACAGACTCACAGTGTGATTCCAGACAAGCATGACTATTACCTGGACTTTTGCAAGACTGACTCAGTAGTCTGCAAGGGGTTAAGGGACCACAAACATTGTGCACATTTGACTGTACCACTGCTTGTCTCAATGCCTGAGTCATTCTGCAAGTGCATAGACAGTGACTGGGTTCCTAGAGTGCTAGTAATTGACAGCAGGATAAGTTTATAAGCACTTAGGTTTCAGCAGAGTGATTAGATAAGGACATGTTTCTGTCAGGATGATTGTAGGAGTGGACACTTACTCACAGTGTGATTCCAGACAAGCATGACTATTACCTGGACTTTTGCAGAACTGACTCAGTAGTCTGCAAGGGGTTAAGGGACTGCATACATTGTGCACATTTGACTGTACCACTGCTTGTCTCAATGCCTGAGTCATTCTGCAAGTGCATACATAGTGACTGAGTTAGTAAAGTGCTAGTAGTTGACAGCAGGATAAGTTTATAAGCTCTTATGTTTCATCGGAGTGTTTAGATAAGGACATGCTTCTGTCAGGATGATTGTAGGAGTGGACACAGACTCCCAGTGTGATTCCAGACAAGCATGCCTATTACCTGGACTTTTGCAGGACTGACTCAGTAGTCAGCAAGGGGTAAGGGATTGCATAGATTGTGCACATTTGACTGTAGCACTGCTTGTCTCAATGCCTGAGTCATTCTGCAAGTGCATAGATAGTGACTGGGTTCCTAGAGTGCTAGTAGTTGACAGCAGGATATAAGTTTAGAAGCGCATATGTTTCAGCAGAGTGATTAGATAAGGAAATGTTTCTGTCAGGATGATTGTTGGAGTAGAGAGATGTTTTAGAGCCATGGAACAGGTCAGCAAAGCTGCTTTAGAGCCAGAGAACTAGGTCAGCAGAGCCGTTGTAGAGCCAGAGACCCAGGTCAGCAGAGCTGCTGTAGAGCCAGAGAACCAGGTCAGCAGAGCTGCTTTAGAGCCATAGAACCAGATCAGCAGAGCTGCTGTAAAGTCAGAGAAACCAGGTCAGCAGAGCTGCTTTAAAGCATGAGAACCAGGTCAGCAGAGCTGCTCTAGCTGAGACTGACTGACTGACACTGACTGACTTACACTGACTGACACTGATTGACTGACACTGACTGACACTGATTGACAGCCACAGACTGACTGACACTGACTGACACTGATTGACTGACACGGACTGACTGACACTGACTGACTGACATTTGATTGACTGATACTGGCTGACACTGATTGTCTGACACTGACTGACTGAGACTGACTGACTGACACTGACACTGAATGACTGACACTGACTGACTGACACTGACTGACACTGACTGACTACTCTCTACTACTCTACTACTCACTCTACTACTCTCTCTCTACTACTCACTCTCTACTACTAAATCTCTACTACTCTCTACTACTCACTCTCTACTTCTGTACTACTCTCTACTACCACTCTCTACTACTCACTCGCTACTACTCCCTACTATTCACTCTCTACTACTCACTCTCTGCTACTCTCTCTCTCTCTCTCTACCACTCAATCTCTATTACTCACTCGCTACTATTCTCTCCTACTCACTCTCTACTACTCACTCTCTACTACTCTCAACTACTACTTTCTACTACTCTCTTTCTACTACTCACTCTCTACTACTCTCTACCACTCACTCTCTACTACTCTACTACTCACTCTCTACTACTCTCTCTCTACTACTCACACTCTACTACTCACTCTAATACTCACTCTCTACTACTCTCTCTCTACTACTCACTCTCAACTATTCACTCTCTACTACTCACTCTCTACTACTCACTCTCTACTATTCACTCTCTACTACTCGCTCTCTACTACTCTCTACTACTCACTCTCCACTACTGACTTTCTACTATTCTCTGTCTACTACTCTCTACCACTCACTCTCTACTACTCTACTACTCACTCTCTACTACTATCTACTACACTCTCTACTAGTCAATCTACTACTCTCTACTACTCACTCTCGACTACTCTCTCTCTACTACTCACTCTCTACTACTCACTCTCTACTACTCACTCTCTACTACTCACTCTCTACTACTCGCTCTCTACTACTCACTCTCCACTACTCACTCTCTACTACTCACTGTCTACTACTCACTCTCTACTACTCTCTACTACTCACTCTATTACTGACTCTCTACTACTCTTGACAACTCACTCTCTACTACTCCACTAACCTCTACTACTCACTCTCTGGTACTCACTCTCTACTACTCTCTCTCTACTACTCACTCTCTACTACTCACTCTCCACTACTCTATACTACTTACTCTCTACTGCTCACTCTCTTCTACCCTCTCTCTACTACTCACTCTCTACTACTCATTCTCTACTACTCTCTTTCCACTACTCTCTACTACTCATCACTCTCTACTAATCACTCCACTACTCACTCTGCTACTTACTCTCTACTACTCACTCTCTACTACTCTCTACTACTCACTCGCTACTACTCTCTATCTACTACTCTCTACTACTCACTCGACTACTCATTCTCTACTACTCTCTACTACTCACTCTCTACTACTCTCTATTACTCACTCTGCACTACTCACTCTCTACTACTCACTCTACTACTCTCTACTACTCACTCTCTGCTACTCTCTTTACTACTCTCTACTACTCGCTCTCTACTCTCTATTACTCACTCTGTACCTCTCTGTACCTCTCTCTCTACTACTCTCTACCTCTCTACCTCTACCTCTCTACCTCTACCTCTCTACCTCGACCTCTCTACCTCTCTACCTCTACCTCTACACTGCTAGCCTCTCTACCTCTCACTACACGCACACATATGCACATATATATGCATATATATGCATTTATATATATGTATGTGTATAAATATACACATATAACATATATATAATCTGCATATCTATATAAATACAAATATAAATGCATGCATGCATATAGATATACATATATGCATACATATGCATGTTATGTACATGAAAGTTTGAAAAACACTAATAAAAGCAAAGCTAAAAAGCCACCTAATTACAAACAGAATCGCTTTAACTTACACAAGGGCGAGACCTATTGCATTTTCAATGCTTGTTTACTTTGGTTTCATTAAGAGGGTATTCAGATGTGTCACACATTTGCCATAAATTCTGAATGTTAGCACTCTAGTTGCTCATTAGATCATTGTGGTAAAGATACTGCTCACCAGGGAAGTCTACTGCTGGTATTCAAATTGCATGTTTCAGTCTGCATGTTAGAATTTTTTAATGAAATAGAAGAGGATTTGAGAAGTCAAAATGTGCCCTCATTTTTCTTTCTGCAGCACTAATCATCATTTCTATGGCAAAACACAGCCCCTCATTTTGTTCCTCAGCAAATTAAATGTTTTAAGTGGTACCACTTTATTCAAATCAAGATGGCTTCATGTGTTCCATACTTTTGTCATACGTAAGACTGTTATCGCTCTAGTTTTCTTTAGAACACTCTGGGACATTCTGTCATTGGGGTATACTTGGGCTACATATCGGTGATATTTGTGCTACATTTGGGCTCTTTTGTCTCTGGTGGCATTCTTGGGTGACTTATTTGTTATGAACTTTCCTGATTTACTCATTTACTGCAGTCTCCTCAATAGGAAATACTTCCAGTTTTTAACTTTGGTTCCATCAAGAAGGCATTCAGATGTGTCACACATTTGCCATAAATTATGAATGTTAGCACTCTACTTGCTCATTAGATCACTGTAGTAAAGCTGCTGCTCACCAGGGAAGTCTGTTGATAGTATTCAAAGTTCTTTTTTCAGTCTGCATGTTAGAATTTTTTAATGAAATAGAATAGGATTTGAGAAGTCAAAATGTGCCCTATTTTTTCTTTCTGCAGCACTAATCATAATTACTATGACAAAATGAAGTCCCTCATTTTATTCCTTTGCAAATTAAATGTTTTATGTGTTACCACTTTATTCCAATAAAGATGGCTTCAGGTGTTCCATACTTTTGTCATAAGTAAGTCTGTTAGCGCTCTAGTTGTTTTTTAGAACACTCTGGCACATTCTGTCATTGGGCTATACTTAGGCTACTTCTGGGTGATATTTGTGCTACATTTGGGCTCTTTTGTCTCTAGCGGCCATCTTGGGAGACTAATTTGTTATGAAGTTTCCTAATTTCTTAATTTACTACAGAATCCTCAGTAGGAAATACTTTCAGTGTTTTACTTTGGTTCCATCAAGAAGGTTTTCAGATGTGTCACACATTTGCCATAAATTCTGAATGTTAGCACTCTAGTTGCTCATTAAATCACTGTAGTAAAGTTACTGCTCACCAGGGAAGTCTGCTTTTGGTATTGAAAGCACGTGTTTCAGTCTGCATGTCAGAATATTTTTTTAATGAAATAGAAGAGGATTTGAGAAGTCACTCACAATGCGCCTTAATTTTTCTTTCAACAGCACTAATCATACTTTCTATGGCAAAATGAACCCCCTCATGTTGTTCCTTTTTAAATGGAATGTTTTAAGGGTTACCACTTTATTCCAATCAAGATGGCTTCAGGTGTGCCATACTATTGTCATAAGTAAGGCTGTTAGCACTGTAGTTGTTCTTTACAACACTCTGGGAAGCTGCAGTAGAGCACAAAGGAATCAACTGACAGTCTCTGCCCTTGTTAGATGTACATGTTTTACTGAGAATGTCAGACTTCATTCTCACATGACTGAGAAAGATAATGTGAATTTACAGAAAATATGCTCTGAATTTAGCTTATAGATCACCCTCCAAACCTCTGTGGGAAAAGCATGTGAAAATAGTTTTCTCTCAAACATGATTCATGATATCCCAGCAGAAGGCGTTTTTACATGGTAAAATCACCTTAGAACACACCACAATTCCTAAAATGAGTATGGTACCATCAACAAATGATTTATAATGTAACCAAAGTCTTAAAACCTTCTATTAACTGCAATCCTTTTTAATGAGATGCTATCATGTATATTGGTCCTAAGATGGCTGCCAACATTTCTTGGATGAAGTGCTGATAGCCAATCAGATCTGACAATGAGATGTGTTGTTAGCCTCCGCCAAGATATATATGTATTTTTTCCTTAAAAATTTAAAAAAATACTGAACAGATTTACGCCATTTAACCAAAAGTCACGATTGTGAACTAAGGACTACCTCTTTGCCAAATTTGGTGTGATTCTGTTCAGCAGTTCGGGCGGTAGCTGCAATTTAAGGTCCCTATGGGAAATCGCATGGGGAAAACATGTTTTGGGACCGCCCTTTTTTCTCAGCCCCTGCTTGACGAATCTCCCAGAGACTTTCAGGATGGGAGCGGACTGGAGCGCCCTACCAGTTTTGCAAATATTGTGAAGATTTGTTGACCAGCGCCAAAGGTATTCTAAATAAAATGTTGCGGATTTCCCCTGAAAAATAGGTCCTAACTATAACTCCCTGCTGGCGACCACCAGTAGGTAACATATACATAGATATATATATATCCCGCTCCTTTGTTGCACCACAGGCGGGGAACTTTCAAGACGGGTGCCGATATTGCTGTGATGCGCCGCAAAATTATCCTCGCTCACACTCCTCTCATGTCAGTGGAAAAGAATGGCACTCGCAGGGTTTGTTAGTTGCAGCAGCATAGTTTAATGTACTGACGCGTTTCGGAGAATTTCCTTTATCAGACTTTATGGAAACGCACTGACGGATACCATATTTACAATGTTAATTCATGGAAATTGAAAGGGGCTAGGGCAAAAGGTGCAAATTAGCACACACCATCTTTAAAGAGTAAATCTCTTACATACGTATTAAGCCAACATTTACAATACATTTAAAAGTCAAGACAATAAATACATCTGACATTGGATATATTTCAAAACCATCGTGCATGTGGCATAAAAAGGCACGGTATGATATCGCCATGGATCGGCATTTGCAACCAACTAAGCCGGTTGCAGGCATAATCCCCACATTTCCTAAAAAGATGCCGTGTATCGGCTATGGTTCAAGAAAAGTACTGCAGCTTACCTACTAAGTTCATATTGTCAGAACCCTATTATCAGTATACCAAATGGCTCAGTTACCCAGATGCACTGTCAGTTCCTCCCCACAGTTTAGTCCATTCAGGGATTTGGTCTGCAACTCTAGGATATAGCGAGACTCAAGTCTTCTTAATTTCAAAACTCTGTCTCCCCCCCCGACATTGGAAGGAACACAGTCAATGCTGAAGTATTGTAACAGGTCCCTGTTAGTTCTATGTTTGATTGCAAAATGACGCCCTACTGAATAGTTCAGATCCTTTTTGGTTATAGTGCGCATATGCTCTAACACTCTCAATTTCACGCTGTGTATAGTACTCCCTATGTACCTAAGTCCACAGGGACATACCAAGCAATACACAGCATGAGTAGTTAGACATGTCATAAACTTGTTGATCTTTTTGTCTGATTGTAAACCTTTAATATGTTAAAAAAGAACCCTCCTACTGAAAGCACAGACTTTACATCTACCACACAGATAGAATCCTCTCATTTCATTTAAGGTTCCCTGTCTGGGCGGTATATTTTCCAGATGACAATGTACAAGACTATCTTTCAGAGAACGTGCCTTCCTATAGGTTATTAATGGGCCCGTGGGAATATCGGCACCGATGATGTTGTCAGTTTTTAAGATGTGCCAATTTCTTCTCATGATATTCCTCAGTGTGTTAGCATCTTCTGAGTATGTGGTAATCATTCTGAATTGTCCCGTCTCACTATTAGATTTGTTCTGTTTCAGCAAATCTTTTCTAGATTTTGTTCTTTCTTTTCTCAGTGTACTTTCTAAAAGTCCTGCATCATAACCCCTAGCCAGGAATCGATTGATGCTGCTTTTTACTGCCAAATCAAAGTCACATTCTCTAGAACAGTTATGGTTCAACCTAGGAAACTCCCATAGGGGATGCTGATTATCAGTTTCTTAGGTTGAACGCTTGACACATGAAGCGTACTATTACCAGCGGTCGGCTTCCTGAAAAGGGCAGTAGTTAGTTTACCATCTACTATTTCCACCCTCAAATCCAAGTAGTTTGCTGCCACCAAACTAATCTCACCAGTGAATCGAAGATTCACCTCATTGTTGTTTAAGAGTATTATATACTCTTCTGCCTCACTGACAGTGCCTCCCCACACCAGAAACAGGTCGGCGATATATCTATACCAACAACACAATTTTACAGGTCCAGTCCTCATTGGCAGGGGATCAGGCCACCTGCTCCTCCCACTAGCCAAATAACAGGTTTGCATAACTGGGGGCGAAGCAGGTGTCCTTGCTGTCCCTGACACTTACCTGAACAACTCTCCCTGAAAAACACAAATGTTATTAAACAAGCAGAATTCGATAAGTTCCAACATCATGGTATTGTGGATCGTAAATTTCAAAGGTCTTTTGTTAAGAAAGTAATTCACTGCATTGAGGCCCTGTCTGTGATCAATGCATGTGTACAAGCTCGTGATGTCTAAAACTATCAGACAATATGATGGCTGCCATTGTAAAGATTCTACATGATTGATAAAATCAGTAGTGTCTTTGATGTAGGATTTGAATTCCAATACAGCATCAAATAAAAAATGGTCCAATAATTTAGATAGATTCTCCATCAGACTCCCTATCGATGAGACAATAGGTCTAAAAGGTGGTCTCACTTTATCTTTATGCACCTTTGGGAGGTGATAAAAGGTAGGTAGAGTCAGATTTGTTGTTTTCAAAAACAAATGTTCATCACTATCCAACATTCGTTTTTCATACCATTTGTTGATCAGAGTATGACATTTCTGAATACTCTCCTGATATGTACTCATGTTGGTCACCTCATAGCACTCTTGGTTTCTCAGCTGTCAATAGGCTTCATCTACATATTGTTCCCGGGACATGATGACAATATTACCTCCTTTGTCGGAGGGTTTGTAGATAACTGATTTGTCCTCTTCCATGTTATTTATGGCAGCTTTTTGTGATTTTGCCAGGTTGCTCCGATTTTTAGCAGGTGGTTGATTTTCTCTGAATTGCAACAGTTCCTTCATGACAGCCTCGCTAAAAGTGTTAATGGCGGCATTTGCGGAAGAAACTGTGATGAGGGCTTCATGCAGCTAGTGAGCGCATGTTGTTCTACATCCACTCGCCTCACACGTTGACTCAAAGTCGCTGTGGACTGCGAGCCAGCTTCCTGTCGTAAGTCCTCCAGGACTTCCAGAGTTGTTAAATCATTGCCCAATAAGAGGTCAGTGTCACTGCCCTGAGTTTTGATGAGTCTTGCTTCTTTAATAGATGGTCTTAGCTTGAAAAATTTATGAAGCTTGAGTTTGCGTGTGAACTTGAATACATCTATTCTTGTCTGTGTATATTCCATCCGGTTTAGGGGCAAAAGCTAAGTCCGAGTTTCAACACTGATTCTTCCATACATATCAGGACTTTTGGTGAAAGGTTGATGATGGTTAATTGATCACCACCATTTACCACCGACCTCCCCTCTTGCTCCGAGTGACTCTGCTGGTCAGATTGTTTTTTCCTTTTTCTCCTCCTGCCGCCCCTTCTGGTTTTCCGTCAGCCTCAGGGGGCTTGCTTTTCCCTCCACTCAGCCAAAATTGACGGATGATGTTGAATTCTTGTTGAAAAGGTTTTTTTGTGGTCTGCCAGATGGCCCCGTGGAGTCTTCCTCCGACTGCTCGTTTTCGGTCATGTCTGACTCTGAGGTCTCAACCATTTGCTGATTGTCATTGGCGGTGGCTTTGTTTCTATTGACCACCTCCTTCCGTGGCTGATTTAATTTTTTGGCAAAAGTTAGAATTCGCCCCATGGCGTAGTCCCTTTCATCCCAGTTGTATTTCTCCTGTTTGCGTTGCTGATCTTGATCTCATATTTAGACAAGCGTTTTCTCATAGATTGTCTGAGTTGGGCTTGGGAATCTTTTTTTGGATTTTGTTGCAGTTCTTCCTCTAGGAGTTCTATTTCCTTTAGTGCTTTTTCTCTATCACTCCAGGCGAATTGTACCAGTATTTCCAGCATGACTCTACATGACAGGGCCGTATGTGCTGCCCAAGCCTCTAGGAGTTTAGGATCCGGGTTCTCATAGGCTGGGACTGTGTAGATACCTAGCCCTCTCTGGACTCTTTCTGCCTCAATGTAGCCTTGTAGGGAGGTGGCCTCCCACCACTTCCGGACTTCTCTTTCATAGAGTCTTTCAAGTTTGGTATACTGTATTAATAAGGTATTAGGTACTTTGCTGTTTGATTGAGTTTCGATTTGTGGTGCGTCCAATCTTTTCTTTCTGAACATACCAGCTGCCGCCTCATTACCTTCCGTCACGCTAAACATTTGATTGCTGTACAATTGACAGAACTCCGGTCCCTGAGCTCTGTTCACATACACTGCTCGTTGCTCCCAACTGCACCCCTCGTCTCACCTTGGACACAATGCAAAGTGAATCGCGCATGAAACGAGGCTTACCAGTTTGATGGTTTGCCTCGAGCGCTGACCCCAAGAATGTCTTCTTCTTCGGTTTTTGGTATTTTGCAAATGAATGTCCGTGGCGTTGCCTCCCCCAATATTATCCAGCTCCTTTGTTGCACCACGGGCGGGGCACTTTCAAGATGGGTGCCGATATTGCAGTGATGGGCCACAAAAATATCCTCACTCACTCACACTCCTCACACATCAGTGGAAAAGAACGGCACTTGCGGGGTTTGTTAGTTGCAGCAGCAGCAGCTTAATGTACAGACGCGTTTTGGAGTATTTCCTTAGTCAGTGTTTACGGAAACCCCCACAAACCTGTTCATTGTCTGGTGGGAGGAGCAGGTTGCCTGGTCCCCTGCCAATGAGGACTGGACCTATAAATTGTGTTGTGGTATAGATATATTGATGACCTGTTCCTGGTGTGGGGAGGCACTATCAGGGAGGCGGAAAAGTATATAACACTCTTAAACAACAATGAGGTAAGATTAGTTTGGTGGCAGCAAACTACTTGGATTTAAGGGTGGAAATAGTAGATGGTAAACTAACTAGTGCCCTTTTCAGGAAGCCGACAGCTAGTAATAGCACGCTTCATGCGTCAAGCGGTCATCCTAAGAAACTGATAAACAGCATCGCCTATGGGGAGTTTCTTAGGTTGAAACGTAACTGTTCTAGAGAATGTGACTTTGATTTGGCAGTAAAATGCAGCTTCAATCGATTCCTGGCTAGGGGTTATGATGCAGGACTTTTAGAAAGTACTCTGAGAAAAGTAAAAACAAAGTCTAGAAAAGATTTGCTGAAACAGAACAGATATAATAGTGAGATGGGTCAATTCAGAATGATTACCACATACTCAGAAGATGCTAACACACTGAGGAATATCATGAGAAGAAATTGGCACATCTTAAAAACTGACAAAATCATCAGTGCCGATATTCCCACAAGCCCATTAATAACCTATAGGAAGGCAAGTTCTCTGAAAGATAGTCTCGTACAATAGTCATCTGGAAAATATACTGCCCAGGCAGGGAACCTTAAATGAAATGAGAGGATTCTATCCGTGTGGTAGATGTAAAGCTTGTGCTTTCAGTAGGAGGGTTCTCTCTTATCGTATTAAGGGTTTGCAATCAGACAAAAAGATCAACAAGTTTATGACATGTCTAACTACTCACGCTGTGTATTGCTTGGTATGTCCCTGTGGACTTAGGTAAATAGGGAGTACTATGCACAGCGTGAAATTGAGACTGTTAGAGCATATGCGCGATATAACCAAAAAGGATCTGAATTATCCAGTAGCGCATCATTTTGCTATCAAACATAAAAGTAACAGGGCCCTGTTACAATACTTCAGCATTGACTGTGTTCCTTACAATGTCTGGGGGGAGACAGGGTTTTGAGATTAAGAAGACTTGAGTCTCGCTATATCATAGACTTGCAGACCAAATTCCCGAATGGACTAAACTAGGGGGAGGAACTAACAGTGCATCTGGGTAACTGACTCATTTGGTATACTGATATTAGGGTTCTGACAATATGAACTTAGTAGGTAAGCTGTAGTAGCGGACGCGGGTTTGGAAAGACTAGAATCGGATGCACAAGGTGTGAGTGCAAACTGCTGCTGATATGATTTTAATTAATTTGTTGACATTGTGCCATTTTTTTAACAATTTGAGACTTGTGTGTAATTTTTAAACTTTGGTCATTGAGGGGCTTTTAACAATTTTAAACAGGTAATCTGCCTGCTTATGATTTGATACTGACCTGTTCTGCCTATTCTCCCCGGTCCACCGCGACAGCGTCGTTTGTGTGGAGGGAGTATACGCCCACTTCTGGTTTGGGAGGTTAGCGTTTTACCGGCCTGGCCTCCATAAAACCGGATGTGTACCAGACCTCGCAGGGGCGCGCCGAAGGCGCATTAAAGGCAAGCCCGTCTGCGCCCGTCAGCGTCCCGAGGCGGACAGGGCAGAAATCGCTGCTGGTTTTCCCTTAAACCAGGTATGATGGAGCTGAACTTAAAATGTATATGCCTCTGTATAATTGCTATAATTGCGTAGAACTAGTTGGGGATAACAGAACCATTGAGTGCAGCATGCGCAATTGGACCTACTCCACACACCCAGTTAATGAACCCGGGCCCACGATAAACGGGAAGGAAGGAGATGTTAGGAGACAGGAGGACATCAGAATCTTCCTGCTCAATGTACGATCCTTAAACAAAAATGCCCAGCATATCTCCGACCTGATACTAGAGTCTAGGCCAGATATTTTGTTTTTAACTGAAACCTGGCTCTCAGATACCTCTAAATCCCACCCTGGCAACTGCAATACATCTAGGCTACTCTAGCTTGAGGAAGGACCGCACCACTGGGAAGGGCGGGGGCATTGCAATGATTATTAAGAATGACATCTCGTAGGAAAGGTTTCAAGATGGTGGCACATTCGGGGTTTTCTTCGTTGTCCTGTGGGGCGGGAATTATGGTGCGTATGTCACTCCCGTTTGAGGTATAATCCAGCGTGATTGATGAGAGGGGACGCTACGTCGCCATAACGGGTAGGTGGGAGGGGCGTACCCTAGTCTTGGTTTCTGTTTACGTCCCCCCTGGTTTGCAAACGACTACGTTTCAGGATCTTGGGGGCGCCATTTTGGGTCTGCCCGAAGGTTTGCTTATTGTTAGTGGTGACTTCAACGCGGTTGGCTCTGGGACCTTAGACAGACATCCATCCAGAGATCTTTCGGAGTGCGCAGTCCTGGCTTCCTGACTTCTTGGATACTATGGGGCTTATTGACTGCTGGAGGCTTCTTCATCCCACCCAGCATCAGTACTCCTTTCACTCCGGAGCACATGGTAGCCTCTCCAGGATTGATTACGTTCTGGCTTTGGCGGCCCACGCGTCAGCTGTCTCTGAGGCCCGTCTGATGGTCAGGGGTATCTCGGACCATTCTCCGGTCTGGGTATCTTTTGACTTTGACATCGTGGTGGCCAAGAGGGTAGCCCTAAGACTCTTGGACTCCTGGCTAAAGCCATTGAGCTCTACTTTTCTGAAAACACGGGCTCGGTTACGTCAGCGGTATCCCTATGGGAGGCCTTCAAGACTGTCTTGAGAGGCGAAGCCTTCTCCTTAATAGCCGAGGCGCGTAGACGTAGAGACGAGGATGTGGTGCGGATAGAATCAGAGATCGAGGAACTTGACTCCCAATTAGAGACTGATCCGACGCCTGCCCTGCTCCACGCTCTCTCACTTAAGCAGTCGGAGTACCGGGCCACTGTTACTGACGCTGCCAAGGCTATGGGCAGGGAACAGCAAGGGAGGATCTATGATGTTGGGGACAAGGCAGGCAAGCTTATTGCGTGGCTTGACAAAAAGGAGATGGCCTCCCTGGTGGTCCCCGAGGTGCTGGGGGAGGACGGCTTGGCTGTTACCAATCCCAGCGCTATAGTCACGGTTTTCGCCGATTACTTTGAGTCTGTTTACACCTCGGTTTCTGAGATGTCTGAGGCGGACTCTGACGCCCTTTTGAGAGAGGTGGACCTTCCGTGTCTGTCGGATACTGAACGCGACAACATGGATAGAGGTATAACTGCAGACGAGGTCGCACTGGCTATACGCTCTCTGAGGTCCGGCAAGGCACCCGGCCCTAACGGCCTCCCGGTGGAGCTTTATAAAATTAAAGCTGACACCATCGCCCGCCCCTACGGGACATGTTCCTGGAGGCGCGAGAGATGGGCGCGCTCCCCCCGGACCAGAGGTTGGCCACGATTGTGGCCATACATAAGGAAGGGAAGCCCAGAGACCTGTGCCGATCGTATCGCCCTATTTCTTTGTTGAATGCCGAGCCTAAGATCCTGGCTAAATTACTGGCCAATCGGCTGGTGGGTGCGATTAGCAAATTGGTTCACCCAGATCAGTCGGGCTTTATTCCTCACCGCAACACCGCCCTTAACCTTAAGAGACTCCACGCGGTCATGGCGAGGATCCGTACACTCCGGGAGCCGGCCGTTTTGGCGTCTTTGGATGCCACAATGGCCTTTGACTCCCTCGAGTGGAACTACCTGTGGGCGGTGTTGACGAAGTTCGGGTTTGGCCCTGAATTTATAGGATGGGTCAAACTTCTGTATGCTAGTCCACTTGCCAATGTTACAGTCAATGGCCGAGTGTCTGCATCCTTTGCTCTCCGCAGGGGCACCAGGCAGGGTTGCCCCTTGTCGCCCTTGTTGTTTGCGTTGGCGCTGGAACCTCTGGCTGCCTGGTTACGGGTTCACCCGGATATCAAGGGGATACGGTGGTCTTCTGGCTTTGAGGACTGCGTGTCTTTATACGCGGACGACATCTTGCTCTACCTCACCTCTCCCTGCAAGTCCCTTATCGTAGTATGCAACGTGCTGCATACCTTTGGTAGGTATTCGGGCCTGGTCATCAACTGGTCAAAATCACACTTATACGTTTTGAGAGGTGAGACTCCGCGGCTCCCCAGGGGTTGCACCATACAGATCGCGAGGCAGGGGTTTAAATACCTGGGCATCTATATTTCAACCGATGCCCAGACATGTTATGCGAACAACTTGCTTCCCCCTCTTGCACGCCTTCGGCGTGACGTAGAGGGGTGGCGGAAGCTACCGCTTTCCCTGCTTGGACGTGCAGCGTTGTTCAAAATGATGTCCCTGCCCAGATTCTTGTATGCGCTCCAGAATACCCAGGACCCAGTCCCCTCCGGGTACTTCAGAGAGATCGAGGGCTTACAGCGGGCCCTTCTCTGGGATGGCAGACCGCGTATTGCTATAGCAAAACTCACGCTTCCGTGGTATGACGGAGGTATCGCTTTGCCTGATATCCTGAGGTATTATTGGGCCTCCCAACTAGCCGCCCTCAACCATGGTTTCTACGGTCCAGCCGATAGTCCGGGGTACGCCATGGACCGGTGGCTCCTTGATGGTGGGAAATACTACAGGGCAATGTGCTCGAGATCTCTGGATGGAGAGATGACGGGCCCGACCAAGACAGCGGTACACATATGGAGGGCTGTCATAAAGGCACAGGGATGGAAGGGGAGGCTCACGTTGGCCACCCCACTTTACGACTCGGACCTACTGGGTAAATTGTGGCATACCAAGGGGTTTGACTGATGGGACCTCATTGGTATCTCCAAGGTCGACGGCATGATGGCCAAGGGTGGGATAAAATCTTTCGCCGCTCTACAAGCAGAGTTTCAACTGGGAGCGACGGAATTTTTTAGGTACGCCCAATTGCGACACGCCCTTCTGGCAGTGCTGCCGGTGGGTGAGAAGGTCCCTGAGTCGTCCCCGCTGGAAGATAGGGTGCTGGATGGTCCTATGCCGGACAGTGCCATCTCGTTGGTTTATAAAAAACTGATTAATGTCCGAACGGACCTCCTTCTGAGTGTGAGAGAACAATGGGTGCGTGATGGAGTTGAACTGGATGATGAAGATTGGCAGTGTGCGGTGTCATCCCCCAAGGAAGTGGCAATATCAGCCAGACTATGCTTGGTCCAACTGAAAATTTTGCATAGAGTGTATGTTACCGGCCCCCGGTTGATCCATATGGGCCATTCAGTGGACGGACTTTGTAGGCGTGGATGTGGTGCACTGGCCACCTTCATGCACATTATCTGGGAGTGCCACGCGGTCGCTTCCTACTGGAGGCGTGTCCACGCGGTGATGTGCGAGGTGACTGGAGTCGACTTGCCCGCTGAGGCCCGGCGCTGCTTATTGAATGTGTGGGGCCCCACGGACTACAATAATGCGCAAACCCAATGGGTCACTTTGGGAAACATGGTGGCAAAGCGTGACGTCGCTCAGAAATGGGGCGCCGCGGCGCCTCCTTCTGTGGAATTGTGGAAGACCAATATGGATTGGTGCATGGTTAGTGAGAAAACAGTGTACGTGGCCCGGGGCAAACCCAAGAAGTGGCTTAAGATCTGGGGGGCCTGGAACGAATACGGGGGTGATATCTGTCTTCCACCCGACACTGCCCCATTGGCGGTACGACTTTCCCCTTAGCCTTTAATTCCAACCCAAATACCATTACATTGCACATCCTGTACTCTTCCCCTCCCGATATCGTCCATTTTGCACTGTTCATACGTGTACTCTTTGGGCTCAAGGCCCAGCCTTCTCCTGCGCTGGATACTGTCGCATTTAGGTACTTTTGTCTTGGCTTTTTCGCACTGGATCTAGTGCTCTTTTATTGTATTTTAATTTATGTTTTCATCACTTATAACATAAAACTAAACCTTGTACGATTTTATAATATGCACTGTGTGCACTGATCATCCTCTCTTTATAATGCTGCCTAGCCTCCGGGATGTAAGGCTGAATAGCTGTGTACTTTGACTCGTAAATAAAGGTTTTCCCCCAAAAAAATGACGTCTCGGCTAAAATCATCCCTATGGACAAAATTGATGGTGCAGAGAGTTTTGGTTTTCACTGCACAGTATCCGCCCACCAATCACTGGCCAGTGTTCTTATCTATAAACCTCCGGGACATACAGGACCATTTTTGAGCCTGATTATCAATGCTATGGCACCACTTGCTCCTAATTTTAACCAATTTTTGGCCCTAGGAGGTTTTAATGTCCATATGGACAATTTAGAGAGCTCGGAGGGCATTCCACTATGTGAGGCTCTAAAGTCCTTGAACTTGCTACCCCTCATAACTAGACCCACTCACGAGAAGGGACACACACTGGACCAAGTCTTCTCTAACCCCCTTGCCCAAACTGAGGAGCACATTCCCCTTGTCTGGGCTGAGCATTTTCTGCTAAAGTTTAAGATTGCTAAAATTATGAAGCTAGCACACCATTGACAAGCCCCCCCCCCTTCTCAAATTGAGAGCACTTCACAAAATCACCTCGGAGGCCCTGAGCACTGTGCTGTGGGCGCATCCTCTCACTAGTAGCAATAAATTAGAGTTGGATGCTGCCAATTTGGAAAACTGGATAAAACAAGGCGTGGAGGCTTTGGCACCCGAGACCTTACGCCCACAACGGACAACACATCGCTCTGCCTCTTGGTTTAATGAAACCCTGCGCAATTGTAAAAGTGCCTGTAAAGAGCTGGAAAGGGTGTGGAGGAAAAACTTTAGCAACAATAGCAAAACACTATATAAAAAAGAATTAAAAAGTTACCACCACAAAATTCTGGTAGAAAAGAAACGTTTTTTTGCAGCTAAGATTTGGGAATCGGCCAACAAGAGCTAGGAAATCTTCAAAATTGTAAAGCATTTTGCATCACCCATAGCAGTAGCCTCCAAATGCAAAGCTACGGAAGCCTAGACACCCCAATTGGCATATTTCTTTCATAAGAAAATAGTCGATATACAAACATCTCTAGACTTTTCCTCTAGCTCACTGGTCAACCCTCAACCTGCTTGTGTTAATCCGTTACTTAGTGCCTCCTTTTTCTAGTTCCCCCCGATTACTTTAGCGCAATCTCTTGTGATTATGAAGAACTTAAAATCTGGTTCCCCTTCAGATCCCTGCCCAACCAAAATATTGGAGTCGGTGGCTGATGTCATCAATGCCGAGGTCAACACTGTATTGAATCTATCGCTGAGCAGCAGCCAGGTTCCAGCTATTTGGAAAAAGGCCAAAATCCTGCCGTTGTTAAAGAAGACTGCGGCAGATCCTATATTAGTATCAAACTACAGACCCATTTCGCTCCTGCCTTTCTTCGCTAAAGTTATTGAAAAACATGTGAACTTTGTCACTACTGAATTCATTGAAATGAACAACTTCCTCCATACGAGTCAATCAGGATTCCGCCCCAATTTTAGCACGGAATCGGCCCTCCTTGAGATATCGGAATCCATCAAAGTGACTCTTGACTCAGGTGGGAGAGCGGCCTTAATACTGCTAGATCTATCAGCCGCTTTTGACACTTTGCCCCATGACAGACTCCTACAGAGACTGAGAGACTGCAGAGTGGGGGGCACAGTGTTGAAATGGTTCTCCTCCTTTTTGGGAGATCGAAGGCAGGAAGTCTGGAACCCTCCATTTTCCTCCCTTATGCTTCCTATGAAGGTTGGTGTACCTCAGGGTTCGATTTTGAGTCCACTACTGTTTAATCTATACATGGCTCCCCTCGCCTCTTTGGTTGAAGAGACTGGAGCCACAATTATATCCTATGCTGATATCCAGCTGTGGTTCACCTGTAAAAAGGTAGAGGTTTTTAACGGGGACAAAATCAAGAACTGATGAGAAAGGTTTTTTCCTGGTTTAGTCAGAACAAGCTCCAATGCAATTCTGCTAAATCAGAAGTGATTCTTTTTGGAGCTCTGGACCCGGATGTCTGGAGACAGTGGTGGCCATCTGATATGTCCCCTCCACAGACCTCCGTGGGAGTAGCCAAAAATTTAGGGGTAAAACTGAACAACTCACTCGACATGAAGACCCAAGTTCAATTAGTGGCAGTAACCTGCTATGGAAGTCTGAAAATGCTCCAATTTTTTTTACCTCTTCTGTCACTCTCCCATAGAAGGACGGTGGTCCAGGACCTTATCACCTCAAGGCTGGACTACGCCAATGTCCTCTATTTGGGTCTCCCAGAATGCCTACTGAGTAAATTTCGGTTTGTGCAGAATGCGGCCTCTAGAGCCATTCTTATGTTGGGCCCTAGAGCCCACATTTCTCTCCATCTCAAGAACTAACATTGGCTCCCTATTCGTTGCATAATGCAGTTCAAAGCCCTGACATTGGCTTTTAAAGCCTTGCGTGACACTGGGGTAAATTACATTAGGAGAAGAGTGAGCTTCTACACACCTGGTAGAGTTTTAAGATCATCTCATCAACTAATGATGAATGTGCCTAAATTTGTTCGCTCCCGCAGAGGAGGTCGCTCCTTTCAAGTTCAGGTCGCACACTTATGGAATAAACTCCCAACCGCAATCAGGCAATTGTCTGACATCTGGCTTTTCAGGAAACAACTTAAAACATGGCTGTTTCAGCTGTAATCTTCTTCCCTTTCCCTGTGAGTTCACTCTCATCTTCCTACTATCACTTTGTTTCCGCTAGCGCCGGGACACTCTATTGAGTAGCTGTGCGCTTTACAAATACGCGATTACATAACATAGTAGTTGTTATTTTGTGTGGAACATTGTTCCTTTTCTTATCTTTTCTGTTTAGCATTTAACCATAGCCGATATACGGCATAATTTTAGGAAATGTGAGGATTATGCCTGCAACCGGCTTAGTAGGTTGCAAATGCCGATCCTCGGCGATATCGTACGGTACCTTTTTATGCCACAAGCACAATGGTTTTGGAATATATCCAATGTCAGATGTATTTATTGTCTTGACTTTTAAATGTATCGTAAATGTTGGCTTAATATGTACGTAATAGATTTACTCTTTAAAGATGGCGTGTGCTATTTCGCACCTTTTGCGCTAGCCCCTTTCAGTTTCCATGAATTAACATTGTAAATATGATGTCCGTCAGTGCGTTTCCATAAACACTGACGAAGGAAATTCTCCGAAATGCGTATGTACATTAAACTGCTGCTGCTGCAACTAACAAACCCTGCGAGAGCAGTTTTTTTCCTCTGACGTGAGAGAAGTGTGAGCGAGGAAATATTTATATAGTCTGCAAGCATGCGTTTACCTCCCTCTGTTGTTGTCATGCAGATCCAAGTGCCCCACTGGTTGTTCTTTGATGAGCCAAATTTGGTAGACCCTTCGCCAAACCCAGGCCTCATTGCACTTGACGCAGGGAGTGGTAGATATCCAGATCCCCACGAGTCTAGATGACCATCGATTCAATCGGTGCTAGCATGATTTGCGGACTCGTGGGAAGGCTATTAAGGCACAATCTTTAATCTTGATCAATTATCGAGACTTTAACCTTTAAGACATACTCCCACTGCACAGGTTGAAAACTTCCCGGAAAAACAAGGTTAAAGGCATTGGCATTGCACCAACCAATCTCATACCTCCTTTGAGTCGCTGCAACCAATCAGGAGCCAGTTAGCATTTTAAAAACTGTGCTGTCACTAACAAACACAATTACAATTGCGAACAGAAGAAGGCAGAACGTCGAAACACGTTCTTGCACACAAATACATTATTGAAGTAATCCTGTGAGTGTGTTTTTAACACAAGAAGCTGTGATCTATATATATATAACCTCCCCATGTTTAAAAACAAACTCACAAATTCACTTCAAAACACTATTAAAATGTCAATATGTTTAAGAATTAAAAACAAAAATAAATCACTGAAATTCACAAGTTATGATTATCACAATCCATAGCTCACACAACAGCCATTTAAAAGACAACTCACACACCAAATGCAATGTCTATGACCGTACAATATGTAAACCAATAAATACATACTCAAACCTATAAATAATGCTATATTTTTAGTCATTTCTATCCATGCGGAAAGGGTAATGTGACATGTAATCTCATCTATAAGATTATTTACAATACTTGTACTTGTATTTCCCATTTTTGGGTGAAGTCATGAGCAATATATTTGGTTTATGCGTTATGGTTTGTATGGCAGTGTTATCAACTATTGGTTGTGGTCCTAACAATTTCTTGTGAATTCCAGCAAGTATGTGCAGGCACTCAGGAGTCAAGTAGCTAATTACCTAAGCATTGCTAGCACAGGAAGAACGATACCTGGTTACACAACACACTTAAAGAATAAATGCATTCCTTATTTATTACATAACAAATTTGCAATACATCTCTTCTTTAGTGTGTAGTAGATTGGGTTATGAAGAAAGATGATTCATATGCAACTCACTCTGACCTCATTCCAAAAGGCCCAAACTATATCACATGTTCTTCGTGGGAAAGAAACGCCCACATTCATTTTCACATCATTGAAGTTCATCAGTGCATCCTAGCTTTCCACACTGCACCAGTAATGTCTGTGTGTCCGATCCGCTTAGTGCTTTTAGGTAGTTTTTCATTGACTGTAAAAATAAAAGTCTCATTACATTTATCCATTTCAGTCATGGACTAAATTATGAGTTTAGTCTCTGGCAAGTGCATTTATGGAAGGGGGCCAATCATCAGTACTGTACTGCCCCCCTAAAAAAAAGTACAAAATTTAGCCCTAACTACATTAAAAACCCATCTTAAAAAAGACGTCTCTTGTTCCTGCCTCCCCAGACAACTTTAGACATATTTCTAACATCTCACTCTTAGCTAAAGTTTTCGAGAAGTGTGTGCAACAGCAGCTAAACCAGCACATCACCAACATCCAACTACTAGATGACTTCTAATCCGGTTTCAGGCCTGGGCACAGCACGGAAACCACCATTCTCCACATTGTGGATGATGCCCTGCAAGCCCTTGACCAAGGCAAAACCTGTCTCCGAATCCTCCTAGATCTATCCTTGGCTTTCGATACGGTCAACCATGAAAAACTATTTGAACGCCGCAAACTCAGAATGGGAATGGATGGCTCTGTTCTTGAATGGGTTAGGTCCTTCCTCCATAACCGGTCACAGAGATTCCTAATTAACGGTAACCTGTCTGCTCCCTCTCTGGTCACGGTTGGAGTCCCCAAAGGTTCAACCCTGTCACTCACCCTCTTCAACCACTACTTCGACCGCTTGCCGAAGTACTACACACCGCGAATATCTCCTACCACATGTACGCTGACGACACCCAGATCGACATCAAAATCTCCTCTCTCTCAAGGGGATTCTTTCCCTGAAGGAAGCCTTGAAATTGACTGTCAAATGGCTCTCCTCCAATCAACTCAAACTCAATGCAAAGAAGACAGAATTTCTACTAATTTCCCCATCCAAAACCAACCCTGAGACTCAGGTATGGTTTAAGGCCATCACAGCCTTAAACTGCCCTCCGACCATCGTGGACTCGGCCAAGTCCCTTGGAATAACCCTTGACTGCAACTTGAGCATGCGCGACCACATCAACTCTATGGCCAAATCAGCCAGATTCCACCTGCGCTACCTAAGGAAACTGAAATCCTTCCTTGATACTCCCGTCCTAAAAATGGCAGTCCAGGTACTAGTCATCTCTAGACTGGAATATGGCTGCTCTACCCTCTCAGGCTTACTCAAAATCTCCCTGGCACCTTTAAAAGCCTGCCTCAACACTGCCGCTAGACTATTAACCAGCTCAAAAAAATTCTACCATATTTTACCACTTCTGAAAGCTCTGAACTGGCTTCCCCAACAGGCCAGAATCCAACTCAAAATGGCATGTATCACGCACAAGGCATTATACTCCGACTCCCCTGCATATTTTGCCTAGAAACTTGTGATATCTGGAGGAACCAGAAACTCCCGGTCCACCAGAGACCTCTTGCTCTAACCTGCCCGTTTTCAGAAAAAGAAAACTTACAATCGGGCCTTCTCTGGGGCCGCGCTAAGAATATAGAACTCACTCCTGCCCGCCATTAGAAGAATTCCTCCTGTGGCTTGCTTCAAAAAGGATGCCAGAACATTCATATTGGGCAAATTCCTCGCCTAAATTTTGACTTCTAATCACCCAGACACCTTGCTCTACTTCCGTCTAATGCAGCCCCCTGGAGTACCCAGACACTATCCACCCAGCACCTCCGGGCATCCCACCATGGACCCTGGGACATTCGTTTCTTGTAAAATGTAAATGTAATATGTACTTTCTTGTCCTTGTTATCCCTTATGTATCAAGCCCCCACCCCCTCCAAGTCTTTCGTATACTACTGCTGATTCCTGTAAAGCGCTCTGATACCCAATCGGGTCAAGTTTGCGCTCTATGAAACTCCAAAATAAATAATAAATTATGATACATTTTTCTTTGACAGAATTTCCACTCTTGGTGATGTCTTGCAGGAGTTACAGACACAGTTTCACTTCTCTAAACCCCAGTTCCATGAAGACCTCCAGCTCTGATACATCCTAGCGTAATACAAAGCATATCTGGTAGACTTACCCGAATACAACCCTCTAGAGGTCAAACTCCTTATAGTGACTACTAGAAGGGGAGGAATACCCAACTTTAACGAATATAAGTACTTAATGCCCCTGGGCCCTCTTAAACACAAATGGGCGGGTTGGGTTCGCCTCCTAATGAAATAGACTGAGGTAAGGCTTGCATGCCCCTTGTAAATTCACAGTTTCCTCCTGCCTCCGGCTTATCCAACATCACTTTCTTCACACCTCACACCTTATAACTCAATGCCTTTGGCAAGCCGGCCAGGTTGTGATCCTTGCCTGCCAACCCAGCAAATAAGCGAAGAAGTCTTCTACCACATGATGTGGCTGTGTCCACATCTTGCTAACTTCTGGATTGGGAACAGCAACACTCTATCCTGAGTACTAGACTACCAAATTACCCTGACACCAAAGAGTGCCTTATTAGGAATCATGGATGACCTCAGTAACACTAAGAGGGAAAAGAGGATGGTGGGCACGGCCACCTTGGTGTCAAAAAGGGACATAGCACGATTATGGAACCTCCTGTAGCCACCTACACTGGCAGGGGAGTAGACTGGTGTGCACAACAGGAAGCACCTATGTACAAGGAGAGGAGCTGTCTACAGAAACATTCCAAAATCTTGGGCATATGGCAGGAATGCTATGAATTGTGCCTATTGCAAAAAACACAGTTGATGGACAGAATGTAGAAAAATGTCATACATTCACCCCAGTACAAGGATCTGGGCCTAAATCCATCGTTTTTTTGCACTCCACACCACCCTGGGTTAGACACTGGCTATATGCAAATCAGCTCTGACGCTGTGCCTCATGGGAACAGTCCAGTCCGAACTACCAAGCCATGACTTTCCCAGACCGGAATCAAGCATCCAAGGACCGGTTTCTGGCTATCAGCCTTCATCAGCCTGGATAGCTTGACTCCAGTGGTGTGGAGAGCCTGGGACTCACGTCTGAGTATACCCAGCACACTCGGGGTGAAAATTGCAAAAAACACAGTTGATGGACAGAATGTAGAACAATGTCATACATTCACCCCAATACAAGGATCTGGGCCTAAATCCATTGTTTTTTTGCACTCCACACCACCCTGGGTTAGACACTGTCTATATGCAAATCAGCTCTGACCCTGTGCCTCATGGGAACAGTCCAGTCCGAACTACCAAGCCATGCCTTTCCCAGACCGGAATCAAGCATCCAAGGACCGGTTTCTGGCTATCAGCCTTCATCAGCCTGGATAGCTTGACTCCAGTGGTGTGGAGAGCCTGGGACTCACGTCTGAGTACACCCAGCACACTCGGGGTGAAAATTGCAAAAAACACAGTTGATGGACAGAATGTAGAACAATGTCATACATTCACCTCAGTACAAGGATCTGGGCCTAAATCCATCGTTTTTTTTGCACTCCACACCACCCTGGGTTAGACACTGGCTATATGCAAATCAGCTCTGACCCTGTGCCTCATGGGAACAGTTCAGTCCGAACTACCAAGCCATGTCTTTCCCAGACCGGAATCAAGCATCCAAGGACCGGTTTCTGGCTATCAGCTTTCATCAGCCTGGATAGCTTGACTCCAGTGGTGTGGAGAGCCTGGGACTCACGTCTGAGTATACCCAGCACACTCGGGGTGAAAATTGCAAAAAACACAGTTGATGGACAGAATGTAGAACAATGTCATACATTCACCCCAGTACAAGGATCTGGGCCTAAATCCATCAATTATTTGCACTCCACACCACCCTGGGTTAGACACTGGCTATATGCAAATCAGCTCTGACCCTGTGCCTCATGGGAACAGTCCAGTCCGAACTACCAAGCCATGTCTTTCCCAGACCGGAATCAAGCATCCAAGGACCGGTTTCTGGCTATCAGCCTTCATCAGCCTGGATAGCTTGACTCCAGTGGTGTGGAGAGCCTGGGACTCACGTCTGAGTATACCCAGCACACTCGGGGTGAAAATTGCAAAAAACACAGTTGATGGACAGAATGTAGAACAATGTCATACATTCACCCCAGTACAAGGATCTGGGCCTAAATCCATCGTTTTTTTGCACTCCACACCACCCTGGGTTAGACACTGGCTATATGCAAATCAGCTCTGACCCTGTGCCTCATGGGAACAGTCCAGTCCGAACTACCAAGCCATGTCTTTCCCAGACAGGAATCAAGCATCCAAGGACCGGTTTCTGGCGATCAGCCTTCATCAGCCTGGATAGCTTGACTCCAGTGGTGTGGAGAGCCTGGGACTCACGTCTGACTATACCCAGCACACTCGGGGTGAAAATTGCAAAAAACACAGTTGATGGACAGAATGTAGAACAATGTCATACATTCACCTCAGTACAAGGATCTGGGCCTAAATCCATCGTTTTTTTGCACTCCACACCACCCTGGGTTAGACACTGGCTATATGCAAATCAGCTCTGACCCTGTGCCTCATGGGAACAGTCCAGTCCGAACTACCAAGCCATGTCTTTCCCAGACCGGAATCAAGCATCCAAGGACCGGTTTCTGGCTATCAGCTTTCATCAGCCTGGATAGCTTGACTCCAGTGGTGTGGAGAGCCTGGGACTCACGTCTGAGTATACCCAGCACACTCGGGGTGAAAATTGCAAAAAACACAGTTGATGGACAGAATGTAAAACAATGTCATACATTCACCCCAGTACAAGGATCTGGGCCTAAATCCATCAATTATTTGCACTCCACACCACCCTGGGTTAGACACTGGCTATATGCAAATCAGCTCTGACCCTGTGCCTCATGGGAACAGTCCAGTCCGAACAACCAAGCCATGTCTTTCCTAGACCGGAATCAAGCATCCAAGGACCGGTTTCTGGCTATCAGCCTTCATCAGCCTGGATAGCTTGACTCCAGTGGTGTGGAGAGCCTGGGACTCACGTCTGAGTATACCCAGCACACTCGGGGTGAAAATTGCAAAAAACACAGTTGATGGACAGAATGTAGAACAATGTCATACATTCACCCCAGTACAAGGATCTGGGCCTAAATCCATCGTTTTTTTGCACTCCACACCACCCTGGGTTAGACACTGGCTATATGCAAATCAGCTCTTACCCTGTGCCTCATGGGAACAGTCCAGTCCGAACTACCAAGCCATGTCTTTCCCAGACAGGAATCAAGCATCCAAGGACCGGTTTCTGGAGATCAGCCTTCATCAGCCTGGATAGCTTGACTCCAGTGGTGTGGAGAGCCTGGGACTCACGTCTGACTATACCCAGCACACTCGGGGTGAAAATTGCAAAAAACACAGTTGATGGACAGAATGTAGAACAATGTCATACATTCACCTCAGTACAAGGATCTGGGCCTAAATCCATCGTTTTTTGCACTCCACACCACCCTGGGTTAGACACTGGCTATATGCAAATCAGCTCTGACCCTGTGCCTCATGGGAACAGTCCAGTCCGAACTACCAAGCCATGTCTTTCCCAGACCGGAATCAAGCATCCAAGGACCGGTTTCTGGCTATCAGCCTTCATCAGCCTGGATAGCTTGACTCCAGTGGTGTGTAGAGCCTGGGACTCACGTCTGAGTATACCCAGCACACTCGGGGAGAAAATTGCAAAAAACACAGTTGATGGACAGAATGTAGAACAATGTCATACATTCACCCCAGTACAAGGATCTGGGCCTAAATCCATCGGGGTCTAGACACACTGAATGCTACCTAATGCTTTGAATTTAAGTTTATTTACTGAAATGTTGTACAGTGCCTGAGCGGCTGGCGTCTTAATGTTGATGTTCATTTTATTGGTGGTGATTGTCCAAAACCCAATAAAATGTAATATAAAAAATGAATCTGCATGTCTGTTACTTATTGATGACAGTTTTCCCCTTCCATGGGCCTTCCATCCGTTTGTGTAGTTCCAATGCCAAAACACTACTGCTGCCTCTGCCATGCTACCAAGTATCCCCCAACCTTTCTCTCTGGTTCCTGGTGTCACCGATTGGTGCTTCCATGATGTGGACACAAGAGACAGCTTACCTGTGAAGCATAAAACATACAGGGTAACTAACAGGGTGAGGACTTGCATCAAAGAGGAGGACTCAAATATGCTTGGGCTAGGGGTGATTGAGTCCTCTAGCAGTCCTTGACCAGCCCATTGGTCTTGGTCCCAAAGGCTGCATCGCCGGGTGCCACACCCAAACTCCGGTTCTGTGTGGACTACAGAAGGCTCAATTCAGTCATGAAGACTAACGCGCACCCCATCCCCAGAGCTGATGAGCTCATTTATCAGCTAGGGGCTCCCCCTTTTCCTGGTCCCTGTGTTGCTCTTTTAAAAACAATCAAACATTTTGATCTCATCGAGATTGTCCATGCCAGAGAGATAAACCTTATCCTTTGAAGAGAACCAAGGAATTCACAGGTTGATGAGCCCATGCCCAATAAAATCCCAGGCCAGGATCCTGCAAAATGTTCCCATCACAATGCAATTTTCTCCTGGATCTTTTGATTGCTCCATTGTCTAAATCTCCCTTCCTTTGGAACCTGGGTATGATTTCTGACCACAAGATTTCCAGTAATCCTCAGCAATCTAGCTATCCTGGTCCAGTGCCTTTCATGTTTTCGAGCTGCTGCTTTCTACCAGCAAAGTGAGGTTGTTATCCCCCCAAGTGCAGCAACAGCACATCTGAGCGCTCTCTTCTCTCCAACTCTCTTTTTCCCATCTGAAGCAGCTGGTCCCATTTCATCCCTGGCTTGTCGTACAACAAGATGACTGCATTGCACTGCGAAATGCCTATGAATGTTTATCTTGTGCTCACCCACTGTTGGTCTCACATGATGCAAGAAAGCCTCATAGCTCACAACCTCCATTGGCTCTCTTCTCCCCCTGTAAAGATAAACGAATCCCTGTTTACCATTACAGGTTTGATGTATGACCTACAGGTCAGTCCCAGTTTCCTTATCTGGACCTCTCCTAAACTATGCTGCTCTGCAGTTGTCGCGGCCCCTATCCAGAAGGAGTGGGTGCCACATTGATGTGCCGGCAACCCAGATCCACTTAATGCTTTAACCATAACTTTGGAGAGCTGAAATCTAGTCAGAAACTGTTAGATTTGGGGGTCTCTAGTTGGCACAGGTAGGTACTTTTGATAAATAGGGACCCTTGCCTCTAGTCAGGATAAGGGGATTACACTCCTAAATAACCCCTGCTCACCCACTTGGTAGCTTGGCACGAGCAGACAGGCTTATCTCAGAGGCTGTGTGTAAAGCATTTGTGACCACACACAGTAACCCATTGACAACACTACAGATGGACACCACACAAGGTTTTTATATCCAAAATAAGTATACTTTATGTAGATTTACCACAAGACCATAAATGACAAAAATACACAATACTTTAAGAAGGTAGTTTTAGCTTAGTTCAGTAGTTTTAGATTAGTTCAGTTCAGTTCTTCAGATGCGACACTTGCGTCAATGTACCTTACGATGCGTTGCGCTTCCTCGACAAGCAATGTTGCTGCGCAGAAAATGCTGCAAAGTTCAGGTGCAAAGAAATAAAGACGTGAAGACTTCTCCTGGGATACGAAAAGTTCTCGGTTCGATGCGTGGACTGCAGCGGCGACACCCTTGTTCAGAAGTGTGACGGCAATAGCTTCAACTGCGACACTCTTCTCCCACGATACGTGAAGCTTCCACACGATCCAACAACTACAGCTGCGATATCCTTGCTCAGAAATGCCACAGCAGCAGCTCCGACAGCGGCGCGCATCTCGGGGATGCAAGGCGCTTTCCTCGATGAGGTGGAATGCAACAGTTCCAGCAGCGGCACCCTTGTTCAGAAGTGCGACGGCAGGCCCAGCGATGGAAACATGGGTGTACCTCGTTGTGAGACTCCTCTCTCGATGCGCTGCAGTGCGACAACTTTAGAGGGGACACTCTTGTTCAGAAGTGCGACAGCAGGCAGCAGTGACTTCAACACGCTTCCTATTCGTTGCAGCGCTCTTCTCTCGATGCGGTGCAGTGCGACAACTCCAGCGGCGACACCCTTGTTCAGAAGTGCGACGGCAGCAGCAGCTACGGCAACTCGATTTGATCTTTTTGCGTCTCGCTTCCAGCTCCTTGCGACATGCAGTTCCTCAGAAGGCCCAAAACAGCAGCAGGCGCTTCCACAAGAAATCTGGGGAGCTGGGGGGTCAAGTCTTTTGTCCCTGAGACTTCAGCAGGAGGCAAGCTCTTTTTCAAGCCCTTGGAGATCCTTCACAAGTTGAAAGCAAAGTACATAAAGTTCCTTTCTCCTTCCTTTGGCAGTAAAGGCAACCGCGGAAGGCCAATCCCGCAAGCAGCTCTTCAGCTTGGGAATAGTCTCTTCTCAGTTTCTTTAGGTTCCTCTCCTCGGTAAAGGTTTCTTCTTTTAGTCCAAAGTGATCTAACTTCATGGGATCAGGTTCCCAATACTTATACCCCAAAATACTTTCTTCTCTGAGGGGAGAGGGGAGAGGGGCCTTTGCCCAGTCCAAACCAGTTCTGAAGCACTCTGTTTACCAGACTTCTCCTTTCCTTTCACAGTGCAGGGCAGAAACATCAGACGGCCCACAGGAGGTGGAGCCAGCATTGTGGAAGGCAGGCACAGCCCTATTCAAGGTTCAGGTGCAACTCCTCCCTCCCATCTAGATGCAGATCTCTCTATTCACCACTGGGCTGACTCATCCTGTCTCTTGGAAACCCCCAGCCCTGTCACTGTCAAACTCCAGACAAGGAATACACAACCTAGCAGAGGCAAGCTTGAAAGGTTAGACAAGCAAATACCTTCTTTCTAAAAGTAGTATTTGCAAACACAGAATGTTAAAACCAACTTCACTAACCGATGCATTTCATCATTCTGAGTCCAGGCATACTAAACTCGATTTCCTACCATGTTCTCTGAGTCAGTTAGAATTATAAAACATGATAATTCTAACAGCCCATTCTGGCCTATGGAGAACAGGTAGTCTTGCAACATAAATGGCTGTAATTCACTATTAGGACATGCCACATACATCAGGGTTTGTCCTACCTTATACTTACAATGCACCCTGCCCTTGGGCCTGCCATAGGGATGACTGATATGAAGAAAATGGAAGGTGAGGGACTGGCAAGTGGGTGCACTTGCCCAGTCAGCATGACAGTACCAGACTGAATGCAGGCTCTGCAATGGCAGACCTTAGACACATTTTACAAGGCTGCTTCTGTGGGTGGCACAACCAGTGCTGCAGGCCCACCAGCAGCATTTGGATTTACACACCCTGGGCACACTCAGTGCACTGTACTAGGGTCTGACAAGTAAACCAAATAGCCATACATGGACCACTGATAAATACATTAATTTACAATAGGGAGCACTTGCACTGTGGCACTGAGTAGCAGTGGCACAGTGCCCAAAGTTTCTAACGCCAGCAAAAATACATGAGGCAACAACAAAAAATAGAAAGAAGACCCACGCCAATGGTGCCAGGTGTAACAGAAACAAACTGTCCTAATGCACAAATAACAGTAGGCCGCCTGTTAGTCAGAAATCCATGTAGCTTTTAGTTGGCAAAGTGGAAAATGGTCCCTGCTAGGGATACAGTCTATGCGTGATATCTTTCCCTTCGCCTCTTAGTCAGTCTTACATATTCCCAGCCCCAGTACCATCTATCTCTGCCACAATTCCAGCTACCCGAACTGTAAGCAACAGTGACCAGCCTAATTTCTTGGTGATACCACCACTTCGCTGATCTGAAAGGCCTTATAAAAGTTGTGGTAGAGGTTGGCCTGAAGAGTGTTGCCTCAAATGCGTTACTATATACCGTTAGAAAAGCCCAGTAACACCTCCAACCTCTCAAAGTTTATGGGCAATCTTGCATCCTTGAGCACTGCCTGCTTGCACCATCACTCATTCCTGACGGCCCTGCATTTATAGTTCCCGGTCCGCAACCTCGAGAAGTATGCCACTGTGGACAAGTAGGCTTGCACCCAGGCCTTTCTATGCTTATTGTTATAAGCCCAGAATATGATCCTCTCTACTGCTGTCATTGCTTAGATACCCTCCAGCTTGCCCACTATCATCACCTGCTGGAATGTTGCCAACCATTTACGATACTAGCTGGCTGTTTTAGGCACCAGTGCGTTAAACCCCACATATTCTAGCTCGGGTCTACTAGGTCCCAAGGCCTTGTAGGGAAGGCTATCATCTCCTTTCCATTTCGGGGAACAGTGCCTGAACTTGAGCCACTGCAAATGACAAAGCTCGTCTGCAACCATATTAGTGCAACTCGGCCCATGCCTAGCTCTCACCCCCATATTTACAGTCAGCTGACATTTCGCCAGGTGACACAGCAAACCCAGCACCCTAGGGCAACCAGCTGTACCATTGTTTACTAGCTGCACCCCAGCGTGATTATCAAACCACAGTGTGATATGCTTGTTCACCAGGGCGCCTTTCAATATCTAAAAAGCAGCCACCATCCGGTAAAGCTTCAGTAACGTTATTTTTTTTGTAAAGCCCTTCTCTGTCCAGTGCACTTGCTACCTTGTGACACACCAAGCCGTGTGAAACATTGCACCAAAGCCCTCGCTACCTGCTGCATCTGTGAGCTGTTCTAGCTTATCTGAAGTCACCAATGGTTCCCTCCAGAACAGGGTGCCATTAAACTCAGAAAATCTAACCTCATTCTCACGTCTTGCTTGACTTCTGCCAGCAGCCTCTTGTGATGATGTTTCTTGCTGAGCTCCTCTGTGAGCCTGCCAGGCCTTCTTGCAAAGACTCCTCCTGTTGGGATCGCTCTCCCGGCAAAGTTGAGTGTGCCTGGGATTAGCTCTATTCCGCCTCATGGTTTTTTGCTTTACCCACCATCACTTCATTGCCTGTGTCAGATCAGTGACGTTTTCTGGCAGTAGCCTGCACACCCCTTGGGCAGTATCCAACTCGATCACCAAGAAAGTAAGCCTTGTCACTGCCAACTGCTGGAATATATCAAGTAGGAACTGCAACTGACCTAAGTGAGCTCACTCCACACACAGGAAATCATCCAGGAAATACAGCTCTCCTCCCTTCGGGGGTCTCTCACTCATTTCTCATTCCAAGAAAGTACTGAGAGTGTTAAGAACTGGTCTTCTTAGCGAAGCTGAGATGACTTCCTTCTAGGCAGGTTACAGAAGCGGACGCAAGATTCTAATGGTAGTCCGGAGCTGCCTCAGAAAATAACCCAGCAAGAAGGAATAACTGGAGTCCAGAGCAAAACCCTTCAGGCTGGTCAGTCCGGAAAACAGGACGTCGAAGAGAGGGCTGGAGGCTTTGGAAAACCACGGAAACCAGAAGCAAGCGATTGGTAGAAAACAATTTTTATGCAAATTGGATTTCACAATGGAGTTCTTTATATAGTGGAAGAACAGCAAGTGATCTTATTAAAAAAAACAGTTCAGCCATCTTTTGGTTGGGATGAATTCATATTCTTAATTTGAAAAAAAAATAAACATAACACAAAAAAACAAATAGTCAATGTACTGAATTTAAAATGCACAAGTTAAAGAACATACTCTTCTACGTTTCTAATTTGATTTTTCATTTCTGTAAGCAGTGTATACCAGAAACCGGCATGCATGAAGGTGCCCCATAGTACCTTGCAAGCATGAAAAGTGCTAGGAGGAAATGTTCCGGGCCAGGACACTGCTGCAGTCCCCACCTAGAAGAAAACACACTATGATGCTGCCATGGTCTCCGTGCTGGGCTAGAAGATAAGGAAGCCCTCTTCGCACACTACTCCCTCTCAGGAATTTCTGTTTTCGGTGGATTGCTCAAGTAAAATTGTCTAATTAATTGTGGAGCATGAACTTATTCAGCAGATTACCAAGATCAATTGCAAAATACTGTTTTTTGCCTTTCATATTTCTTGGGTTTTAGATGAGATACGCGAAAAGATGGTGATCCTTCCAAGTAAGCATGGGTGGAAAATCCGTTTCGCTCGCGGATTTTGTGGATTTTCGGTAAATTCGCAATCCGCGAGATTTGCGAATCTCCCGCAAAATCCGCAAATCCGCGAGCAGCGGATTTTATGGCTTGCTCGCACTGTTCGCGTGAGTTCGCGGCTTCCCAGTACAACTTCGCGCCCCGCGAATAAGCGCAAAATTGCAGAAATACGATCTTAGCAAAACTGAAACTACTTACCAGGTTCAAAAGTTCAGGCTCATCATTAGTAGCCATTTCCTGTAGTGCTTCCTGAGGGGCCCCTCCAGAGTTCAGTTGCCAGTTGCAACTATTATGTGACCCTGCTCTGAACCTCAGAATAGTTACACATATGCCACAAAGGTCCTGAATTACAGCTAAGGGAGACAAGCAGGAGCCAGGCTGGAAGTTCAAATCCATTAATCAGCCCCTAATTCATTATTGTCAGTTGGGGCAGGGCAGGTGTTGTAACTAATTTTGCAACAATGAAAGCACTTAGCAAGTGCAAAAGATCACTAATCAGGAAGCACTAAGGAAGCAGGTGCCAGCTAAAAAAATATTCTGTGACACATTAATCAGCCCCAAATTAATTTAGATCACTTGAGGCAGGGAAGGTGTGCTTGCTTTGCCACAATAATGTACACTGACTGGACAACCAGAGGGTGCTGTGATGAAACAGAGGGTGGCATGGGTGGGCCAGAGGGTGGCATGAGTAGTCAGAGAGTGGCAGTGGTGACAGAGAATGGCAGTGATGAAGAAGAGTGTCCCAAACAGGCTGGACACGTAGAAACAACAAGTTCGCGAAACTTGCGACCCGACAGGTAAGTTCGCGTTTGCGAAATTGTACAAAACCCTCGCGAACTGGCAGAAACCCGCGCGAACACACAAAAAAAACCAAATCCGCAAATTCGCGAGAATTCGCGGATTTTGCGAATTGCGAGTTCGCAAATCCGCAAAAGTCGCGAACGCGAGATTCGCAAAATTCGCCCATGCTTACTTCCAAGGGAAGGGAAGTGTTAAGTGGGCTGTGAATGGATTGAATATTTTAGATATGTCAAAAGGGCCATAATGTCCAGGAGAAAATCTAGACCAGAAAATAATATGTGGTAGGTTCACAGATGATATCCAGACCTAATCTCCTACATTGCATACTAGAACTGGTTGGTTAGCCTGAGCTCTTTGTTTCTCTGTACCCCTTTTAAATTAAGGATACATTTCTCTCTTATTTTTTTTAAAGGTTCTAAGGAGTGCTGGACTGCAGTAACAGTATCTTCAGTTTCAAAATTAAATAAGCTCCCAAATAATGAAGATATAAAAATAAAATTTAAAAATGCCAACGATAAATTGAGGAAATTAATTTGGAACGAAAAAAATAAAGTCAAGCAGTACTTGTGGACAAAAATCTTCTATGCCAGTAATCAAACAAATTCAAGGGAGTTCTGGAAAATGATTAATGGACTAACCAGACTGAACAAATCTGTGGTTACATCTGCCTTAACTGAAGACGAATGGTTTGCATATCTTATGAAAATACTAAATCCCGATACAGAAGCTAATATTGTGTAAGCAGAACTAAATATTACTGAGGGCAAGCAGACAATGGTGGTTAAAACTGATCTACAATGTGATGCAGAAATGTATATTACAGTAACCCAAGTCGCTAAATTAATAAAGAAGCAAAAAAACGGAGCACCAGGACCCAACGGCATTCCGTTTGCTCTTTACAAGGAGGAACAAGACTTCTGGGCTATATATTTAACAAAGGTATTTAACAAAGTTGTACGAACCGGTCTGGTTCCAAAATCATGGAGAGGGTCTCTAATATCTCCTATCTTTAAGAAAGAAAATTGGCAATTACCAGAGAACTACCATTTTATTACCCATCAAGACACTGACGCAAAAAATTATTTGCGGGGCTATTACTATAAAGTTTGACGGACTTGGTAAAGGATAAACAGATACTGCCCCCGAATCAAACAGAGTTTATCAAAGGCCTAGGAACCTCAACAAATACACTGATCCTATCTGTATTAATGGATAAGGCACTTTTAGCTAAACAGCCTTTGTATATTTGTTTCATTGACTTCAAATCGGCTTTCGATTGTGTGAACAGACACCGCCTGTGGAGAAAACTTAAAGACCAAGGTATCCCAATTTCTCTACTAAATATGATACAACTTCTGTACACCGAAACGTGGACCAGGGTAAGAATCGGTGATGGTCAAACACTAACCGACGAAATACCTACGACTGGAGGACTAAAACAAAGGTGCGTTCTCGCCCCACTGCTATTTAATTTATTTTTGGCAGATCTTTCTACTGCATTAAACGAGGTAAATGCGCACTAGCCCAGGTTAGCTAATAAGCAAATATCTAACCTGTTGTACGCAGATGATGTTATACTGTTAAGCAAAACTAAAGTTGAGTTGCAAATGTTAATTGATCGTATTTCAATTTATGCAAAAAAAATTCATATTCAAGGATCACTCTTTCTCCTTTTCTAGACTTCTTTCCTGAAGACAGCTTTCAATCTGAAAGGCTAGTTGGATGAGGTCCTGAAGTCTAGGTGGTATGTTGAATCTTACTAATTCATCTTTTATCTCATCTCTTAGTCCCTTTAGAAAGAGCGTAAATAGGGTGGAATCAGTCAAATCAATTTAATTTTCCTGACGACTCCCTTCAATCTCGAGACATATGTGTGCAGGTCCATGGAACTTGGGAGAGTTCAAGAATCTCCTCTTCAGCGATGAACTTGTGGTCTTGATTGTCAAACCTCAGCTTAATCTCATTTACAAAAGGCAGAGAAATTATCTAAAAGGGTTCTTGACTCAGTGACTAAATGTACAGCCCAGGACAAGTCATTCACAAAGTTGTTACTACCAATGAAACCCATCCCAGTCCAGTCAGAGGGATAGAGGTGTGGTTAAAAGGTAAAATGAACTTGACAAGTGTCCAGGAAATTCTTAAGTGTTCTAGGATTTTCATCATCTGGCTGGCTAAGTGGGGCTCAAGGGTGCCTTTCTGAAAACAGCCTATGACTGACAAAGGGATGGATTCTCACAGGTCAGATTCTGAACTTGCAGCATTAGATTACTGACCGCAGCAAATACGTCTTGGATGTGAGGCGCTTCATGAGCTTGATCCATTTGTAAGGCATGGTGGTATAACAATCTGTCTGGTCTAGAGCTGATGATGACTTCCTCATATGAATGTATAATCAGTTATCTCCAGATGGAGGAGTGGACGCCAGATTGGAACAGGAGTGGATGCTCTGGGAAATACAGCCCAGCAAGAAGCAAAAACTGGGATCCAAAGTAAAGACCATTAGGCTGGTCGGTCTGGAAAACAAGAAATCGAAGTGAAAGCTGGAAATCAAAAGAAAGCAATAGGTAGAAAACAATTGGACTTCACAATGGAGCTCCTTCTATAGTGGAGCAACAGGAAGTGATCTAATTCAAAAAGGTTCAGCCATCTTGTATTGGGTCAATTTACTAAGTTAAGTTGCACATGTTAAAGAATATATGCAAATTTCTAATTTAGTTTTAATTCCTGCATGCAATGTATACCATAAACCGACATGCAGGAATTCACCCCTAACACCCTGCACATGTGAAATGCACTGAGAAGAAATATGGCGACGGGCCAGGTCGCAATGTGCCTCGGGTCGAAAGGAAACCACACCAGGATGATGCACCTCCATGTTGGCTTCATACATGTGCTCAGTGGCTTTCCTCTCTTCCACATGACCCTCTTTGCTCCAGCACCCCATGAGAGATTTTGTGGTTTCGCTTGCTAACTGTGTGCTCGCTGAGTACTTGGCCAAAGAACCTCTCCTTGGCCATGCATGCCAACTGCCGCTCATGCCATAGCGATGATTGGGTTCATATTTTTCACATCTACTTCAGTATTTTTCCCTGGTCCTGATGAGCAAGGATTCACCTCCATGTCTTGCTGAGAACCACTTTTCTGCGACTGTTGCTGTGAGCCGGTTTCTTTCCTACTGGTTCTTCCAGAACCCTGCAAGTGAGAGGTGGGTTGTTATATGCACATTTTGCCCCACCCCAGTACTGAGCCTCCTGTCAGTGTGCTGGTCTGGAAGCAGGGTAATGTTCACAGCTTGTTGAATGGTCAACCATAGTGCCTGATGTTGCAAAGCTCAACTGATTAGACTCAAGCTGTTCACCACTTTGAACCGGATGCTCCTGTTACCAGCTACTCCAGCAATGGCGTTCCATTCCCATTGCAACTTTGCACTTTGTTAGTGCTCCAGGAAAGCTAAAAAATCATTTATGAGCATTGGAAGTAGTACTACAGGAGTTCTCTTTTATGTACTATTACATCCCTTTGTAAATTGGCCATAAATGTCCAACTCCCTGTTAGTAAAAGTGCTATGAAAGCACATATTCTTTTTTATTTCTACCAATTTTAAATGAATAGTCCCTCAACATTCTAGTTTTTTTTTCCCATTTTAGATATATTGGTGGCAATTCATAAAGGCATATACGTGTACATAATCAGGTATTATAGTTTCCTACTTTAAATACTCCAAAATGCCTTTGTGGTTAGAGCACAAAGTGTTTCCTGCCACATTCTCTCTTTACGGAAAAGAAACACCACCACAAGAATTTCTGTTTCTGTGGACCTCATGAGTAAAGTCTGAGCCATCTTCTTCTATCCCTAGGATCCTGGTACTAGGCAAGGAGGATCAGGTCCTCTGGAAAATATGGTCCTGCAAGACCAAGGCAATCTATTTTAAGGGCACACAAAAACATGTCTGATCCAGAAAAGGATGCTTTGATGTCTTCTCAGGTAGGCACATTTTAATTGGACCTCTACACTCATCTCATACTGTCTTGCAAAAATCTTAAAAGGTTTACAAAAGTGACGGCAAAAGCAGTAAAACTGAATACGTCAGCTTAAGTTATTCTCCAAGAGACCCAAGTCATTTATGAGATGTTACAGTTCTAAGACTCTTTCTCCATGTTAAGATCTCTGGTCTGTGGCCCCATGGAACTGAAACTACAATGGTTTCTACTTCCGTAAAGCATTGAATATTAAAGAAAAAAAGGAATTGCTGTTTCTCTGATCGACTCAACCATATTGACTCAACCATAAGAAAAAGCAATATCTTGGTTGATTGTTTCTCTGCTTCTCTGGAAAAGGAAAGCTCTTGAATGTATAGCATACGTTTGTGATAGTAGAGAATTTCCAGTGGAAATTGGTGGACTGTACGGATGTATTTTATTCTTAGTAGCTAAGAGTAGATCTATTGTTAGTAGTGCATGAGTTAATTCAAATGGGTCTCATAGTTTCTTATTATGATTTCAGGCAAGGTTACAGAAGATTTATCTCATTATATACTTTAATAGTTTGACCATTCCAACATTCTCATGATTATGTTGTCAAATGATAACATTTGATGTGTAAGAAACAATCCCAAATTTGCTATTTTCAAAATTCTTCCACTGAAAGATTTAGGCAGCTGATGACATTGTTAGTCTTTGACTCTTCTGAAGATGTTCAGGCCAGTGGATTCCAGTCCCATTTTTTCTTCAGTGACAGCAGCAAGGAAGACACCAAAGTCCAGGAATTTTAAAAAACAGTCTAGGTATCAAAAAGGGAGAGAGGGCCTCTCAGCTGCAGTGGGGAAGGCCACCAACTGTTCACAACCAAACACTAACAAGCTTTTTCCCATGGGTGAGCAGCAATTAAGGGGGAAATCACCAAAAATAATGCAGTGCTCATAATGTGCAGAATATGTTTGTTTTCAGATTAAATATCTAGCCGCAAGCATTCTAAGAATACAGACAAAAGCCACTGTAGACAAAAATACAATTGCCAGGCTAAATGCTCAAATTCAGCGCAATGCAAGGAAGGTTCAAGAAGAATATATGAAACAAGAATGGCAAGAGATTGATGATAACAATCAGAGAGGCAGAACAAGAGACCTCCTGAGGAAGATGAAGGAGATAAAGGAAAAAATCTGCTCACTTATTGAAACATTGAAGGGCAAAGAAGCAAAAAATCTCTTGAACGTAGAAGACATAAAAAGACAATGGAAAGAATAAACAGAAGAACTACACAAGCACTGTGAAATCATGGCAGATGTTTGAAGATCAAGCAAGGCTAAATGGACATTTAAAGCAAAAAGCAGCTAGAACAGATGCAACACCAATTGTATTGTTTGAAATATTGACGGACAACTCAACCAAAGTAATGATGTCTGTTCGTCAGCAGATATGGAAGCGGATGAATGGCCGAAGGGTTGGAAGATATCCATATTTGTACCTTTCACAAGAAAGGGAATGCAAACAATTTCTCAAATGACCTCACAATTGCCTTAATATCCCATGCCAGTAAGATCATACTGAGGTTCACACATGCAAGATTACAACCATAATGGAGCACAAATGGCCAAATGAACAAGTTGAATTCAGAAAAGGAGGAGGAACCCGTGACCATATATCTAATATGCAACAATTAATAGAAAAAGCCAGAGAATTTCAGAAAAAGTTTTTTTCTTCTTTATAGACTATACCAAACGCCTTCGACTGCATTGATCATGGAAAATTGTGAAATGTATTAATAGACATGGGTATGCCAACCCACCTGGTCAGCCTCATGAGTAATCTATACACCAACCAAGAAGCATCAGTGAGGAGGATGAGGGCTACAGTTTCTCCTTTGTCCAGTAAGGTGCGGATGTCGTCTGTTGCGGCGAGGAGGGCGGTTTCCGTACTGTGGTTTTTTCGGAAGCCGGATTGGGAGGAGTCGAGGATGTTGTGTTCTTCAATGAATGTGGCGAGTTGGCTGTTGATGGCTTTCTCGATGACTTTCGCTGGGAACGGGAGCAGGGAGATGGGTCTGTAGTTTTTGAGGTCGGTGGGGTCCACTGAGGGTTTCTTTAGGAGTGGGTTGACCTCGGCGTGTTTCCAGTCGTCGGGGAACGAGGCGGTCGCCAGGGAGCGGTTGATGGTTTGGCGGAGCATGGGTGCGATGGTGTTGGCGGCTCTGTTGAAGATGTGGTGGGGGCAGGGGTCCTTGGGGGCCCCTGAGTGGATTGACTTTATTGTCTTCAGTGTGTCTTCGGTGGTGAGGGCTGTCCAGTCATCAATCACTGGTTTCCGGGTGTCGGGGGTGGTTGGTGAGGGTTCAGTGTGTTGGTTGTCTTCATCGAAGTTGTCGTAGATGCTCTTGATTTTGTGGTGGAAAAAGATGCTGAGTTTGTCGCAGAGGTCTTGTGAGGGAGAGATGTCGGTAGACTCGCTGGTGGGTTGGGCGAACTCCTTGATGATGCTGAAGAGTTCCTTGCTGTTGTGTGCGTGGGTGGAGATTCTGTCTTCAATCGCTTTTTTCCTCATTTCTCTGATGAGTTGATGGTGGGCGTTGGTGGCGGCTCTGAAGTTGTTGTGGGCTTCTGTGGATTTGGTGTTTCTCCAGGCCTTTTCGAGGTGGCGGCATGTGCGCCTGGATTCTCGAAGTTCGGTGGTAAACCATCTGGCTTTCTTGGCACGGGTATTGTTGTTTTTCTTGAGGGGGCTACGGTGTTGGTGCTGTCCGAGATCCATCTATGCAGGGTTCGGGCTGCGGTGTTGGCGTCGTCGTTTTCCGCGATGGTTGGGGTGGAGTTGTTGAGTGAGGAGGTGAGCTGGTCATCGGTGATTTTGGTCCAGTTTCTTTGTGGAAGCAGGTGCTGGTGTCTGTGGATGGTGGGTGTTCTGAAGGTGAAGTGGACGCAACGATGGTCGGTCCATGGGAGTTCGGTGGTGTGGCTGAAGGTGATGGACTTTCCTGTAGTGAAGAGGGGTCGAGGGTGTGTCCTGCTGAGTGCGTGGGCTCGGTCATGATCTGGCAGAGTCCAATGTTGTGGAGGTTGCCAGGAGGCATGTGGTGTTGGGGTCCAGTTGATTGTTGAGGTGGAAGTTGAGGTCTCCCAGCAGGGTGTAGTTGGTGGATGGGATGGCCTGTGGGGAGATAATGTCCGTGATGGAGTTGGCGAAGGGTCCGCGGGGTCCAGGGGGTCGGTAGATGAGGGTTCCTCGGAGGGCGGCGATGGGGCTGGCCAGTATCTTGAAGTGAAGGTGTTCCTGTTCCATCAGTTCTGTGGACTTGTCAGGGAGTGTGCTCAGGCGGAGGCTGGATTTGTGGATGATGGCGATTCCTCCTCCTGGGTGGGTGGGGCGGTCCTTCCTGGAGATCTTGTATCCTTGGGGGATGGCGATGGCGATGTCTGGTCCCGAGGTGGTGTTGGTCCAGGTTTCGGTGAAGAAGGCTACGTCTGGAGTGGGCTGTCGAGGAGGTCCCAGATTTCTGTGGCGTGTTTGTGGAGGGATCGGACGTTGAGGAGGATGCATTGCAGGGTCTTCGGTTCGGTTGTGTTCTTGTGGGCGGGTTGTGCTGGATCTGTGTTCTTGGCAGTGCTGCAGATGTGCCGGCAGCGGTGACAGCTGAAGGGTCCATGGGTGTCGGCTGGTGATGCTAGCTTGCAGTTGTTGTTGCAGCCTGGGTTGAGTGCATCGAGTGCTGCTGGGTCGTAGCGTTGGCGGGCGGAGGTCCAGGGTTCCTGGTGCTGGTCGCTGACGGGTCGCAGACGGGCGCAGACGTGCTTGCCTTTGACGCGCCTTCGGTGCACCAGCGGCGCGCCCGCAGCCCGCGGCCGCGCAGTGGCCGCCATTAGGTAGGGGTCGGGGAGGGCTGAACAGCTGGGAGGCTGGAGCGGGGAGGGAAGCTGGATTGGGCCGGTCGCGCTTGGGGGGGAGGGGCCGCGGGGGCAGCAGCGGCAGGGAAAGGTAAAGGGAGGAAAAAAGGGATAAAGAAAAAAGGGAAAATAAGCAGAAATAAGGCACAAAAGAGCAGAGATGCAGAGAAGAGCAGAAAGGTGAAAGATAGAAAGGGTAGAAAAACGAGTGAAAACGAGTGAAGGAGCAGAGGGAGAGAAAGGGAAAATTGGCCGAAATAAGGCGCAAAAGAGCAGAGGTGCAGAAAGGAGAAAGATAGAAAGGGGAGAAAAACGAGTGAAGGAGCAGAAAGAAAGATAGGAGACAGAGGTCCACTGGACCACCAGGGGAGAGGCGCAGGGAAACCTGCTGGTGGAGGAGGGCCTCGATCACCAACACTCAAGAGTGCAGGGGCAGGGGCACCTCACTTAATGGTGGAGCTGCGAGGGTGGGAGAGCAATTTCACTGACAATGAGTCAGTGGTCTTGCTCACCTGTCCCGGCAGTGGCCGCCATTAAGTAGGGGTCGGGGAGGGCTGGACAGCTGGGAGGCGGGAGCGGGGAGGGGTGCTGAATTGGGCCGGTCGCGCTGAGGGGGGAGGGGCCGCGGGGGCAGCAGCGGTGGGGAAAGGTAAAGGGCGGAAAGAAGGGATAAAGAAAAAAGGGAAAATAAGCAGAAATAAGGCACAAAAGAGCAGGGATGCAGAAATGAGCAGAAAGGTGAAAGATAGAAAGGGTAGAAAAACGTGTGAAAACGAGTGAAGGAGCAGAGGGAGAGAAAGGGAAAATGGGCAGAAATAAAGCAAAAAAGAGCAGAGGTGCAGAAAGGTGAAAGATAGAAAGGGGAGAAAAACGAGTGAAAACGAGTAAAGGAGCAGTGGGAGAGAAAGGGGAAATGGGCAGAAATAAGGCGCAAAAGAGCAGAGGTGCAGAAAGGTGAAAGATAGAAAGGGGAGAAAAACGAGTGAAGGAGCAGAAAGAAAGAAAGGAGTAATTGTAATATCACCTCAGGGGCCTGAGGTTCACCTCCATCCCAAATTGAATGAAGGACTTTATCTTCCCATGGGAGACTGTCTGGTCAAGGGATGATTATCACACACAAAAATGGGAATCATAAATACACACTTGGCCCTCAAAAACACGAAAGCTAATAGCTGAAAAGTACTGTCCCATGATCATCCTCATTAAGAAAGTGGGTCAGAGACATTACTATTTGTGATAAGTTGATTCTATGAAGTTCCAAGTTAATACTACAGACTTGAAGAAACGAGTCGTCCCACTAATGCAGTCTATTAAACAGACCTACATAGAAATACTAAATACAGTGTACTCATTATTTGAGTGTAGAGGTAGCTGCAAAATAAGGGGTTACGGTGAGGGGGTACTTACACAAGCCCTGAAAAAAGTCAGTAACATTAAGAGGGATGAGCTACTGATCACTAAGAGTAAGGAAAAGAAAAGTGGCACGTTCCGGCTGATCACTACATTCTCTTGAAATGCAGGACAGCTTAAAAGGATATTACGGAAGAATTTGAATATCCTACTCACTGACACCATCATTAGGAAAGACTTGCCTACGAACCCCTTAGTCACTGTTAGGAAAGCGAGGGCACTTAAGGACCATCTAGTAAAAAGCCATCATGAGGGACATTCGGTCCAATCTACTCTGAAACCATTAAATGGATTCTATCCCTGTGGCCTGTGTACCTAGACGCATACAAAAATTCCTGACATGTTCTACATCCTATGCCGTTTACTGTTTAACATGTCCGTGTGGGCGAGATATATAGGTAGTACGACCCACCTAGTAAAGATACGCATTTTGGAGCATATGCGAGCCATCAATAATGTTGATGAGGCCTACCCCGTGGCAAGACACTTTGACAAGGTACACAAACGCAATAGGGATCTACTGTCTTACATCTGCCTAGATAGTGTTCCAGCCAGCATCAGAGGGGGGGATCAATTACAGAAATTGAGGCAATTAGAATAGCGCTATATTATAGATCTTCAGAGTAAAATGCCTAATGGACTCAACATTCATGAGGGATTGGCAGTACACTTGGGATGAGAGTCTTTGCCGACCCTTTCTCCCACTTTGATCCGTGAACTGAGTCTGGTGGCTATGCATGAAATTCATGAACCTGCTGTATTTATTTGATGAAATGTAATTTATGAGATATTTAGAAATAATGAAATACTGTAACTGAGATCGTTGAGATCGTTGAGAGAGAAAAAAAGCAAGTAAAACAGAAATATATCATGTTAGGACTAAAGAACCGTTATATGGCCCATATAGGGAGTCATTGAGACAAGAAGGCACCATTGGGGACGCATCAGCAAGGTTATGCCCATTTAGGGCTTTATTGTATAATAGATACCTATATATACAGGGTAATTCTTGATTATTATATAGACCTGCTTTTATTGTATAGAGCTTGGTATGTTATGTGTACGATATTTATCGTTATCAACTCGAAATTGCACGTTCCAATATGACGGCACTTTCTGTTATTGCTTTTGCGTCCTTTGTTGATGTCCATGAAATGATTACGTTTCGAGCGTCCCTACTTTTATTTTCCTTGCAATATTACATAGCGCAAACTCGACAACATATATATATGGTCTTTGAAACGCTCCTTGTACAGGGGGCTCGGCGATTTGGAGTCACGGGCATATATATATGCGATATATATATATACCGCTCCATTCTCCTGCACCTCCTCATGAAAAACAGCACTCTAAAGGTCTAGAGTTTCTCAATTACGGGGTACTTTAATCGGTAAGCAACAGACGCGTTTTGGCGTTAAGCCTTCGTCAGTGTCAATGACACTTCAACTCCTACAGACAAATAAAGCATTGCAAATTTCATGAAAACAGAGAAGGGACTCCACCCCTGTAGAGAATAAGGCGCCACCTTGTAATGTGTTCGAATACACTTATAGACATGTCATGTCTATCACAAATCGAAACCTTCTAATACAGAGGTATCATATTATGCAAATTAATACATTACACAGTATCTAGCCGTGGATCGGCTATTGTCCCTTGAATGTTCCACTGAGAAATTAAAGCTTTATAATAACGAATGAAACAGTAGTAATTTACAATCTTAAATCTTAGATTTACATCACCCTTTGTGAGAGCAGATAACCAATTTCTACTTATTTACAATTTCATTATTCATATCTAAATCCAAAGTATTTGATCCATCCCATGGCCCCATAAGCATGGAGCAAAAGGCGGAGATCACATACACTAAAAAAAAAAATTCTTTAAAATTATCTTCCATGTAGGAAGGTCACAAAGCTAGAGACCGAACATATTTACAGTTTGTTGTCAATTCATTTCCCTAAATGCACTGCCAATTCCTCCCCACTATTAAGACCTCTAGGGTGTTTGGTCGTTAAGTCGATGATATATCTAGATTTGAGCCTTCTCAATTGTCGTAGACGGTCCCCTCCCCTGACATTCATTGGTATAGTGTCAAGACCGAAAAATTGCAATTTATTTCTGTCCTTTCCATGTTGTTCTGAAAAATGTTGGGCCACCGGATACGCCGTATCGGCTTTGTTGCTGGTCTGAAGATGCTCCAATATGCGCATCTTTAATGGGTTGATAGTGCTCCCCACGTAGCGTAAGCCACATGGGCAGACTAGACAGTATACAGCGTAGGTAGTACTGCAAGTAATACATTTCTGTATCCTAACACATTTGCCTGTTTCTTGTATGTCATAGGTAAGGACCCTTCTGCTCGCTACACAGGCCTTGCATCGGCCACAAGGATAGAAACCCATCATCTCAGTCAAGGTGTTTGTCTTAATCCTGGGTTTTTCTAGATGGTTACTAACCAACTTATCCCTTAGTGATCTTGCTCTGTTGAAGGTCACCAGGGGATATGGAGGTATATCATCTTTAAGTGCATTTTCAGTAAGGAGGATATGCCAGTTTTTTCTTCGTCTAAATTTCCCTTCTTTGTTAAGCTCATTAGATAAAGATTTTTTCTTCAGAAGATCCTTTCTAGAGATTTTTCTCACCTTTTGAAGGGTGTTTTGTAGCAACCCATCATCATAACCCCTACGACTGAAACGTGAGAGACATTCCGAGGCAGCCGCCTCAAAATCCTGGTCTCTCGAACTGTTTCGACGTAGTCTAAGTAGTTCTCCATACGGTATGCTGTTGACCAACGGACGTGAATGGCTACTGCTGGCATACAGGATGGAATTGCCAGCAGTTTCTTTCCTAAATAGTGAAGTCTGGATATTCCCGTCATCAATGAACACCCTCAGGTCCAAATATTCTGCTGCCACCGGACTAATGGGCCCAGAGAGGTGTAAATTGTACTCATTTTCATTTAGGATTTCTACATACTTCTCTGCCGTACTCATTGCCCCCTGCCACACAATGAATAGGTCATCTATATAACAGTACCAGTGCAACACTCTACCACTATCCTGTCCTACACTGCAGCTCCTGGGCACCTGCTCCTCCCACCAGCCAACGAACAAGTTCGCGTAGCTGGGGGCAAAGCAGGTGCCCATCGCCGTATTACACATATTATATATATTTATATATGTATATATTTATATGTATATTGTTCACCAATATCCCCACAGGGAAAACATGGAGCACTCGGTGGTGTCCATACTGCAATTTATTGAGCCAGGCGCGTTTCAGCGGTTGGGCCTTTTTCAATGCCATTTTCACATAAATTAACAGTGCCCACGTTTTAACACTCCTGTCCAGGAATGCTAAAATGTCGGCAGTGTTAATTTATGTGAAAATGCATTCAAAAAGGCAAAACTCCGGAAACACGTCTGCCTCAATAAATTGAAGTATGGAAACCACATAGTGCTCCATGTTTTCTCTGTGGGGATATTGGTGAACAATACGTTCGGAAAGGTCACAATCACAAGGGAGGCACCTGCCTGTAAGTTTATCTGTCCGCCAGTGTCTTGAAGCAATTGTTGGATATATATATATATATATATATATTCACTGAAAAAACCATAGGTTTCACACCAGTTATAGTTAGCTGGAAATTTTACTGACATAAAACCATTGAAATTCCACATTATAGTTAGTTGGACTCACTATAACTTGCGCGTGTAATGCACTGCTGATGATGTCACATATTACATCACTCATGACATGGTCAGTGACAACACTCAATGGTTTTATGTCAGTTAAATTTCCAGCTAACTATAACTGGTGTGAAACCTTTGGTTTTTTCAGTGAATTTAATAGGTTTTTTAAATGCTAATTCCTAACTATAACTGGTGTGAAACCTATGGTTTTTTCAGTGAATTTCATAGGTTTTTTAAATGCTAATTCCTAGCTATAACGGATGTGAAACCTATGGTTTTTTCAGGGAATTTCATAGGTTTTTTAAATGCTAATTTCTAACTATCTATAAAGCCCCAAATTTTGTTAATAGCAAATGTCTATAGCTATAAAATGTAATATTTTTGAAAAATAGCGAATCCTATATTTTTTTTGTATTTAAAACAATTTTTTTAATGTATATATATATTTTTTTTAACCCTGGAGCGCTCCCGGGGTGCGCCCCGGTGAGCGCCCCGGAAATCGAAGTCTTTTGAAGCGCCCCAGGGTGCGCTCCGGAGAGCGTCCCGTTAGCGCTTTTACTGCGAATGAAAACATCATCGTGACGTATCGCGTAGCCGCGTCCACGTGATACGCACGGCGTAAGCGCACCCGGAAGCACACGAGCGAATACGATCGCGCAACGTAAACATGTGACCCGCTTACGCGACGCGCCCCCGGGCGTAAGCGCGTCGGTCATGTGACCTGAAAATAACACTTTTTATTGGTGCAGAACAGTTTTTGGTTTCATAATGATGAAATCCCTGGTCTTGTGACCTGAAAATAACACTTCTCATTGGTTCAGGCTTTTTTTTTCCAAATGATGAAAGACCCCACCTTTTTTCCTTATTCTGACTTTGTCCTTTGACTTAGGAAGACCTGTTTTGCTATCTTTCAGGTATATTTTGTACTTTGAAATGGCTTCAATAGCAGCAGCAGCTGGAGTATCTGCACCACCACCACCACCACAACCACCAAGAGGACCACCACAAGATTACATTGGTGGTCAACAAGAGGAGGAGGAGGAGGAGGAGGAGGGGAGGAGAAGATGGCTGCAAGAACACAATACCCCATACCAGCCAAAACCACAGATTGTATGGGAGTTTTTTTCGATCCCAGAGGGCAAGAAAAAAGTAAATGCGGCCAAGTTGACTTGCCTTATCTGTGGCGTGGAACTTTCCAGGGGAAACCCTAATAAGAAATACTCTTTCGGAAACAACACCATGATTCGCTACATGCAGCGCAGGCATCCAATCAACTATTCTGCTGCAGAGATGAGGGAACTGGCCAGTAACTTTCCCCAATCTTCAAGCTCCACCTCCCAAAGAAATCAACCCACTCCAACGGGACCAGAGGCAAGGGAGACGATCCCTTGCATTCAGCCACGGTTTGGGGATTTCCGTATAACATGTATACATTGTGGTAAGACCATCTCCTATGGTGAACTGAGCATAAAGCTCATCGTCCTTGCTGGGGACAACCACAAATGCCCCAAAAAATCCTAATTTTTTCTTATTTTTTTTCTGCTCCAGTTGAGCCATTTTCAATTCCCTGTTTTTACGTTTATCCCCATAAAAATACCAAAATAAATATAAAATAGTTCATAAAAGCCCAAAAAAGTACAAAATGTTCCAAAAACACAAAAAAAAATATAAAACAACAAAAAGAAGAAAAAAAACCAGTTCTTTTTAGAACTACCTCCAATTTATAAAAAAAAGGCTCCTTTTTTTAATAACTCTGTCATTCTTCTTTCCCCATGGGCCGCTCCCCGGTCCGCTCCCCGGTGCGGGTACAGGGCGCTCCCCCCGCGCAAATCAAAAAAATATATATATATTTTGCACCGCGGGGCCCTTTTATAGCCTCCACATCAAACCTAGGGGTTCAGGGGGGGTCTACCCTGCCCCCTTATGGTCATTTCCCCTTTTTCTTTTCCACCTCTTGTGTCTCTATCCTACCAAGACACAAGATGGTGGCCGGACCGGACTGTTTTGAATGTTTACAGACACCCGAGAGCCAATCAGCTTTCCGTGCGCACCTCGCGTGTCGCGCCCGCTGCGCTCCCCGGGGCTCGGCCATAGATATATATATATTATTTGAACCTAAATCACTCAAAATCCACTGGAGCACATATCTTGAGACATAGAAAAGGCACATCGGGCTACCAGTCCCTACAATTTTGCCAAGTTTGATGGAAATCCATTCAGCCATTCGGGCTAAAAGTGAGTTTGACCGCCCTATGGAAATTAACATGGGGAAAACACGTTTTGGGACCCCCCTTTTATCTCGGCCCCCACTTGACGAATCTCTCCTAAACTTTAAAGGAAGGACCGGAGCTCCGCGAGGCAAATTTGAGGAACTTTTCAGGCAGATTCGTCAACCAGCGCCAAAGTTATTTCAAATAGAATTTTGAGATTTTGCATTGAAAAAAATCCTAACTATAACTACCTACTGGCGACCGCCTGTAGCAAGGGCGAATGCCCGAAACGCGTCAGATTTTGTTAGGCTCAGCTTTTAAATAAACCTTTGTGCCTTCAATTACGCTGGATTCGTGTGGTTTTCCATGGTCATGTGAAACGGAGCTCTGGGAGGCTGCAGCTGTTGCATATATATATATATATATATATATATATATATATATATATATATATATATATATATATATATATATATATATATATATATATACATACATATATATATATATATATATATATATATATATATATATATATACATATATCCAAAACGCCTTTCCACCAACTGTCGCTCCTCTTATCCTCGGGTGCCTCCTTACCGCACGGTGGAGTGCGTATACTATACCAAACATACAGTTCAAATCCTCATGAACAGCTTCTCAATTAAGGACACTCCAGTCATTCTTGGTAGTCCCATTGCCATATTTTAATCATAGCATTCACATATGCCAAGTCAACAAACGCGTTTCGGCGTTGCCGCCTTCATCAGTGTTGACTGACTGAGACATTTTGTGTATTTAAATAAAGTTACTTCGTGACACGATGTCATGTTATTAAAAATAAACATAAAAAACGGCACTTCAATTTCATTCATTGTTATATGGGGGCCATCTTACAGAGTCTGAATACTTCATGAATCGTATATAAGAAAAGCATTTTTTCAACATTACATTTCATGCATTCATTGTTTTTTAATCAGTATCTTATAATTCATTGGTATTATTGCATCAGACTCAGAAAACAATACATTTTATGTCATAATGCCCTGAATGGGCATCCTTGTTGTTGTCACAAGTTTCTGCTTTTCACTAATTGCATTACATAGGTAACAGTATTCGGCCTAGGTGGTTGTGCCCGTTATGTCACGCACAATTAAGTGATTATGCCCCGAATGGGCTATCTCATGATACAAGTATTATGTGACCCATCAAGACTAGGCAAAGAGTCCTGCTGCTGGGGAGGGTGGATGGGGGAAGGGAGGGGAAAAAGGAGGTTTCGGGGTACGAAGACAATAGATATTTACATACTGCAACTGTAGATTTCGGGTGGAATTTCTGATTTACCCAATATGCACCCACATTTCTTCTTCATTGTTCAGCCCTACAGGATTCTTTGTTTGAAGCATTATGATGTACTTGTATTCCAGGGTTCTGAGTTTCTTAACCCAGTCACCCCCTCTTTCTGTTCTTACAAGCTGATCCAAAATAAAAAAGCTCAATAGATTACTATTGCTTTTATGCACTTTTTCATAGTGCCGAGCCACCGGATAACTTTGATCTTTCGTGTGTATGGCTCTCATGTGTTCCAGAATCATTCGTTTCGTTTGTTTGGTAGTACTGCCCACGTACTTTTTACCGCATGGGCACACTAAACAATATACAGTAAATTTGGAATTACAATTCAGTAATTTCGAAATTATCATCTTTTTAAATCTCCCCGGTACCTAATATTCTTTCACTTTATGTGAGTTCTTGCAGGACTTACATTTCATGCATGGGTAAAATCCCAAAGCAAGGGCCTTTTTTCTTTTCTTTGGTTCATGAAGACTATTCACTAGATGATCCCTCAAAGAATTGCTTTTCCGATAGGTGACCAGTGGGTAATCGAATAGCAGACTGCCCACTATGCCATCTGATTTTAATATGTTCCAATTTTTTCTCAGAATTTGAAACATCTCGGGCGATTTCCCAGTGAAATTGGTAAGCAATCTCACTTTTGTGTCTTTATTTTTAACCCTATCTACAAGCAATTCATTTCTGGACCTAGCATCACTTCTCTGTTCAGCTTCATTCAGAACACCTTTACAGTAGCCCCTCTGTTCGAACCTCTTTCTGGAGTCTGTTCTGGCTCTGATGTATTCCCCTTCAGTGGAACAGTTCCGCTTGATCCGCAGAAACTCTCCTAATGGGATGTTGTTGACCACACTTCGTGGGTGACAGCTACCTGCCTGCAGGATTGTATTTCCTGCCTTTGGTTTTCTGTATAAGGCTGTCTGAATCTTATTGTCCTGTATGTACACTCTGAGATCTAGATAGAATACCTCTTCCTTACTGATGTGACTAGTAAACCTAAGGTTCTGTTGGTTATCATTGAGGATCCCAATGTATTCCTCAGCCTCGCTCTGTGTTCTACGCCACACGATGAAAAGATCATCTATGTAGCGAGTCCACAGAGCTATTTTCTCAACCCATTTTTCATTAGTCCCCACCCAGGCCACGTGCTCCTCCCACCAGCCCACGAATAATTTCACGTAGCTGGGGGCGAAGCACGTGCCCATCGTGGTTCCCTGCACTTATAAATAAAGTTGAGCTGAAAACAAAAAGATGTTATTTTTCAGACAAAAGTCAGTGAGGTCAATGAGCATATGATTATGTGCTCTGTACTTCAGAGCCCGTCTGTCCAGAAAGAAGTTCATGGCCTTTAGACCATCCTCATGTCTTATAGAGGTGTAGAGGCTCGTGATATCCAGCGTTATCAGCATTAGATCCTCCTCCCATGTCACCTCTTGAATAATCCTTAGAAAGTCTTTAGTGTCCCTTAGGTAAGAACTCAGATCATTTACCAATGGTGCAATGAAATTGTCAATATAAATAGAGGTTTTTTCCAATAGACTGTCTTTTGCCGACACGATGGGATGTCCCGGTGGCCAGATTTTGCTCTTATGCACTTTAGGCAAGTGATAAAATGTCGCTATCTGTGGATGTTCACATCTTAGGTTAGCCCAATCTTTCATGTCCATTATACCCTCATCTTTCCATTCAGTGATTAGGGTATGGAACCTCATTATGCTCTCAAGGTATTTATCTCTCTTTATGGGGGTGTAGTGATCAAGTTTTTTTAACTGCGAAAGTGCCTCGTCCTCATATTGTCGTTTCTTTAAAATCACAACATTCCCCCCTTTATCACTTGGCTTGATCACTATATCATCATCCTCTCTCAAGCTCTTGATTATATCCCATTCCATTTTATTGAAATTTCTTCTTGCATCATTGAATTTCTTTTTTTGTAGATTTTTTATTTCTCCAATCACTTCCTCTTGGAAGGTATCTATTGCATCATGGGTACTTTTGGGGATGAACTTAGATTTAATAATCATCTTACTCTTACAGCCCTGTAGGGCGATTCCCCCTTCTTCCAAGATTTGTGTTGGTGAGATGGTAGGATCCATCTGGGAGTCCATCTCTTCCAATAGTCCTCGTGCTGTATTTACGGCTTCCAGATCCCTTCCTGTTAATGTATCCAGGTTCGTATCTTCCTCTATTATTGCAAGAGTGTTTTCTTTAGGGTGAAGTTTGTGTATTTTCATTAATTTGACCTTTCTCACGAATTTATAAATGTAAATTCGCATTTGTGTGTAATTGAACGCCTGTGTAGGGCAAAATGTCTGTCCCAACTGTAATATGCTTTGCTCTTTTCCTGACAATATCAGGTTGATTATAGTCTTTTCCATAGTATCACCTGTCATTCCAACCTCGGCTAGTTCCTTCTCCCCCCGCGTTTGCTGCGAGTCACCATTGGAGTGGAGCGATCCATTTGGGCTTTTCTTACCCCTCCTCGTTTTCCTCTGGTGGCCTCTGCAGGGTGGGTTCGTGCGGCTGGTCTTTGTCTCAGACCTCATATCAACTCGTACTCCTGAAAAAAATTAGAGGAAGTAGATGGCTGTTCTTCGCCACCACCGTTATCTTCACCTATTGCTGCCGTACTGACTTGTCTGCCTCCGTGCACTGATTCGTCTTCCGACACTTCAGATTCCTCTGTGCTGGGATACTGTCTGTGTCTGTGTCTTCACTAATTGTTGATTTTTCCATTGGGCATCATATTTTTTCGCAAACGTTAATATGCGTCCATTTGCGTAATCTTTCTCATCCCTAATGAACTTTGCTTGTTTTCTTGCTTTAATTACATTTTATAGTCAATGAGGCGTTGTTTCATTTATTTTTGCAAGTCTTCCCTTTTTTTCAAATCTTTATCTTCACTGATTTTTTTCTCAATTTCTTTAATTTCTTCTTGCAATTTCGCCCTGTCTCTCCAGGCGTGTTTTATAAGAATCTTCAACATTTGATGAGTCACCCCCGTCATGAGTGATGTAATATGTGATGTCATCAGCAGTGCATTACACGCGCAAGTTATAGTGAGTCCAACTAACTATAACGTGGGAATTTCAATGGTTTTATGTCAGTAAAATTTCCAGCTAACTATAACTGGTGTCAAACCTATGGTTTTTTCAGTGAATTTAATAGGTTTTTTAAATGCTAATTCCTAACTATAACTGATCTGACACCTCTGGTTTTTTCAGTGAATTTCATAGGTTTTTTAAATGCTAATTCCTAACTATAACTGGTGTGAAACCTATGGTTTTTTCAGTGAATTTCATAGGTTTTTTAAATGCTAATTCCTAACTATATATAAGGCCCCAAACCTATATTTTTTTCAGTGAATTTCAAAGTTTTTTAATAGCAAATGTCGATAGCTATGAAATGTAATATTTCTTTTCTTTTTTTAAATTTTTTTTTGCTCTGGAGCGCTCCCGGTGCGCGACCCCGGTGAGCGCACCGGAATGCGTACTTTTTTGGCACGCCCCGGGGCGCGCACCGGTGAGCGTCCCGTTAGCGCTATTGCCGCGAACGAAAACATCATCGTGACGTATCGCGTAGCCGCGTCCGCGTGATACGCATGGCGTAAGCGCACCCGGAAGCACTCGAGCGAATACGATCGCGCAAGGTAAGCATGCGACGCGCTTACGCGACGCGCCCCCTGGGCGCATAGCATAAGCGCGTCGGGTCATGTGACCTAAAAATAACACTTTCTATTGGTTCAGGACAGTTTTGGTTTCAAAATGATCAAAGCCCTGGTCATGTGTCCTTAAAATAACTCTTTTCATTGGTCGTTATCAGTTTTTTTTACAACTAATGAAAACCCCACCCATTTCCTTCATTTCTTCTTTCACTTTGGAGACAGCAAGACCTGGTTTTTTCTGTCCTACCATTTTGTGCAAAGAATGGCAGCTAGACCATCCAGCAGTAGTGAGGACTCGGATGGCTTCATTCAGGAAGAGCCTCCACAGCCCAAGATCAAGGAGCATTTTATTTGGAAATTTTTTTCAATACCTGAAGGATTTAAAAAGGAGAATGCTCCCAAAGTCGAATGCCAAATCTGCCATACTGTGCTTTCCAGAGGAGACGCAAAAAGGAAGTACAGTTTTGGCAATTCGACAATGATTCGCCACGTCCAACGCAGGCACCCCCAGAACTATGCCCGGGAGAGTGTCCGAGACCTGGCACGTAATACCCCAAGGGATGGTGCCTCTACATCTTCAGGAGGACCCACAACATCAGGGAGAGGACGTGCAGCGGAATTGGAGATGATTCCGAACATTCAACCTGTTTTAAGTGACATTACTATAAAATGCAAGCAATGCGATGAACTGCTTTGCTATGGTGAGCAGAGCATCAAGCTCATTGCACGAAAGAGGCAAGAACACCGCTGCCTTCCCCAGCCCTAATTTTTCCCCTTTTTTTTGCTCCTGTTGAGCAGTTTTGTTTTTGTTCTGAAAAAAACAACAAAAAGAAAAAAACAACAGTTCTTTTTAGAACTACCTCCAAATTATAAAAAAAAGGCTACATTTTTTTAAAACTCTGTCATTCTTTTTTCCCCATGGTACGCTCCCCGGTGCGCTCCCCGATGCGCGTACCGGGCGCTCCCTCGTGAAAATAAAAAAAAAGTACAATTTTTTGGGCCCCGCTGGGCCCTTTTATGGCCCCCACATCAAACATAGGGAGTCAGGGGGGGTCTACTCTGCCCCCTTATGGTCATTTCCCCCTTTGTTTTTGCCACCTCTTGTGTGTTGATTCTACCGAGACACAAGATGGCGGCCGCTCCGGACTGTTTCGAATGTTTACAGACACCGGAGAGCCAATCAGCTTTCCGAGCGCAAGTCGCGTAGCGTGCCTGGTGCGCTCCCTGGTGCGCGTACCGGGGCGCTGCCATAGATATATATATTTTTTTTTTAACCCAAATTATTCAAACTCCACTGGAGCACATATCTGAGACATAGCAAAGGCACATCGGGCTACCAGTCCCTACAATTTTGCCAAGTTTGGAGGAAATCCATTCAGCCGTTCGGGCTAAAAGTGAGTTTGACCGCCCTACGGAAATTAACATGGGGAAAACACGTTTTGGGACCCCCTTTTATCTCGGACCCTGCTTGACGATTCCCCCCCAAACTTTCAGGGAAGGACCGGAGCTCGACGAGGCAAATTTGAGGAAATTTTCAGGCAGATTCGCCAACCGGCGCCAAAGTTATTCTAAATAGAATTTTGAGATTTTGCATTGAAAAAAATCCTAACTATAACTACCTATATATATATATATATATATATATATATATATATATATGTATATATATATGTATATATATATATATATATATATATATATATATATATATATATATATATATATATATATATATATATATATATATATATATATATATATATATCAATTACTATCCAGAAAGCAATTTTGACTATGCTACCACAAGAGTGGATATATTTTTTTCATACGCAAATTAAAGCACAAGAAATTCTTTACCATCTTTACCATTAAATCAGGACTTGAAAATAAAAAATATCCAGTGGAAGTGAATTCTCTGCCAAAACTACAGGTCTCTGACGTAAATACGCTATTGACCATGCATGATCTGAGTAATGTGTTAAACAGAAATGATCAACAAGAGGAATCCACAGACTCTATTCAGCAAAGGACACGCAAAATTGATTTGGTACAAAAAGGTGCGGGTGAAAGTCCTTACAAGCCCAAATCTACATTCTTGCCATTAATGCCCAAAGACGCTGTTGATATTTTTCACAAGTGTGTCACGGAAGTTATAAAAAACTCCATCGTCAAGTCAACTACAAAAAAAGTAAGTTGGACTTCAATAAATTACAATATCAAAACCTAATGAAGAAGTTGGGCAAAGACTTGGAGATCATTGTGAAATAATCGGACAAGGGAGGAAATATAGTGATTTGGCCTAGAAAACAATATGTACAAGAAGCCATGCGCCAGCTAAACAATGAGTGTTGTTATGAGAAATCTACAATGAGGGACTACAACAAAGCAAAAGACTCTTTAAAGAAAGAACTGCAACATTGGAAACAGGAAGGGTTGATATCGGCTGATGAATATCACTATATGCACAATGGACACCCCGTTCTTCCTTTCCTTTACTTATTACCTAAAATCAACAAAAACATTATTCCAGTACTGGGACGCCCCATAATTTCGGCAATCAAGAGCATGACCGAACATGTGGGTGAATATGTGGATTTTTATTTACAAGAGTCAATGAAAACATTACCCTCTTTTGTGAAAGACACTGGTGATTTCTTAAACAAACTACAAAACATTGTATGGACAGAGAACTTGATTCTCATGACCCTGGACACAGAGTCGCTCTATACCAATATTGAACATTCATGTGGTATTAATGCAGTTAAACTTTTTTTATTCTAGGCCTTGCGAATATCCTATGCACAACAAAATGTTGGTAGCCCTAATCATGTGGTGTTTTGAGAATAATTACTTCTCATTCTGTAAGGATGTTTACAGGCAAATACAGGGTGTTGCGATGGGAGCCTGCTCCTCCCCTAGCTATGCATGCTTACACGTGGGCTATAGGGAGGAGCAGGTCCTCAAAGTACAACACAAGGAGGTTGTTAGTAACAAGATTGTGCATTGGTTGCGCTAAATCGATGATGTTTTTATTGTTTGGAATGGAGATATTGGGAGTGCTGACGATTGTATTAAGATAATCAATGACAACTGTTTTAATTTACATTTTACATCTCATATCAGTCCTACTAAAATTGAATTTCTAGATGTATGCATATACGCTAAGGATGGAAAGTTAGCTACAGCCGATTACAGAAAACCAACAGCAGGGAATGCAACACTCCATGCGACCAGTGCACACCCCAAGCACCTGATCAGTATCATCCCCTATGTGGACATTTTAAGATTGAAAAGAGTTGTCAACCCGCGCTCTCCCTTATGTGTACTCTACTACTTAATTTCTATCCATGTTTAGTACATTGTTTGTGTGCTGTTTGGTTGAAAGGCAGCCAGCCTTGATAAATGATCAACCTCTGGTGGATTCTCCACTAGTATTCCAAACGCACTACCTGATAAAGTATTGCTTTTAACAACATTTAATACATTTATGACTCATCCCAGTAATCACTCAAGAGAATTATTTACTACAAATATTCTTGTATTGTTATTCAAACAGTACATTTGATTATGCTGATCCAAAACATAATAAACTTATGCAAAAGGGGAAGACAAGGCAAAAACAAAAACAAGATTGGAAACTCTGAACCAGGATAAAATATCTACTGAATCAGAAAACATTGAACAGCCAACCACAAGCAATCGAACAAAAGACAAGGAAGAACGACCAAGAATGATTGCAACGTACAACAAAGAGAGTTATAAAATTCAAAAAATTCTCGCAAAATACTGGCATGTTTTAATGAAGGATCCAGATATAGGCACTGATATTGGAACTGGCCCTTTAATTTCATATCGGAGAGCGCCAAATCTCTCGGACCATTTGGTACAAAGCCACTTTTCGCAGAAAAAACAAACAGACTGGCTCCAAAAAAGGAGCAATGGCTTCACAAAATGCATGACGTGCAAAGCATGCAAAATAGGACAAAATACAACGGTCCTATCAGACCCATCTGGAAAAGACTTCATGATCAAAACAAAAATAACTTGTGAATCCTCGTTTGTGGTATACATGCTAAGATGTCATTGTGGAAAAGAGTACATAGGAAGTACTAAATGCCCTCTAAAGAAAAGAATTTTAGAACATATTCGGGCAATACAAAACAACGGCAACACATATGCCATGGCGAAACATTTGAAAACTCACATTGGTAAAACATGGCAAGACATCAAGTATTTGGGACTAGCATCCATCCCCACACAAGAGAGGGGGGGTGACAGACTGTTAAAATTGAGACGACTGGAGTCAAAACTTATAATCAAGTTTAAAACAAAGCAGCCAAGGGGGCTAAATGCAGATGAGGAAATGCATGTACACTTATAATGACTCAAAATGCTAATTATTGACTTTGATATGAATTCTGTGTGAAAGAGCAATGTAAATATGGCCTATGTGATAAAGTATTGGGTTAAAGTGTGGGACATAGGGCACTCAGCCCGACAAACAAACAACAGAACACCAGATATGTTGAATAGTCCATGATATCGTGCCTAACCATAAGCACCAATAGGACACTAACAATCATTTGTGTATTTGAATGCATGTTTCATTCAGGAAATACATGTTATGATAAGTTTCTTTGTGAAACTTTACCCACACGCATACCCTTCTCAAATGCAAAATGTTAAAAAACATACATTTAATGTGAAAAACTACAAGGCCCATAATTCCTCACTTTGCAAAAATGAGTGAGAGAGTATAAAATGTGGAAAGAGAAAAGGGACTTTTGTAGAACACTGCCGTGACCAAGAACGTTTGTTCGAAACGCGTAGGAGTTTTGCTTGAGACCTAAAAATAAATCTACCTTGAAAAGAAGAGTGCCGCGTCCTTGCCTTTGTTTTCACATATATATATATATATATATATTACCTACTGGCGGTCGCCAGTAGGTATATATAGTTAGGATTTTTTCTCTATGGGATTTTTGAAAATTCTATGTCTAATAACTTTGGCGTTTGTGGACGGAATTGGCTGAAATTTTCAGGAAAATGGAACATTTTGTTTCTGAGCAGCCCCTGACAATTTGGGGGGGTTTCATCAAGGGGGGGCCGAGAAAAAAGGGGGGTCCCAAAACGCGTTTTTCCCATGTTAATTTCCATAGGGCGGTTGGCCTCACTTTTAGCTCGAACGGCTGAATGGATTTGCACGAAACTTGGCAAAATTGTAGGGACTGTTAGCCCGATGTGCCTTTGCTAGGTCTCAATATATGTGCTCCAGTGGATTTTGAGTAATTTAGGTTCAAAAAAAGATATATATCTGGGCGGAGCCTAACCACACATCTGATCTGATTGGCTGTCAGCACTTCATCCAAGAAGTGTTGGCAGCCATCTTGGGACCAATATACATGATAGCACCTCATTAAAAAGCATTGTAGTTAATAGAGGGTTTTAGGACTTTAGTTACATTATAAATCATTTGTTGATGGTACCATACTCGTTTTAGGAATTGTGGTGGGTTCTAAGGTGATTTTACCATGTGAAAAAACCTTCTGCTGTGATATCATGAATATTGTTTGAAAGAAAACTAATATCTCATGATTTTCCCACAGTGGTTTGGAAGGAGATCTATAAGCTAAACTGAAAGCATATTTTCTGTAAATTCACATTATCTTTCTCAGTCATGTGAAAATGAAGTCTGACATTCTCAGTAAAACATGTACATCCAACAAGGACAGAGACTGTCAGTTGATTCCTTTGTGTTCTACTGCAGCCTCCTAGAGTGTTCTAAAGAACAACTAGAGCGCTAACAGTCCTACTTATTACAAAGGTATGGCACACCTGAAGCCATCTTGATTGGAATAAAGTGGTAACTCTTAAAACATTTAATTTAAAAAGAAACAACATGAGGGGGTATATTTTACCATAGAAAGTATGATTAGTGCTGCAGAATGAAAAATTAGGGCACATTTTGAGTGACTTCTCAAATCCTTTTCTATTTCATTAAAACATTCTGACATGCAGTCTCCCAAAATGGCCACCAGAGACAAAAGAGCCCAAATGTAGCCCAAATATCACCCAGATGTAGCCCAAGTATAGCCCAATGACAGAATGTCCCAGAGTGTTCTAAAGAACAACTAGAGCGCTAACAGTCCTACTTATTACAAAGGTATAGCACACCTGGAGCCATCGTGATGGGAATAAAGTGGTAACTCTTAAGACATTTAATTTAAAAAGGAACAAAATGAGGGGGTATATTATGCAATAGAAGGTATTATTAGTGCTGCAGAAAGAAAAATTAGGGCACATTTTGAGTGACTTTTCAAATCCTCTTCTATTTCATAAAAAAATTCTGACATGCAGTCTCCCAAAATGGCCACCAGAGACAAAAGAGCCCAAATGTAGCCCAAATATCACCTAGATGTAGCCCAAGTATAGCCCAATGACAGAATGTCCCAGAGTGTTCTAAAGAACAACTAGAGCGCTAACAGTCCTACTTATTACAAAGGTATGGCACACCTGAAGCCATCTTGATTGGAATAAAGTGGTAACTCTTAAAACATTTAATTTAAAAAGGAACAAAATGAGGGGGTATATTTTGCCATATGAATTATGATTAGTGCTGCAGAAAGAAAAATTAGGGCACATTTTGAGTGACTTCTCAAACCCTCTTCAATTTCATTAAAAAATTCTGACATAGTCTCCCAAGATGGCCACCAGAGACAAAAGAGCCTAAATGTAGCCCAAATATCACCCAGATGTACCCCAAGTATAGCCCAATGACAGATGGCCCAGAGTGTTCTAAAGAACAACTAGAGCGCTAACAGTCTTACTTATGACAAAAGTATGGCACACCAGAAGCCATCTTGATTGGAATGAAGTGGTAAATCTGAAAACACTCAATTTAAAAAGGAACAACATGAGGGGGTTAATTTTGCCATAGAAAGTATGATTAGTGCTTCAGAAAGAAAAATTAGGGATCATTTTGAGTGACTTCTCAAATCCTCTTCTATTTCATTAAACAAATTCTGACATGCAGACTGAAACATGCACTTTGAATACCAGCAGCAGACGTCCCTGGTGAGCAGTAGCATTACTACAGTGATCTAATGTGCAACTAGAGTGCTAACATTCAGAATTTATGGCAAATGTGTGACACATCTGAATGCCTTCTTGATGGAACCAAAGTAAACAAGCATTGAAAATGCAATAGATCTCGCCCTCGTTTAAGTTAAAGCCATTCTGTTTGTAATGAGGTGGCTTTTTAGCTTTGCTTTTATTAGTGTTTTTTCAACTTTCATGTAAATAACGCACCGTTTTCACCAAATCGACTTTGCCCAAGCACACCCTTCCCTTCGGCCAACAAATCCCAAAAATTCGGCACACCTGCCGATCCACTCTCCCTACAGCTCACCCAAGCTCCGTCCCTCTAGCGCAACTGGAACACCCCAAATTCACCTTCTCCATGCGCACCAAAAACTCCCATTGAATAACATGGCAATTCGCTACTCCGCACACAAATTGCTCTTTAAAGCACTTCCACTGCTCCGATCCGCTTCAAACTTGGCTGGACACTAGTTCCAGCGATTCCCTAACATCTCACCAAAAATCAGCCCAATCCATCCACTGGAACGGGGACGAATTTCAACCCGAATACGCGCCCCCCGCAAACACAAAAAAAAGCCATAAAACGGCCAAATCTCGACCAAAAACCGCCAAAATCCCTCAAAACCTTGCCAACACCAATACGCACGAAACTGAACCGGCCCCTCAGCCCTAGGCTCCGGGAACCCTACTTAATTGACCCAAAAGCCCTAAAAAAGCAACATAATACACACGAAAACGCCCTAACAACCCTAAAATGCATATAAGTATATGTATGCATGCATTTATGTTTGTATTTATATAGATATACCGATGATATATGTTTATATATGTATGTATATATATATATTCACTGAAAAAACCATAGGCTATAGACCATATATAGTTAGGAATTAGCATTTACAAAACCTTGAAAATTCACTGAAAAAACCATAGGTTATAGACCATATATAGTTAGGAATTAGCATTTACAAAACCTTGAAAATTCACTGAAAAAACCATAGGTTATAGACCATATATAGTTAGGAATTCGCATTTACAAAACCTTATTTTACTCACACAAAACCATTGAAATTCCATATATAGTTAGTTGCACTAACTATATATCGCGCACCCGCAATCCACTGCTGATGATGTCACATATTACATCATTCATGACATGGTCAGTGACATCACTGATGACATCACTGATGACATCTCAAATGACATCACTGATGACATCACTGATGACAACATCCAGTGACTGTATGTTTCTGTAAAGTTAAAATATGTCTTACATATTGAAGAATGAGTGGATGTATAAGTGTCTGGATGAAGGATTTAGTAGGTGCATGACTGACTGTATGAGTGAGTGATTAAATGTGTCTCACTGAGTGCATGGGTTAGTGACTAAACTGTCTTAATTTGTGCATCATTATGTCTGTTGTTCTGTAAACTGTTGCATGTGTTGATAAGTAGCTATATGAGTAACTATATGGGTTATTGATTGGTTGCCCAAGTATTTGTATGGGAGACTGAGTGTGTGTGTGGGTGGCTGGGAGGTGTATGACTCTGTGCATAGATGTGTGAGCAGTTGCTTCACTAGATGTATGGTTTCAAAAGTGCATGTGGAAACAGCTGTATGGGCGGTTGACTGTGTGCATGAGTGTATTGGTGAGTGAATGGATATCTCAGTGCTACATGTCAAAGTAAGTACATATGTAAAACACAGTACATGTGAGAGTTGACATATATAAATAACTGTGCATAAGAGCCAGTGAATGTGTGAGTGGCTGTATGGATCATTGTGAACTTGTATCAGGGAATGTATAAGAGAGTAAATATGTGTTAGTATATGTTTGAATAAGTAAAGTTTGTATAACTGTATAGTTGAGGAAATGGAGGTGTGATTGATTCTTTGCATGACTGACTAGGTGTGTGAGTAACTCCATGGATGAGTGACAGTCTGTGAGTGTCTGTTTACACTGATTGTATCTAAGGTTATATTAGAGTCTGAAGAGGTTCATCGTATTATCACATGAATGATATCATCAGTGATGTGATCAGTAATGTCAAATGAGATGTCATCAGTGATGTCATCAGTGATGTCATTTGAGATGTCATCAGTGATGTCATTTGAGATGTCATCAGTGATGTCATCAGTGATGTCACTGACCATGTCATGAATGATGTAATATGTGACATCATCAGCAGTGGATTGCGGGTGCGCGATATATAGTTAGTGCAACTAACTATATATGGAATTTCAATGGTTTTGTGTGAGTAAAATAAGGTTTTGTAAATGCGAATTCCTAACTATATATGGTCTATAACCTATGGTTTTTTCAGTGAATATATATAAATATATATATATATATACATATATATATATATATATATATATATATATATATATATATATATATAAATATATATATATTTATATAGCGCAAAACCCTGCAATACGCCAACTTCCTTCGGAGCGATAGATACAGGTACGGACCACTCGAGGGACTCCAATAAGGTTTCTCAGTGCTTTTATTAATTCAATGGCATCCAGTCAGCCCTGGCCAGTGCCCCAAGCATGACTCGTTTCGACAGACCCAGTCTGTCTTGATCACATGTAGATATTTATATTTCCAAAAGTGCTCCCCACGAAACCCCGGGAAGCATTAAGTGGCACGCCCATATAAATATGATGAAGGCAGTAGCCGAAATGCGTCCTGCGAGACCGTGTCCTTGTTTGAGATGAGTGAGAAATATATGAGTGAGAAATATATCAACTTTGGTTTGGTGCTGGCTGATGAATCTTTCCGAGATTTCCTAAACACAGTGTGCTGTTACATCTCACTGTGCATGAAAAGGTTTGGAGTGATCCGACAAGCGGGTGCTGAGATAAAGGGAGGAATTCAAAACAAGTATGTTTGCCATGTTAATTTCTGTAGCAATATTGTTATTTGGTGTAAATCTGTTCAGTAGTTTTCAAGATGTTTAAAGAAATTCAAATTTGTATAGCTAGGGTCGTGAAGCCTTCGTAAATATTGCAGATCTTGTGCAGAGATCTGATTGGCTGCCAGCACTTTAACCAGAATGTGTTGGTAGCAATTTTGGGACTTGACCTCAGCAAGTCCCAAAAACAAGTACAAAAATAAAGAAAAGGGGGCAAGGTAGGAATACCCTGAACCCTAGCTCTGGCAGTGGCATCCCCCAGGGATCCCACCACTGCAAAAAAGCATGTTTTTAAAATTGTTTACTGCAAAATCTCGAGCATTCGCAAATTCACAGCAAAAATAAAGAAACATATGTACTATCTCCTGCGCTTGTTCTTTTTTCAGCCCCCAGTGGGCCAGGTCCCGGGTGCATGGCAAAATTATTAAAGGAAAGAGGAGGAGGTGCATGCATTCCGCTGGGTAGTTTAACCACTGGGGATCACCACCTCTCTGGGGTTTATTTTTATAATTAGCGGAATTGCACAGACAGCCCCCAACTGAGGCCTTTAAAGACTCTGGGGACCACCATCTCCCTGGCACTTATGCATTAAAAAGGCATAGGCTGCAGAAACCCGCCTCCTACTTGCTAATTACCCCCACGACCGCCACCTCTCCAGGGCATGGACAAATGAAAAGTGGGAAGACAGCCACATGGCCCTCCCCCCTCAGCCATTTATAGCCCCGGGAATCACCACCTCCCAGGTATGGCTCCTGCTATCTCCTGAGATGCTCACCCTCAGGAGATAGCAGTTTGCTTTCGCTTGGCAGGAGCAGTGACAGCTCCTGCCAAGCAAGAACAAACAGTAACTCTGCTTCTAGTTAGCAGGAGCAGGAACACTGCTCCCTCTAGCTGGAAAACAAAGTTTTCATCTTTTTTCCTGCCAACTGTCAAGCGAACAAGAAAACAGATGACAAAGTTTCTCCCACACACAGGGAGGAGCATTGTTTTCTGCTCCCTACGTATAGAAACATTGCCGGCTCCTGCTGGAGGCCGGAAGCTGGAAGTTCGCCCCACTGTCCCTAACTTAGTACACTGAGTGTCCTAGTTTGGCCCCGGGTGATGGTGTCTCTGAGCATGAAATAAACCCAGGTGGAGGGCCATGTTGCCAGCAACCCCCATTAAGTTTTGGCGTGGCTGTTCTGGCCCTGATGCTGAGTTTACAGAAATTAAACCTCAACAGGAAGCACTTACAAATATAAACATGGCAGGTGCCCCAATTGAAGCTTCAATTCTGTAAAGGAGAAATGATCCTAACTTCCTTGGCTTGGCAAAGGCAAAGCAAGTGTATTTTTTGTGGTAGTTCCACATTGTAAACTATCAGAAATCCTAGGTGAAGGTGAATGCATTGTTGATCAGAGTGCAAGCTGTAGTGACTGTGACTGTGGCCTCTTGTGATGAGAGCAGACTCCATGATTCTCTCTTTAAATGACTACCAGTATTCAATTGTGCATAATCACCTGAAGCTGCGACCATTTGGGCCGCCCTATCCACTTTAGTAGTGTACAACAGTCTTCCCACATTTTGCCAGGATGATACCTTACAATGTTGCGCCCTAGTGGGATTCCTGCCGATTTTGGTGATGCCTTCTTGATGCCAAAAAATATGAGGACATTTCCACTGTTAGGATTCGGTCCCCAGTCCTCTTTCTATGACCATGTCTTTGCTGTCACATGACACGGCAGATGCATATAAAAGGTAGTCCTACCATAGTGTTGGTGCTTGTTATTGCTAACCTGTGGGTTCCCGCTATCTTGGTTCCTGTGAAGCTTGTTGGCTGTTGCTGATTCTCACGGGCTCGTGAGAATCGTTGGAGTATTGCCTTCTTCCTTCTCCCTCTTCCCTTGTCCTGAAGTCCCGCTGTTGTTACCTGCCTGTTCCCTCCCTCCTGTTTCCTGAACGCCCGTTCCCTTGTACTTCATAGTTAGTTAGTTAGTGTGCTTCCCCTGTTTTGAGTTCCCCTTTCTCTTTTTTGACTTGCCAACGACATCCAGGGGCTCCTGTTTGTCAGACACCGTATGGGTGTCTTTTTTCTTTTGTACCCGAGACGTTGTAAAGAAGACTGACGGACGCTAGGCGTTCGCGCTGTAAACACGTCCTGTGATAACCGTTCCGCCTCGTTATGGGCGGATCTGACGTTTGAGTAGTATCCCGGCTGGGTATTGCCCTTCAGTCCTCCCGAGAAACGAGTCGGTATCGATTCTCGGCTCCCCCGTTTTCCCCCCCACAATCCTTTCAGAGACACAGGGGTTTTTTGTTCATGCCCGTTATTTCGGCATGCTTTTTACCCTGTGAATACATACACGCCCAAACCAAACACCCGAATTACTAGTCCTGTTTTAAGGCTATTACAAGAGAAGTTATCTTGGAGTATTTTATACCCTGGGCTAGACCCCCCTCGGAGCAAACCCTGCATTCGATTCTGGTAAGTGCATGTGTGGTGAATTGCTGGATATGGTCATTTGTTACAGAGGTAGGATTGGGGACTGAGAGGTTATTGTGAAGTGTATCTTTTGTCTCCCTGTTTATGCAGGTGCGGAAGCGAGGAGGAGGGTGTTATTTTGAACTACGCTCTACAGGGGTGGAAGGTTTGGTGCCTTTATATATATTCCACCCCCTTTTCTGGGTCATCGGTTTACTCATCTGTACCATCTAGTGAGTGACCGGTGAGTCGGGGAAGTGGTTGGGACTTACCTCGTTCCTGCAGTGTGTGGGTTGGGCAGGAGCCTAACAGAATAACAAGCCCACGTTTAAATACACTGCCCGAACTTGGATGGATGTGGAAACAGGGGCCATGGCAGGGGCTGAAGCCCCCACCATGCTTGATGTAATGGGTGCCATGGCTGCCTTACAGGCTCAGGTGCAGGACTTACGACAGGAGAACGTAGGATTGAGACAGGAGTTGGGCGCAGTAAGGGCGCGTGAGCACGTACAACCAAAAGGTCAGGCGCCCATTATACAGCCTGCTACGTTCCAGTATGGAGGGGTGGGACAGAGAAATCCTGGAGGCGGAACCCCTGTCGGTATCACTGTGACATCCCCTGTTCCTGTTCCCCTGGCTCAGCCTGAACGATTCTATGGAGACAGTGGGAAATTCGGGATGTTTATGAATCAGTGTCAGTTACACTTTATGTGTAGGCCTGGTGCCTTTCCAGACGATGCGGCGAAGGTAGCCTTTACGCTTTCATATTTGGCTGGTACTGCTGCCCAGTGGGCTATACCCTTAGTAGAAGGCAAAGATCAGGTGTTGCGTGATTATGAGGCTTTCAAGGAGTTGATGCGAGGGTTATTCGCTAAACATGCATTCATGCAAGCCAGTGATTCTGAATTGCTGAAATTGCGACAGGGCAGACAGGACCTACTAACATATATAGCGACCTTCATCCGGTTGATATCTGAGACTCACTGGCCTGCGGAAAAGCGGACTTCATTGTTCTACCAGGGTCTTAACGATGATTTGAAGGATGTGGTGTCGCAGGTGGTGGATCCACCAGAGGAGTGCGCCGCGTTCATCGACCTGGTGGTTAAACTGAACCACCGGCTTTCTGAGCGACGTGGGGATCGTGTACGTTTTCAGGTGTCCCGAGGAAACTTTATGAAAACTGAAGTTAAACAGCCCCTTGGGGAACAGAAGTCTGTACCGGAACCAATGGAGATAGGGGGAGTAAGAAGGCCTTTGACCCCTGAAGAAAAGAAAAGGAGGAGAGACAAGAATTTGTGTCTCTATTGTGGACAGGGGGGCCATTTTGCAAGAGAGTGTCCGGTTAAACCGTCAGGCGTAGGGTATGGAAAAAAGGTAGCATATGTACAGGTGGGAAGGTCCCCACTTACTGAGCACTCAAGGGATCAGTATGAGGTGTTGGGGGCAGTGGATTTGGCGCCCAGACATTTTGTCATTTCAGCCCAGCTCTTGTTGGCAGTGCAAAGACGGGTACCAGTATCGGTGCTATAAGATTCGGGTGTCATTGGTAATTTTATTGATATCTCCCTAGCAGAGAAGTTGGGTGTTCCTTGCCATTATAAGAAGCAACCGGAGCCAGTAAGAGCGATCGACGGGACTGAATTGTCATCAGGTTGCATCACCAGACAGACTGTGCCTCTGCGGTTGTTGTGTGAAAATGGACACTCGGAGAGGGTGGTGTTTGATTTGATTGATGCGCCATCCTTCGGTCTGGTGTTAGGGGTGCCTTGGCTCCAGGAGCACAATCCCAGGATTGATTGGGTGCAGCGTCTAGTAACTTTGGATTCACATTACTGTTTGAGGCATTGTTATAGCGAGGCCAGTGAGAAGGTCCCTCCGTTGTTCTGTGCAGCCGTGGAGGAAAGTGGGGTCCCAAGGCAGTATGCAGCTTATACAGATGTCTTTGACAAGGGCTACGCACAGAGCTTACCACCACACCGGTCTTTTGACTGTAGGATCGACCTAGTGGAAGGGGTTCCTTTGCCCTGTAGTCGTATCTATGCACTATCAGAACCTGAGGAGAAACACCTCAAGGAATACCTGGATGAGATGCTAGGACTGGGGTTTATTCGTCCTTCTTCTTTGCCCGTGTCTTCAGCGATCTTCTTTATACCGAAGAAGGAGGGGACGTTGAGGGTTTGTGTGGATTACAGGACATTAAACAAGGCCACAGTGAAGAACAGGTACCCTCTTCCTCTCATCCCCGTGTTGCTGGACGAGCTCCGCAAGGCCACTGTGTTTACAAAACTGGACTTGCGTGGAGCCTACCATCTGATTCGTGTGCAGCCTGGGGATGAGTGGAAGACGGCTTTTAAAACCAAACATGGCTTGTTTGAATACTGTGTGATGCTGTTTGGCCTGTGCAATGCGCCAGCGGCGTTCCAGTATTTCATTAATGAAGTTCTGAGCGAGTACCTGGATAGGACCGTCATTGTGTACTTAGATGACATCCTTATCTTTTCGGAGACAGGAGTAGACCATCACGAGCATGTGAAACAAGTACTGCAGAAATTGAGGGAACATCGGCTATATGCCAAACTCGAAAAGTGTCAGTTTGATGCGGTAGAGGTGGAATTTTTGGGGTTTCTGATATCAGCCGAAGGAATACGTATGGACCCAAAAAAGATACAGGCGATCGTGACCTGGCCTGTGCCATCCACTGTTAAGCACATACAGGTGCTTCTGGGGTTCGCCAATTTTTACCGGTGCTTTATCGCTCGTTTTTCTGAAATCGTGGCGCCTATGACTCGTCTGTTGCGCAAGGGGGTCCCTTTTTCGTGGTCCCAGGAGACTCAGAGTGCCTTCCGGTTGTTATTGAAGACCTTTACGACCGCTCCTGTGCTGGCCCATCCTGATCCTGCCTTGCCGTTCTATGTAGAGACAGATGCTTCAGCTGGTGCGGTGGGTGGGGTACTGTCGCAGAGAGAGGAGGGTATGGGCCATATGCATCCTATTGCCTATTTTTCGAAAACATTGTTGCCTGCCGAACGCAATTACACTGTGGCGGAACGTGAGTTGTTGGCCGTGAAACTGTCCTTCGAGGAATGGCGTCACTATCTGTGGGGGGCCAGACATACGATCACGATCTATACGGATCACAAGAACTTGGAGTTCTTTAGATCAGCTCGGGCATTGACACCAAGACAGATGCGATGGGTTTTGTTTTTCAACGAATATGATTTTATCATAACATACAGACCCGCTGCTCAGCAGATAAAATCTGACGCACTGTCTCGGATTCACATCGACCCGGAGGAAGTGAGATCAGGGAAGGAGAGTAGACCTATGATCGATAGTGGGAAGATTGTTGGAGTGGCTTCGGTGGAAGAGTTTTCCTCTACTGTGAAAGACCTGTTGCGCAAGATGGATTTGGGCCCATGGTTACAACTGTCTCAGGTGGTGTTCCGGGATGGGTTGTTATATCAGGGGGATAGGGTGTTTGTTCCACCCGATCTGAGAGGAAAGGTGGTGGAGTGGTGTCACTCCTCCTCATTGGTCGCGCATCCTGGAATGGGTAAAACAAAGGAGTTGTGCTTGAGGTGGTTTTGGTGGGAGACCGTGGCACAGGATGTTCAGCGATATGTGTCTGCCTGCCCTGTTTGTGCTATCAATAAGCCCTCACATAGTAAGCCCTCTGGTCTGTTGCAGCCGTTGAAGGTTCCTCCTTCCCCTTGGCATACTGTCAGTATGGACTTCGTCACTGACCTTCCTTTGGTGTCCGGATTCACAGCCATTCTAGTGGTGGTGGATTTGTTCACCAAGATGGCGCACTTTATACCACTTAAAAAGATTCCGACAGCGAGGGAGATGGCATTGGAGTTTATGACTTCGGTTGTAAGGTTACATGGATTACCTACAGCAGTAATATCGGACAGGGGAGCGCAATTCGTGTCCCATTTCTGGACGGAGCTCTGTCTGGTGCTCAAGATGGATATACGATTGTCATCTGCGTATCATCCTCAGTCAGACGGGCAGACGGAGCGTACCAACCAGACAATGGAACAATATTTGAGATGCTTGATTACGTCTCTGTCGTGTGATTGGGTGACGGCTTTACCCATAGCCGAATTCACCTATAACAATAGTGTACACACGGCCCTGGGAATGACACCGTTCTTTTGTTCTATGGGATACCATCCTAGAGCTCTAGCAATCCAACCCACTGGGCACATGCCAGCCATTGACGAAGTGTGTAAACGATTATGTGACATCTGGGAAGTAGCAAGGGGTAGGCTACAAGAAGCCAAGGCGGCTATGAAGGTACAGGCGGACCGTCATAGGGTTTCGGCCCCTGGTTACAAGGTGGGCGATCAAGTATGGTTGGTTTCACGTAACCTGCGACTACAGGGGTCACGCAAACTGCAACCCCGGTATGTAGGCCCTTTGCCGGTAGTACAGGTGGTCAACCCTGTGGCTTTGAAGCTGTTATTGCCATCGGATTATAAGATCCATCCAGTTTTCCACACATCGTTGTTGAAGCCCTTTCTTCCGTCAGATCAGGTCTTGCCCCCTCCCGCCCCTGTGTTGGTGGATGGCCAGGAGGAGTTTGAAGTACAGGCTATTCTTGACTCTAGGCGTAGGAGGGGAAGGTTGTATTATCTGGTGGATTGGAAGGGCTACGCCCAGGAAGATAGGACTTGGGAACCAGCTGGGGGGGTGCATGCGCCTCGTTTAGTGAGGCTATTCCATAGACAACATCCCCGGAAGCCCCGGCCCGTGGGGAGGGTCATGGGGGGGTACTGTTAGGATTCGGTCCCCAGTCCTCTTTCTAGGACCATGTCTTTGCTGTCACATGACACGCCAGATGCATATAAAAGGTAGTCCTACCATAGTGTTGGTGCTTGTTATTGCTAACCTGTGGGTTCCCGCTATCTTGGTTCCTGTGAAGCTTGTTGGCTGTTGCTGATTCTCACGGGCTCGTGAGAATCGTTGGAGTATTGCCTTCTTCCTTCTCCCTCTTCCCTTGTCCTGAAGTCCCGCTGTTGTTACCTGCCTGTTCCCTCCCTCCTGTTTCCTGAACGCCCGTTCCCTTGTACTTCATAGTTAGTTAGTTAGTGTGCTTCCCCTGTTTTGAGTTCCCCTTTCTCTTTTTTGACTTGCCAACGACATCCAGGGGCTCCTGTTTGTCAGACACCGTATGGGTGTCTTTTTTCTTTTGTACCCGAGACGTTGTAAAGAAGACTGACGGACGCTAGGCGTTCGCGCTGTAAACACGTCCTGTGGTAACCGTTCCGCCTCGTTATGGGCGGATCTGACGTTTGAGTAGTATCCCGGCTGGGTATTGCCCTTCAGTCCTCCCGAGAAACGAGTCGGTATCGATTCTCGGCTCACCCGTTTTCCCCCCCACAATCCTTTCAGAGACACAGGGGTTTTTTGTTCATGCCCGTTATTTCGGCATGTTTTTTACCCTGTGAATACATACACGCCCAAACCAAACACCCGAATTACTAGTCCTGTTTTAAGGCTATTACAAGAGAAGTTATCTTGGAGTATTTTATACCCTGGGCTAGACCCCCCTCGGAGCAAACCCTGCATTCGTTTCTGGTAAGTGCATGTGTGGTGAATTGCTGGATATGGTCATTTGTTACAGAGGTAGGATTGGGGACTGAGAGGTTATTGTGAAGTGTATCCTTTGTCTCCCTGTTTATGCAGGTGCGGAAGCGAGGAGGAGGGTGTTATTTTGAACTACGCTCTACAGCGGTGGAAGGTTTGGTGCCTTTATATATATTCCACCCCCTTTTCTGGGTCTTCGGTTTACTCATCTGTACCATCTAGTGAGTGACCGGTGAGTCGGGGAAGTGGTTGGGACTTACCTCGTTCCTGCAGTGTGTGGGTTGGGCAGGAGCCTAACATCCACCAAATAGAGAAGCACTTGCTTCATATAGCTAAGAGAAAGCACCCTTGTTTAGTGGATAGTCACCTATTTATAGACACGTTGTCTTTGGTATAGGATCATATTATGACGGAGTTCTGGATGAAGACGCACAAGGAACAATCACATTGCTGAAAGGCACACAAGGTTGCTGGAGAAATTTCCTCATGGTCCATTGTGCAGATGCATTGTGCCAGATACATCAGACATTTATCCAACAAGGTAGCACTTACTAATTAACAAAGTAGAAAGTACTCGAGTTGGATAGACATTTTGTGCAAAGCTGTGGGCTCTTGTTGGCTAAAGGGGCAGGGGAGGTTCTGTTCTGGCCCAATCTCTGACACAGCGACTGATATACCCATACATTTAGGTATCCACTCACATACCCTTTGTGCCATTCTCATGTCAACTAACAGACCCAGCCTCTCACTCACCTACCCATACAGCCACTCACACAGCCAATCACACACCTACAAAACCACTCACACACCCACTCACCCATTCACCAACCCGTACAGCCACTGATCATACCCACTCACAAAGGTTACAGTTAGGAATTTGTTTAAAAAATCCTTAGACATTTAGTACAAACTCCAAAGGTTACAGAGTTCATTATAATTTGGAAATAACGTTTAAAATGAACAGCAGACAAACTTAGAGGTCTAAATCAGAAACCTGATCTGAATAACTTTCAAAATACCTTCATGTCTTGAAAAATACATCAAGATAAAGAAGTGGCTAACAGATGTAAACAACAAACAAACCAGATCGCCAAAAAAGAGGCCATCAGTAATTGTTAGTCAAAACCCATTATGGATTCCCATCAATAATTTGTATGGATCAATGTTTTCATTTGGTAATCCTGCCAGGGTATTCTGTCTCTTGATCATTGAGACATGTGGTATACCCCCATCGTTGGCATGGGGTAATGACCTACAATCACTAGATTAAACCAAATGATGATGATCTGATGGGAAAGTGCAGTGCAAATGAATAAATGTGAATGTGATGGTTAAAACAGGATAGGGAGCTTTAACAAAGATTACTTTATTGGGCGTAAGCCCCTTCCTAGTTAAAAACAAGAACAGTGCAACAACATAAGCGCAGTTTAAACAAATACTGCGAAAGGACCAACATGTTTCAGCCTGATAGGGAAGGAGCCTAAGGCTTTCGTCAGGGTCTCTGTTCTCAAAAAATGCTACTGCCAAATTAGAGAAACGTGTGAAAAAATTATAGCAAAAAACACACAAGTGAATGTACAACAGTAAAGGATATATTTCTCCTATATCTGTTTCTATTCCTCCTTGACACCTGGTGTGATCTATAAACAACAAAAGACAAGTGTGGAGCCTTATTAGGTTCAAATGGTCTGTTAACAGTAGTCATTTGATTATAAATATTCAGAATTTTTTAAGTACTCACCCAGTGTGCCCGGGGAAAAGACCTCACCTCTTCCTGGACCTGGCTCAGGTAAATGTGAGACCCCACTCTGTAAGGACAAGACAAACCCTATACTTAGTACAGATAGAGCGAGCCCCTTTTACCCTGCTCTTGTCTATTCATAGTGCTTGGGGGACACCAAAGTGTCTTGTACATAGAGCCAGACTTCTAGGTATAAACTTGTCACCCAAGAAAGTCCTCGTTATCCTCTAACAACTCTCTAACTAGACTATTACAGCAACTATATTTATGCCGTATTCGTAGAATTAAAAGTGTTTGTCAATGCAGCAAAAGATCTTAAGTCCCCTTTTAGAAACTGTCAAGCAAGAAAGGGGGTGTGAAACTTATGCAGATACCACCAATCGGTAGTTGGCTTGTTTATCGTGATTAATGTTAGCCAAATCTCGTTAGAACAAAACAAAAACACCCCAGAGTAGTTCTGGAGCCTACCTGTCTGTCGTTGTCCCAAACAGTAACTGAGTCAGGGGGAGGCATTGGGCTGTCCAAGAGAGCCTCTATTTCATTCGTGGAGGAGAGCTCTCAAAAGCCAATCAACTCGCTGCGCCCTCGGACTCGAGAAGATATTCTTAACAAGGTGTAAGTATCATCCCTCATCGGATTGCCAAAAAAGGTCAAAAGAAACCAGTAGCATTTACCAGGATATGATAGTTATAACGCATTAAATTATGTTTGCCGATAGCAATTTCACTCGCAAGCTCTCGCGAGATTCCCGGCGAACTACAGGATGATGTCACCAGAACAGGAAGGAGTAGTTCTAAGCAACTCCTGCTTCCAGCGTGTATTCCCGCGAGACATGTGGCAAACTACAACATGATGTCAGCAAACCAGGAATAAGTAGTTCTAAACAAACTGGCCCGATTGCATGTAGGCATTGTGTTTAAAAACTGAACAAACGAAGATGGTGAGAATTTCATAAACTCTCTTGTTGTTTGAGAGTCTGCCATTCATTGCAGTATTATACTTCTACTTGTATTGTGTACTCCTTTGTAACATGCACACGTCACTTTCCCTCTTGTAATGTATCATTTGCTACCTCTTGTATTTTGTTTGCTTTGCTTTTGATACATGCACAATTGCCAAAATTGCCTCATGTAAGGTAACGTTTGTTCTTTTGTTTTGAGTATCTGCCCTTTAGTGCAGTATTATACCTCTATTTGTACTTTGTACGCTTTTGTAACTTACACACATGTCACTTTTTAGGTCTCGCCTATTAATCCCGCAACGGATAATAGGACGAGAGTATAGAGGCCAAACCAAGGTCTGAAACCATCGCGGATATCCTATAGTTCGTGTGGCATTTCTCATCCCCCCTAATTATTCACCCCTGCTGTTGCTGCCCATGGCCGGCCGTACTTTCACTTTCACAGCCGCCAGGCCGTGTCTCGCATTTCTCCTCCCCCCTAATTATTTTCCCTTGTTTGCTTAGAATGTTTACGCTCAAAACTTTATGAGATTTGCTTCCACAATTTTCAATTCACGGCATTCACAACGGATTAAGTGCTTAAAAGGTTTTGACACACTCTGCGTTAGTGGAACATAAACTTTACAGTTTCACACAGCAAAGGAATGTTCTCGTGGCTGTTGAGGTGTGGCCAGGCAGTTTCTCTCTCTCAAAGAACCCACATTTATCATTCTAGGATAATGCAAACATGCATCCACCCCCCTCAGCCCCGCCCCTCACACACACACACGCTCAGTGCTAGTACAAAATGTTCCTGTGAAGCCATTTGCACATGAATGCAGCTTGTGCATACCAGAGGCTTGTGTCTGGGGGAAGCTCGTCTGTAGTTTACAAACCACAAACTAGCTGTGCGCCATCAAGATTGCTGTTTAATTCTGAAAAGACAGCATTCCAGAGCCTTTGGTATGGCAGGTTGTGAATCAAGAGATGGTAGAGGTATTTACAATGTCTATTTAAAGGGGTAGCATCGCCAAAAATATAAGAACTAAAAAAGACTTCCCTTTCTTGGTTCCGATTTGCACGCGCCTTGTGTGATCCGTGTCACCCGCTTTCCGATCCTGCTGAACTGATTTGTGATTTACAAGTCCATATTTGATTTACTGTGCAATAAAAGGTGAGCAACTTTTATTCATCAAGTAACTCTGTTATTGTATAATTTGCCCCAATTTGGGTGTATGCTATATTTACACCTGAGATACAATGGGCCGGTGTGAAAGTGTTCGTTAAGTTGCCCAGTGAGTGTGATATTCAGCAATAGTTGCGACAATCTAGGCCAATGTTCAAGCCCTTTAAATCTTTATTTCTCTGCAAAAACACAATAGATCTTGTCCCATAGCCAACGAATTGTGCTTTAGGCGAATGCTCGCCATTAAAACTAATTAAGAAAGTAAAATCAGCGTATGTACAAAAAGAGATTTTGTGCTGTCTTTCTGAGACATACTTCTGGTAAGGCTACTGCTTTCATCCCTACCTGGTTGTGTTTTTTCTTATCACTCGTTTCACATTGTTCTAAATATGCTCCACAGTAGTTCATTTTAGGAATGAATGTGCTTTTATTGCATTTATTAAGTGTGCTCTTCAGGTTTGCAACTTTAGTTACAATAAAAACATCCCTTTGCCTCTGTACTACTTCTCATACAAGGCTCTCATTTTGAGTTGTCTGGACTTCGGGTCTATGCTTTTTATTCTAAAATGTTGCATTTTCAGAACAAACTGCCTTTTTGAGTAGGTAAGGAAACGAACAAACTCTTTTCCATTTAATTTGCAGCCAAGTACAGTGTAGCACAAAGTGATATAAAAAGTGGCACTGGATATTGCACCACCGCAGCATCACTCAGCACCACCACAGCACCACTCAGCATCACCACATCATCACTAGGCGCTACTCCAGCACACGACAGCATCACTCAGCACCACCACAGCATCACTCAGCACCACCCCAGCATCACTCAGCACCACCACAGCATCACTCAGCACCACCACAGCATCACTCAGCACCACCACATTATCACTCAGCACCACCACATTATCACTCAGCACCAACACAGCACCACTGAGCACCACCACAGCACCACTCAGCACCACCACAGCATCACTCAGCACCACCACAGCATCACTCAGCACCACCACAGCACCACTCAGCACCACCACATTATCACTCAGCACCACCAAATTATCACTCAGCACCACCACGCACCACTCAGCACCACCATAGCATCGCTCAGCACCACCACAGCACCACTCAGCACCACCACAGCAACACTCAGCACCACCACAGCATCACTCAGCACCACCACAGCACCACTCAGCATCACTCAGCACCACCACAGCATCACTCAGCGCCACCACAGCACCACTCAGCATCACCACAGCATCACTCAGCGCCACCCCAGCATCACTCAGCACCACCACAGCATCATTCAGCACCACCACATTATCACTCAGCACCACCACATTATCACTCAACACCACCACATTATCACTCAGCACCACCACAGCCCCACTGAGCACCACCACAGCACCACTCAGCACCACCAAAGCACCACTCAGCGCCACCCCAGCATCACTCAACGCCACCACAGCATCACTCAGCACCACTACAGCATCACTCTGCACCACCACATTATCACTCAGCACCACCACAGCACCACTCAGCACCACCACTGCATCACTCAGCACCACCACAGCAACACTCAGCAGCATCACTCAGCACCACCACAGCATCACTCAGCACCACCACAGCACCACTCAGCACCACCACATTATCACTCAGCACCACCACAGCACCACTCAGCACCACCACAACATCACTCAGCACCACCACAGCACCACTCAGCACCACCACAGCACCACTCAGCATCACCACAGCATCACTCAGCACCACCACAGCACCACTCAGCACCACCACAGCATCACTCAGCGCCACCCCAGCATTACTCAGCACCACCACAGCACCACTCAGCACCACCACAGCATCACTCAGCACCACCACAGCATCACTTAGCACCGCCACAGCATCACTGGTTCAAATATGTTCTGTTCAAGCTTTAGTACAAATGTCAAAAAAAGATATTAATATTTCACTTCTGTTCTTGTTTCCTCTTGTAACGTATCGTTTGCTACCGCTTGTATTTTGTTTGCTCTTGATACTTGCACAATTGTCACTATTGCCTTATGTAACGTAACGTTTGCTTTTGTAACATGTTCACTTGTAAATTTTCCTCATGTTTCACGACTGTTCCTATTGTGAAGAGCTCTGACAACTTGGGGTAAAGTCTACGCTATGAAAACGCATAAAATAAAAAATAAAAATAAAATGGGGTATCAGGACCATGCGAGGAATAGTGACATCATCTGACCTCCCTAGAAGAAGGCAAGAAAGCTACCCTGATAGTTCATGACCTTTCAGCGGACTACCATGCCATAGACCATAAGATTCTACTCTAACCCTCAGCAAATGGATGGCTGTGTTTTAGACAGCCTTAGAGGAAGTCCTGTTTTCACACCACAATCAAAGAAAGCAAATGTGCATCAGATCTGAAGGATCATTGACACAAATGGTTGCATTTGGGTTATCCTATGAAGGCCCTGTAATGCACATTTATTGTCCAACATTTACAGGATCCCATTGGCGTTTCTTATATATTTCACTTTCTCCATAATTTCAACCTTCTTCTGAAGAACTCCAACTCATACTGGATGACTTGGAACAGCTTACAGGTCAAGTGGGCAAAAGAAGGGAAAAACAGTTGTACTGGTCCCCAAGATCCAAATGACATACTCCTCCTACAAAATATCCTTTCTCCTGATTAGTTATGAGTGTCTTTTTCCTCCAGATAAAACATAATTATTATAACAGTTTTATTTACAAGTGCTTCATTATTGAAATATTGAGGAAAATATAAAACTAAAATAAATTATTTAAAAACATTGTTAGAAAAAACACAAATGAATTAGCGCTTCAACTACAGGTACAATTGAAAGTCTGAGTTTGAATAGAACAACTTAAAATCTCAATATACTATTTTCCTTATACATGTATACCCTTTCTATGTAGTTAAGTGTCTATATATTTATTACTTTACTACTACTGTAGAAGAAAAAAAACCATTTGACTGTCTCCAATGCACTACTCTTTGTCTCACCCTGTACATCGCTCAATATATCCTCTACCTCCATTCTCTGACTCATCCCAAACATCATTTTACTACTATTATCTCTAAAGTAACCCTTTCTAGACTCTTCTCTCCTTTATCCCTCCTTAGCTCACCCCAAACCTCATTTTGCTACTATGATCCCCAAAAATAATGCTTTTTAAATTCTTCCCTCATGGATCCCTCCTTTGACTCATTCCAAACATCAAGTTATTGCTATGATCTCCCTAATCCCTTTCTAAATACTCTTTCCTCCTCAATCTATCCTTTTACTCTTCCCAATACTCTGTTCTCCCAAGTAACACTTTCTATACTCTTCCCTCTTCTATCTTTCCATAATCCCATTAAATCCAACTAACATACTTGCATGCCCACTGCTAACTCATATTTCCTTATACTGATTCTCCAATCATCCTTTTAGGCTTCCGGAGTAGCATGCTACTCACCGAAAAGTGGTTTGAAATCTCATCATGGGTAGTAAGTGCCATATAAATACAATTATAATAATCTGCTCCTCTTAGAGCTTCTTCCGTTGATAATGTGGTCTTGTTCAATGACATCACTATCAGAACCGCAAGAAAAAGTAACATTGAGGCATCAGCTTCTGTTTTACAATTTTTAGAAACTAACACCAAAATCATATGCCAGGCCTTTGGTAGTTATGGATCCAGTGTTGTAAGATCCTGTCATGTATGCTTTTCTACCTCCAGCTTTCATTAAACCTGTTGATAGACACTTGGAGAAAAAGTATAGCTCTCTTGTATGTGATCCTTTCTTCTTGAGTGATAATCCACCCCCTCCCTCTCTGGTATTGTCTGCAGCTAAGAAGCGTTACAATGCTGTTGGCTCTCCCTCCGATGCTCCATCTCAGAAAAAATGCAAAAGAATGGACCCAGTCAGAAATACAATCCTACAACAGCTTGATAATGCAAGATCCACAGCTTTAGTAGAACTATAACCTAGAGCTTTGGAATTCCCAGAGGCATTACATTGAACTGGCACTGAGGGGCAATAGTAAAGGATTTAACGAGACTCTGAAAGGAGTGATGGCGACATCTGACCAGATGGTCGATACAAGCACAGATTCATTTGATTTGTCATCTCCTCAGATTTGCCACAGCCTTTTGATAAGACTGTCTTCCTGGTTAAGACTTTGGACCTGATGAACACACCTATTTTCGGGTCTCAAACACTGTGATTCACAAAATAAGTGTGTGTGACCACAACATAGGTTTTTACCATGTATTAATTCCATTGTAGGAGTCAGTAACCTTTCACAAATTCCTAAAATGGGATTTATTGCAAATGATACCAATTTACAAATTTGAAAGGGGTGTATTATTGGTGTCCCTTCCAAAGAGCAAATCAGTATGAGATCTATCAATGGTTTGCAACCGTAATGCAGTCTTCCTTTCGGACCCCTTGCCCTTTGTTAACTTTAAAAATAAGTTTGTTGGGGAGAAGGCAGTGGTTCAGGGGACTGGTGCCAATTCTTAAACAAACATTTGAAAAAACGTACTTTTTTCCCAAGGCAGCCTGTTTCCTTTAACACCTTCTATGCTCATGACGAGCTCAGCTCATCATGAGGCACGGTGCTCGTGTGCTCATGACGAGCTCAGCTCGTCATGAGCCGTGGAACGCTCACACGCGGGAGAATTCCCCTGCTGTGCGGAACGTTCCACAGAAACGGGTGTGGTCATGACGAGCTCAGCCAGTCATGAGCACACGAGCACTGTGCCTCATGACGGGGGCGCTGTGCGTGCCCCCAGCACAGCAGGGCGAATTACCCCCACTGCGAAGGGGTTAAGGAAATCATGCTGCGTTTGAATAAAGGTTTACTTTAATGAAATGTGATCACAGACATGGTAGTCTGCTGACCCCAGCAAGTGACCATGCCTGTGGCGACATCCAATTGGAGTAAGTCACAATTTGCTGTATACCACATTAATATTCATGAGGTAGGGCAGATTGCAAATAACTCTGAATGAAAGTTTTACAAACTGACCTATTTGTACATAGGTTGGTTTGCAAAATTCAACACAGGTAGCGAACATACTGGTCGCAATATGTGACCAGCATTTTGCGAACAGTGGGTTTCAAGAACAAAGACTCCAAATAAGAAATCATAAATTGTGAACAATAAAGATTTGTAATTTGCAATTTCTTATTTGGGATGTACTAAAGTGGGCTTAGGAAAAGTAGTTGAACATTGCGCACACACTTCATCCGAGTGCATTGATATTTTACGACCCAACGTATCTACTAATAGATCGGTTCACAAAATACAAAATAGTGGTGGGTCGCAGTTTGACCTAGCTCATCAATATTCATGAGGTAGATTGCAAATTGTTACCCACTACAATAAACCATGTATGTGATTGCTTTTAAATTAAATAATCTTTTTTTTTAAAGCAGCACATTTTCCTTAATGGAAAGGGAGATGTGTTTAAAACAATAATGAAAGAGTTACAAAAACCTTTTTAGGTCTCGCTGGTGTTAGCAGCGCGAAGCGTTGCTTCCAGCGAAAAGACCTTATGTTGTTTACTTGCCGAGAATGTTGGACAAGGGATGGGTACGCGCAAACCCTCAGCGATTTCACCTCGTGGACGCGCACGTCCAGCCCTGCGCCGTGCACATCTCCTGTCCCATATTCCGAGCAAGTCCAGTCCCTCGCCTCTATCAATCGTGCACACACACACACACAGCCACACTCACATCACGCATGCACACACACACGCACACACACATGCATGCACACACACGTTGGCACACACGCAGGCACACACACGCATGCACACACGCAGGCACACACACACGCATGCACACACACGCAGGCACACACACACACACACCCCTCCCCCTTACCTCACCGGGCTCTTGTCTCTGCGCTGGTGTCATCTCTGCATCATCTGGCACATGTGGGGCTTCTCATGGGAGCCCCGCAGAGCACTCAAGCTCCTCTGTGAGCACGGCACAGGGCTCTCCCCTTAGGCATGGGAGCCCCGCAGTGCTATCCGCTGGTCTTCACCCAGGCCCCCTCCTGGGACCCAGGACTTCAGCTGCCGCACTTCGCTTTGGCCCTGGGGCTCGCTGCTCATATCGAAAGATAGGAATGGCGCGCATTCGTGGGAAGCTCCCGCCCTCCCAGGTCTCCTCACAGCCCAGATACTGAGCTTGTTGTCAATAGTGGTCTTCGGTGCTCTCTGCGGTGGCTGCTGTCTCTTGGTTTTGGTATTTATTGGAATTGGTACTTGCTTGTTTTTAGCGGTGCCAATACCCTCCTCCCCGGATGTGCCCTTCTGCGTCGACGGTGCCAGTGACTGCTCAGCTGCCCCCACTCTGGGATTGTGTTGCCTACACACTACTGCTGAGCTGTGCGCTATTCTTCCATCCGGCGGTGTGCCATGAACCTGCTGAGTCGAAGCGCCCCTTCGCTCCGGATCTTTGATGCTGGCTGGATCTTTCTGACCTGTCTCAAGTCCGAGATGTCGGCGCGTGCTCCCCTTATTAAGCCGTGACATTTTCCACGCTGACGGTTTTCATCTATCTTCTGAGCCGACGGTGCCCCCCCATCTGCTCAGCTGTGCGCCCTGAGATTGCGGAGCTCCCACCCGCTGATGATATATGTAGTTTTCGAGCAGACGATGCTCCCTCTCGCTGAGCTATGTCCCCTGTCATGGCTTTACGTCCCGGTTTGACCTAACGCAGACATGCATGCCAATATTTTATAACAGGAAAGTGGGAGACTAAAACAAACAAAAAAAACGGGTAATGCATTTTTCCTATTGAGTTTTATCCAAGCAGAGGTCATTTTAAGCGAGAGACCGCTAAAATAAAGCCACTTTTGGCTTTAAAAATCGTGAGTCTCCTGTCTAAAGCGGGTGTGTTGGCATGTTTCCCTACGCTCTCCTACCAGGGGCGGATTGGCAATGTGGGCATTCGGGCATGGGCCGAAGGGCCGGTATCTCCATGCTCTCTGTGGGCCGGTTTTTTTTTTCTCACCTTTCCCAGCCGCACAGTGAAGCTGCATTCATTTCTCTTTCTCTGTCTCCGTGATCTCTGTGGACTGGGAAAGGGGAGGGAAAAAAAACGTCCCACAGATGGCACAGAGACAGAGACAGAGAAATGAATGCAGCTTCACTGTGCAGTGATTATCCGCTGTGGCCTCTACTTCACCCCCTGCCCAGCAAAGCAATCACGCTGAGGGTGGCTGGAGAGGGGGTGATTGTTTGCAAAAATCGGCCTCCCTGGGGGCCAGGTGTTGATCAGGCCTTTGAGCCATTTTCACCTCGGCCCCCCTGGGGCCAACGCAGCACATAAACAGTGTTAGGTTTTTGTTTTGTTTTGTTCTTAATTCAATGCGATTTTATATAGCACGAACTTTACCAGAAGGTGTCAGAGCGCTTTACATAAGAATCAGTTGCGAAACATAAGGACTTAGGATTACATGCGTTACATAAAAGATACAAGCAGAAAAAATTGCAAATGTACAAGATGTAAAGTCACACAAGGAAGAGATACAAACAGAATGAAAAATTGCAAATATACAAGTAGTAAAGTCACTCAAGGAAGAGAAACAAATGGATATACTCTAAGAGTCACATAGGAATGGTAGAGAGTACATAGGTCTACTGCATACACTAGTGATTAGAGTTATCTCTAAATACCTAAGGAAGGGATACGAATGGATATACTCTAAGAGTCACATAGCAATGGTAGAGAGTACAAAGATCTACTGCATATACTAGTGATTAGAGTTGTCTCTATATACATAAGGAAGGGATACAAATGGATATACTCTAAGAGTCACATAGGAATGGTAGACAGTATACAAGGTCTACTGCATGTACTAGTGATTAGAGTTATCTCTATATACATAAGGAAGGGATACAAATGGATATACTCTAAGAGTCACATAGGAATGGTAGAGAGTATACAGGTCTACTGCATGTACTAGTGATTAGAGTTATCTCTATATACATAAGGAAGGGATACAAATGGATATACTCTAAGAGTCACAGAGGAAGGGTAGATAGTACAAAGGTCTACTTCATATACTAGTGATTAGAGTTCTCTATATACATATATATATACACAGATAGTAGATTTTCTCAGGCAGAGTTCCATTAAGTGGGGTTGGAGGGGGGATGCAGTCACAGCACCAACAGCACCAAGGGAGGGTGGGAGGGATACAAGGGTATGGAGAAAAGGCAAAACAGAAAAGGGAAGAAACATTTGAGGATCGTCAAGGGGGAAACGAGGGAGAAGGGTACAAGACGAGGGAATGGACAAGATGGCTGGTCGGGGTCCAGAGAAAAACAGCCGAGGGAATAGTGGGCGAGGAAGAATGGGTCTCGCTGTGAGGGCCAGGTGATCTTTGCAACTTGCACCAACTTCACCTCAGCCTCCCCCTGGCTACCATGGATGACCCAGCAGCTGTGTTTTGTGCTCCCCTGCCAGGACATTGCCCTGAGGCCTGGAGGGCTGGGGAGGGCTGATTAATTTACTAATTGCAGGGGCCTTACTGTTGTTCATGTGCTCCTGAGGTGAAGGTATGGGGAGGGCTGAGTAGGTTAGTAATAGCAGGGGCTTCGCTGCTTATTAGGTGCTCCTTCCCTGAAGGACTCGAATAATTTTGTGACAGAAAGGGGCCTTGCTGTTTGTTTAGTTGCTTAGCATGGCGCCATTGTCACCTTTCCCCCATGTCTCCTGTGCAAGAACAGTATCCTCTCACTTTAATTCATTTCTGTGCCAAACATCTTAAGGATTTTGGGGGCCCTGGGTCAAACATATTTTTGGGCCCCTGTTCGGAACAGATTTGAATTTATAATCCAATTTCTGAGCGCCCCTTTCCTAAAAACATGTTGAGCTGCTCTCCTCCAGACCGCCTTCCAAGGGCCGGGCAGCTTCCTTCATGAAGGGATTGCCGAGGCCGGATCCTGTCGGTGGCCTGATTTTGAGACGTAAATCTATATATATATATTTTTTTTTATTTTCTTGCTTGCAAAGACGAATAGCCTAAAATAGCTTATGTAATTTATATTTTTCTTTCACACCGTGATTTAGAAGATCCGATGTATACATGGATTTCAAAAAGGCTATGGTTACAAAAAATAAGGAATGGCAGGACCTCCACCCTGTTCCCCTCCTTGCCCTACTTCCCAATCTACCTACCCCCTACCTGCCAACTCACACAGTGACACACAATATCGGCTCTAATCACTTGGGGCCCAATGTAGGTCACCCAATACCGGTCGGTAACGGCCGATTTCGGCCGTTACCGACCGGTATTTGGCTTTTGACATGTAGGTTGCTCGTTATTTACAGAATCTGTATATTTGCCGATTTGGTAAATTTACCGCTTTGTTATTTTTCCGAATCGGTAAATATACAGATTCTGTAAATCCATATGTAGGTGGCACGGTTTGCAGTGCCACAGGCCCTTAGGATTTCTTAATTTACCACCCAATACTATTAGGTGGTAAATTAAGAATTTCTGTGTACATGCACATCTGTGCCTAAGGGCATGTATATGTGTCACATGGCACACAAGCCAGAAACAGGGGTGCAACAGGGTGTCAAAGTGACACCCTGTCCCCCTTGGCAATTCGGTACTTTACAGATTCGGTAAAATACTGAATCGGTATTTGGCATAGATTCCTATGGGCTTCAAGGCCCATAGGAATCAATGGCAAATACCGATTCGGTAATTACCGAATCGGTAAATACCAAAACTTACCGATTCGGTATTGAATTCGGTAAAAATACCCACATCCCGATTGCCAGTTCTTAAATACTGAATCGGTATGATTCGGTATTTAAGAATTGGTAATCTGAGATTACATACATCGGGCCCTTGGTTTCTTGGTGAGAGAGCCAATATCACAAGGCAGGGAAAACAAGCTGAAAACCGGTGTAAACAGTGGTTTTCCAGCTCGTTTTCTGGGGCTTTGAGCTGCCGACGTCCATGTAGGGGGTGTGGACATAACACCGGACATCGGCACCAATCTCAGCGAGCTTTTTTTTTTGAGGGGGGGAGGGTAGGGTTCAAAATTGCCTCCTACTTCTTGGCATGAGGCCCGACCCCCTTCAAGGGGATTGTTCTTCCATTTGGCAAGTATGCTACCCACTGCTGTGAGTACACAGCTGACCTCCTCCTGTGCTGCCTGAAACAATTCAACACATGTGATTTATTCAAGACTGTAGAGGTGCCATGCATACCTTTCAATTCTGCTCTGCAGCATGAGTTGTCCCCAAAACCGGGACATGCATTTAAAATTAGGAATCTTAGGGCATCATATCACCCTAGCCAGATGGGCCATCCCTGGGCAGGTATTCACAATTAGCTGCAATTAAATTATCCGTTGACGCCCCATCTGAGGAGTAAGGCAGCCTTCTGTTTTCATCGACTGTTTTTCTCCTGAAACTGATATAGGTGTTGTTTTATTTAAGATATATGCAATAGAAGAGCCTCCTGAAAAATACCATGTGTGTATGCATGCATTTTGTTGATGGGATGCTTCTGAGCTAGCATAGAGCGCGGGTCACAGTCACCCAGCAGTGATCCATTAATCAGCCCTTCCCAGCCATATGCTTCACAAAGCAACACACAGGCCAGGCCTGGCTAAAGCAGATCATCTTACTGGGTGAAATAGGTGATTGCTTAAGGCATAATTTAAGGAAGGTGTCAAATTCAAGGGAACACTGCATTAAAAATAGTTTAAATACAGTTGCACCTACCCAGGGTTTTAAGTGGGAGACAAAAGTGTTGGGGGGGGTTCTAAAAGTGGCATGGCCTATAATAATTAAGGGTGTGACTTAAATGCGTACACTACAATTTTGTGATCCCTGTAGTGTGCCACCTGAATAGTGAATTCGATTCAGGACAGGGTTTTTAGAGTGAGGGAAATACTGGGCGCACTGCTATTGGTTGAAGCGGAGAAGGTGTTTGTGCTAGTATATGAAAACAATAGGTGCAGACAGGTGAGGGGAGAAGCCCTATAACCCCTCCAAAAGTGTGTGTTGTGAAACACACGCTATACCAAAGTAAACAAAAGCCTGTTGCACACTAAATTATAAAAGTACAGAAGTTCGGTGTCTCAATGGACACTTTAAAGTTCAAGTTTCCGCCGTCAGAGAAAACACCAATATCTGTGTAATTCGGATCCTCTTTTATTGTGTTTGAATGGCCAGCCGACACGTGTTTCGTCGCAATGGAATACAGTAATTCCGCGACTCCTCAGGGCTGGGGAAGATACAAGATAAAACAGATGGAGTGCATGGCAGAAACACAATGTACATGATAATTGCTTTGGTGAACTCATTCTGTGAAAGTGCCAGGACAATGTGAAGATCGTGACAATGAGCAAACAAACTGTAGTGGATGAACACGACACCGTACCCTCATGCCAGTGTAGGTGTAGAAAGGTAGAAACACAAGCAGGACTGTGGATCGATAGTGAATGCCACATGGTAAAACATTGGTTCGAAATTTAGTCAAACGTCGTGTTTCGGTGACGCAAAGGGAAAAAGTGAGAGTTTTGGTGAAAACGTGTGTGGTAAAAGGATCATTTTTCAGAAGGGGCGAGAAAGTAAATGATAAAGGAATTGAGGAAATTCGTAGATTTTATTACTCGTTCTATTCAGTATCCTTTAATATAAAGGAGGGCGTGCGTCCTACCTGAAGTTAATGGGTGGCCATTCAAACACAATAAAAGAGGATCCGAATTACACAGATATTGGTGTTTTCTCTGACGGCGGAAACTTGAACTTTAAAGTTTCCATTGCGCCACCTGACTAGTATTTTGATGTTAGATTAAGTAAAACACGTGAAATATAAACAGGACCTAAATCACAGACATGTAATACGTTACCTATTTTACTTTAATTGTTCAGAAATCAATCACTGTCATTCACTAGAATATTGAGGACATAAATATAGGACCTGATAGAAACCCATTTCATAGTCTTTTTTTAATTGCCAACAGATCAGAGATCCGGAGGGACCTGACCCAAAGCCCTTCACCTACGACCAGGTTTGCCTAGGGAGCCAACTGTTGATGGCTAGCCTAGAACCACCCTGATTGCTAATTGTGTGTGGGCTTTGCCGGCCTTGTTCTAAACCTTATCATAGTTTGCTTATATTATGATTGCTTGATAGTGCACCCTGAAGTATTTTGGTGGGGTTATCTCGTGGGCACATACACTGTGATGTGATAGGCCTTCAAAATTAGTGGTGTTTTGTCTTCTTTTGCAAATTCTAGGGTGCAGACTGTATTGTGTTCTCCCTCATAGGCCCTTTGTTCTTCAATGGCATACCTTCCATAAAATGTGTAGACGGTTTGGTCAGAAATCCCATTTTCTTTCAGATTAAACTGCGTAAAACTCCAGAGCAAAATCTGTTGATTTATGTGTTGTTTCATTGGCAAGATTTGCATCCAGATGTGTAGATTCAATCTCTCTAGTTACAGCTATGGTTGAGTATGTGCCAACAAGAATTACAGGCATGTCTTCTAGAGCAGTGTTACAGATGTGTTCTCTACAGCAAGAAATCCCAGATGATTCCTCTAAATGCAGGATTTTCAATAAAGTCATGTACATCAAAAAGTGCAACAGAAGTATGTTTACTGCCAGGCGTTCCTGTTAAGTCCTCTAGATTTGATTTCTTTTGATTTAATTACTTTTTTTGGAAAAGCGCGACGCATGCTCGAAGGTGTCTTGGTGCTAAGCGTTTACTGTCAGATCCTCTAACCAGCCATGATCAAAACTACAGTGACAGAGCAAAAAGCCAGATTTTCAACTGTTTTCTAAAAACCTATAGGTTGGCTTGGCCTCTCATATGCTACGTTATATTTGTCAAGGCCTGGCCTCCGAGGACGTCACAAGGCACAGGTGTGCTAAATATTGTGGGATTGACCATAGTAGTGTATTAACCTTGTATAGTGCTGTGAACTTGGGTGCCTCATGGTGTCTGTGTGAATTATGGTTTTGGGTGGGTGTTTAAAATGAGTCACAATCTAGAGCTCTGGGATCGAGATTGAAAGCACCAGGAGTTTCTCACAGTGCCTGTCAGAGGGACTCAAAGTTGTACAGACTAAATCCTTATCCAATCGTCTGTCCCTACAAATCGAACACAGCAATGCTCAGGTGTGCCAATTGTGTAATTCTGTAAGAAATCGCGTCAAGGAGGCACACAGCAGGGAAAATAAAGAGAGGGCGAAAGTAAAAGAAAATGCAGTTCTTACAGGCAAGTGAGTATGCTGTGTGTGTGTAGTGGGGTGGTGAAGAGCAGGAAAAACAAGGAATGGAGTACTTGCAGGACATTTGAAAGGAGGGTGCACTTTTGATGTTAGATTGTTCATAGCTAAGGGAAGGATAGAGGTTTCCAGCTTTACTGCAGGGCCGAGGGCAGCAGTGCGTGTGTTGTGCAGTAGAGCTTAGAATATGCCGTTTGTCAGCTATTAGTATTGTAAATAACAATGCCTTGTATTTGTTTTAAAACCCAAAACATAAATAGAAGGCATTGTCATGTACAATGCCAATAGCTCACAACCGAGTGAATGCGAGACCTATTGCATTGCAAATGCTTGTTTAGAAGTAGGCAGTGGTCCCAGTAAAAGTTCTCTTTTACCAGATGAGTGTAAATGATACATGAATTAGCATCAGGAATGAGATACCAGCCCGTACTTTCAGTAAAAAGAATTCATACAAGAAATCATGAAAGCACATAATGCTTGCTAGGCTGACCTCAAACCACCAGGATCTATTGTACTACTTTGATTTCAACATTTCAAAGTTATAATGTGCAGAATAAAATCATAAGGTAAAGGAGACAGTGCACGTTGTGTGTGTGTGCTAATGTTGTGCAACTGTGTGGGCTGGCAAGCATTTATCCAGCCTTTGCCAGCGAATGCGTTCATATTAAATTTGGCAGCATTATTTCAATTGAGGACTAGGAAACGGATATTGGCATTGGAAACCGGTTGAGCAAGAAAGACTTTTAGCCAAACACGTGAACTAGTAAGTGCTTTCAGACCCTTTATTTACTGAATATTTAATTACAAGATATAATGAAAGGAGTCTTCTCTAAAGAAAAACAAAATGCATTATCCAGCATAACTAACTCTCTTGTAATGTAACTTAATTTCAACACATTCGTCTGCACCTATTATCAACAGTGATGGGGCAGGCTATACATTAATGAACCCCCGCACTTTTCCAGATGTAGAAGGGTCTGGCTATCATCAGAGTGTACAATAGCAAATAAAGTGACCAAAGTTCAAGGCTGAAAAGGTTGGATGATAGTGAAGAACATTAGGGCATCACACCCTTTGACGTCTTCTGCCCCATCCTTTTTACAGAGCAAATCCATTCCACTCCCAAAGAGGTGCCAAAGTCGGAGTATTAATTCTGTTGATATGCTTCCTTGGTCCATTGCCGTTGATGGCCTAATTTTTTCCTTGCTACTTCCATGGAGTAGCCTTGCATGGGGCCCTTCGTGACCTTTGCCTGACCCCAAACTACTCTTTTGATTTTGTTCAAATAAACTTCACTCTGAGTCCAGAAAGTTGGCATGGCCACTTAACTTAAGTGGCAGGATGTCTCTATGGAAAAGACTCAAAAACAAGCATTCAATTGAATGGTAAAGTAGATGCTTCCCTGTGTATATTGGAAACACCTATACAAATGCATCCTCACAGTGGGACCTCAGTAAGATGCAGATCTTCTCACCTGTGAGTCATAGTTTACCATTAACAAAAATAATCAAGGCACTGATTGATTTTTGAGTAGCCAAGGTGGACCTTGGTACTTTATTGTTGTTCTCTTCCACCTTCCCAACTGGTTGGGAATCACAAAAAAGGATTCTTAAAAAGGAAAGCTATCACCTAAAATGTGTCAGTTGAGCTCAGATGCAAACGCCTTCTCTCTCCTATGTCTTACCCTTAGGCAGGCCATACCAACTTTTCTTGCACATTTCTTTTCTTATTTTTCAATCCATTGGAAGGAGTCTGCTCCAACTGACTCCCATTTTTTGGTGTCTTTGTTCTCTTGCTGTCTTTCCTTCATGGAATATTTGTAATATATTTTACGATCTGTTAACTAAAAAAAAAATACTATACTCCCTCTGTGACCCTTAGACTGTTAACGAGACACATAATGAGAATTTGAAGGTGGTGGATAGTTCTCCTTGACTGATTAAAAACAAGTTTGTTTGGGAAACTTGTCAGCTGCTTCTTGTTTTTTTTTCTGTTCTGGAATTTGGTAGAAGTTGCTGAAAAATAAGCTCTTTTCCATTGCTGTTAGTGTCTCAGTGATATATGGCAATCTCTGTCACGCGCTTTCTTCTCTTCCTTGTATTATTCGGTGTTTACTTTGGAGAGAGAGAGAGAGTTCAGGAGCTGAACCAACTAAAATGTTGAAGGAACTTTGGCGAAACGGAAACTGAAGCTGAGGGCTTCAATCGGCCTGACAGGAGGCAGAATGCCTCAAATATACATGAATGGTTGAAGGAAGCAATGAAGGAAAATTAACTCACATCACACCACACCTCTGGGAACTACACAGGCTCTTAATATGTAAATGCACTAAGTTCAAACTCCTCACACCCACATTCCAGGTGCTACACAATTCAGGCCCCACCAACCTGAATGGTAGCATCCCCTTCAACCAACCACCCAGATTCCTCTGCTCCACATCACTATTTTTGCACACATCTCACACATATACAGAGCCAGATCAGATGGATGGGCATTCACTTACATCGCTCCTAGAGCATGGACCGACTTCCCACTCCACAACTGAGCCACCTCCTCCTCCCTTCTTGAATTCTGCAAGAAGCTGAAGACCTGGTCTTCAATTAACCAAGCTATCATAGGCAGGGCTAGCCACATATCTGTCTCCATCAGGCTTTAGACCCATGCTCAGTACTGGGACAACTCTAATTTTGATATCTGACCAAATAAGACGCTATCTTGACATGAAACTTCCATCATTGCGTGTTGTGTTGGACCTATCTGCAGCATTCAACACTGTATCCCATCCCAGAATGCTGCAAAGGTTGTAGGAGATATGAATCTATGGCACAGCACTAAAATAGTTCAAGGATTTTCGAACCTGGGCTATTAATATTGGTTCTTATAAATCACGATCCTTACATCTAGAGAAAGAAGTGCCACAGGGCTCATGTCTTAGCCCTATGCTCTTTAACATCTATGTGGCCCCCCTTGCTAAAAAAGTCAGAGCTTATGGTTTCGAACCACTGTTGTATACAGACGATACACCGTTATTTATTACACTTGGTAGAGATCTGAACAATGCAAAAGCACGCTTTTCCGCAGGTATGACAACCACTGCAACCTGAATGACAGAAAACAGTCTCCAGTTGAATGCCAGTGAAACCAAGATTATACTCTTTGGCAAGGCCCAACAGCTTTGGATAACTGACTGGTGGCTCTCTGAATTGGATGCTGCACCTACTCCTAAATTTGTTGTAAAGAATGTGGGAGGTCGCATAGATAAAGCACTCACTATGAAAGAGCAGGATTGGACCACCACTGGAATCTATTTTTACATGCTACGGAGAGTTTTTCCTCTTTTCCCACATTCTATGAGGAAAACCTTGGTTCAAGCATTAGTCATCAGCCGCCTGGATTATTGTAATGGCTTATTGGCTTCCATCAACGAGACACTGCTAAACAAACTGCAAGATTTCCAGAATATTGCAGCATGTTTTATCACCAATCATCCACCCAGGACGGCTTCTTCATCCCTTTTGCTCTCTCTCCGTTGGCTGCCGTAAAAGAATCATTTTTAAATCTGCTGTCTGACACATAAATCCGTATACGCCAAAGGCCCGAGCTATTTGCCTTCAAAGTTCTCTTATTACCGGACAGATGGATTGTTAAGATCTTCTGACAAAGTCCTGTAAACAGTCCCTCCGATAAGAAAGTCTCGCCCAGGAGGCAGGTGTTTTTCTTTCCTAGCCCCTTTGTTTTGGAATGAGCTTCCACTCTACCACTCTATCTCCATCAATGTACTGATCATTTTAAATTCAGAGGACTCCTTAAGACAGAGATGTTTGTGGCTTAATTAGTTCTGATTGCCCGCCTATGATCCGGGCTGCGCTGTGATAACCCCTCCGAGGTGATTTGTGCGTGTTATTAATGAAACAAGCATAATATAACATACACTTTCTCAGCAACAGGATGAACTTGCGGATGAGAGGGGCTATACAAATACACCTAACATAGCAATGATTTTTATCATGTGCATTGCAAAAAGCCTGAATTGTTTTTTAGGGGGAGGGGGAGTTATGCAGAAGAAACAAGTGTAACAGTCAGGGGCGTAACACAGGCCCACGCAGCCCCCGCAGTGCGGGGGGGCCTCGAGCTGCAGGGGGCCCCCTCGAGGATGTAGCTCGGCAGAGAGCCAAGACAAGTTCTTCTTGTGGATAATATCTAAAAGTAACTTGCCGCCGTCACATGGAAATGTGCAGCCTGCTTGCGCTTTCACTTTCGTCCGCTCGAATCAACCCACCCCCCACCGCCCCAACCGCCGCTCACCTCAGGGCTTCGTGGTCACAGAGTGTACTCTGGTCTCCGTTGCACAGGGCTAGGAAGGAGTCACACAGCAAGTTCTTGTGGATAATTCTAAAAGTAACAAGGTAGGTTTGTACAGTGGCGTAACGAAAGTTGAGGGGGCCCCCCTGCAAGGTACATGGAGGGGCCCCACTCTGGATTTAATCTGGAGCGCTCAGTCCTGAGTACTGTGCTAAGGGGCCACGCTGCACCCCTCTCCCCCACACCGCAGGGTCCTATGTTATGCCGCTGGTTTAATTCCACTCTGTAAAATAAGATGAGAACTTTGGGGATAGAAAATATTTTAGCTGATTTACACCCTGGTCCACTGGAATTATGTAGCAGGGGAGTGCCAATTATGCAGCAGCGTTGACTATATTATGCAGCACGAAAAGGAAAATATTCAATGTAATGCTGCACGTGTGATAGCATTACTTCATTATTTTGTTATGTTTGCACTTGTTAACACTGTCTGGGCATTGGTTACACCTCATTAGTACCAGTTTAACACCCAAATATAGCAATAAGTAACAGAACGGTAACCAGTCAACCTTTCTGAAGGGTCTTCCACTGCACAGCAACACATACTGTGTTTTTAGTAACTTTTGAACAGTTTGAGCTAGAAACATATTTTTGTTAAAATCCGCAGATTATGCAGCAGACAATGGATTATGTGGCAAATGTTGCAAATCCATAATTATGAAAAAAATGCTGCAGCGGCATAACCACATAATTTCAGGGATCCTGATTAGACCCTGCTGTTGATGTGGGGTGGTTAGCTCGGATTTTGGTAGCAGGTTGGTGGGTGAATCTGTTTCAGCATTGAGGTTCTCGATTTTTATTTTTTACTCAGGCATGATTCTTTTCCCTTTCAGCCTTGTATAAGGCCCACTGCATTAACATTAAGTAAAGTGTGGTAGCATATATTACCTGTCAATATTGTGTTTATATCTGGGCTGAGTAGACAACCATTCTGCTTTTTAAATCCTTGTGCGACTTTGTAGGTGTATTTTTTTTAATCACTTTTTGATTTGCACCATTGGTGTTGAAGGGGATTTGTTTTCCTTTTTATCTTTTTTAAGTCGTCATTCATCCTTGGAGCTTTTGTTGCGTAGAGAAAGTGTTGTTCATCCAAGCATATAATCTTTCTACTGTGGTTATCTTTTAACGGTTTAAGAAAGTTGTAAGGTGGATATTAGATTATTTATTGTCAATTTGTTCCATTTTCCTTTCATTGGGATGTTTTGGGGGGTTTCTCATAAGTCTTTGGGTATCTATAATGTTTTTGTGATCCCTTGCCATCATAATGTATATGATATTTTTTCCAAGGAATGAGGATATATATTTGATGTTGACTGACTGGGTTGTTGAAGACTGCATCAAGAGTGTGTCCTACTTCATATGTAAGTACGGAGATGAGCTGAGGGAGTTTGTGAGCTGACATACCTGTTGTCATGCTATTTTTTTAGGCATTTTTTTAATATGCCAAAAAATATGTTGAATTCTCTAAGGATTTCGAAGTTTGAATATTTCATGGATACGTCTAATATGGTGTTTATGAATCTGTCTATGAATGCACTGTTCGTGGGGGCCTATACAGTAGGAAAATGTATGGAAAAGATATGTATAGGATTAAATTATATTAGAAGTGACTCACAGTTTGAAAGCCATAAATCCTCAATGTTGATAGCTGCAACTGATCTTTGAATATGGTTTTGCCTTATGAATTCTGGTGATAGGCAAAATATGGTGGGATTGCCTGGTGGAGCACTGTTGCCTTGGCATTGTCTCCTGTCCCTGTGTTTCAATATTGAAAAACATGTCTAAGACTGACTCACTTATTGTAAAAACCCGGTATTTGTAAAGCCTGAAATAATCACCTGTAATGGTCTCAAGGCGCTGAGGGCCAGCGGGGAGATTAAGTGAGCTATTGCCCAGAGTCATATGGTGCTGAGCAGATCTGCCTCCAGCACTGGGCAGTGTTTTCTTTATGGATTATGAGTGCGCCCCTGTGAACCGATTCATTTTAATCGGTTACTGTCACAAGCCAAAGCATGTGATACCTTTAAATTGGACCTTTCACGTAGTATCTGATTCATTTGTGTCGTGCATCGGCTGTCGTTTAAAAGCCCCATTTTTTAAGTAAGTTGCTTAGATTTCACCCGGTATGATTAAAAAAAATTGACACAATGTGCAATGCTTGCGCAAAGTGCAGAAAACCCTCACCGTGACCAAACCATTCCACGCTCTCCCCCTTATTATAAACGTCCTAAAATCCTAGAGATAAACTCGCATGAAACCCATGTATGTCACAGTATAAGATATCGACAAGCCCAGAGATGACACAGCAAAATTCGTGGCAAAATGCAACATTTAAAAAAGGAACAAAGCAAGGTCCAGATATAAAGCCAAAAAAGACAGCTGGCAACATTTGACAATGTAAGCCACCAACACGACCAGCATTGAAGAAACATCTTACTTGACAGCATTTGAGTGTACGAGAAACATAAAACTTACAAACTTATAAATATAATTGTAAACTACGAGACAGCATATGACAGTGCACGACACCCAAAATGATAGAAGCAGACATGACAACCTGAGAATAGTAGAGCCATATATATATATATATATATATATATATATATATATATATATATATATATATATATATATATATATATATATATTCTCCAGTTTGGCTCCAGTTTAGCAAACCCCTGGCGCTTCTTACTCCGGTGCTGTATTCCACGGCCGAGCCCAGCCTTAAACAATTGCACACATCTCTCCTCAGGAAGAAGAATTGAATACGCACTCACAGAGTCATTCCAGTTTCCCTCGATTTATTTTCATTTGGCATTCAGTATATATATATATATATATATATATATATATATATATATATGAGCAATGCAGCAATTTCTTCTGACTAAAAATCAAGTCCTAAATAGAAGGCCCTCCTGAAAATACTTGCAGATGTAGTCACAGCGAAAAGGCATGAATGTTCAGTACTGCATCATTTTGCATTTTGTTGTTGGCTACCCTTTGCATCATGTATGCATTTACCATGTATCGCATTGCATAGTATTCTTTTTGCCTCCATTGTTTTGATAATGTAGTCTTTCCTGCCCTTTTCGTCATTGAATGGATTTTGTGTTCAGATTTCCACAGCTATTTAAAGGCCCATTTCCGTGAGATTCCATTCAGGCACCAGACATGCTCCTACAAAACACGCTGTCCAGCAGTGACAGTCAGAACAAATAATACTCTGCCAGAATCTCTAGACACTTCACAAAAGGACGTATCATGCCTCCTCACTCACTGGTTGCTGCAACTCTTAAGTTGCGGCCGGCTAATCTGCATACTCCCAGTGCTATTAGAAAGAGAGCATCAAATACACAAAGGTCTGATCTGTGCAGCAGGGCTGGGATAATCCAAACAAGCATTGGCATAGCCAATAGGTCTCACCTTTGGGACATATTAAGTGTTTAGCCATGAAACAGTTGATGTTGTTGCACCAACGATATTGTGCTGGATTACCAAACACTTATAAGGTCCAAACCTTAGAAACTGCTTGGGCTGGGGGTCCCTGACTTCCAATAAAGACTTATTAGGGGTCCCTGAATTCAAGTGATGATTCCATGGGGAGTCCACAGAAGTCAACATGCTAATAACCCCTGCTGTAGGTCAAACATTTCATCTCATCTCTAACTGTAAAAGAAGCTTATTCCCTTACAAGTGACAGAAATGCTAAAACTGTGGCATCTCTTTCTGCCATGCCACTCAGAACCATGTCACTGAGCACTGTCTACGTGCATTGCCTATGCTAACGAGTCTCCCCACTGTTTTTTTCGGACTCAAGTCTCATAATTAGGTTTTTAGTAGTGCAGTTTCATGGTATGCTGTTCCATACTCTAATTTGTGATGGTCACGTTAGCAACAATGGCCTGGCCATAGGAACTTTAAGTACAGTCAGTGCTGTTAGGTCGAGTATTATTGGCAGCACACTAAGGGCGCTATTGGCAGCCGTTGCTGTCCATATATCTATTAATGCTCAAAACGTATTAAAAGCAAGTAAAAGTCGCGGTACTAAGTAATAAACCCCTCCACCGTTATGGTGTTCCTGTTTTGCTGCGGTGGCTGCGAGGTGATAATTTCTGCTGAGCACCTGCCATCCAAGAGCAGCGAGCATTAAATGAAATGAGGCCATAAATGTATTTAACTGCTTGCAAACCATGAGGCTTCACAACTCGATATTTTGCACTCAATTATTGAGGCATTGTACCAGCCTTTACATTTTTAAACGGTGCATAGAGCTGTAAAAAGCAAATGCTAAACATTTTCTTAGGTGGTAGGGCATTCATTGACAGGCTCAGTCCAAACTCTCAGTCATCCAAGCTAGGGGTGCAGGCCTGGGGCGACCACTTATAACAGAGAATTCATCTGCCAGGACTTAGAACTCCCCAGACGGACTTAGTCATCAAGAACTTCTTTGCGATATTGTGGCCAGTCCTGTGTTGCAGGCTCTCTCAGGATGAGGCTGGGAACTGGTCTCTGTGCATGTCTGTGCTGGAACTGGGGAGAAGTGCACGTGATGGATTGAGTTTTGAATGTTGGAATCCCCTTGCTACAGGGAGGGGAGGGGCCAGTCACTCCACTGAAAGATTCCTATACAGGCTGCCCATCACCTCGAACTGGCTGTGCTGATTAGCCTTGTGTTCATTATTATGGAAGAAGAGAGAGGACAGGTTGCTTGCTGTTGGTTGTGATGAGTCACTTCGTGACACAGGTCAACGCACAGCTTAATCTGATCAGCTGTGCGAGCTCTGTCAGGTGTAACGCTTGGAACTCTTCTTCGTAATTCCAAGGAAATGTAAATGTGTGGAAGCTTGAGAGCAGAAGACGGTGAAATATTTCTTGTAGCAAATTTCATATGTTAATTTACAAAATATCAATAGGAAACAGTACTATAAATACAATAAACAAAAAATAGGTGCTATTGTCGGTCAGACCGTGTTAAGCACAAACTTCACAAACGAGAACAGCAGGGTAGAACACAGGTCCCAGATTTCCCTAACTGTGTCAGAAATGTTAACCCAGGTGTTAAAAACACATACTTAACTGGGCGCCGCCTACATCTAATATCTTTGTATCAGTGTTCTTTGGCCGCTTGTAAATAATATAAAGAAATGGTTACAGTTTGAGGTAAACTTGTTATGACACCAAATTAAGAAAAAAACTTTTCTGAATGCCATTGCATATTTGATATCTTATTGGTTAGATGTAGGCAGCTGTGCTGTTTGCCACACATCAGAGCGGATTACAGCCATCCTCCATTGAGGTGAAAATGAGAAATCGCCATACATGTGTCCGATAATAAAAGATTATTCATTATTCATTATTTATTATTATTCTGGTGTCTGTTTCTCCTAGTTGTTTAATGATATCTTCTTGTGCTGCCTGAATGGCCGTGTCTTTTCTTCGTTTGTAGGAATTGATTGTGTATCTGCGTGTCCCCAGTTGTAAAAAAGTAATTTGACACACAGCGATGAAGTGTTAGTGCACAAAACACGCGTGCCCGTCACGCTGGATTCCTTCAATGGAAGAAAGGTTTGGGAAAGCATTTGCGAAGAGGGTTTTATTCTCCACACAGAATGCCCACGCTTGCTACCCCTGCCCCTCAACCCGCCCCCCCAAAAGAAAACACTATCCTCCTCAACGCAATTGAGTACGTTAGCCCACTGAGCTATTCTTTTAATTATTTTCTGGGCAGGCTGATGCGCCCCATCACACAGCAGGTGTCGTGGCCAAAGGTTATTTACGTGCCCTTCGGGAAGTTTTCTGACGTTGGCAGGTCTTTTTGCCCTTCAGTGTCACTGTTGACCTTTGCAGGTGCTGGAATGGGGTGTGAATGGCTCTCAGCTCTGTACAGGGCCCGCTCACGCTCCCTTTCGAGCGGTGTTCATTTAAACGCAGCAATGGCAGCCTCAGGGAAGGCTTGTCATGGAAGTGGCCGCCCACCCACCAACCTGCTGAAGTGCCCCGGGAGCCCATGCACCTTGTGACTGTCGGAGAGATGTGCATTATAGAGCAGTCAGTGAGACCCACTTTACGAGGCTGCAGTCCAGTGCAAACTTCACTTTTGAGCGAGACCCCAGTAAAATACAGGGCTGCCAGCGAGTGCACTAGTTACCAGTGAGATACACTACAGGTCCACAAGCTAGTGACACCCTCTTTGGTAGCGAGACTGCCTGAAAAGAAAACTGACGCTCTCCAACCGCAATAGTGTTTTTCACGCATTTTCCTGAGATACTGAAGATAACGTATTGTTTGGAAAAATATTTACAAACCTACCTTGTTACTTTTAGAATTATCCACAAGAACTTGCTGTGTGACTCCTTCCTAGCCCTGTGCAACGGAGACCAGAGTACACTCTGTGGCCACGAAGCCCTGAGGTGAGCGGCGGTTGGGGCGGTGGGGGGTGGGTTGATTCGAGCGGACGAAAGTGAAAGCGCAAGCAGGCTGCACATTTCCATGTGACGGCGGCAAGTTACTTTTAGATATTATCCACAAGAAGAACTTGTCTTGGCTCTCTGCCGAGCTACATCCTCGAGGGGGCCCCCTGCAGCTCGAGGCCCCCCCGCACTGTGGGGGCTGCGTGGGCCTGTGTTACGCCCCTGGGTTTGTAAATATTTTTCCAAACAATACGTTATCTTCAGTATCTCAGGAAAATGCGTGAAAAACACTATTGCGGTTAGAGAGCGTCAGTTTTCTTTTCAGGCAGTCTCGCTACCAAAGAGGGTGTCACTAGCTTGTGGACCTGTAGTGTATCTCACTGGTAACTAGTGCACTCGCTGGCAGCCCTGTATTTTACTGGGGTCTCGCTCAAAAGTGAAGTTTGCACTGGACTGCAGCCTCGTAAAGTGGGTCTCACTGACTGCTCTATAATGCACATCTCTCCAACAGTCCCAAGGTGCATGGGCTCCCGGGGCACTTCAGCAGGTTGGTGGGTGGGCGGCCACTTCCATGACAAGCCTTCCCTGAGGCTGCCATTGCTGCGTTTAAATGAACACCGCTCGAAAGGGAGCGTGAGCGGGCCCTGTACAGAGCTGAGAGCCATTCAAACCCCATTCCAGCACCTGAAAAGGTCAACAGTGACACTGAAGGGCAAAAAGACCCGCCAACGTCAGAAAACTTCCCGAAGGGCACGTAAATAACCTTTGGCCATGACACCTGCTGTGTGATGGGGCGCATCAGCCTGCCCAGAAAATAATTAAAAGAATAGCTCAGTGGGTTAACGTACCTCAAACTGTAACCATTTCTTTATATTATTTACAAGCGGCCAAAGAACACTGATACAAAGATATTAGATGTAGGCGGCGCCCAGTTAAGTATGTGTTTTTAACACCTGGGTTAACATTTCTGACACAGTTAGGGAAATCTGGGACCTGTGTTCTACCCTGCTGTTCTCGTTTGTGAAGTTTGTGCTTAACACGGTCTGACCGACAATAGCACCTATTTTTTGTTTATTGTATTTATAGTACTGTTTCCTATTGATATTTTGTAAATTAACATATGAAATTTGCTACAAGAAATATTTCACCGTCTTCTGCTCTCAAGCTTCCACACATTTACATTTCCTTGGAATTACGAAGAAGAGTTCCAAGCGTTACACCTGACAGAGCTCGCACAGCTGATCAGATTAAGCTGTGCGTTGACCTGTGTCACGAAGTGACTCATCACAACCAACAGCAAGCAACCTGTCCTCTCTCTTCCTCCATAATAATGAACACAAGGCTAATCAGCACAGCCAGTTCGAGGTGATGGGCAGCCTGTATAGGAATCTTTCAGTGGAGTGACTGGCCCCTCCCCTCCCTGTAGCAAGGGGATTCCAACATTCAAAACTCAATCCATCACGTGCACTTCTCCCCAGTTCCAGCACAGACATGCACAGAGACCAGTTCCCAGCCTCATCCTGAGAGAGCCTGCAACACAGGACTGGCCACAATATCGCAAAGAAGTTCTTGATGACTAAGTCCGTCTGGGGAGTTCTAAGTCCTGGCAGATGAACTCTCTGTTATAAGTGGTCGCCCCAGGCCTGCACCCCTAGCTTGGATGACTGAGAGTTTGGACTGAGCCTGTCAATGAATGCCCTACCACCTAAGAAAATGTTTAGCATTTGCTTTTTACAGCTCTATGCACCGTTTAAAAATGTAAAGGCTGGTACAATGCCTCAATAATTGAGTGCAAAATATCGAGTTGTGAAGCCTCATGGTTTGCAAGCAGTTAAATACATTTATGGCCTCATTTCATTTAATGCTCGCTGCTCTTGGATGGCAGGTGCTCAGCAGAAATTATCACCTCGCAGCCACCGCAGCAAAACAGGAACACCATAACGGTGGAGGGGTTTATTACTTAGTAACGCGACTTTTACTTGCTTTTAATACGTTTTGAGCATTAATAGATATATGGACAGCAACGGCTGCCAATAGCGCCCTTAGTGTGCTGCCAATAATACTCGACCTAACAGCACTGACTGTACTTAAAGTTCCTATGGCCAGGCCATTGTTGCTAACGTGACCATCACAAATTAGAGTATGGAACAGCATACCATGAAACTGCACTACTAAAAACCTAATTATGAGACTTGAGTCCGAAAAAAACAGTGGGGAGACTCGTTAGCATAGGCAATGCACGTAGACAGTGCTCAGTGACATGGTTCTGAGTGGCATGGCAGAAAGAGATGCCACAGTTTTAGCATTTCTGTCACTTGTAAGGGAATAAGCTTCTTTTACAGTTAGAGATGAGATGAAATGTTTGACCTACAGCAGGGGTTATTAGCATGTTGACTTCTGTGGACTCCCCATGGAATCATCACTTGAATTCAGGGACCCCTAATAAGTCTTTATTGGAAGTCAGGGACCCCCAGCCCAAGCAATTTCTAAGGTTTGGACCTTATAAGTGTTTGGTAATCCAGCACAATATCGTTGGTGCAACAACATCAACTGTTTCATGGCTAAACACTTAATATGTCACAAAGGCGAGACCTATTGGCTATGCCAATGCTTGTTTGGATTATCCCAGCCCTGCTGCACAGATCAGACCTTTGTGTATTTGATGCTCTCTTTCTAATAGCACTGGGAGTATGCAGATTAGCCGGCCGCAACTTAAGAGTTGCAGCAACCAGTGAGTGAGGAGGCATGATACGTCCTCTTGTCAAGTGTCTAGAGATTCTGGCAGAGTATTATTTGTTCTGACTGTCACTGCTGGACAGCGTGTTTTGTAGGAGCATGTCTGGTGCCTGAATGGAATCTCACGGAAATGGGCCTTTAAATAGCTGTGGAAATCTGAACACAAAATCCATTCAATGATGAAAAGGGCAGGAAAGACTACATTATCAAAACAATGGAGGCAAAAAGAATACTATGCAATGCGATACATGGTAAATGCATACATGATGCAAAGGGTAGCCAACAACAAAATGCAAAATGATGCAGTACTGAACATTCATGCCTTTTCGCTGTGACTACATCTGCAAGTATTTTCAGGAGGGCCTTCTATTTAGGACTTGATTTTTAGTCAGAAGAAATTGCTGCATTGCTCATATATATATATATATATATACTGAATGCCAAATGAAAATAAATCGAGGGAAACTGGAATGACTCTGTGAGTGCGTATTCAATTCTTCTTCCTGAGGAGAGATGTGTGCAATTGTTTAAGGCTGGGCTCGGCCGAGGAATACAGCACCGGAGTAAGAAGCGCCAGGGGTTTGCTAAACTGGAGCCAAACTGGAGAAATATATATATATATATATATATATATATATATATATATATATATATATATATATATATATATATATAGCTCTACTATTCTCAGGTTGTCATGTCTGCTTCTATCATTTTGGGTGTCGTGCACTGTCATATGCTGTCTCGTAATTTACAATTATATTTATAAGTTTGTAAGTTTTATGTTTCTCGTACACTCAAATGCTGTCAAGTAAGATGTTTCTTCAATGCTGGTCGTGTTGGTGGCTTACATTGTCAAATGTTGCCAGCTGTCTTTTTTGGATTTATATCTGGACCTTGCTTTGTTCCTTTTTTAAATGTTGCATTTTGCCACGAATTTTGCTGTGTCATCTCTGGGCTTGTCGATATCTTATACTGTGACATACATGGGTTTCATGCGAGTTTATCTCTAGGATTTTAGGACGTTTATAATAAGGGGGAGAGCGTGGAATGGTTTGGTCACGGTGAGGGTTTTCTGCACTTTTCGCAAGCATTGCACATTGTGTCAATTTTTTTTAATCATACCGGGTGAAATCTAAGCAACTTACTTAAAAAATGGGGCCTTTAAACGACAGCCGATGCACGACACAAATGAATCAGATACTACGTGAAAGGTCCAATTTAAAGGTATCACATGCTTTGGCTTGTGACAGTAACCGATTAAAATGAATCGGTTCACAGGGGCGCACTCATAATCCATAAAGAAAACACTGCCCAGTGCTGGAGGCCGATCTGCTCAGCACCATATGACTCTGGGCAATAGCTCACTTAATCTCCCCGCTGGCCCTCAGCGCCTTGAGACCATTACAGGTGATTATTTCACGCTTTACAAATACCGGGTTTTTACAATAAGTGAGTCAGTCTTAGACATGTTTTTCAATATTGAAACACAGGGACAGGAGACAATGCCAAGGCAACAGTGCTCCACCAGGCAATCCCACCATATTTTGCCTATCACCAGAATTCATAAGGCAAAACCATATTCAAAGATCAATTGCAGCTATCAACATTGAGGATTTATGGCTTTCAAACTGTGAGTCACTTCTAATATAATTTAATCCTATACATATCTTTTCCGTACATTTTCCTACTGTATAGGCCCCCACGAACAGTGCATTCATAGACAGATTCATAAACACCATATCAGACGTATCCATGAAATATTCAAACTTCGAAATCCTTAGAGAATTCAACATATTTTTTGGCATATTAAAAAAATGCCTAATAAAATAGCATGACAACAGGTATGTCAGCTCACAAACTCCCTCAGCTCATCTCCGTACTTACATATGAAGTAGGACACACTCTTGATGCAGTCTTCAACAACCCAGTCAGTCAACATCAAATATATATCCTCATTCCTTGGAAAAAATATCATATACATTATGATGGCAAGGGATCACAAAAACATTATAGATACCCAAAGACTTATGAGAAACCCCCCAAAACATCCCAATGAAAGGAAAATGGAACAAATTGACAATAAATAATCTAATATCCACCTTACAACTTTCTTAAACCGTTAAAAGATAACCACAGTAGAAAGATTATATGCTTGGATGAACAACACTTTCTCTACGCAACAAAAGCTCCAAGGATGAATGACGACTTAAAAAAGATAAAAAGGAAAACAAATCCCCTTCAACACCAATGGTGCAAATCAAAAAGTGATTAAAAAAAATATACCTACAAAGTCGCACAAGGATTTAAAAAGCAGAATGGTTGTCTACTCAGCCCAGATATAAACACAATATTGACAGGTAATATATGCTACCACACTTTACTTAATGTTAATGCAGTGGGCCTTATACAAGGCTGAAAGGGAAAAGAATCATGCCTGAGTAAAAAATAAAAATCGAGAGCCTCAATGCTGAAACAGATTCACCCACCAACCTGCTACCAAAATCCGAGCTAACCACCCCACATCAACAGCAGGGTCTAATCAGGATCCCTGGAATTATGTGGTTGTGCCGCTGCAGCATTTTTTTTCATAATTATGGATTTGCAACATTTGCCACATAATCCATTGTCTGCTGCATAATCTGCGGATTTTAACAAAAATATGTTTCTAGCTCAAACTGTTCAAAAGTTACTAAAAACACAGTATGTGTTGCTGTGCAGTGGAAGACCCTTCTGAAAGGTTGACTGGTTACCGTTCTGTTACTTATTGCTATATTTGGGTGTTAAACTGGTACTAATGAGGTGTAACCAATGCCCAGACAGTGTTAACAAGTGCAAACATAACAAAATAATGAAGTAATGCTATCACACGTGCCGCATTACATTGAATATTTTCCTTTTCGTGCTGCATAATATAGTCAACGCTGCTGCATAATTGGCACTCCCCTGCTACATAATTCCAGTGGACCAGGGTGTAAATCAGCTAAAATATTTTCTATCCCCAAAGTTCTCATCTTATTTTACAGAGTGGAATTAAACCAGCGGCATAACATAGGACCCTGCGGTGTGGGGGAGAGGGGTGCAGCGTGGCCCCTTAGCACAGTACTCAGGACTGAGCGCTCCAGATTAAATCCAGAGGGGGGCCCCTCCATGTACCTTGCAGGGGGGCCTCCTCAACTTTCGTTACGCCACTGGTAACAGTCTATTATGCCTTGTGTCTGGTTTCTTAGCCAATCACGAATTACTATGTTCTCCCCTATCCAGGAGAGGGAGGAAGGTTCTGACGTTTAACTCTATTGTTACAAAGGCATCTTACACTCCAATTTGATTAACCAAATAAACACATATATGAAAGCTGAGGGACCAGTGTATCTTGTATTAATATCCATAGTGGGGATTGTGGATCCTCCTTAATTTAGCCCAACTACCCCCAACTCACCAGGTTGTAGTAGGCTGACAATGGCGGCAGCAATGTGTTAATAGCTGCCACATGTGTTTTACCTTTAACCTGCGCAGAGAGAGTTTTCTGCTGCCCTCTCCATTCTAAATTGGTCTGCCAGTCCCTTGCAACCAGATCATTACCTACATCCTGTTGTGTCTGGAAATTGCATCAAGTATATCATTGTACAGCAGAAGGGCTAAGGAGGGGGTGGGTCTTGATTAAATGTTGACACAGCAGACTCCATTTTGATTTCCTCTGTGTAGCTGGAGTGCAAAATGTAAGGAAACCTGCCATTCACTAAATACATATGCTGCTGGGCTCCTTTAATGCACACCTGTTCGTCTTGAGGTGTTATCCCATCATATTGATAGGTGGAGAGTGTGAGCCTTCTACCTCTTTTGTGCCCATGTTTTCAGCTTCTCTGGGAAAAACACCCACATCACTTCGTCTTCTGAATTTGAATACAATGCCTGTAGCTCTCCTTCAGGGATGGAATTAGCAAAAGGAGCTCACCTGCCTGAAATCAGTTCCCTAACTGTGCCTATTGTAATTATAAGCTCTTTCTGGAACCATAGTTTAAGAATGTAGTTGAAACCCTGAACTAGTGTTTCATGAATTCTCACTGTCTGGCACTGAGACAGGGCCGAACTGAGAACTCAAAGCAGTCCTGGCAATTTTTGCAGACCAGGGGCCAGATGTAGGAGCCCAAATACCGGTCAGTAACGGCTGAATTCGGCCGTTACCGACCGGTATTTGGTGATTGGGATGTAGGGGCATCATTTTACAGATTCGGTAAATTTACTGAATCAGTAAATTTACCGATTCTGTAAAATACCGAATCGGTAATTTTACCGATTCGGTAAAACCCAGATGTAGGTGGGACTCTTCTGAGTCCCAAAGGCCTTTCAGATTCGGTATTTTACCACCCAATCCAATTGGGTGGTAAAATACCGAATCCTGGTGTGCATGCACATGTTTGCATGCACACCTATGCCATGTGACAGACAGACATGCCCTTAGGGCATGTCTGTGTGCCACATGGCACACATGCCTGTATTTGGGGTGCTAGAGGGTGTCAAAGTGACACCCCCTGCACCCTTGCTGGAATCGGTAAATACCGATTCGGTAATGCCCATTGATTCCTATGGGCTTCAATGCCCATAGGAATCAATGGGCATTACCGAATCGGTATTTACAGAATCGGTAAATACAGAATTTTAACGATTCGGTATTTACAGAATCTGTAATACCTACATCCCCCCCCCCCCCCTCTATTTTACCACTTCTTAAATACCGAATCAGTATCATTCGGTATTTAAGAAGTGGTAAAAATAAATTACCTGCATCGGCCCAGAGTTCCTTAGTGGGTGGGGGCACAAGGGTGAAACACCGCTGCTTTTCTTACTGTTGGCCGATATAGCACCACCACTGCAAAACCGGTCCAAAGTAACAAAACCGTCTCCCACCACTGCAAAACCGCCCACCACTCTTCCAGCCTCCCGAGGAAGCGCCAGGTGCCCAGTACGGCCAGTCCGGCCCTGCAACGAGGCAACACCCTTGCAGGCCTTTAACAAAAACACATAGGTAGTAGTGATCCCTCAAAGGGAGATATCCGCACATTCAATGAACACACTATAGTCAATAATTAGTTTAGCGTGAAAAGTCAAAATAACTTGATATATTTATACAAAAAGGTGCTAGCTCAACCCCAAACACCTACCTGTAGCGATTGTGGTGCCCGGGGGTCGAGGGATGGTACTACTATCAAGATCCCGAAGATGGTATGCGTGTGGGGACGTTTGTAGAAGAGGCAGAGTGAACTACAGTGACCAGCATTCCAAGGGGCAAGCAGGAAGAGCCATGAGACCTAAGGCATATTAGCCCCTCCCCTTCTCATGGACGGTGCTTGTCAATTTTTGTTTGTTGAGAGGATCGGAGTGGCGGAAGGTGTTCCCCGCCGGATTCCAGCGAGAAGCTAGAAGATTCCTGGATTTGAGAAGCCGTGATTACCCAGCGTTTGGAACTGTCAGCGCTTTTCTGATAAGTACTCAAAAAACGGAAAAACGGGCTCGTTTTCGTTTTCTGCCTTGTTGTTTAAAAGTCCCTAGCTAGTTAGATTAGGGCACTCTTGGGACGATTGCTTGTTCTTGCAACTCTTATTAGGCAGCGTTCTGCCTGAAGACGCGCTGCGCTAATATTCCTTGTACTGTCTCTCCAGAGAGGGTTTCTGGGAGACGTAGTCTCAGAACTGTTTATTGTTTTGTTTGTTTTGTTCACGGACAGTTCTTGCCTCACAGAGACAGAGACATTATTCCACGGACGTTTTCTTGTGGGTTCCCTGAAGCAATCTTGTGGCTGACTCTGAGAGCGGTTTGTGCCATTTTAAACAACCGCTATATTTCCTTTTCCTTTTTTTGACTACCTCAGGCCACAGTTCTGAACTCATTACAGAACGAGTCATAGTCCTTGCAGGCTTGCTGTGGTGTCCTCTATTCACTGCCAGGGTTTTGTATGATTCCGGTGAGTGATGTGCCTACGAATTGCTTCATATACTGTCCGAGAAACCTGAAGTGTAGTGTTGACTGTGTTCCTTACTTTTCCCTAATCAGGTGGGTCCTCTCCAGCATCTTGGTGACCAGACTCCCGGGGGATCCCAAGGAATCATCGCTACCCATTTTTTATTTTATCCACTTCCCCTTTCCCGGCTAGGTACGTGTGCGCACAGTGTGTTTCGCTTCCACTGTGGGTTCCGTGTCTGGTGGGGTAAGGAGAGCTTAGCATCCGAAGTCGTTTCTGCCGGACACCCTGAGCTAAGGTTAGTGGCGTGTGTGAGCCTGCGCTGCTGCCAATCCATGACACTACCACCTAAAAGTATTAGTAGCACAAACCAATGTGCAGCAACTTACACTAAATAAACGGAGGCTCTGGCAGCACTCCATTAGGTTAAATATTGATCCATAAACAGTAAAGATCTGAATTCTGGGAACCTACAATATTGATCCCTATGCTGAAAGCGGACAAGACACAACCATATTGATCAGAATCAGACATCCAGACAGAATATTATTCTTGCTGTTCAGCAGTCTTTATTCATATTGTGAAAAGAGTTTCTTTACAACATTCCCAGCACACTGTAGCTGACACGTGTTTCGTCTTTTGCTAAGACTTTTGTTAAGACTTTTTCAAGGCATAAGCATCAGAATAAATCCGGCTAGTGCCGAAAGCGGTTCGTGTCTGATCATGCGGAACAAAATATATGCAAGAGCCCAAGTCCGGAGATTAGTATAAATAGCTTGGCTCCAAGTGTCCAAAAAACATCGTCAGTAAGATCCCGCTATCCGGGAATGGATCTGGCGGGTCAAAATGATTCTTGGAGCTGCAAGTAGGCAACTCTTGGGCCAATAGAATGGGTCGCCACTATATCTCCAAGTAATGAAAGCACAGCCTGTTTCTATGAAACCCAATCTTTTCCACCCCGACTGTCCACATTAGCATGGTTCAAAACTGATTAGTGAACCATGAGTCACAAACCTCCTGTATGTGATCCGTCACCTTATACACAATCAACTCTTCAACAGTCTCCTCTTAAACGTTCCTGATACCGCGCCCCTTGACACGCAACCGTAATACGTTGCACCCATCAGAGTTGAGGTGTATCCTTGCAGGCCTTTGTAGTAACCTCTGTGATACAGGGCTGGTGTCCCTGGCAGTAAGCTTCCAACCTTGTCAGGGTGGTCGATTCGGTCCATTGAAGTGCTGAGAAAGTGAACTGAGAAGAGGAGTCTGCTTTGCTGCTGAGAGGGAAGCGCTGGAGGTGTTTCTGGATGAATAGCAGCTGGCAAGAGGTAGACACAAGTGGCATCTGCACTGCAAAGGCCAAGGAAGATCAGCACTGTCAAGGCTTAGAGGGAACTCCTGCCCCACTGCTCGCTGGATGTGCGCTCCCAGCTGCCTCCAGCTGGGCCTTGAGATTGTCCTGAACGTCTCCCTGGCCTGGGAGATTTGGCGGTGATACCTGCGGCTGTGGGACCAGCACATACTCTATGGGTCCCGTAAATTTAGCTCCCCGAAGCACAGAGTGCTGAAAGGACTGCGCAACCAGTGGGTCCTGCTTTAATATTGCTTAATGTATTTCACATGTTTCTATAGCACCGCTCTACCAGAGGGTGTCAGTGTGCTTTACAGTGTATAAAACAAAGAGAACAATGACCCTGACAACATGAAAACATTTGAAACGATAAACAGATGGTGGCAAATAAGGTGACAGAGCTTGGAGAAAAGAGGTGGTACTGTTTTGGAAGGAAGGGGGTGGGAATAGGTAGATAAAAAGTGGAGTGAGATAGAGTAGGGGAGAAGAATATTCGGAAGCAGAAAAAGTGGGGAAAGAAAAGATAGGTCAAAAAGAGTTATGGGTGAAAAGAGGAATGTGCAAATGGGAATAAGCAAATGTGCAAGAGAAGACTGAGGATTTGTAGTGGAAGGTGAGGTGTAACGATGAAAAGAGGAGGAAGGGGTGGGTGGGTGTAAAGTCTGTGATGGGCCCTAGGCCCTCATGCTGGCAGGCACTCACACACAGACGCAGGACACACTGGAGGTATGGTGCAACTGGCCCAGAGCACGTGCGCTCTGCCTCTTTTATTCAAGCTGTGTCACCTGACCAGTGACATCAGTGGTGGGTGGGTGTTTAGTGTGAATACAGCCTTCAGCACTAGACTGCTGACTTATGCTGGGCATTACAACCCTCCCCAAATTGGTTAAAAAAATCAAACCAAAAAGAAAAAGTCCAAGAACCTGTGGGGGCAAGAAAACACAGAAAATAACTTTGGACTTGCACTTTCAAAATGAGTCTCTTTGGCTGCTTGCAAACCGCAGGCAGTATAGTTCTTGTATTCTGGACAAACAGTTCTCGGAGGCATTGTTCGCAGTTGTTCGGCGGGTTCTTTCTTTGTCTGTGCTGCCTGTCTGCTGTTCTCAGCCCTGCCTTTGCTTCGCTCCGTTGGTGATGAGAGATAACTGGATGACACAGGTGTGAATAGTCTTCTGGTTTTGTTCTCTCTTCTGACTTTGCGATGTTTTCTGGGCAGGCTTTAGTGTTGACTCTTGGCAGGTGAAAAAGAGTAGGTGCACACATCCCTCTCACTAGGATGCCCCTCTCGTCAGTATTCTTCTCTCACCAGATGTCCGAGAGGACCTCTTTGCCAGGCTTCCACTGGACTGGTGTTTTTGGTTGTGTTGCTCCACCATAGCCTTCGGGCCGTGAGCAGAGCGCTCCACGAGCCTCACCGTCGTGTCCTAGTTCCACCTGAAGGTTGAGTTGTAGACTCTTCTCATCGCTCGCGAGGCTTTCATCCCCTTGGGTCCTGCAGACGTGCATCTGTAGACCTGTCTCCCATGCGGGACTTGCTGCTACCAGAGTCCCTCGAGGCCTCTGATTCTGGTTTGCCAGGGGCTGGTGCGAGGTAGGTCAGGTCCTCAACTTCCAGAGGCATGAGTAGTCTCGCCATCCAATCTTCCGCTCAAACCCCAGAAGTAGATGTCGCCAACAGTCTAGCTTGCTCTCTTCTGCGATCGCCATGTGGATGGATAGCTCATAGTTGGTAGTCCTTGTTCTGTGCTGCCGGTGCTCTTGCCAGGCTTGTCTTCCATTGCACTCAGGTGTTCCAGTGCCTGTCACCTTGCTTCTTTCCGCAGGGGCGGTTTCTTCTTGCAGTGGCAGCATGCCATTCCGATTTCTCCCTTCTTCTTTTCTTCTTAGTGGCGGTGGCCACTCTGTTCTTTCTTCCTTCTTCTCCTCTTCTCGCGACGTACCCTGGTCCCCATTTCTTCATCTTTGGCCAGGCTTTCACATGCAGCGCGCGCACTCTCCACGTGTCATCCTGGTCTTGTCCTAGTCCTAGGACACTGTCTTCTGGTCACTCACTTCCCAGGGTTAGCGTCGCGCCCTTCACTTCCTCTTTCTGTCGCTTTCAATAATTACAGGGTTGAATTTCTTGGGTCCATGTCCTTTTCTTCATGGCATTGCGCCCTTCTTCTCCCTGTATCTTCTTGCGACGTGATCCGTCACTGTACTGCCTTGGTCTTTCCAGCCAGTCTTCTCCAGGTAGCGTGCACTCCACCTGTTTCTCTCTGGTCTGAGCATGGCTCTCAGACTCTGGTCTTCTCTTCTAGTGACTGAACCGGTTGTCGCTATCTTCTCAGTTGCTTCTTTTCTTTCCTTGCCGACCAGACTGGGTGGTCGGCTTTCACCTTCGGCATGAGTCGTCATGCTGTGCTATCTTTTTCGTGGTCGCTATTCACCTTCAAGGTGTTTTGGCGTTGGTGCGTCGCTGTGTGGCGTCACTCTGGCGCTCCCGATTCCTGACTCTCCTGGCACGTTCCCGCGCAGTGCTGCGCGGTCCTGTTGTGCGGGTGTGGAGTTCTTGCACTCCTGTCGCGTTCCTGCGCTGTCTCCTGGCATCTTCCTTGCACTTTCTGGAGAGTTCCTGTCGCGTTCCTGTGCTGTCTCCTGGCGTCTTCCTTGCGCTTTCTGGAGAGTTCCTGTCACGTTCCTGCGCAGTCTCCTGGCGTCGTCCTTGCGCTTTCTGGAGAGTACCTGCACTTTCCTGCGCTGTCCACTGTCCCTGTCTTTTCACTTGCGCAGCTCCTGGCCGTGTCGCACTCTAGATCCTCCTCTTACTCCTTTAGTGCCGTGTAGAGTTGCTGCGCCAATTTCTTATCGCTGCGGGGCTATGTGGCCTGTCCTCTAGCTTCCTCTTTGTGACTGGGAGACGTCCCTGTCTCACTCTGGCACACCTGCGTGCTGTCATTTGCTTCCCGCTGCGTGATCAGTTGCAACCTTCCTTTGACGTGATGGCGGGCAGGTTGCTGCCCTTCGTAATCTCTTTGCTGCAGACCTTCCTTGTTCTTCTGAAGTGTTGCTGTGTGTTTGCCTTCATGCTTGGTAGTCTTTCCAGCTTGGCAGTCTGTCTTGCGCTGCGGTGTCTCTGTAACGGCGTCACTTGATGTTCCTCCTAGTACCACTCTGGCACATCAGTTGGCCTTCACCTTTGCTTCCTGTGGTTTTGGGAGTAGTGCAGGTCGCAGGCAGTATTACCGGGCACCACCCTTTTGCATTGTCCTTGCCTGGGTATCCTTTACTTTTGTCTCACAGACAAAACTGTTGCTTTTCCTAGGTTGGGCATTGTTGCGTCCTTGTTCTGGGGTGATACATACACGACACATCACTCAGGTCAGTTGCTTAGGTTTCTTTATTATCTTAGTTACAATAGACTCCTGGGATGGCGTCCTTGCTCCTCCTGGTCATCCCATGTTGTGTCTTCCCCCGCCCCGCTGACCGGATTTGTCCTGTCCGGTGACCTGTCCCCAGCTACTTGACCCACGGGGTCCTAGTGCCCCACACTCAGGTCACGACATCTCCCCCTTTGTTACAAACAAATGTTCGTGACACATTTCTGCAGTCACTGCTAGCCAGTGCTGATAGTGATCATTGGCCAGAAATGGAGATATAGATGAAGAGAGAGAGAGAGAGAGGGGGAGAGAGAGAGAGAGAGAGGGAGAAACCTGCTCACTCTATCTCTCTTCAAATTGTCTATGTTGTTTCTTGCATGTTCTTCTCAGCCTTGTTTCATCTTCCTTTATTTGTCCTCTATTTCCTCCGTTATGCTTTCTGCGGGTTCCGTTGATGTTTCTTCTTTTTTCAGTCTTCAGCTCCTTCAAGTGTGAGCTGTTTCTCGTCATGTCATGTTGACCTGCTGCTGCTGTGATCATTGGTCCTTTTACTTGCGTCACAGTTAGTGGGTCTCTGGAGAGTGGGTTGTCAGACTTCCTTTGTTGTTTCTGTCGCCCCACTACCATGTCGCCTTCTTTCAGTTTTAGTTCAGATGCATGTTTCCGGTGATCAGCATGTGCTTTTATCTTTTCTTTTGCCTCCTTGTCTTTTTTTGGTAAGTCCCTTCGGTCTGCACTTATTTTATCTTCCACTTGTGGCAGTCTCGTCTTGCTCAGTCTGTGAGGTGTTACTATCCGTGCCTCCCCCATTAAGATGCCTTTCTCTGCTTCTGACAGTTCTTCACTTATTGTCTCGAGCGTTAATAGTTCTTCTTTGCTGACTCCTTGATCCGTGAGGCTGTTATTGCTTGTGTGTGTTTGTGTGTCTCCATCTTTGTTGCCTCGATACTTTCTGGATCGCTAGCATGGTGGTGTCTCTTTTTGTCTCTTGTTCTAGCACTGACATTGTTGCTGATATTGGTGCGTTGTTCTTTAGGATGTAGTTTAGGTGATCTTCCGCCCTTGTTCTTGCGTCTTTTTTGTATGGCTGTGGATGTCTGGACATGTAGTCGGCTAGATTTTGTTCTCTTTCATGCTTGTTAATTATTTTCAATTGGTCGTCCATCAACCTTCTTCCCCACCTTTCTGTCTGTGGTAAATTTGCTTTTCTGTTGCCATAAATCATTTTTAGTGCTTGGTGGTCCATCACTATTGGTGATCTTAGTGATTCTTTTTCTGCTTTGTGTTGGGCCACTATCGCGCCTGATCCTACTGGGCTGGCATCTGGGGTGATCTTCGTGCCTAGTGTTAGATCCAAGTACTCCAAGTGATCTACTATTGGTGTTACCCAGGCTGTCGGTCCGTCTGCCGGCTCGATGATTTCTTGACTCAGTAGTGGTTTTCTCCCTTTCAGCTTTCCTAGTCCTCTTATTTGTTTCTGATATTCTCTTGAGATGTTTGTGGCGCAGCTGTCGAGCACGAGGCTCGCTTTGTGGGGCCCCACCTCTATGGTCACGGACTCTGTTTTTTGATTGTCTTTTTGTCTGCGGTATTGTGTACTTGGTCTCGTTTCAACCATGTTACTTTCCTCTTCTCTTTTCCTTTTATGTTCTTCTTTTCTATTTCTAGCACTTGTTCACTGACTCTTCGTGCTCTCTGTCATTTATTTTCGTCCTTTTGCTCTTTTTGGCACTTATTTTTTTCCTTTTGCTCTTTTGGGCACTTTGTGATTCTCTCTTTATTGTGCTCTTTGCGGCACTTTCCTCTTGTCTGTGTTCTGATGTGCTTTTTTTTTTGCGGCACTTTTCTTAAGTTATCCTCTTTTTGTTTGTGCTTAATGATTGTCTCTTGACTATGCTCTCATCAGCACTTTGTTATTCTCTCATTTATTATGCTCTTTGTGGCACTTTTCTTATTAAGTTATCCTCTTCTATTTCTTTTTTTTTCTTGCACTTTCCTGTGCTTGTTTAATTCTCTTGTGTTCTTTTCCTTGCACTTCCCTTTGTTTATTTCACTCTCCTGTGCTCTTATCGGCACTTTGTGTTTCTTTTTCCGCTTTCTATGCTGTTTCCTCGTTTTGCCTGACTTCAAAATGGCCACCACTGCTTAGACCGCTCCTATTGGTCCTTTTTGCCTGATTCCAAAATGGCTGCCGAAATCTCGCGCGACTTCGGAGCCAATCTCGCTCTTGCCTCACTTCAAAATGGCCGCCGCTCTGTTCTCTTCTCCTATTGGCTCAATTTCCTGGCCCCAAGATGGCCTCTCTCATTCTCGCGAGAGTTCACCCTCCTTTGAAAAAAACGAGCGCGTTTCACTGCCGATTCCTTACCGGAGCTGTTCTCTTCATCGGACGCTTGTTTTCCTCCTTGGGACAGATTTTCTTTGTTGTGGTGCCTCAAATCCTTCTTCTTGGTCGTGAATCAGGGTGGGCTCCTGGTCACGATCTCTTTATTCAGTCCTGGATACGATCGTTTCTTTTCAGCAGGACACGCGTGATGTGAATCCTATTCTCGTCGCCAGTTGTCGCGTCCTTGTTCTGGGGCAATACATACACGACACATCACTCAGGTCAGTTGCTTAGGTTGCTTTATTATCTTAGTTACAATAGACTCCTGGGATGGCGTCCTTGCTCCTCCTGGTCATCCCATGTTGTGTGTTCCCCCGCCCCGCTGACCGGATGTCCTGTCGGGCGACCTGTCCCCAGCTACTTGACCCACAGGGTCCTAGTGCCCCACACTCCGGTCACAATATCCATCATCTATGTGCTCTAAGCATTCTTGGCTATGTTCCCGGTTGTGCTGTACTGTGTTTGGCATCGCGGGTGCAGTACTGGTAAATTGCCACGAGGTGGCAGTGTTGCTTTATTCCCCTCAGCTTCGGAGCTTTTCCATCTGTTGCAGGCTTCGTCCACTTTTACTTTCTGGCAGCCAGTGCACCGGGCTCCTTGGGGTCAAGGAAAATGGAGGGCAACTTAACTGCTTCTATGCCCTGCACCTCGGGAAGATGTTTCCTCAGCCAGACGCAGTAACCCACACAGAAGCTTCTCAGGGTGCCCACATGTGGTCGGACATCACCGCAGGACTCGGATTCAAACACGGTGAGTCGCTCTAAATTCCTCCCGGGCTGCACAAAGGGGGTGTGTGTGGGTATCGATCCGATTAACCCCATGTAGCGCCACTCCCGCTGCGGACTCCTCCTGTGTGCCCATCTGCTCTCATAGCTAAATTCCTGCTTCCTTTCCGGCTCTGCTGGGGGCGCTTGCCAGCTGCGGGGCTTGACACTGGTTTTACCGGCTGCGGGCCGGGTGCAAGTTTTTTCTTCTTCGTCACCCCCCTACCTCCGCGGCAGCCACACGATGCTCCCTCACTTTTAGCACTTGGCAGCGGCGGCCGGCATTATGGCAGTCCGGCCCGCGTCCTGTCAATTCAGTAGGGCCTAACGCTTTTCCTGGTGGGCACAGTTCTCCTCATAGCGGGTAGGCTCCGCTTTACTCTCTTCGGCGCCCAGCAATTTTCACACGCTCTCTCACCCCCGCAGCGGCAGCCGCGCTCTATCCATACAGCGCTGCGGGGGGGGGGGGGGTTGCGAAGGCAGGAGACGCTGCAAGCAGGCCGCGGGTGGGCTCCGCGAGCCTTGCTGTGTTGACGGGGGCAATATCTGGCGCCGCTCGCCCTGTTGGGGCAATATGCACAGTTAATGGCGGGTGGGCTCCGCTTTGTATAGTTCTGGGCGGCGCTAGCAGGAGGTCGCCATTATCGCGGTTATGTTCATTGCGGGTGGGCTCCGCTTTTGATTTGCGCCTACGTGTGGCTCACCTTCGGCCAACGGGCCATTCTTGATCCGCGGGTGGGCTCCGCGAGAGTTTCAGCATTGTTGGGCACATTCGCGGCCGATGGGGGGGGGCTCCGGTCGGTCCGCACTTTTCTTCAGGCTCACTTGCGGCCGGTACAGGTGGGCTCTGGCCGGTCTGCCTATATTCTTGGGGTCAACGCTACGGCAGGGCGGCATTCAGCAGGCTGGAGAGGTGCGGGTGGACTCCCAGTCATCTCCTCCTTCTCCCCAGGCCCGGGGCTCGACGAACGCCTCGTGGGCCTCTCGGCGGCCGGCTGCTTTCCCAGGGGGTGTGCCTTTGCAGCAGGCAGCTCTCTCTTCCCCTTTTCCTCGACGTTTTCTTTTAGCTGGCACGCATGGGCACAGCTCCGCTCTCGTCACCAATGTAAAGTCTGTGATGGGCCCTAGGCCCTCATGCTGGCAGGCACTCACACACAGACGCAGGACACACTGGAGGTATGGTGCAACTGGCCCAGAGCATGTGCGCTCGGCCTCTTTTATTCAAGCTGTGTCACCTGACCAGTGACATCAGTGGTGGGTGGGTGTTTAGTGTGAATACAGCCTTCAGCACTAGACTGCTGACTTATGCTGGGCATTACAGCGGGGAGGGGCATCTGTGGTGGCAAGGAATGCAGTAGGAGAAATTGAAGTAGAATGGAAGGGAAAAGAGGAGGATAGGATGGGAGAGAGGGGCACGAATTGTGGCAGGAAACAATAGGGAGAGTTCAGGAATTCTCACTGGAGTAAGGTGGGCGGGGGAAGAGGAGATGGGGGAGGAAGAAATTGGTGAGGAGGGGAAGGTGGAAGGGAATAGGGTGAGGGAGCGAGAACAGCGAAAGCAGAGGGTGGGGATGGGCCAGAGAGGAAGACTGAGGGTGAATGACGAAAAATACAGAATGGAAGGAGGGAAAGAGGAGGAAGGGGGAGAGAAAAGGGCAGAGAGTGGTGATTAGGAGTACAGGAGGAAGGAAGGTGAAAAGGGAAGAGAAGGATAGAAGGAGGACATGGGGAGAACCGGAGGGAAATATTAAGTGGGTCGAGAAGAAAGGAGAGTGAAGGAGAACAAGAGGAAGAAGCTGAAAAGAGGGGAAAGGAAGCTGTAGAGGGTTACATTGGTAGCAAAGATGCCTAAGAAGGAAGATAAAGAGGGGAATGGCTAAAGTGGTGAAGGAGTTAAGAGAGCAGGAATGGGGGGAGGAGCCAAGCCAGCAACCATGATGGCCGCCTGACTCCTCGGCTCCGCTGACCCGCCCGCTTTCTGCCCGAAGCGCACCGGATCCTGCCGTCTATCCTGTTTAGAAGAGGGCGCTTCGGAACCGGGCTGAGCTTCCGACTCGAATGGTGTGCTCCCCGTCGGTCAGCTCGCGGTGGCCCCGGAGATCTGCCCTCGTCCTGTTCTCCCGTGGAGTGTGAGGCTCCGGGTCTTTGTTCCTCGAAGCGGCTGCCCCTGGACTCTGCGGCAGCGAGCGCCTGCAGCGGTAGGGACCGGCGGCTGGAGAGTTACTGTAGCAATAATTGTTGCAGTTTGCTGACCGGCCCTCCGTGCCTGCGCGCTTGCTTTGAAGTTTGTAGCGGGCGCCACATTGTATCCTTCGCCTGCCTCGGGATCGGCGACGGACGAGTCCCCGTCCCTTGGCGCTGTGGCGGCCGCCATCTTACTGGACGCTCTGCACCTCGGCTTGCTGCTTCTGGAGACTTGCATGGGTAGTTCTCCATCGTATGGGCAGCTACTGGTGGAAGCCGGGCAGCTGGGACCTGTTTTGCAGCATTAACCCGTGAAGTTTGTACCCCATCGTAGCGCTATTGGCTTTCATCGGGATGGGCTCCGGAGGACGCGCTAAAGGACGACAACATGGCGACGCCCTCAGGGGACAAGACTCTGCTGCCGAGACATCCATTGTGCTTGCGGATGTTTACCATGCCCTACGCGACCTGCGATCATTCATTAGGGCGAGCACCCGGGTCCTGGCGGACAGTCTGGACGCTGTGCTGCCCGGCGAGCCTTCGGAAGAACGCACTGCTTGCTGCCCCTCGCCAGCCCCGCTACACCCAGTGATCGGTGATGGTGTCCTGTGTGTCCTGCCGTGGGTTGCACCGCGGAGCACCCCAGATGACACGGCTGCCGGGCCCCCCACCCTGGAGGTGCTGAGACATGTGGCATTGGATCCCACTTTTCGGCAGGGGGCTCCCTGTGGGTCGACCTGCTTTGTGCCCATCTTGGAGTCCCCCAGAATGCCCCCCCGCTCTGCCAGGCGATTGTTGCGCTGGCCCTGGCCGGTCGGCCTTCAGGTACTGTTGCTGGGCTTCCATCCTGACTGGATAGCTACTGACTGTTTGGCACACCTTGGGACAGTTCTCCGTGTGGGGTTTTTGGCTGGGTGGTGGTCCCTTCACTTGCGCTTCTCGTCTAAGATGGCCGCAGCCCGCTCGGTCTTCATTGTCGGGCTAGATCGACGGGGACAAGGTTGACGTTGTTCTCATGTTCTCCATGTGGTCGGATGCTGTTATGGTGGACGGAACAATAGTATTGTTGGGTTGATGTATGCTATTACGGTGTCGGGTCGGGTTCCGGGGAGGGGTGGCCATGGGTGGACACGTTGATTGTATGTTTCCTTTACCTGGGCCCTCCCCCGGTCTTTTGTGATTTCTTTTCTTTCTTTTCTTTCTTCTGCATTTCGGGTACTCCTTTTGGGGCGACAGGCACTCTGCTAGGGGGGGGTAGGCCGTAGCCTCTGCATGTGTGTAGGGTGGGTTGGGTATTCTTATGTTAGTTTTTTGTTACTATGGGCCTTGGCTTTATTTCTCTTACTTTTTATTCTTTCTCTCCTCCTTTTTCTCGGGGTCATTGGGTGGATTATTGTGGTGTGGGGGGTACATGCCGACCGTAGTACTGCTTGCTTTAGAATTTCTCCTGTCCGATAGCTCGCGGTCAATTGCTTCGCTCGTACTGTTTGCCTGATACTGATGCTGCTACTTGCCCACTTAGGTCCTGGATGATCTATTTTGCCTCTGATCCTCTTTAGCTTCTTATATGGACTTTTACAAAAAACTTTAAAATTAAACCTCACTTCTCCTGCATCCCGGTGGCACGTATGACTCCAGTGTAACTCAGTTTTATCCTGTACTTTGCCCCATTGCTGCCGGGTTGTCGTATGGCTTGCTACTATGCTCGAGATGCTACCGAGGCCGGCCGGATGGTTGTAGGCCCGTAATTGTATGATTCAACATTGCAATAAAGGTTTTCAAAAATTAAAAAAAAAAAAAAAGAGAGCAGGAATGGAGTAGTGAGAAGGAAAAGAAGATGGGAGGGTAAAGAGAGGTGAAGGAGTTAAGGGTTAGGGCAGAGGTCCACAACCTTTGTTGGGCAATGAGCAACATTTGCGTGTAAGAATAATTGATGACTATACCGAACCATAAAAATCACCTATTGACCTAGATTACTTGGTAAAATGATTGAACCATGATTTAAAACTGAAAGGAATGTAATAAACATGCTGTACTATACAGTATAGACAGACAGACAGACAGTTAAACTATGAATTAAAACTAAAAGGAACATAATAAACATGCAATACTATACAGTACAGACAGACAGGCAGGCTGGCAGGGAGGCAGGCAGGCAGACAGACATTGAAAACACATATGGCCTGTAAGAAATGGATAAAATTAGTCAGGCTTTAAAAATGTGGGGTTCTTTTCCAAATGAGTTTTGGGAAAGTATAGAGCCAAAATATGTGATTTAAAACACATTAGAACAGTAACTCAGAATTGGAATGTCACGAACGCAAGTAGGTCTACAAAAGGTTTTAAATGGTTTTAATGAATACATGAATGAACTAGTACTTACGGTGAATACCACTAAGAACTATGGCATGAGATGTGGTAGGGATAGTAAAAAATGTCAGGAGTTGTTCATAGGTAATCAAAAAATTGAGGCAACAAAACTTTTCTTATATCTTGGAATACCGTTCCACCAAGATGACTCATGGGCTCAGGCAGTTAGAGCATAAAAATTAAGTTTTATTAGAACTATTTCAGCACTCACCCAATTTTCCAAAAAGTTAGGGAGAAGACCTCCGGTAGACCTTTTACAGATCTACCATGCAAAACGTGTCTCAACTGTAACCTATGGCTCAGGGGTGTGGAGCATTGCAAATATCCAGTCACTGCAGTCTGTGGAAAATAATTTTATAAGATATATATTGTCAGTACCTAGATCAACCTCTTCTTATGTGTACCACGCTAAAATGGGTTTAACGTATCTGTCTGATCTCATTAAATTGGAGCTGGTTCTTTTATGGCACCGAGTATAGGCAAAAGATGAAACCAGGCTAAATAGGGATATTTTAAGGGATATTTTAAAAATGGATAACGTTTTAACGATACCCTCTGACGGTTATGTACGAAATTTCCTGCAGAATCTGGGACATCTGGAGTATTTTACTGATCCTGATTCTATGCAAGCGGTATGTAGGAAAGATTTAAAAAAAGAAGGTCTTGCGATGTAGGAAATGACACGGTTAACTACTGAATTATTAAAGCTCACGGTTCTGGAAAATCAAATGATTTTAAGTGTTTTTTAAATTCAGCCATATTTAGTGATAGTACCTGAAGGATATGATAGATTCCTATTAACAAGATTCAGGCTTGGAATGGTCCACAGACTTATTAGTTTTCCCGATTTGAATAGCTGGAGCCGAACTATGATACCCTGTCCCTGTGATAATTCCTCAAGTCAATCCACTATCCATGTTCTTTTCTTTTGTGGATTTTATCTTTTTATTAGGAAAGACTGGATTCTGCCAATGTTTAGAACTATGGGGATAAGAAAATGTTGGCCAGCTTATATTGCGTTATAAACTATGGACAATGCTAATATGATTTGGAAAATTAGGATGTTTTTAAAAAAAAGTGGTCAATTTTAGGAAGAGCATAATATTATGGGGAGCTTTTTCAAGTATAATGTTTTTAGAATCAATGAAGTGTTATGAATTTATAATCTATGTTATTGAGTGCGATATTATGATCATAGATATTGCCAAAATCCAATTATGAATTAACTTGAAAAATTGTTATCCAATTTTAATGTTTTTATGATGATTATATTGTGTATGAATTGCTTTTATGATTGCAGTATCTTACAATCGAAGAAAGCTGAATTTGAATTTTGAATTTGAATTACATAAATACCACCTTACAAAGGGTAATGTGGGTTTACTTCAAAATGATTTTTGGGAAATTCTGTTGTACAAGGAAGGTTTGGGATTTTTCCTCCAATAAATGTTTAGAAAATTAACTAACAAACATTCTTTTTTTTTAGAGTGCATTCATCAAAATCTTGTAGTGTTTAAATTAGTACGTCAGATCCCCAGGTTCCAAGTTCAACAATTTAACCACAAGACTACGAGTCACTTCATTACCAGGCTGTGTCTTAGCAATGTTGCTACACCTTTCAAGGTATGGTTTTTCATAAGGCGCAAGTTAGCATAGTTTACTTTGCAAGCCTTCAAACTTGCACCAGGGCACGCTTTAAAATAGCTTTCCTAATGCCCATTGGAGCATATTGTAAATTCCCATATCTCCCCGGCCATCAGGTTTTGCAGTTTTCTATCACCTCCATCTTCCAAATTGCAATTTTCCATAATGCTCACCTGAACGGAGTTTACAAACTTTATTAAGGTCAATTGGCAATTTCCATAACTCCAAATTAGAGCATTTTTCAAGTTCACAATGTCTCAGCTAGCCCATGTGGCTCGCTTCCATAAAGATGCAGCATACAACATTGGAACTTATATCATACCATATTCTCATTTATTCTAAACATAAACATTGTCTTATATTGTCCCACACAATGCATCTTACGGATATTCTTTGGAGCCTTTGGCAGCCGGCCTCTAGTTCCCTTCTGAGAGATCACAACCCATCACTACAGAGATTACAGCAGCTCTTTTTGAGTCCAGTGATTCTTGAAGATTTGTGTTTCTGCTTTAACATGCTTATGGATGATCAGATCTAGGCAAGATGGCGGCCGCGTCGTCAGCCGAGCTGGTCATACTCTCTCCTCCTGACAGACGGACTCCTCCCCCCACCCCAGGCTATATGCAGTGCATCGGACTGTTGGATTTTTGAGTACATGAAGGCATACGATAATGAGAAATAAGTGCCTCGATTTTCTTGGATAATTTGGCATCTAAGACTATAGTTTTGTGGCTTACCTCTCCCCGCAAGATTGGCCTGTGCTCACTCCTTGCATCCTGCGGCAGTCAAAGCCTTGTTCGTCGGTGTAATTGCTGCAATGCCGCCTAAGACGTCCGCTAGAGGAGCAAAGACCCGTGGTCTCCTCAATGCTGTCGGGAGAGCAGTAAATACGGTGAACTGCGGAGAAGGTTGTCCCGGATGATGCCGTGGTGAATGATACACGTCGCTCTTTCTCAGGCAAGGGCGGAAGGGGTGGCCTGACAGTACCTGCATTATTCAAAGCGCAGGTTGTAAGAAGCAAGACTCATGGTGATCGTCTGGCAAGTAACAGTGATGATGGCAACAATGTAGCAGTACCGCTAGAGCTGGGAAAGATGCAGCGATTCCGGAGGGTCTCCCACCATGTCAAACAGCTTCAGATAAGGCTCTGTACCTCAAAATAAGGCAAGTCCCAGTGAGTCAGGAGTATGGGAGTAGCAGCACGCGTAAACAGTAGCGGCTCGTATAGGGCTTGCTATGGGGAGGGGAAGGGTAGCAAACATGGACATACGCGGAACGGAGGAATGTAATTACTTTCCTTCATTCTGTTGTATGTACATGTTTTCTACCCTGCCCCTCTCCGCCCATGCTACCGCCCTGTTGCACGCCCTATGCAAGCCGCTACTGGTTGTTACGCTTATCTGAATGCAAAGTATAACATTCTTGCAGACCACTACTTTTGTATGAAGGTGCTTGTGGTATTTCTGCAGCAGAAACCTAGCTAACATTGCATTTTTCAGATTTATTTTAAACAGGTATCTACCTCTCACTGTAGAATTAAAAAGTATTCTTTCCAAAGCAGGAGAAAATTAATCTGTTAATTAGGACCAGGTTTAGAGAAGTTTTGTGTTTGGTTTGCTTGTTTTATAATGCAGACCTGAATCAAAATCCTTTTCAGGATTCAAAAATCGAAGCAAATTGGTATTTGGTACAACACTCATCAAAAATGGGAAAGGTTCCACGTTTGTCTAGACATAGTATTTTTGGGGTACCAGAACGGTACCCTTCAGTACAAAACCCAGGCTAGACTCTCAGACAACATTGCATTCTAGTGCAGTGGTGTTAGAGAGAGGGATAGACATGCCACTTCCCTGCTCTCTCCCTGTTATGCAACACAGCCAATTAGGGTGCTGCACTGCGTTCAGTGACAGTTTTATAAATCTGTGCCTTACTTTATAACTTGTGGCATTTCAAACTATTCTTGGTATTGTGTAAAAAAGGCATATTACATCAAAGTGGCCTGTTTTTGACAGGAAAGTACATCTAACAGGTGGTCTGCCAAATGTTTTCCTACCAGTAAATCCATAGTCCTAAACTAGTAGGGAATACTGGCAGTCGGGTAACATGCTCCTAACATGGAATTGTCAAGGTGTAATTCAACTGTAATGATTTATTAATGATTCTAAATTATTAATTAGATCATCTGGGAGTAATCCACTCTTAGCCTTCAGTTGGTTTAAAATAATCCAAGAGTATTTAAAGTAATCCATGCTCATTTTTGTGTTGGCATTAAATCATCCTAGCGTAATCAACACTGAAAATATAATGAGGCCATTCTAATGTAATCAATAGCCATCCTGAAGCTGTCATAGGATCATCCAGGAATAATCCACACTCATCCAGAAATTGTCATGGGATCATTCCAGAGTAATCCACTTCCATCCTGGAGCGGTTATAGTATCACCCTGGAATAATTTACAGTCATCCTTAAATTAGCTAGAACCCATCATGGATTAATTCTCACTCATCCTGAAGTTGTCAATTAGTATTCGTGGAGTTGTAAAAGGTAATCACTCCTTGCCAGTAGAAGTCATCAGAACACCATCCTACGGTAGTTTTTGGGATGAGTCTAGGTTCGTCATCACTTTAAATATTTTGCCCTGTGGGCAGACTTCAGGATGGCTTGGGATGACTTCCCCAGATAATTGCAGGAATCGCCTGACTGTAATCATCAGATGAGTCCAGAATGACTCCAGGATGATCTTCCTTTTTGACCTGGGATGTTAATCATCTAAGTCTTGAGCTAAAGAGAAAAGGACGGATCCAACTCAACGAGCTTAGCAAACATGAACATAACCATGAATTTACTGAAGGTAATGCCGAACTGCTGAATACCATATTGGAAAAGTCTATGGAGCATCTAGAAAACAGCCTTAAGGGAGATGTAGTCCCCCAGGATAAAAGCCTAGAAGAAGGCACAGCTAACCAGGCAGGTGAGGCAGGTGAGAGTTATACTGCAATGAACTCTGACGATCTGGAAAAGGGAGCACAAGAATCTCAGGGTGCTTTGAAAGATGGAGACTTAGGGGAAAAATTCTACTTACTATCTCACCAGTCAAATTCTTCGGGGATGAGAGTCCTGGTAAAGATTGGGCCAGGAGAGAGTGATACTGGTAGCTTGCGCTGGGAAGAGGAAGAGAAAGAGTCTGAAAATAAGTCCTCTCATACTCTGGGGGCGGTGCGCAAGCAAAAGGAACACGCGCTAGATAAAAATCTGGGGTCTACCAGTTCTATGGCCTGGGAATATTCATTGTCCCCAAACTTGAAGGGGGGCAAGGACATGACTGGAGTAATAGAAACGCCAAGGCCAGACCTAGGGACTTCTGAAGAAATCACATTATCTACCATCTATCAGTCAATAATTGCTCATCGTGAAGAGACTCGCCTGGAAAGTCTGCGTAATCAGGGTGCATGCCGAAAACTGGCAAACTCAATACGCAGGGTGTCAAAGACCTGCTCAGAGTTTGCAGCTAGGATCGGCAAAGCTGAGACAAGAATGTCCACACTACAGGATGAATTGGCTAACCAGAGAACCATCACTGATTCCCTGAAATCCTTGAAGCAGGATACCCTATGGAAGCTGACAGACCTCGAAAATCGCTCCAGGAGGAACAGCCTATGGATTTTGGGGGTACCAGAGGGAAAGGAGGGGGGGTGTTCGCCAATTTGTGATTAAACCTTTTGAGGAGGCTTTCCCTGAACATTGGGCTTGAAAAACGGAATTACAAAGAGCTCATTGGTTTTCTTTCCAACAGAAAAAACGGGGCCAAGGCATTGAAAGACCACGGGCTATCCTTGTCTGTTTGAATAATTTTTTGGCCCAGGAGACATTGTAGGATCTGGCTAGTCCACACACAAAAAGAAGGGGAAAGGGTTGTGATTTCTTCGTAAGGCCAGATTTCTGTCCTGCAACAGTCGAGAAAAGATGGCAGCTTTGCCAATTAATCCCATTATTCCCACCAAAAGGGACACAGGTTTTTTTTCATATTCCTGCTAAGCTGAAAGTAGTCTTTCAGGGGCAGACACGATTCTTTCGATCTGAGATTTTAGCCAAAGAATATTTACAAACGATTTAAAATGCACCAGGGGATAAAAGTTCTTAGTAATGTTGTGATGGACAGGGGGATCAGTCCTAGCGTATGATGTAAAGTTTGATTTAGAATCTCCTTTAATTCCCCCTATCGTTCCTATTCTATTTTCCTTTTTGTTGGAATTCTTGATGATATCATAGCAGAGGGGGGTTCGTCTTGAGGAGGGGGTTAATGACTCAGCTTTCCATCACAGGGACTGTTGGTTCCTAAGCCTCATAAGATAGGTAGAGGGGGGATGGAAGGTGTGGGGGAGATGGGGTGGAGGGGGGGAGAGGAGAGGGTGGAGAAGGGGTGATGGTGATGGGTTAAGGGTGGGTAAGAGGGCTGCACAGCTAGGGCTTGTCACTTGTAGTCATGGCATTTTCTTTTGTCTAAATGTGAGAGTACTTTTTGATGGGACTTGTGGAATCTACTTGTATATCTGAACTTTCTTTAGGCTGATGGGTGAACCAATTGCTAAAAAGAATGATCGGTGGAAAGGATAAAATTCACCTTTGAACACATGTGGCCTGAATGACAGAAAGAAAAGAGATGTATTTGCTAAAATTATTCAATTTATGCAAATAGATATTTTATGTTTACAAGAGACTCATATATTGTGGGGCAAAAGAGGGTATTTGAGAAGTCTGTGCTTAGATTTATTGGTTTGTACTCCTCATGGTACTACTACTAGGGGGGTGGCGATCCTAGCTAAGAAAGGCAGCGGTTTGTGTCAAAGGAGTAGGGAGGATAAATGGGAACGGTGGGTGATTTTAACCACATGCGCGCTGCTCTTATTCTGCTGGAATGCTGACTTTTTAAAAAACGCACTTTACATGACGAGCTGGGCTCGTCATCAGTGTGCGAGGAGGCTACACCATGACGAGCCCAGCTCGTCATCAGCCTCGAAGGGGTTAAAGCTTATAAATAATGAAACCCAATTGACATTTTGTTCATTTTATGGATCTAATCTGGACGACTCAGAGATCTTAGATCTTCTCAATATTGAATTGGCTTTATGGAAGTATCCAGTAGTTCTCTGTGGAGATTTTAATATCCATTTGGACAGTAAGTTTAATGTTCTCTGTATTGCACCATATCAAAAAAGGAAAGTCAGGATGTTTAAAGCTCTGCAGAGAGTAGTAAGGGAACATGGACTGGTCGATCTCTGGTTCAGACACGGACTGGGGGTCCCAGGGCACACCTTTTACTCAGCCCCTCATACCAAATCTATCCATCTAGACTATTTTTTTACATCCCATCAGATCGCGGCGAGGGCCAGTATAGATATTTCCCCTAGGATCATCTCGGACCACAATCCACTGGTCGCTGAGCTGCCACTAAGTGGCATCCCTCGGGTCCAGAGGAAGTGGTCTTTTGAAAGGAAGTTACTCCTTGAGCAGACATACTGTGAGCACATTTCCAAATGGATAATGGAGTTTTTTAGTATTAATAGTAGCACTTCTGCTGAAATTGTTGTGTGGGATGCGTTTAAAGCACCCTTGCGCGGGGAAACTCTCAGCTTTTCTATATATCGGCAGAAGGTCAAACAGAAAAAGATCAGTGGATGGATAGATCAGCTTGTTAGGATGACTGAAATTGAGCTGATGAATAAAATAGGGGATGGCCGAGACAATAAAGAGTGTCTTCAGCGAATAGCTCTGATTAAATCTAAAATACGCAAACACAACAGGTGATGGACCGAATGTGGATCAATGTCACACACTCACCCCAGTCCAAAGATCTGGGCCCAAATCCATCGTTTGTTTGCACTCCACACCACCCTGGGTTAGACAATGGCGATATGCAAATCAGCTCTGACCCTGTGCCCCATGGGAACCGTCCAGTCCGAACTACAAAAGCCATGTCCTTCCCAGAACGGAATCAAGCATCCGAGGACCGGACCGGTTTCGAGGTAACACCTCTCATCAGCCTGGCTAGCTTGACTCCAGTGGTGTGGAGTTCCTGGGACCCACATCTGGGCATCCCCAGCGCACTTAGGGCGGAATATGCAAACACAACAGGTGATGGACCGAATGTGGATCAATGTCACACACTCACCCCAGTCCAAAGATCTGGGCCCAAATCCATCGTTTTTTTGCACTCCACACCACCCTGGGTTAGACAATGGCGATATGCAAATCAGCTCTGACCCTGTGCCCCATGGGAACAGTCCAGTCCGAACTACAAAAGCCATGTCCTTCCCAGAAGGAATCAAGCATCCGAGGACCGGACCGGTTTCGAGGTAACACCTCTCATCAGCCCGGCTAGCTTGACTCCAGTGGTGTGGAGTGCCTGGGACCCACGTCTGGGCATCCCCAGCGTACTTAGGGCGGAATATGCAAACACAACAGGTGATGGACCGAATGTGGATCAATGTCACACACTCACCCCAGTCCAAAGATCTGGGTCCAAATCTATCGTTTTTTTGCACTCCACACCACCCTGGGTTAGACAATGGCGATATGCAAATCAGCTCTGACCCTGTGCCCCATGGGAACAGTCCAGTCCGAACTACAAAAGCCATGTCCTTCCCAGAACGGAATCAAGCATCCGAGGACCGGACCGGTTTCGAGGTAGCACCTCTCATCAGCCCGGCTAGCTTGACTCCAGTGGTGTGGAGTCCCTGGGACCCACGTCTGGGCATCCCCAGCGCACTTAGGGCGGAATATGCAAACACTACAGGTGATGGACTGAATGTGGATCAATGTCACACACTCACCCCAGTCCAAAGATCTGGGCCCAAATCCATCGTTTTTTTGCACTCCACACCACCCTGGGTTAGACAATGGCGATATGCAAATCAGCTCTGACCCTGTGCCCCATGGGAACAGTCCAGTCCGAACTACAAAAGCCATGTCCTTCCCAGAACGGAATCAAGCATCCGAGGACCGGACCGGTTTCGAGGTAACACCTCTCATCAGCCCGGCTAGCTTGACTCCAGTGGTGTGGAGTGCCTGGGACCCACGTCTGGGCATCCCCAGCGCACTTAGGGCGGAATATGCAAACACAACAGGTGATGGACCGAATGTGGATCAATGTCACACACTCACCCCAGTCCAAAGATCTGGGCCCAAATCCATCGTTTTTTTGCACTCCACACCACCCTGGGTTAGACAATGGTGATATGCAAATCAGCTCTGACCCTGTGCCCCATGGGAACAGTCCAGTCCGAACTACAAAAGCCATGTCCTTCCCAGAACGGAATCAAGCATCCGAGGACCGGACCGGTTTCGAGGTAACACCTCTCATCAGCCCGGCTAGCTTGACTCCAGTGGTGTGGAGTGCCTGGGACCCACGTCTGGGCATCCCCAGCGCACTTAGGGCGGAATATGCAAACACAACAGGTGATGGACCGAATGTGGATCAATGTCACACACTCACCCCAGTCCAAAGATCTGGGCCCAAATCCATCGTTTTTTTGCACTCCACACCACCCTGGGTTAGACAATGGCGATATGCAAATCAGCTCTGACCCTGTGCCCCATGGGGAAAAAACGATGGATTTGGGCCCAGATCTTCGGACTGGGGTGAGTGTGTGACATTGATCCACATTCGGTCCATCACCTGTTTTGTTTGCATATTCCGCCCTAAGTGCGCTGGGGATGCCCAGACGTGGGTCCCAGGCACTCCACACCACTGGAGTCAAGCTAGCCGGGCTGATGAGAGGTGTTACCTCGAAACCGGTCCGGTCCTCGGATGCTTGATTCCGTTCTGGGAAGGACATGGCTTTTGTAGTTCAGACTGGACTGTTCCCATGGGGCACAGGGTCAGAGCTGATTTGCATATCGCCATTGTCTAACCCAGGGTGGTGTGGTGTGCAAAAAAACGATGGATTTGGGCCCAGATCTTCGGACTGGGGTGAGTGTGTGACATTGATCCACATTCGGTCCATCACCTGTTTTGTTTGCATATTCCGCTCTAAGTGCGCTGGGGATGCCCAGACGTGGGTCCCAGGCACTCCACACCACTGGAGTCAAGCTAGCCGGGCTGATGAGAGGTGTTACCTCGAAACCGGTCCGGTCCTCAGATGCTTGATTCCGTTCTGGGAAGGACATGGCTTTTGTAGTTCGGACTGGACTGTTCCCATGGGGCACAGGGTCAGAGCTGATTTGCATATCGCCATTGTCTAACCCAGGGTGGTGTGGAGTGCAAAGAAACGATGGATTTGGGCCCAGATCTTCGGACTGGGGTGAGTGTGTGACATTGATCCACATTCGGTCCATCACCTGTTTTGTTTGCATATTCCGCCCTAAGTACGCTGGGGATGCCCAGACGTGGGTCCCAGGCACTCCACACCACTGGAGTCAAGCTAGCCGGGCTGATGAGAGGTGTTACCTCGAAACCGGTCCGGTCCTCGGATGCTTGATTCCGTTCTGGGAAGGACATGGCTTTTGTAGTTCGGACTGGACTGTTCCCATGGGGCACAGGGTCAGAGCTGATTTGCATTTCGCCATTGTCTAACCCAGGGTGGTGTGGAGTGCAAAAAAACGATGGATTTGGGCCCAGATCTTCGGACTGGGGTGAGTGTGTGACATTGATCCACATTTGGTCCATCACCTGTTTTGTTTGCATATTCCGCCCTAAGTGCGCTGGGGATGCCCAGACGTGGGTCCCAAGCACTCCACACCACTGGAGTCAAGCTAGCCGGGCTGATGAGAGGTGTTACCTCGAAACCGGTCCGGTCCTCGGATGCTTGATTCCGTTCTGGGAAGGATATGGCTTTTGTAGTTCAGACTGGACTGTTCCCATGGGGCACAGGGTCAGAGCTGATTTGCATATCGCCATTGTCTAACCCAGGGTGGTGTGAAGTGCAAAAAAACGATGGATTTGGGCCCAGATCTTCGGACTGGGGTGAGTGTATGACATTGATCCACATTCGGTCCATCACCTGTTTTGTTTGCATATTCCGCCCTAAGTGCGCTGGGGATGCCCAGACGTGGGTCCCAGGCACTCCACACCACTGAAGTCAAGCTAGCCGGGCTGATGAGAGGTGTTACCTCGAAACCGGTCCGGTCCTCGGATGCTTGATTCCGTTCTGGGAAGGACATGGCTTTTGTAGTTCGGATTGGACTGTTCCCATGGGGCACAGGGTCAGAGCTGATTTGCATATCGCCATTGTCTAACCCAGGGTGGTGTGGAGTGCAAAAAACAATGGATTTGGGCCCAGATCTTCGGACTGGGGTGAGTGTGTGACATTGATCCACATTCGGTCCATCACCTGTTTTGTTTGCATATTCCGCCCTAAATGCGCTGGGGATGCCCAGACGTGGGTCCCAGGCACTCCACACCACTGGAGTCAAGCTAGCCGGGCTGATGAGAGGTGTTACCTCGATACCGGTCCGGTCCTCGGATGCTTGATTTCGTTCTGGGAAGGACATGGCTTTTGTAGTTCGGACTGGACTGTTCCCATGGGGCACAGGGTCAGAGCTGATTTGCATATGGCCATTGTCTAACCCAGGGTGGTGTGGAGTGCAAAAAAATGATGGATTTGGGCCCAGATCTTCGGACTGGGGTGAGTGTGTGACATTGATCCACATTCGGTCCATCACCTGTTTTGTTTGCATAAATCTAAAATACAGCAGCATTTTGGGGAAGAAATTGCTATCAAATATACACCATTTAGGGCAGAAACATACGAATTCGGGTAAAATTCTGGAAGGGTCCTGGCGAAGCGGCTGAGAGAGAGGGAAGTGGCCAGCATAATATGTAAGATTATAGACCATCTTGGTCAGATTCAAGATTCACCAATGAAAATTTTAGAGGTAATTCAGAATTTTTATCAGCAATTATACACTGAAGAGACAAGCAGGGGTGAGGCAGTGGGTCCAGAGTCACTCCTTGACTTCTTTGAAGATCTTGACACAAGGGAGGTTACACCTGAACAAAATAAGATTCTTGCTGCCCCAATTACATGGGAAAAGATAGAAAGTGCCGTAATTTCTCTCTCAGCCAGTAAGGCGGTTGGGCAGGACAGAGTCAGAACTTTGACGGGATATGGTCTCATTATTTCAGTTGGCTCAAAGGGGCAAATTCCTCAATCTTGGTGGAAGAACACAATAGTAGTCTTCAAGAAGAAAAATAAGCCTGAACTAAGTTCATCGTCGTACAGGCCAATTTCTCTTATCAACGCAGATAGTATTTATTATAACAGAATAGCCTCTAGACTAGGTAAAATGATCACCCCTCTCGTGTCTTATCGCCAGCACGGGTTCATCCCCGGGAGAGATTCAACCGATCACGTAAGACGTGTGATTGCACTTCTTGATTGGGCTAAAGCTATGGGATCTCCGCTGGGGGTAGCCCTGTTGGACACAGAGAAAGCGTTTGACAGGGTCTCCTGGCGATTTATGTGGTTTGTATTACAGTGGAAAGGGTTTTGCTCTGAATTCATCCAAGCAGTGCAGACACTCTATATATCACCCATATCAGAGATCAGTATATCAGGGCAGAAATCGAAATCATTTAGTATCAACAGAGGTACAAGGCAGGGGTGCCCTTGTTCCCCTCTGCTATTTGCACTTTATATTGATCAGTTTCTTAATAAATTAAAGAAAAACATTAATATAAAACCAGTGAAGATGAATGATATGGAGTACAAGACATTGGCTTACATAGACAACATTGTGATACTTACTAGCGATATTACAGAGGCTTTCCCAGTAGTGAGGGATCAGGCGGAGCAATATCGGGTTATAAATTAAACTTTGATAAAACACAGATAATGCATTCTAATTTTATGCCCTCTTCTGACCTCCCTGTCTCGACCGAAGCAACATATTTGAGGATTAAGATCTAGCCGCTGGTTGACCAAATACCGGATTTAAATATTATACCTATGATTGACACGGTCAGTAGGACATTAGAGAGGCCAGATCATCTGCATCTCTCTATGTATGGAAGAAATAATGTTTTAAAAATGCTAATCCTCCCAAAATTCCTATATCTATTTAGAAGTATTCCTCTAGAGTTTTCAATGGCATCAATAGCAAAAATCGAAAGAAGTTGCTCTAGATTTCTATGGGGATTTCATAGGGCAAAAAGGGTGGCCAGATGGATGATAGTTCCTAGAGAGCGAGGAGGTTGGGGAGTTCCCAATTTTCTAATGTATCATTGGGCATCGTTGTTACAACATATGGGGATTCTGGTGACTGGGACTAAAGCTGATATATCTTTGGCTGTAAGACCAGCTCTCTACGAAATTGCACTGGGTAATGAAGCTGATCAATGCTTAGTCAAAAACTTAGAACCCAGTTACTACAAAAAAACTAGGATTAAAATCCTCAAGGCAGTTTATGGGATTTGGAGAAAGGTTCAACGGAGGTTTAAGGTCTCTAATATAAATGTGTATACTACTTTTTCGGCTTGTGGTCTCTTACTGACAATTTTTCAAGATCAAGCTACCTTCCGATGGGGCAGTGCTGGGATTAATATCTTGGGGGATATATATGATGAAGGCCAAATAGAAACATTTACTTCCTTACAAGAAAAATTTGGGTTAAACAGAAGAGATTTCTTCAAATATTTGCAGGTTCGGAGCTTCATGGGGACAAACGCACATGGGACCACAGCCAATTTAGGAAATATATCTCTAGTGGAAACAATAAGTAGAATGTCCAGAATCAGGAAAATGTATCAAACATTATTGGAACCTCCCCGACGACTTATGTAGCCAGAATACTAACTAGGAGGGGATAAATATGGAAGATTCAATTGCTTTAATAAGTTAGACTCTAACAACAGGAAGCCTCAGAACCCAACATTATATGTCAATCTTTGACTTTTACTATTCTCCTCAGAAGGTGGCGAAATGGGGAGGCACAAGGCAAGTGTAGCAGATGTGGGTTAGCGGCTCCGGATACTATACAGATGTTTTATGTATGCCCTAACCTAGCTCAATTTTTTCAAGATATCGAATCCTTCTTCAATACATTTTTGGGGATCCCACTCGCAATAACACCATATTTGGTAATCTTGGACACTAAGTGTAATGGGGAGGAAATATAAGAACAAAACCTAATTTGTATTGATCGCCATGGCCATTATACAATTGTGTATTACTTCCCAATGGATAGGCCCTGACTCTCCCACATATATAATTTGGAGGTTAAAGATTCTAGCTATCTATAATATGGAGTCCTCTGTAAATAGATTGAAAGGACGTAAAAGAAGAGAACTTGGACATAAAACTTGGGCTCCTATCTCTAAGTGGATTGACTAAATCATGTTGTTTATCTCTGTATGTTAATCTATTATGGTTGTTACTTTTTTCTTTTTTTTCCTTTCTTTTTTTTCCTCTTTTTTTGTTGCCTGTTCTTTGATAATAAATTTGCCATGTCTTGTAACTGTAATATTGTTTTTTAAAAAGAATAAAAATAAAACAAATAATAGCATTCGTAACGCTGGAGTTGTTAAAGCAGGGACTCAAATGACAGTATCTGGAAAAGCTCTGAAAGCTCTCCCTGATAACATAAAATGTATGTGCTGTGCAGCCCTTGAAAAAATTAGACAAGATATACAATCACTAGGGAGTAACACTTTATGGTGCTGCGAGCAATATGTTGATGACAGGCTACATATTTGGGACCACGGAGTTATAGTCAGTAAAGAATAATGCAGGGGCTGACATTCTGAAATGCTCTGTGCCAAGTTAATTCAAATCACAGTTAAAAAATAAAGGTTTGTTGTTTCTTTTGAAAGATAAGTCGGTCTTCATGATGGCACATTTCAGCAGGGAGAGAATTCCAGATAGAGGGAGCAGCTTTAGAAAGCAAATGTGCTTTTGCAAACATGGGTTTTAGATGTTTGGAATCAAGTTTTAGTATGTCGCTGCTATCAAAATGTTTTCTGCCTCCAGAGATTCTTATAGCAGTACGTAAATAGTTTGGCTGAGGAGAGAGAATGGCTTTGAAATTAATTTGAAGTTTATTCAGGCCTCAAGGTGGAGGCAGTGCAGGTTTCTTACTATTAGGATGATGTGATTGAATTTGCAACTCAGGTGAGATGCAAAGTAAAGGACAGCCTGAGAGGAGCAAGTGAAGATTTAGAAATTCCAATGAGGGTTGCATTGTGATAAACAACATGGGAAATTACTATAGACTTGGCAAGTGGAAAGTCATTTGATGCTAAGAAGGGCCTTTTTTGTAACAAAGCAGGGAATTTTTTTCAGATTTAGTGCTGTGAATGATGTGCGATGTCATTGTGAGGGATGGGTAAATCCAGATGCCTTTTGATTATACTTTTGTTGAAAGATATGGGTCATACATGGAAGATTGAGCTTCTTCAGTCATTTTTTGTTTAGTTTGTGTTGTTTTTGAGAGGATAAAATCAATTTTAAAATTAATTAAGTCTGAGGAAGTAGGTATCCATCTAATCTTGCAACTTTACTTACCAGTTTTTCTTAGCGCAGTTGTCTTGTAGGAAGCTGGTTTCTAAGTAAATGTGAGAGTCATCAGAATTTTATTGAGTGTTTTCAGCTATCTCTTGCAATATGTCTTTCTGCCTCTCCATCGACCAGCATGGGTGCAAAGTTGTAACCTTGTGGAACACCACAGGTGAGGTTCATTGGGATGTATGTGGAGGCTCTGTGTCTAACCATCTGCTTGCAATTGGTAAAAAAACTGATGAACAAAGTGAAGACATTTTTCCTTTGAAGAAAATGTGTGATTTTATGATCTTCAGAAATCTTTGATGGTCAACAGTGTCAAGGACTGCTGAAAGGTTGAGAAGGACAGGAAGACATGTAATTCCACTGTTGCTTATGATATGGATGTCGTCAAGTATTTTTAGGCTTCAGGTTTTATTAGAGCAACCTTTGTGGAATACTAATTGGTTGTGGGCTAGGAAATTGTTGTGGGTAATGTGTTGTGCACTCTGTATTTTTGTACTGGCCATCTGAGGTTCGTAATTAGTCCATTTATTTATTTATGCGCTTTTGTATAGCGCGGACTTTACCCGAAGGTGTCAGAGCGCTTCACAAAAGGAACAGTAATGGTACATGAGGAAAAACTTACAAGTGAACAAATTACAAAATCAAACATTAAGTTACATGAGGCAAAAGTGACAAATGTGAGCAGACAATATACAAGAGGTAGCAAATGGTACATTATAGGAGGAAAAAGTGACATGTGTGCAGGTTACTAAGGTATCCTTTAGGAGGGTTGTAATGTGCACTATTGGTAGACAATATGGAAAGATACATTCATTTCGTGCTATATGGAGCAGTTGACACCAAGGGGCCCATTAGGATGGTGGGCGGATTGCCCCCGACAGGCTGGCGGTAGCCACCGCCAGCCTGGCGGGGGCAATCCGCCCGCCATCCGCATCTAAATTCCCCCCGCCATATTAGGATGGCGGGGGGGGGGGGGGGGGGGCACGGCGAACGGAAAGACCGTCTGCCACTTTTCCGCCCCTGTTGCCTTGCGGTCAGGCCGGAAAAGTTTTAATATGGTGGTGGTGTCTATTAGACACCGCCAGCCATATTAGCATGGCCCAAAACAGATGCCTTTCCATGGCGGCGAAGCCGCCACGGAAAAGCATGCAGTCTTCAATGTGGGGGCCCCCTGCGGGCCCCCGGAGTGAAGGACAGGTGGGGGTGCACCCGGGGGGGGGGGTAACTGTGGTACCCCCCTGCATTTGCATTAACAAAGCGGCAGGCACCGCTTTGTTAATGCAAATGCATATATGCTGAGAGCACCGCCCGCCACAATGCTAAAAATGCAGTATGCCCCCGCCACAGTGGCGGGCGCATCCTAATCCCCCCACAGGACCCTACCCTTATGGCGGGCGGTCCCATACTCCGATAGGATGGTGGGTGACTAAGTCCACCCGCCATCCTAATGACCCCCTAAGTATTGTGAAAGAGTTTGGAGTTATTCTTAATGATTGTCAGTGGAATGAGATCTTCATGATAGTTGGCTTTAAGTTTTCCATGATTTAGTATACATTGTCTTGAGTGCTCATCTTGAGAGATTTGGCAAAAGAGGTCGTTAATAATGGTGGGATAGATGTTCATAGAAAGAGAGTATATATTGTTGAAGTAGAATTCTTAAAGGTCTACACAATAGCCTTTTTTGGTTTAGGAAAGGTAAGGATTTAGGTTGCAGGTTACAAATGAATAGATGGAATAATTCTTTAAGATAATTTAGTGAGTTATGGATTTTAGCTGCAAAAAAAATACCTTGAGGTGATATTGTTAGTTTGTATTTTTACCTGGCTGTCTTTAGAGTGGAGAGAATCTTTGCAGTTTTATCAGTTCTCCATTTTCCTACAAGTTATCTGAGTTCTTTTCTTTTCTAAAGGCAGTTATGCAAAATTTTGCAAGATTTACAAGAAATTATGTGTAATTACTTGAAATACAAAACTGACATTTGTTTTAATGCGAAATGCCTCCTTATGTCCGTTTTTTTACAAAAATACATCTATCTAGCTACAAAAAAGCACAAAAACACTAGTGTCACAGATTGCAGGCACTCGCATTCTGAATGTTTGCATAATTTCTGGCGCTTACTAGGGGTGGGCGTAGTTTGTAAAGTAGCGCTACGCGTAGCTACGCGAAGTGCACTTCGCACTACGCGAGCTACGCGTAGCACCACGCGAACTGCGTAGTAGCATGTTCGCACTGTGCAAGATGTCGTTTTCAATGATTGCACAGTGCCGGCAAGCATCCAGAACAGTGCAATCATTGAAAACGGCATTTTGCGTAGTGCGAGCTGTACTTTTCTGCCGCTCGAGTAGATTTTTACTTGAGTTGCAGCTTTCTCAACACGGACTGGTAGTTTCTCATCGCGAGTGGTCGCGAGCATGCCCAACCACTCGTAATGAGAAACCTGAATTCCCCATGTTTAGAATCTCGCCGGGAGGTTTATTTTCCATGCTCGCGATCGGCAACTTGATGTTGCTGATCGCGAACAAGGAAAAAGTCTCGCGAGGATGTGATTTTGCTTGCTCGCGGTCGCCACTTGGCGTTGAGGACCGCTAGCAACCAAAAAATGACCGCCGCACTACGCTACGCAATGTTTGGCGGGCAGACTCCAGTCCGCCCACCACCCTAGCAGTGCTGGGACCTGCCGCCAATGGTGCGGCGGTCCCGCACCACCAATTAGGATGCCACTGCCACTGTGGGGATGGCATCCCATATATATTACATTGTGGCGGGCGGTGCTCTAAGCAGCACCTGCCACAATGCAATGTAAGCATGTTGTGCATTGGCATTGACAACATGACAAGCACTGTGCGGTGCCTGTCACATTGTGCATGCCAATGTTGGGGAGCACCATGGTTACCCCCAAGTGCTGCTCCCCACCCGCCTAGGAGCCCGCAACGGGCCCTAAAGAAAACTCTGTATGCCTTTCCATGGCGGAGTTTCCGCCATAAAAAGGCATTGAAAACGCCACATCATAATATACAGGCACCACCATCATGTTATGGGCCTTATCCTCCTGGTAGGCAATTAGGATGATTGCCTACCGACGGAAAAGCAGCGGACAGTCTTTCTGTCCGCCGCGGTACCCCCGCCATGCTAATGTGGCGGGGGTAAAAGGTCATCTGGCGGATCCGCGAGCAATCCAAATAGACCCCTAAGTTCTTGTTGCACATATACAGGATGCGACCTAAAAGCGTAATTTTTGCAATTTCTCATGACAAACGTACCACAAAATTATCGAAATTATATACGGTTTTCCCGCATAAAGGAAATTTCACCTGAGTCTACTGAGAACCATGGGATGAAGGCCTGTTTATGAGTAAATATATTGGGAGGCAGAGAACGTGATTGTTTTTTGGTCATTCATTCAAAGAATCATTATTTTGCTATGTAGAAGCCATAAACACACAAATAGATACATATTAACAATTAAAATATAAATAAATAATTAATAAGGGCAATAACATGATTTGACTCAGGTACAGATATGCTAATATCAGTTCAAAGGTTTTTCTAATTTTTAAGGCTGGGAGAACAAAACTGACTAAAATGCTGCAAAAGAATTCTGAGGAAAGATGTTTTATAAAGAGCATTGCCAGTTTGTATTTCCTGATTATTACAATTTTAAATAAAGAGAGGGTGTAATGTTTCCAGGGAGAAATATACTAAGTACAAATTAATATAATATGCAAAAAACTTTGGGGCTCATTACGATGGTGGAGGGACCGCCACGGCCAGCCGTGCGGTGGCTGGCCCTCCGCCATCTGACAGCATCTTCCCCCGCCTGATTATGATGGCGGAGGAATCCTCAGGGAAGCGTGGCGGACGCAAAGAGCGTCTGCCATGGTTCCGCAAGGCAGTCCTTTTCTGCCCGCCTTGCTGAACCAAAACATAGGGCAGCATTGTGGCGGTGCCATGCAGGCACCTCTTAGGGATTCGAATATCCCTTTCTGCCTGCCTTTTAGCGGAGGTCATCCCACCACGAAAAGACCCCCTGCATTTCCCTGCGCTGTGTGACAGGCACCGCGTGGTGCCTGCCACGTAGTGCAGGGAAATGCACAGCATAACATTTTGACATTGAGTATAGTGCTGCATCCAGCACCACCGTCTGCAATGTTAAAATCCCTGGATGCGCCCGCCAATATGTAATTGCAGTGTTGGGACTGCTGTATGTCTGGCATGCGGTCCCGAACACTGCAACAATGACGGGCAGATTCAGGTCCGCCCACCATCAAAATGAGCCCCTTTGTTCGGTTACATTGTCAAATTGACAAGCAGGAAAGTTTTGGAACCAGGCACCTGTAACAGAAAAAGCTAAAAAGAAATTGCAATATAATTAATCTATGGCATATAAAATCTATAATATGAATTTTGAACAGACATGAAATAAGATTCAATACCTCTGGACATTAACAGTGCAGTGTGTTGAACAACATTGGGTTATAGTTTTTCGCCACTCATTTGGCCTCTAAATATTCTTAAAACATGTTTCACTCATATTTAGTTGTGATATCAATACATTCCATCTGTTCATATAATTTAGGCCCCCAAATTCAGCAAGAGGTTGTTTTTTTCATGTTTCAGACAGAGTATGGCTTTCGTGTTATCCAATAACACACACTCCTTAATATTTGCTTCGGAGAAAACGATTTCATGTTTTGCCCAGATTAAAACCTGCAACAAATATGTTGAATTTCTATAAATTCACTATAATGGGGTAAACCAATCTCAGAAGGGCAAATGGAGATAGGGCAAGTTTTCGGAGCTACCAATAGATGGTGTATAAGCCACCCAAAACCCTCTGAAAGGACTCAGGATTAGCATAGCCCAAAACCCTTGCCCGCATGAGCCTAAACAGATAAATTGTATTTATATATGTCTAATATAGCTTTAATTGGGCTTTCCCCCTTCTTGGCAAAAAATCTATGTACTGCCCCAGTTGAATTCAGAAATTGTTGGTTTCTAATGGTAAGCTGGCAGCTTCAATGTAAGCACAATGCAAACTGTAAACACAGGTATGTAAAAGGAGCTACTCTCCCATAGCTTTTTATAACCTAAATATTTAATTCTGATCTTAGTTGCTTTTGGGACACATCATGAGAAATGATTTAGTAAAATAAATATTCAAATCAACTTAGTTCATTAAAAGCCTGACGGTATTCAATAAAGATTGAAGGCCATTTGGCATCCATGAAAGCAACACAGCCTCGTCTGCATAAAATAATGCTGGAAGGACATGGCTCCCTTACTCAGACCCCCCAGGATATAGCGGCATGGATTCGCAAATTTAGTGGCACAAAAATGGAAAGTTAGCGGCACAAATATAGAAATTTAGCAGCAATTTTGTGGCATTTTATTTGGCCATTTTTCCTACAACAAACACAGGTATCCTAGCTTTTTTAGTTATTTAACAACATGAAGCTATGTATATTTGTTTATTTACAATGTAGACACTTTGTTTCCCTCGAAAAGCATGTACAGATATTCGAGTGTATCTCTGGATATGGTTTGGGAATTCTCAACGTGTCAAATCCTGGTGCTGGTCGTGGGGAAATGAAGTGGTGAAGTATTCCAGGGGCATGACATCTTCGGACAGTCCGCACCATTGGTCTCTTGAAGTGCGTGCTCTGCTTGTTGTCGAACCAGACCTGGAGTAGGTGATGGCGTGACCGAGCGAGATGTCAAATACAGAGTTCACCCGAGTCCACCGTGATACACACCCTTTGGCATACGGCCCTACTTATGCCTCATCATGATGCATGGTGCACTTTCTGTTCTCTGCAGCTATATGTGTACTGTGAATGCCTTTCCTGGTTTTTGGTATTTTAATATGCTTCCTGCGTCTCGGACAGGGACATTTTGTGCTACGTAATACACACAGATAAATATAAACAGAAAACATGATTGCCACAGGGCCTAGGCCAGCTCAATGTGCCTGGACTAGGCCTCTTTTGTGCCATTTCTTCCTGCGCTTTCGTGTGTACCCTCTTCATTCAGTGCCTCCAGGACCCTCCTACAAATCATAACTTTGTACAGACAGGGGCAATGGAATTAACCAATTGCACAACCGCTGCATTGCCTGCATAATTATGAAGTGCCCCCACTTTCCATATAATATGTGCTTCATAACACACGTCAGCCATTTGGAAGCACTGAAAATAATGAGTGTTAATATCGCCTGATTTAATAGGAGTCGGTTTACCGACCTCGGAATGATGGATGTCTGAGTTGCCAAGATTCAAACTGTGAATAGGATGATTTACACACAAATACCTCTGAAGCCCAGCTGAACCCTGCTGGGAGCACCAGTTACCCTTCCTGTGCCAGAAGGGGTCTGCTGTCCCCAATGATTCATTCTGCCAGGGTGTGGCACTACCCCCGCCTCACGTGAGGGATGTCTCCATTCATCCTCCTATAGGAGGTGCATGCAAGAAGGGACGTTTGGCACATCTCCGCCGGGAAAAGGGCCAGCAGGGCTAGTAGTTGAAGTGCACCCTTCATACTCCAGGGCATCGGTGCCACTGCACCTGTTGCAGTATTGATAGCTCTGCCCCCTGCCTTTCTGTCCCTCGATGGGGCTTTAGGTTTTTAAGCATGCCCACCTGGAGTGCCGTGTAAGGGGGTGCACATAAACAAAAGCCTTGTGTTTCAGCTGTCCTGAGTTGCCCACAGACATTTGTGTTTCTCCAAAGCACTTTGCTTGAGAGCCCAACGTCCAAAGGTATTAAACATGTGGACATACAGTTGTGGGACATGGTGCGGGCGGCCCGGTGCGTAGAAAGTTGGTCATAAATCTGAACGAGAGCAACAACATCATTGACTCACTCACAATATAAAGCAAATAAAATGCCTACATAGGACTCACTAGATGGTATTTTACCAGTTAGAGCAAAATCAATGTTGACCAGATCAGCTCCTAGCTGGAAAGCTTGTAGTGAGGAGCATGTATGTTCACATGCGGTGGTCATGCATGCATGCATGCTCAGCTCTTGAAAGAAGTGCTGCCGCACATGACAACACTCATCAAGTTTGAGCCACCGCTTTACCCAACACCGTTCTTAGGACACCAGGTGAGAACAATGAATGCCCACCCATCTCCAAAGCGACGGCTGACAGGGACGACTATACTGCACATGCCCGGGGGCTCCGGCTGCCCCTTGCAAAAATATATCAAATTACAAGATACAAAGTGTTGCTTCCACAGGAGCTAGCATGGGCTGCAGCGTGACACACAGATCAAAGGTACAGCCGAGGCCAGAGCTCCGAGCAGGATTAAAAGCCGTGCAGCGCTGGGCCCGCACCTGCATGCCTCCCACCTCCGAGGATCTGGGGGACATCTTCCGAGCCCACTTTTAGTCAGACCCCCCAGGACAGAGGCGCAAATATAGCCAAAGTTTTGGGGGGCTAAGAAGAAATTTCGGGGGGGGGGGCTGAACCTTTAATCAGTAGGCAGAGTGGAGCTGCGGGGGCTCTTAGAAGGGGTGAAACAACTTCAAGGGCTAATTAACATTCAAATGGTCTTTTAAAGACCTGTGAAACTTTTGGGTGCGGATCTGTCTCATCCCGGGCTGCCACACACGACGGGGGGGGGGGGGGCTGAAGCCCAGTGAGTTCAATGGGTGTTGCGCACCTGCCCCAGGAGATAGTGGCATGGATTAGCTTTTGTAAAAATACTGCGATTTCTAAAAAAGTACCGATTTCGCTGCACTTTTGTAAAAATCGCGGCATTTTTACAAAAGTGCTGATTTCGCTGCAAATCCCGAAATTGCGAAATCGCGATATCCTGGAGGGTCTGCTTACTGTGACCAATCTTTTCTTTTGTCTATTGGAGACTTTTCCAAGCCATTAATATATAAAGAAATTATAAATGGCACCAAGATACACCACTCTCTGACCCCTCTTGACAAACCTACTTTTTCGACACAATCCCCATTAGTACCATAATGATCTCCCTCCTAGTTTAAATAAAGGCTTCTCCATTTCTATGGATTCCATCAACAGCCATAGTTTCAATCAAAACACATAGTCAAAGGCGCTTGTTAAATCTATAAATCCCATTTGAATCAGTGTCATCTTGGCTTTGTGTTTAGATCATGTGAATGCCAAGACTGTGCAAGACTGCTAAGACTTTGAAAGAGTGCCTCTTTGACCTTTTCCACCCTTAGCAATGCCGCAGCCGGTGGATCCTGTAACACAGACTCTAGGAACAAGTGCAATCCCTGCATCAGACTCTCATCTCTCCTGATTGTGGAGCTGCCCCCCTTTTCAAGTGACAGCTGCTTTTGAGCACTCATCTCATTTGCGGCGGGGATGTTTTGTTTGGACCTGTAAGTGCTGCTACTGGGACAACAACTGCTCCTGGGCTGCTTGCAATGGTACCTCTCCTGGAAGAGGTACAGACCTTTAACAAAACCTCTGATCAGGCATCCACAGTTGTGGCGCTTCCTCACCCCCATCCCCCACTAAGCTGATTCCTTCACACAATCATGATCAAGGTAAATAGTGCCACTGAGGTCTATATCATGTTGAGTCTTTTATTTAAAACACTGAGCAGTCCCATGACCTCCCAAACAGTGCTTAAGTCACAATTGGTGTAACAGAACCCAAGAATGGTACAGCCATCGACAAAAAAAGCAAACCACTCTACACATTGTGACGCATTACCAGTCTATTTCCTGTAGTTATTAGTGATCCAGCGGGTTGCCAACCTCCGAAACTCTATCACCATATATTCATCTGGACCCATATACACACACACTCATATAGTTTGGTTATCACAGCTGGGGGTCAATTTGAATAAATGCTTTAACTAGGATCAGTTACCTATATTATCTAATTAACCTTTTCACTGATCAAAAAGCCTTTTCCTTTTAGTCAATGGACCTATTTAGTTGCAATTAGTTGATAGTGATACGACAGGTTCATTTATCTTCTATTTTATTAAATAACCACAGACTCGGGGAAAGTTTAAATATTTTATTTAGTTAAAATCATATGAGCCAAACAACTAACTGTACGAACTCCATCTCTCCGAGGAAGTAAGATCACTTCACCTAATTTTAGTATTCTATTTCAATGAGATTATCACAACAAACGTACCTCAGGAAAAAGAGGATAGAGAGAGCAGCACATTGACACAATACACAGAAATATGTTTACCTAGGATGGTGTGGAAATCAGACCCCTCTGGCCAAGAGATTAATGGGTCCCCTGGGAAAGATAAGGTGACAGGGACTTAAGGACAGGATTCAGGACAGGATAGATGACCTCTTCTGGTTTTGACACCTGCGTCTCATCCCTCTCTGACACTAACTTCCTCCTCGATTCTTCCACAATCTTCTTCTAATTAGATTACCTCCTCGATTCTTCCGTGATCCTCTTCTAATTATTTGGCTTTAAAATTCTTAGTCTGCTTCTCCAAATATTCAATCAGCATTCGGACAGCATCTTTGTCTCTCAGCGTTTGTCTTGCTGCGACTGCCTTGTTCTAACTAAATGACCTCAATTATACCTTTCTAATGGCATGTACCACCCCTAAATGTTTCAACTTTATGAAACTCCTACTTCTGATTGGACAAGCTAAGGGTATGATCATCACACCATGCTAAGTTTTCATAATTTTCTTTAGTTCTTTGTTTTATGTCCCCGTCCATTAATTTGTTTTCCCATGCTTTATTTCCCACCCGAATTCACAATTTTTGTCAACAGCAATGTATACATTTTACACTTGTCCATTGAGTTTTGAGGATGTCCAGCAGGTTCCCATACATTTACCAAGAACTGCCTTGGACTGCTTTCAAGATTTGACATCATTGCATCTGGCTTGTCACCATTGCGCTTGCATGAGGAGTCATGTGCAGTGTAGACTTTAGCATTGTTCAGAGGTCCAAATATGAACTAATAGACAGGTCAAAGAAAACGTATTAATTTTGAAATAAAATGTTTTCACTGTATACCACCTATCTCTCCTCTAATCCCATTTACTTATAAAGACACCCTGCATTAGCATTTAGTATATAGCTCGTTTTTGGACCTGTAAGTGCTGCTACTGGGACAACAACTGCTCCTGCGCTGCTTGCAATGGTACCTCTCCTGGAAGAGGTACAGGCCTTTAACAAAACCTGTGATCAGGCAGCCACAGTTGTGGCGCTTCCTCACCCCCACCCCACACTGAGCCGATTCCTTCACACTATCATGATCAAGGTAAATAGTGCCACTGAGTTCTAAATCATATTAAGTCTTTTATTTGAAACACTGAGCAGTCCCGTGACCTCCCAAACAGTGATTAAGGCACAATTGGTGTAATAGAACCCAAGAATAGTTACAGCCTTCGACAAAAAAAGCAAACCACTCTACACATTGTGACGCTTTACCAGTCTATTTCCTGTAGTTGTTAGTTATCCAGAGGGTTACCAACCTTTGAAACTCTATCACCATATATTCATCTGGACCCATATATACACACACTCATATATGTTGGTTATCGCAACTGGGGGTCAATTTGAATAAATGCTTTAAATAGGATCAGTTACCTATATCATCTCATGAACCTTTTCACTGATCAAAAAGCCTTGTCCTTTAATTCAATGGACCTATTTAGTTGGAATTAGTTGATAGTGATACGACATAGGTTCGTTTATCTTCTATTTTATTAAATACCCACAGACTCAGGGAAAGTTTAAATATTTTATCTAGTTAAAATCATAAGAGCCAAACAACTAACAGTACAAACTCCATCTCTCCGAGGAGGTAAGATCAGTTTACCTAATTTTAGTATTCTGTTTCAATGAGATTATCACAACAAACGTACTTCAGGAAAAAGAGGATAGAGAGAGCAGCACATTGACACAATACACAGAAATATGTTTACCTAGGATGGTGTGGAAATCAGACCCCTCTGGCCGAGAGATTAATGGGTCCCCTGGGAAAGATAAGGTGACAGGGACTTCAGGACAGGATTCAGGACAGGATAGATGACCTCTTCTGGTTTCGACGCCTGCGTCTCATCCCTCTCTGACACTAACTTCCTCCTCGATTCTTCCGCGATCTTCTTCTAATTAGATTACCTCCTCGATTCTTCCGTGATCTTCTTCTAATTATTTGGCTTTAAAATTCTAAGTCTACTTCTCCAAATATTTGATCAGCATTCGGACAGCATCTTGGTCTCTCAGTGTTTGTCTTGCTGCGACTGCCTTGTTCTAACTAAACGACCTCAATTATACCTTTCTAATGGCATGTACCACCCCTAAATGTTTCAACTTCATGAAACTCCTACTTCTGATTGGACAAGCTAAGGGTATGATCATCACACCATGCTAAGTTTTCATAATTTTCTTTAGTTCTTTGTTTTACGTCCCCGTCCATTAATTTGTTTTCCCAAGCTTTATTTCCCACCAGAATTCACAATTTTTGTCAACAGCAATGTATACATTTTACACTTGTCCATTGAGTTTTCAGGATGTCCAGCAGGTTCCCATACATTTACCAAGAACTGCCTTGGACTGGTTTCAAGATTTGACATCATTGCATCTGGCTTGTCACCATTGCGCTTGCATGAGGAGTCATGTGCAGTGTAGACTTTAGCATTGTTCAGAGGTCCAAATATGAACTAATAGAGAGGTCAAAAGAAAACGTATTAATTTTGAAATAAAATGTTTCCACTGTATACCACCTATCTCTCCTCTAATCCCATTTACTTATAAAGACACCCTGCATTAGCATTTAGTATATAGCTCCTTTTAATTTCGGCAAAGCAGATGTTTAACATGTGAGTTTCCAAGCGGCCATTTTAGATGCATTTGCGCAGAAGCAAAATTTTCCCTCCAAGCGTAAAGATGTCATTCTGCATAGATGCAGTTGACGCATGCGCAGTATAGTTTCCCATGTTAGCAGCCATTTTAAGTTCCACTCGGGTTACTTGTTAGTAAAACACATATGCAAGCTTCGTCTAGCTAAAAATATATGTAATGTAGTGCATATTAGTATCACAATACATTGTTAATACTACGTTATGGGTTTATATGAGAGGATTGCATCCGAACAAAGGTCTTTTATACGAGTCCTTGCTCACCAATCCCCTCTTTGATGGCATCAGAAACTAACCATACCCAACCAGATGGCAATTTTACCACATCTCAATGCCCTTTCTTCTCTTTTCATTTTCCTCTTGATCTTTCTCTTTCAAACTTTTCATTTTCTTGTACAATTCTCCTTTCATTTTTTCAAGCTTAATTTCTTCATATATTCTTGTCTTTCCCTTTTTATTCACTTCATATCTTCTTCTACTTTTGCAAGATTTGCATCATATAATTATTACTAAAGCTATTATTGTTATTTCAAGTATAGGTAGTATTATTTGGGCTACAACTCCTTTACCTATATCAGTAAACAAAGACCCTATCGATGTTATGCTGTTTGATAATTTCTTCCATACATTATCAACTTCCAGTGGTTTCAAATCTTATTCCAATTTTGTGATATTTTCAATGTACCGTACAATTTCTAAACTATTTTCCGGAATATAAGTGCAACAATGTTGCATTTTCAGTATTTTACAGACTCCACCCTCTAATGCCAATAATATATCAAGAGAAAGTCGAATTTGTAAAACCATTGATCTAATTGCAACCCTTTCTGTATTGATCATTATGAAACCTCCAGCAGTATCAGTCGATGAGCGATCAACTACTGTCGATAATTGACAATTTCTACATGAATTCAGAATTACTCCTACTGAAGGTATCAATGCACAAAATATGTCATCTACTATTTCTGAAAAACTAGGGGCATATTATCAAGAACGGCGTTTAAATTATTGGCGCTTAAACAGCAGGAAACTGCTGCTAAAGCGGCGATAATGGGCTTGATAATATGCCCCCAGCTCTTTTATTACGGATTAGTTCTTTATTGTTTTCATTGCTTCCAGTGACTCTTTTCACATGATAAACTTTAGGGAATACTATCCCAAAATAGCAACTCCCATACCATTGCGTGTGTAGCTTAAAATAAGCTTTATTCCCACATACATAATAAATACCAGGAAATACTGGATCAGTTCCTCTATTAGATACCTAAACTCCAAGAATTATAAAGTTATGTTCACGTTCATTAGAACCAATAAATATGTTGTTATAGTGAGTCTCTAATCTATGGAGACAGATCTTCCCTTTCGTTTCGAAATCTAGAGACATGGCAGCATGAGTCTTGCCAGGTGTATACAATCCATCCTTCTCAGCCCATGGTGGAATGTGGCTTTTCTGTTCAGTAGCTTTCTTCTGAAAGTCCTGTCTCCTTTCTTCAACTAAATTAACAAATATCTTTCTTTTTCTTTTAATGAGCAAGTTAAGTTATTCTTATGGGCTTCTGCTATATCTAATGCCTTTTGTGTTAAGTAAAATTCACCCATAAACTGTGCAGCTTGGTTACTAAGCACTGGATTCATATTGTTTGGAATAGGAACCTCTGAAATTATCACATCTAAATTTGAATAATAATATTGTAGCTTTCCTGTGCTATAAAATAGACTTGTTAATACACTACATGAAATGCCATAAGTTAGTGGTAAATGGTGATATGTGACACCTTCTGCTACTGAAGCTGGTAATTTCATACATACATAACAATCACTAATTTCCATAGTGTCTATATATTGAAACAATGGCTTGGTGAATACATTTAAAGAAATGTAATTATCTGTCACAGTGAGATGTATTTCTAAACCATTTCGTGCTTCCAATTCTATTCGAGCTCCTTTTATGTTAGCTAACTTTCCATTTGTGTCAGTATTATTTTTATTTTCTACTTTCATTAAATAAGGAACTGCTATTGTTAAAAATAACCAAACTACAATCACTAACAAAATGCTACATATACATATTCTACAACATTACTTTAAGAAATTTTGTTTTGGTCTTCCAGCTACTCTATCCTCAGCCATTTTAATCTAAGAAGATTTCTCTTCTCTCTTTTACTTTATTTTCATAATTGTATTTATTTTATTAGTTCAAGGAGGTCTCACTTCTCCTTTGTCAATCTGTCTGCAATTATTTCATCATCACTTTCTTCATTTAAATCTAAATTCTCAAGTCCTTCAAGAATCACATAGGTCAATTCAGGCCTTTGAATTTATTATTCAGTATTTATAGTCTCTCACTTCTTCGTCAGGGTTTCTCAATTAATTGTCCTGACTGACTAGCGACTTCATTCACTTGTTTAGGTTCCTCACTTAGGGGTCTATTATGATGTCGGGCGGATTGCTACCGCCAGCATGGCGTGGCGATCTGCCCGACATCATCCTCCACCTGCCTCCCATTTCCCCCCTGCCATATTATGATGGCAGAGGGTACTACTGCGGACAGGAAGACCGCCCGCCGCTTTTCCGCCCGGTCAATGAGTCGACCAGGCGGAAAAGGGTTGAATATTGTGGCGGTGTCTTCTAGACACCACCATCCATATTACAATGTCAGCGGGAAGCAACCTTTCAGTGGCGGCAACACAGATTCCTCAGTTAGGGGCCCGTTGCAGGCCCCCAGGATGTTGGGGGAAGTGGGGGGCACATCGGGGGTACCTATGGTACCCCCTGCATTTGCATGGATGACCTGGCAGGCACCGCTCTGTGCCGGCAACGTTGTGCATGCAAATGCACAAGTGCCTTTTATGGATTGTGGCGGGCGCATCTTTATTGCACATGCAGGACCGCCGCACACATCAGGCGGTCCCATTTCCCAGGGCGATGCCCGCCATCATAATAGGCCCCTAATTGTCTTTAGATCATATTTTAATCTTTTGACACAACTTGGCCAGTTATCACCCTTTCTAACCCTTTTACCTTGCAATGCACTTTCACTTTCCTCGTCTCTCTCAAGGGTTCTTTTATTTTTGTTATGTTGTGGCACAACTTGATTTTTTTCGTCTTTTGAGTCCCTCTCTATCTGTCCTTGTTCAGGGCTTATTTTTATGACATCAATTGCCTGAATATTCTTCTATATGATCCTGTTCAGGTCTTATTTCAACTTGTTTTTCTTCTTCCTGAACTTGTTCTTCTTTTCCTAACTGGTCCTGCTCAGGTCTTATTGCACTTTGCTTGTTTTCAGCCTGAACATGTTCTTCTAAGCCTATCTGTCCCTCCTCAGATCTGTGAATATTTTGGTTCACCTCTGTCTGAGTATTTTTTTATTTCCTTACCTGATCCTGCTAAGGGTCCCCAACAATCTCAATTTCATTTTCCTGAGCTTGTTCTTCTACACTTGCCTGGTCCTCTCTAGTTTCTTGCCTTTCTAATCTTGTTCTACTTCTTGTTTTAATAATCACATCTGGTATGTCAACCACTGATATCCAGTCTTCCTGACTTGTGCTCGGTGGTTCTTGGTCAGCTACTTCAGAATCTGTTATTCTAGATTCTTCAGCTGCACAACCTTCAGCAACCCCAACTGCTGGTACCAGTTGTGGGTTTCCTTCCTCCGGAGCTGGTACCTTTTTGTTATGACTACCAAGTATCCAGTTAGGCAAGCCTGCACATTTCACTGCTGCTGTTGTAGCCAGTATGACCTGTTGCGGTTTATCCCACCTGGGTGCTAGGCACGTCTCTCTGGTGTAATTCTTCACCACCACCCAGTTTCCAGGATTGAGATCATGTGCTTGATCCGGCTGCCTGGCAACTGCGTCTTCTCCAACCTAGTGAGAGAACGCACTAGGTCAGCAAATCTTTTACCATAGTCTAATACCAGATCATCAGTTATACTCAACACTTTGTGTCCTGGTATACAAGCTAATCTCATTGTTCTTCCCATGAGTATTTCATGGGGACTGAACCCTGTATTTCTGCCATTAATGTTTCTGAGTCCCATCACAACAAGAGGTAATGCATCTAGCCAACTCAGTGATGTGGATGTGCACACCTTTGCCAGTCTCGATTTTGTTGTGCATTCATTTATTCTCCCACTCCAGAAGCCTCTTGGCGGTATGCGCAGTGTAGTTTTTGTTCAATTTTAAATGTTTCAGAGATTAACCGAATCTTCTATCTGGTTCCCCACTGACTGGAAAACCAAAACGTGGAATTCATTCTCTTAATAGTAGTCTGGCAACTGTTATGCTGTCATTTCTTTTAGTAGGATATGCCTCCACCCGTCGTGAGAATAATCAAACTATGACAAGAATGTACTTCAATCTTTTACATGGTGATAACTGGATAAAATCATTCTGCAAACTCACAAATGGTCCTTCTGCCTTTCCAATTCTTCCCCAACTGACAACTGTTTTCCTGCCTGGGTTCATCTGTTGACAAATTAAACATCTCTGGCAATGACTCCCTGAGGTAGTTCTAAATCTCGGATTGTACCAATTTTGTCTAAAGAGTCTGATCATGGCATCTCTGCCTATGTGTGTATTTCCATGGTACATTCTGGACATTTCTGAGAGCAAGCAATCTGGTATGACTGGTCTACTATCTGGATACATCTATACATCATCTTCTGCTCTCCTTTGACATCCTGATTTTATCAAACCTTCCTTTTCACTCACTTCCACCTCATCTAGAAAATGTCTTACTTCATCCCATGTTTCTAGTGCTGAGAGTAGCATAAGTTGGCATCTGATTCCACTTGTTTCGATTTTCCTGTTTACTGCCATTTTGTTTCTGGAACAATACTGGGCAACTTAGTCAGCGTTTCGATTACCAGCTACCACATTGTCATCTCCTGACTGATGTGCAGCACACTTGACCACTGCCACTTTTTTTGGCAATTGTATTGCTTCTAAGAGCTCTTTCACAAATTTTCCATTTTTAATATGTGTTCCTGAAGAAGTGATGAAATACCTCTGCATCCAGGGCTGGTCACAGTCATGCACAACCCTGTAACCATACTGACTATCAGTGTAAGTGGTTACTCTCCATTTTTTCCTAATTTTACATGCTTTAATTAAAGCTTTCAATTTGGCTATTTGTGCAAACTTGACTCCTGGTAAATAGGATGCTTCGACTATTCCAACCAATGTGCAGACAGAATAAGCAGCACTTAATCTTCCTTCCTCATGCCTCATGCACGAGCCATATACAAATAGCTTTTTTTCACATTCTATCAGAGGCTCTTCCTGTATATCTAGACGAGGTTTGGTACAATATTCAGTAACGTCTAGACAATCATGCTCAACTTCATCTCTCACTTCTTCCCTATGTACATCAGGCAATAGAGTAACCGGGTTTAGGATAGCGCACCTGACTACTGTCACATTTTCTGCTCCTAAAATAATTATTTCGTACTTAGTCATTCGACTAGGCGTAAGGTACTATGTTTGTGTTCTAATTAAAAGAATTTCCACTGAATGTGGGGCATAAACCTTTACGGAGTGTCCCATCACAATGGACTCACTTTGTTCAAGACTCAGGCAGGAGGCAGCCACTGCTTTTAAGCAGCCAGGTAATGCTGTTGCTACAGGGTCCAAGGTAGCAGAAAAATATGCTACCGGACATCGCATCAAACCATGTCGCTGAGTTAATACGGATAAGGCACAATTTTCTCTTTCACAACAAAAGAATGCAAATTCTTTATATGGTCTGGCATACCTAAGGCAGGAATTTCACATAAACAATTTCGTAATTTCACAAAAGCCTCCATGCTTTCATCATACCAAGCTATTCGATCCGGTGCTCGCTTCATGTCATTAGTATTAGTGGTTTGGCCAGTAGAGCAAATCCTGCAATTCATTGTCTACAATACCCTACCATACCAAGAAACATTCCGATTTCTCTCTGCGTTTGTGGTGATAACTGCATCTGTTTCATTAACGTTATTCTTTCATAGGTCACTCTTTTCACTCCTATCTCTAATTCAAATCTCAAATATTTAACTCTAGTTTGACAGAATTGTAATTTCTCTGGAGACACCTTCTGTCCTCCATCAGCCAAATGACTTAACAAAGCAATGGAATCATCAACGCAATCATCTCATGACTTTGACGCAACAAGCAAATCATCAATAACTTGGACTAAAACTGAATTTCTGGCCATTACTAGCATTTCTAGACACTTTTTCTAAATGTGATTAAATATTGAAGGGCTTTCTGTGTACCCCTGAGGAACCTGATTCAACACAAGAATACGATCTTCAAATTAAAATGAAAAAATATACTGGCTGTCTGGGTGTAACGGGATGGAGAAAAATGCTTGACATAAATCAATTCCAGTAAACCATCCTGCATGCCATGGTATATGTTACAGGATTACTGCTGGGTTCGGCACTACTGGACAACAAGGCACCACAATTTTCTTAATTTTTCGTAAATCCTGCACTATCCGATATTTTCTGCTAGGCTTCTTATTGCCAATTATAGGTGAATTACAAGGACTGCTCATTATTTCTTTTAAAATGCCTTCACTCATTCGTTCTATTTCTGCTATGACACCTGCTTAAATTTCAGGGCTCATTTTGTATTGCCTTCTGTTTGGGTGGACAGCACCCTCTTTTATAGTCACTTTCACTGGGTCTACATCTGCCATTAACCCTACTTCCTTTTCACACACCTCTGGGTTTACTGTCAATTTGAATTCATCAGGTAAATCCTCTTTTGTCATCATTGAATACATTTTGTCTACTTCCTTACCTTGTTTTGGTAGCATTATCTAGTAAATGCCATCTTCATCATGGGTCTGAATCACAACACCATCCGGTGTGCAATAAATTGTGCAATTCATCTTGCACAATAAGTCTCGTCCTAGCAAGTTTACTGGACTAGAGTCGCACACTACAAATGTGTGCATTTCCCTAAAAATTGCCAACTCGTACCTCCATGGGTTCTGTGATTGGAATTCTAATATGTCTATTTGAAACACCTACTACTTGGATGGCGTCTCCCGAGAGGGATAGGTTTGGGATGTCAGCTGTTCTCACAATAGAGCGGGTAGCACCACTGTCCAACAAAAAGGTAATGTTTCCTTCTACCTTCCCATCAATATATGAACTTGATTAATCTACCAGTTATGTATGGACGGAAAATTTGTTCAGCTGGCGGAATTTGCAGATTTTTGGCAATTTTGCGATCCGCGAATCGCACAAAATTGCCCAAAAATCCGCAATTTGCGAGTTGGCGTTTTTTTTTCTTGTTTGCGCTTCAAAAATACAATCTTGCGCGCGCACATTAACTTACCATGATTCTGCGTTCGCTGATAAGTTTTCCTCCCTGATTTTGGTAACTGGCCGAGCGACGACGCGATTGCGTACACGTCATTGCGACCCGAAACAGGAAATTACGAACGCGAACACGTCATTGTGACCCGAAACAGGAAAAAGGCATCGCGAGCAGGCTGGTTAAGTGGAAACAACATGTTCGCGACTGTTGCGACCGCATGCGCAAATTCTCGTTCCCGAACTGATAAAAAAATCTCGCGAACTCACAAATAATTTTTTTGCAAGCTCGCGGAATTTGGCGGATTTTTGCGAATCGCAATCGCAAATTCGCAAATTCCAAACATGCTTATTACCGCTAAGGATGCGCCAAGTAGGCACTCCTCTTCCTCCTCCCTCAGGCACCATCATTGATCATCTTCAAAAGAACAACTGTTCTGCAAAAGAAATTGTGAAGCTACAAAATTTTTCTTACCACTTTCTCCTGGAAATCCGGCGTCCGCACTGTACTTTGCTATGTTCATAAAATTTGGCATAAGGGCAGGTGGTAACTGACTCTGTTGATTAACAACCTGCTGTGGTTGAGTCATTATCACCTCAATATGCGTCTGTGGATTAAAATTTTGATTTAGGCAATTATTATTTTGAATATTTTTACACTCGTTTTTCCAATGCCCCAATTTTCCGTACCCTCAAAAGGAAATGTCTTCTTTGCTTCCTCTCTACTGATTCTCCCTTTGGTTTTCCCCACTATTTTCATTCTGTCCATGTCCTTTTGCTTGATCATTAATTTCACTATTTAATGTAAGCTCCTGTTGTTCTGCCAATTTTACTTGTGCCCTCATTACTTTTTCTTCCAACTTTTTGCGTCTATTTTTAATGTCATCTCTGCAATACTTGGCATATTTAAGTATCTCATCTATTGGTTTTCCTTGCCAATACAACATATGCTCCTGAATCATGTGTGGCATTTCTGGTCTTAGTCCAGACACAAAACGATACACAAAATGCTCCATACCTTTATCTCCGATATTCTCAAATCTCCTATATTGCTTAAATACCTGAAACAGGCGTTCATAATTAGCATGCACAGTCTCATTTATTTCTTGAGTTGTTCTATCTATTTTTATCCAATCTGTTAATTTTACAGAAATTTTCCCTTTCAACAAAGTGATCACCTGGTGATATTTTTTCATTACCTCCTCTGAAGGTGCTCCCGTTTTCTTATCTCTTGGGTACTCATCACTAGGCCAATCTACTGTAATTTTACATTCAGTCCATAAATCTGTTGGCACTACTATGTCAAATAGACCATCTAAATCCTTCAACAAAAGTTTAGAAACTTTTCACAAACCTTTCAACCTGTCTATACCATTCAACTGGCTTTTCTCTTAATTTCGGGAAGTCATTGGTAAATGACAGAATATCTTGTTGAGTCCATGGATCATGTACATAACCCCCTCCCGGAACCTCTCTCATCGGGCACAATCTTTCTGTATTTCTAGATTTTCTCTGTAAATATTAAAATGTGGTTAGATTTGCCTGTGCCTCCTCCTTTTTCTTTGCCCACCTAGTCTTCTACCTGTTCAAATCTCCACATTTTTGTAAAATTGGCATTACTTTTTTAATCTGCAATTTCCTTCCAGGCATATTCATATTTTCCAAGTCGTTATCAGTAAAATCTGCTCTGTAAGGTTTCTGCAATACTTTCGATCTCCCTATTTCAATTCCCATTTCAGAGGCAAGCTCCGTGAATTTTTCATGAAATATTTTAGCATTTCTAGTTATGCTCCTACATATGAACAACAAAGTGTTTAGCCTGTCTACTCCCACATTTCTGGCTGTCATTTCTTCCAATTTAAATTTTTTTAAAATCTTCGGCTGTTGGTTCGGTTTGTCTATTTCCTGTGCCCTCTATCGAAAAAAGCAGAAGGGGGACCAGGAAGCCAGTTAATGGTCCAGTGTCCATGCTCCCCAAAGTTACATTTACAACAAATGGAGGACACTGTTCCAAAGGCGGGGTCCAAAAAGTCACCCATATGCCTTCTAATAAGAAAAGACAAAAAAGAGAGTCCTAAGTATGGTGGGCCCATCAAACGGGAAAGAACATGTCTTTTAAGGCATGCCAGATGGTGCATGAGGGTGTACCATCCGGCATGCCTTAAAAGATCTCCAATAAAGCGACCCTTCGGGGGACCCGTTGGCCCAATGAGAAGCAAATGCCCAATGATGAAGCATGACACCTCTCGGGTGTGTGAGGGCAAAAAGAGGCAAGACATGTTATTTCCCCTGTTTGAAGGGCCCGCCCTACTTAGGACTCTGTCTTTTGTCTTTTCTTATTAGAAGGCATATGGGTGACTTTTTGGACAACGCCTTTGGAACAGTGTCCTCCATTTGTTTTAAATATTGCCTGTGCCCACCTTTTTAATTCTTCTGGAGATACTATAGGGGCACTTTTAGTTCCTGTAGATGTTTCTTATATTATTTCTTTTGAACAACTAGGTGTAACTCTTTTTGGGGTTTCGTTTATCTGTTCTCTTATTGGCAAATCTATTAAAGAAATGATCAATTCGCATTCACTGACTTGATCCTCAATTATTATACTTTCTTTTTTAGGTTCTATTATAGGAGTGGTCATAACTGGTAGTTTTGGACAATTTTCCTTATCCCCATACAATGGAACACCAGGAACTATAGTTACCGGTATATTCAAGGCTTCAGGGTGTGTACTCAATTGGGTTATTTTCTGTATTAATTCTTCTCTATTTTATGTATTGCTTCTTTTTTCTTTTCCTGGAGTACCCTTTAGTTAATTGAGTCATGCATAACCTGTGGAACCAATGGGGTTTCTACAGCGGGGGCACTTGGAGTAGTTCTACTGGGTCCCTCCTGATATGGTGGAGGATTCTTTGTTAGAATATCTTCCATAAACTCATCTTCTGACTCCCTACAACTGTCATTGGTAAATTCTTAGTTTTTCCTGTATACTTGCCTCCCGACTGTTCCTCTAACATTAATACAGGATACAGCCCTTCTGTACTTATTGCTTGTCTCCATTGTTTCATCTGATCTTCATATGACTCACACATTCGTTTAGGGTAAAATCTTCTATAACTCCTAGTACTTCTGGATCAATCGCGCTCATATGCCTTAGTTTACCATTCTTCTGAAGCTTCATACTGTGTTAGTCAGGGTCCGGGCTCTAATTCACTCATCCTCATCCTCATATTTTGAAGAATTGTCCCATTGAAAGTACCATTTTCAGGAAAAGCTAATATTCTGTCATTTTTAGTATATTCAATCCAATTTTCTAACCACACACAGGTATGATAGCCTCTTTCCATCATCATAAATGAGGCAGGAGTCTTAGGTGGTGGGATAAGGATCCCAATTCTAGTCTTAATAGGTTTATCTTTCTTGAAGTAATTTTTGTTTTTGTGCATAAGCGATATTTTTGATTTCTCTCGGTACATTTTAGGAGAAGATCCACTTATATATTTGTCTCTTACAAAACCTAAATACCTTCTATCTGGGTGATTCCCTATTAATGACGGATCGTATTTCCACATGCAAACTCCACTGTCTAATACTAATACTGCTTCTATTCTTGTTAACCAATTTGTTCCTTATTTTTTTACATTCAGGTTTCACCAATCCTGGTGCAGCTTTTATTCTTTCATCCAATCAAGCTCAAACTTACACAATTCGTTTAGCCAATACTGGCGCAGCTTTATTGTGACATCCGTGTCACTCCTTACTACTGACCCCTCCTTTACAAACCTCCATCAATTACACGCCTGCTGTCTCAACCAATCCCAATGCAAAAACCACAGTTGATGGATAGAATGCAGAACAATGTCATACATTCACCCCAGTACAGAGATCTGGGCCTAAATCCCTCGTTTTTTTACACTCCACACCACCCCAGTTCAGACATTGTTATATGCAAATCAGTCTGACCCTGTGCCTCATGGGAATAGTCCAGCCTGAACTGCCAAGCCATGCCTTCCCTGGACCAGAAAAAAGCTTCCTTCCGAGGACCGGTTTCTGGCATTCCAGCCGTCTTCAGCCCGGCTTGCTTGAATCCAGTGGAGTGGAGAGCATGGGACTCACGTCTGAGCATACCCATCCCACTCGGGGTGACAAATGCAAAAACCACAGTTGATGGACAGAATGCAGAACAATGTCATACATTCACCCCAGTACAGAGATCTGGGCCTAAATCCATCGTTTTTTTGCACTCCACACCACCCCAGTTCAGACATGGCTATATGCAAATCAGTCTGACCGTATGCCTCATGGGAACAGTCCAGCGCGAACTGCCAAGCCATGCCTTCCCGTCATGCCTTCCCTGGACCGGAAACAAGCTTCCGAGGACCGGTTTCTGGCATTCCAGCCGTCTTCAGCCCGGCTTGCTTGAATCCAGTGGTGTGGAGAGCATGGGACTCACGTCTGAGCATACCCATCCCACTCGGGGTGACAAAATCCAAAAACCACAGTTGATGGACAGAATGCAGAACAATGTCATACATTCACCCCAGTACAGAGATCTGGGGCTAAATCCATCATTTTTTTGCACTCCACACCACCCCAGTTCTGACATGGCTATATGCAAATCAGTCTGACCCTGTGCCTCATGGGAACAGTCCAGCCCGAACTGCCAAGCCATGCCTTCTCTGGACCGGAAACAAGCTTCCGAGGACCAGTTTCTGGCATTCCAGCCGGTGGCGTGGAGTGCAAAAAAACGATGGATTTGGGCCCAGATCTCTGTACTGGGGTGAATGTATGCCACTGACAGAGCTGGATGGAACATGAGGGGACAGCACAGACACAGACTACAACATGACAGTCCACAATGGCAAAGAGTCCATGCCAACCTCCATGTTGTACTTTGGGGTCCAAAGACTGGTTCACATTGTTGTCAGATGTCTAGGCCTCAACAATCTGGGTGCTACAATGGACTAAGCATGGGCGGAAAATCCGTTCCGCTCGCGGATTTTGCGGATTTTCGGTAAATTTGCAATCCGCAAACTCTCGCAGCGGATTTTTTTTCTTGGTGATACAATATTGCGGTATGCGGCGTTCACTTACCGTCATTCAGCGTTTGCCGAGGTGTTTTTCTCGATTCTTTGCGAGTGCTGCGCCATTTTGGATCTTGCTGCAGGATCCCGCGGGAGTTTGGCGACCGCGATTACGTAATCGCGGCTTGCCACCTTGCACAGCACGCATCGCGAGAGTTCGAAATTGCGAACACGTAGATGAGGCGGTCAGCAACAATCTCGCACTCGCGAAATGCAGAATTTGCAATTCGGCACAAGAAATCCACCAGCAAGCAGCATAAACCTTCTGAAAATGATGATTTTATCAGAATAACTCTTCAGGTTGACATTTGCCTGCACTTTTTTTGCATGGAGTCCATTTTGGGGGGGGGGGGGGCGGTGGGAGGAAGGAAGTGCCCCACAGTCTCCAACTTCCTGTTCCTGTCCAGCAGGCTCCACCCAGTGCTTTCTTCATGTGCTGGTCACTTTCATTCGGATCTTGACCTGGAAGGATTACTTTTTGTGGATGCTGCTGGATATTTGGATTTGAGGCCTTTTTGACTTTCTTTGGATCACTTTTGGATTAGAAATTTTACAAGTAAGTTTGTTTGGGGCATTACAGTTACTGCAACTACAATCTTGGAATTTTCGATTTTTGGGCTGTTGTTGGGGCCTTTTGACCAGGGGTAGTGAGTGGTGCATGGGCCTAGTCTTTCTGTGGGGTGTCTTTTTTTATACATCATGGAGGGCATGGATGGCATGGGATTGTGCTGATTTTTCAGTGTTTTTCGATTTTTGGGCTGTTGTTGGGGCCTTTTGACCAGGGGTAGTGAGTGGTGCATGGGCCTAGTCTTTCTGTGGGGTGTCTTGAATTTAAACATCATGGAGAGCATGGATGGCATGGGATTGTGCTGATTTTTCAGTGTTTTTCGATTTTTTGGGGTGTTCATAGGGACAGGCCATGTGGGTGGGGGCCATTTTGAGTGCTGGTACAGGCAGGCCCTGGCCATGCGCTGGGAGGCAAGGGGGCCATTTTGAATGCAGGCAGTGTTCTCAGGCCTGCACCCATTTTGCCTAGCTTTCATGCATTAGGCCCAGGGGTAGTGAGTGGTGCATGGGCCTAGTCTTTCTGTGGGGTGTCTTGAATTTAAACATCATGGAGGGCATGGATGGCATGGGATTGTGCTGATTTTTCAGTGTTTTTCGATTTTTGGGCTGTTGTTGGGGCCTTTTTACCAGGGGTAGTGAGTGGTGCTTGGGCCTAGTCTTTCTGTGGGGTGTCATGAATTTAAACATCATGGAGGGCATGGATGGCATGGGATTGTGCTGATTTTTCAGTGTTTTTCGATTTTTGGGCTGTTGTTGGGGCCTTTTGACCAGGGGTAGTGAGTGGTGCATGGGCCTAGTCTTTCTGTGGGGTGTCTTGAATTTAAACATCACGGAGGGCATGGATGGCATTGGATTGTGCTGATTTTTCTGGGTTTTTCGATTTTTTGGGGTGTTCATGGGGACAGGCCATGTGGGTGGGGGCCATTTTGAGTGCTGGTACAGGCAGGCCCTGGCCATGTGCTGGGAGGCAAGGGGGCCATTTTGAATGCAGGCAGTGTTCTCAGGCCTGCACCCACTTTGCCTAGCTTTCATACATTAGGCCCAGGGGTAGTGAGTGGTGCATGTGCCTAGTCTTTCTGTGGGGTGTCTTGAATTTAAACATCATGGAGGGCATGGATGATATGGGATTGTGCTGATTTTTTAGTGTTTTTCGATTTTTGGGCTGTTGTTGTGGCCTTTTGACCAGGGGTAGTGAGTGGTGCATGGGCCTAGTCTTTCTGTGGGGTGTCTTGAATTTAAACATCATGTAGGGCATGGATGGCATAGGATTGTGCTGATTTTTCAATGTTTTTATTATTTTTGGGCTGTTGTTGGAGCCTTTTGACCAGGGGTAGTGAGTGGTGCATGGGCTTAGTCTTTCTGTGGGGTGTCTTGAATTTAAACATCATGGAGGGCATGGATAGCATGGGAATTGTGCTGATTTTTCAGTGTTTTTCGATTTTTGGGCTGTTGTTGGGGCCTTTTGACCAGGGGTAGTGAGTGGTGCATGGGCCTAGTCTTTCTGTGGGGTGTCTTGAATTTAAACATCATGGAGGGCATGGATGGCATGGGATTGTGCTGATTTTTCAGTGTTTTTCGATTTTTGGGCTGTTGTTGGGGCCTTTTGACCATGGGTAGTGAGTGGTGCATGGGCCTAGTCTTTCTGTGGGGTGTCTTGAATTTAAACATCATGGAGGGCATGGATGGCATGGGATTGTGCTGATTTTTCAGTGTTTTTCGATTTTTGGGCTGTTGTTGGGGCCTTTTGACCAGGGGTAGTGAGTGGTGCATGGGCCTAGTCTTTCTGTGGGGTGTCTAGAATTTAAACATCATGGAGGGCTTGGATGGCATGGGATTGTGCTGATTTTTATGTGGTTTTCGAGTTTTTGGGGTGTATAACTGAACTGATGTTCCTCTGTCTTCCATTGCTTTTAGGTGCACAAGACTCAAGAGAACCACCAGTGCCAGGAAGAAGTCCTGCAGCGGTGTGGTTGTGCAGCATAATGTCACGCGACGTCACGTCTGGCCACAGACAACTCTGCAACTCGTGCAACTGCGGCCTGCTGTTCTGACCTCTGAAGAAGATGGCCCCAAAAAAAGTTCCCAGTAGCTTCTCTAGCAAGAAAGTTGCCAGTAAGGAGCAGAAGAAGCAAGTTACCAAGGAGACTGGTGTGCCGCCCGCAACATTTTTTGGGAGTAAAAAAAAAAGTACGCCTGCAGCAGCAGCGGGATCTGCTGGGGACCAAGCTGGGAGCAGCACCCCCGCACCATTGGGCTCAGTGCCACCACCACCACGCCAACTTGTCCAAGCCCTTGAGTGCTGCAGAGGCACTTAGTCTAGTTGTTCAATCACCATCGACCAGTGATGTTGGCTCATCGCAAAAAGTAGCAGCAATGTCCCTCAATCAACACAGGTTGTTGTAACTCATCTGACGAGTGTTCAACAACCACAGCCGCAACAACAACCACATGTGCCAGTACAAGCCCAAGTACATGTGCAAGGAGAGGCAGGGCAAGGAGATGTGCAAGCAGAGGTGCATGGAGGGGCACCAGTGCCCACAATAGTTGTTCCTCCCGAAGAAGGGGCACATCAGGAAATCGACAATCAAGCCGAGGCATCATTTGAGGAAGCCACTCCTCCTGATGATCATTCATTGTCTTCCACATCCCTAGCAAGGAAAAGATCAAGGGTGGTGTCTACATCTTCTTCAAGCCCACCTCCTTTCTGATGATACGGATCTAAATTGGGAACCATCACTGCCGTCTGACAGTGAGGCACACCATGATCTGACAAAGGTAGTTAAGCGTAAAAGGAAGGTCGTCGAAAGTCTCATAGTTATGGAGTGTGATGAGGCTCGACAAGAAGTGGCGGATACTCCTGCTGATGAAGACTCTCACGACGACGACGCAGTCATCATAAAGGTCACTGCAGCCCCAGCGGGCATGCAGCAAACAGACATTTTGACCCTAGCCCGAGAAGCTGCTGAGCGTGATGATGTTGTCGACGAGGAGGCAATGGAAACACCACAATCATTGGAGTTAACTAGTACACCAAGACCTACCGCTTCCATATTTCTTCCTCGCCAGAAGGGACCTCCATCCACCTCGACCTCAATTAGTGGTGGTGAAAGTGCACAACGTAGTAAAGTTCGGCAATACACATCCTCCACTTCATCTGGCATTAGCAGCATGACCACCACCAGTATCGCCGCCTCCTCCGGCCCCCACAGACATTTCAAGTCCGCAGTTTGGGACTTCTTTAGTGTTTGCCCAAAAAAGGAAATCTTCGCCATTTGTAGCATTTGTAAGGTTGCAGTTAGTCATGGTAAGTTTGGTACCAACTATGGTACCGGAGGCCAGAGAGGTCATCTTAAGAGACAGCACGCTGTCCAATGGTTTACGCACCTAAAGGAGATCAAGGAAGCCCGAATTGTAAGTCAAGAAAACGTTGATGTTTCATGTGATGATGACGAGGAGGAAGAAGTGTCAAACACTTCACTTACACCCAGTACCCCTGTCAGCAGCACACCCCCTGTGAGCCACACTAAGAGTGTGGGAGAGAGTGAGACACCAATGCGAAAAAGTTCATCAGCGAGCGTAACTGGGTCGAAGAAGTCAGCATCATCATCATCCTGTAAAAGCATGGTGCAGGCCAACATTAGAACCATGTTGTTTTCAGATGCGCCATATGATCGCAACCACCCACTGACGCGTCTGTATAACACTAAGCTGGCTAAAATGCTAGCTCTGGACCTTCTCCCTTTTTCTTTTGTAGAAGGGGTTGGCTTTCTAGAATTAGTGGCAGCGCTCTGCCCTAAATGGAAGGTTCCTAGCCGGTTCTATTTTGCCAGAGTTGCGGTTCCAGCACTACATGAAGATGTGCTGGAGGTGATTGGGGCAGCTTTGCAGAAGAGTGCTGTTCACACTATACATCTGACAACAGACATGTGGACCAGTGGCGCAGGCACTGATACATGTGCATCACTGCACACTGGGTCTCTCTTTCAGGGGTTAAAGCAAAGCTAAACGCAGGTGTTGACCCGGACCAAGTTTTTAAAGCTGCTCGGAAACATGCAACACTAGCCATGTTTGGCTTGGAGAAACGTCATACAGCAGAAAACATTTTGAATGAGTTTAACACAAAGGTCTTTCACTGGCTGTCCCCAAAAAAACACCAGATTGGTTATGTTTCCACGGATAATGGCGCCAATGTAGTTAAGGCCATGGATCTGAGTCACTATTTCAGAGTGGCGTGTTTGTCGCACTGTATAAACCTGGTTGTTAAAAAATTCTTGAGTGATGAAGACAGTCCAGCGTGTGAGTTAATGGCCACCTGCCGAAGAATGTGCAACCATTTCAGCCATTCTTTTAAGGCCCGGAAGCATCTGAGGAGCCTGCTACATGAACGTCGAATGCCAGTGAAAGCACTCATCCAGGAGGTGCCAACACGTTGGAACTCAACCTTCTACATGCTTGAGCGTCTGTATGAGCAGTATACGGTACTCAATCACTATTTCTTAACACTGGGTACAGCTCAGAAGGACCTGAGGCTAGATGCGGTGCAATGGAACCTAGTTAAAAGCCTGACAGACATGCTTCGTCCTTTTGAGGTATTCACACGTGCAGTCAGCAAGGAGGACTGTAATTTGGGAAAAGCTATCCCATTGTTGCGCATGCTGGAGCACCAACTGAAGACGGTGTCTTCTATGTTTCAAAAAGATTTAAAAAAGCAAGACGCTTTTGTTTTAGCGGAGAAATTATTAGAGCGCCTACTTGGCGATGAACGTCTTAAAATGATCCACTCAGCATTACACTTGTGCTACTATTCTGGATCCACGCTACAAAAAGGCGCTGGCAGGCCGAGCATTCTTTCCTTTTGATGATGAAGATGTTACAAAGTACAAACATTGGCTAGCCTTGTCAGCCATGAGGTTTGAAAGAGAACGGCAGCAAATTGAAGGAAAAGGCAGTACATCAGCATCAGCAGGCCATCCCCAGTCAAAAGAATCCACTTCTGCTCCTGTGGCTGTGGCACAAGTGACCTCTCAGCCATTAAAGACACCAGCAACCGGATCATATGCACCAGACACAACAGTAACATTGGGTGAAGAAGAGGATTGGCTAACTTGGCTTGGGTTTGGTTCTCAAAATGTCCCAGCAAAAAGTAAGCAAAGTGGAGGAACCTTGGAGAACCTTGAGTCGATGGTGCAGGACTATCTGAATGACTCAACAGAGGTCTATGTTAATTCTGACCCATTGGCGTATTGGCATGGGAAAAAAGAATTGTGGGCACAGCTCTCCAACCTGGCTATAAACTACTTGTCTTGCCCACTCGCAAGCGTGTCTTCTGAACGTGTTTTCAGTGCTGCTGGTGCATTGTAACTTCCAAACGGACCCGCCTCTTGCCCAAAAATGTGGAGAGGTTAACAATGATCAAGATGAATCAGCACCTCATACCACCAGATTACAAAGTACGAGAACACACGCCGGATGAAGACGAGGAGGACAGCAACTTAGATGAGGGAATTTCTTCTCTGTTAGGTGACACTGACCTACTCCTGCCTGAATTCGCAGAGTATGAGGACAAACTCTTATTCTTATTCCCTGACAAGGAGCCCTGAAAATTAGCCAATGAATCAATAACTTTCTTTTTCGTCCTTATTAACTTTTATTCCTGTGTGTCTGTCTTTCTTTGTTTTGCACAGTTAATATAATTAAAACTTTAATCACCTAATCACAAAAACAAGCCCATCAGCAGGACTGTCTTCACTTGTTTGCTTATTGATTTGAAGGTGCCGCAGTCTGCATTCCTCAGGTTCACAAGTTCACAAGAACATGCTCCTCTATCCTCCTCCTCCAGACTCCTATTTCCTTCTAAGCAGAGGGCTGGATTACGCCCAATGAAGAAAGACTCTGCACTTGTGGGGGTGTTCTACTTCTTTGCTGGTGAGTTGGCGGGTCTTGAGGCATTGCTGGGAAGCTCTAATACCGGATAAAAGTGGTTTGGACCAAATCGGAGGCAAAGTTTTTTTTGCATTTTTGCTGACTTGCTTGCCTTTGAGGAGTTCCGTGGTGGAAAATGGGAGTTATGACCTAGCTGCACAGCGCGTTTGGACCGAAGGCCGATAAATATTGTAAGTATGAGATTTTCCTTTTTGGCTGTTTGGGGGTGTTGTGCTTTTTTGCGGTGGGTTGGCGGGTCTTGGGGCATTGCTGGGAAGGTCTAATACCGGATAGAAGGGGTTTGGACAAAATCCATGAGGAAAAACTTTTTGCCATTTCTGACATTTCGCTCAATGTAGCGTTTTCAGGGCCCTGTTTGGCGGGCTTCCTGGTGTTTGTGGGTGGGGTTCGGGGTCTGTGAGCACTGCTGGCTATTGATACTTTTGATTGCAAGAGGTTTGAAGCAAATCCATGGTGGCAGAGGGGAGTTAGTGCCTAGCTGCAGAGCGCGTGCGGAGTGATTTGGGAAATTGCCATGAAAATGACTGTCCCCATTTTTTTACTTTTGCTTTTTGGCTGTTTGGGGGTCTTCTACTAGTTTTCGCCTAGGTTGACGGCTCTGGGGCCATTGCTGGGAAGCTCTAATACCGGATAAAAGTGGTGTGGACCAAATCGGAGGCGAAATTTCTTTTGCATTTTTGCTGACTTGCTTGCCTTTGAGGTGCCCTTTGGGGGGGTTCCAGGTGTTTGTGGGTGGGTTTCGGGGTCTGGGAGCACTGCTGGGACAGTGTAATTTTGATTGCATTTGCTTTTCAGGAAATCCGTTGTGGAAAACGGGAGTTATGACCTAGCTGCGCAGCGTGTTTGGACCGAAGGCCGATAAATATTGTAAGTATGAGATTTTCCTTTTTGGCTGTTTGGGGGTGTTGTGCTTTTTTGCGGGTGGGTTGGCGGGTCTTGGGGCATTGCTGGAAGGTATAATACCGGATAAAACTGGTTTGGAGAAAATCCAAGCGGAAAAGCCTTTTGCCACTTTTTGTAACTTAGGGTTCGTTAGGGTTAGCCCTAGCAGCAGGATTGCATGTGTTTCGGGGTGTTCTAGATTTTTGCAACTGAGTTCTGGGGTCTTAGAGCACTCGTGAGAATGTGTAATTTTGGTTGCAGTGATTTGAAGAAAATCCATGGTGGGAAAGGGGGGATTTGGCATAGTTAAAGAAAGCGTTTGCCACTATTCTTAACTTAGGGCTCGTTAGGGTTAGCAGTATTTGTATTGCATGTGTTTGGGTGGGGGGCTGTTTGTGGGGGGGTTTGCGAGTCTTGGAGCGATGCTGGGTATGGATACTTTTGCTTGCTTGCAAGTGGTTTGAATACAATCCACAGTGGATAAGGGGGTATTTGGGCCTACTTTTACTTTCAAAGTACGTTTTGTCACCTGTTTTCTACTAGGCCTCGTTTTTTGAGATCTGATTGGGGGTTTTCTACATTTTTGCGGCTGGCTTTAGTAAGGGTCTGGGTGGGAGCCCTAATGGGAAGGTCTAATTTTGTTCTGAAAACCCAGTTTACAGTACACCTAGCTTGAGGGGAAAGATCCGCTAAATTAATTTGCCCATACTTATTTATCCTTCAAAAGGAGACTCAGGCATAGTACGCACTTTCAAAAATATTGTACTGTCTATTAGGAAACTCAAAGTGTGACTTTTTGCACTACACAGCGTACATACCTTATATTTATTTATCAGTGGTGTTCTAATATCACTTCCTGTTTTTCCATCAATAATTACAGGCCGGGTTTCAGTCTGTGCAATGGGAAAAAAGGATGAAGTCAGGCTTAACATTAGCGAGCCGCAATTCAGCATCCGCCAGCAGGCAGTGGACAGGGTGTCTTCTGGTCACCAACATTGATGGACAAAGCGTCAGCTGGAATTGAGGAGTGCGGCTAATAAGAGGAATGGTTTGATGCGTGCAACTTACTTATCAAATTCAACAGGACAACTACAACAACATACAGATACAGTATCCATTATTTTCAAATTATTTTTTAAGTAATGTTATTGCTGTGAACTTCTATGAGTGTGACTCTGCATTTCTTGGATCTCTCTCTGCTTCTAAATTGATCCCTATAGCCATTCTATAGGTTTTACTTCGGCTATTTTTTAAACCTAATTTAATGTAAGAAGTGTTTCTCTGAGTGCAGAGATAGGCAAGTGAAAATGCTGCATCCCTGTACTGTCGCATTCTGTCATTCACGGTTGTCGAAAGTACTACTTACTTTTCAGTAACAATGCATGCATTAGTGCATGTACTTCCTTTATGTCACTTAAAAGATTTATGGTTAGCTTTGTACCCAAAGATTTCTTTATCTTCAATTATTGTTTGTCCATGCTGTGCTTTTTTTTCTTCTTCTCTCAACAAAACTTACCCAAAATGAAACCCCCATTCCCATCCATTTTCCAAACCCTAACCCTCTTCCCCCGGGCTGTGTGGTTTTGATTGATGTGTGACTAAATGACAGCAATAATTCCACACACTTGCTGGGGAGATTTGATTTGATTTGATTTGATTTTGGGTTTTGTAGAGCGCACAGCTACCCTTGGGTATCGCGGCGCTAGTGAACACAGTCCTGTAGGGTGGGAAGACATGGAGGGAGTGCTCAGGGGAAGAGTAGGGTCTTCAGTCTTTTCCTAAATCTGAGGTGGTTTTGTTCTTGCCTCAGGGAGAGTGGGAGGGCATTCCATAATCTGGGGGCATTGTACGAAAACAGGCGACCACCTGTTCTGGCCTTCCTGATTCTGGGGACTTTTGCCAGGGAGAGGGAGTTAGATCTAAGTTGTCTGCTTGCTTGTTGGTGAGACACAAGCGGCCTGAGGATGGGAGGGCCTTCATTGTGCATTATTCTATGGGCAATGCACAGGGTCTTGAAGTTGACCCGTTCCTTAACTGGCAGCCAGTGCAGACTTCTAAGGGCTGGCTTGGCCGAGTTCCTCGCTGCGGTTCCTGTGAGTAATCTTGCCGCCGCATTTTGTGCACATTGAAGTCTGTGGACTACAGAGACTGGGGCCCCCAGATATAGGACATTCCCATAGTCCAATCTGGAGTTCACCAGCCCCTGCATCGAGAGCTTCCTGGATTGAAAGGGGAGTAGATGGAGGATCTTTCATGCCATCTTCATAAGGCCGAAGCAAGTTCCCGCAGTTTTCCTCGCTTGTGTTTTAAAACTGAGATCCTGGTCCAGCCATATCCCTAGGCTTTTTACTTCGGATTTTGGGGATGGTGGAGATCCCATGCATGGTGGCCAGGGAAGGGATGTGGGGATTTTATTTGGGTTTCCCAGGAGGAGTATTTCTGATTTTTCCCCATTCAGTTTTAACCGGGACTCGCACATCCACTGGTGCACCTTTTCCAGACAGCTGAATAGATTGGGGAGGGCGTTGTCTGATTGGTTGAGGGAAACAACGAGCTGAGTGTCATCGGCGTACATTATTGATTTAATCCCAAACGGTTTAACAACATCCTCGAGGGGTGCCATGTACACGTTAAAAAGTGTGGGGCTCAGGGAGGATCCCTGGGGCACCCCACACTTGAGTGCCTGAGCTTTGGAGATGGAGTATCCATCTGTCACTTGAAAAGACCTGTCTTCAAGGAAGGATGAGATCCAAGCTAATGCGGAATCCACCACTCCTATCAGTCCAAGACGGTAAACAAGGGTTGCGTGGTCCACCGTGTCGAAGGCGGCACTCAGGTCGAGGAGGATCACTGCCACTGATCCTCCGGCGTCCAGTATGCCCCTAGCTTCTTCGACCACGGCTAACAGTGCGGTATCCGTCCCTTGTCCTGGTCTGAAACCTGTCTGGGTTTGGCGGAGGAGATGATTGGTCTCTAGGAACTCGGAAAGGTGTTGATTTGCTACTCTCTCGGCGATTTTGCTAATAGCCGGTAGCAGTGAGATCGGTCTGAAGTTTGATGGGTCTGTGGGGTCAAGATGCGTTTTTTTTATGAGAGCCTTCACAGTGGCTTTTTTCCAGTTTGCTGGGACTGTGCCATTTTCGAAGGAGGCGTTGATCAGATTGGTGAGAGGAGGGGATATGGTGGAAGCAACTTGCTTCAGTTTACTGATCGGGGCTAGATCTGATGGGGCGCCGCTTTTGACTTTATGCAGGACGTTGAGAAACGTTTCGGTGGTGATTTGGGGGAAGGAGAGCAACCTCGGGGTGTCTTGGGAAGCAGGGTGATAAGGGCCTCTTAGTGCGGTTGGCGCCGCCGGGAGGGAGTTCAGGATTTTTTCGATTTTTTTCGAAAAAAATTCGGCCATCTGGTTGCATTTTGCGCCATCCAGGTCTGGTGGTGGTGGGGGTTCCTGTATTTTGGAGAGGAGTTTAACTATCCGATAGGTCTCTTTTGCAGAGTTGGTCGCGGATGCTATTTGATCCTCAAAGTAGGAAGCCTGTGCCGTTTTTAAAGCATTTTTGTAGAGCCTAATGTGGGCTTTGTATCCGCTTCTGTCTTCTGTGTTCCAGTGCTTTCTCCATTGGCGTTCAAGCCTTTTGCCTTTCCGTCTTAATTCACGTAGTTCCTCAGTGAACCACGGTAGTTTGGAGGATTTCCTATTGGGAGGGAGGGCTTTGAGTGGCAGGACTGTATTGAGAGAGTCGCTAATCCATTTATGCAATTGAATTTCGGCTTTGGAGGGGTCGGGGTCGACTGTGGGTAGAGTGGAGGACAGAGAGCGTTCCCATAGGATTGTGTCTAGTTTTTTCCATGGACGTGACGGGGCCCGGGGGCGAGGAGTATCCAAGATCTTCCCTGGAAGTTGGAATTTGAAAGGAACCAAGAAGTGGTCAGACCAGGGAAGAGGGAGAGGAGATTGAACAGAGAGTTTGAAGAGGTTAGAGAAGATGGGATCCAATAGGTGTCCTTTCATGTGGGTGGGATCATTGCTGAGTAGTTGTAGATTAAGGGAATTTAGATCAGTTTTTAAGTCTGTGGCAAGTTTATTGCTTTGATCATCGAAGTGGAGATTTAAGTCCCCGAGGATTGTGAAGTTTGGAGTCACGCAAGCCAGGGAGGAGATGGCATCCATGAGTGAGTTTATGAAACACCCTACCTGTCCTGGCGGACGGTAGATTAACACCCCAGTTAGTGTGGTCGATGGTGGCAGGTGTAAAGAAAAAAGGACATTTTCGCTATCAAGAATGGGGCTGTCTTTGAACTGACATGCAAGGTTGTCACGATAGATAATCGCGATGCCCCCTCCCGTGCCCGTCGGTCTGTTGAGGGTTTTAATGAGGTACCCAGGAGGTAGTGCTTGGATAATGTCCGGGTCGGAGCTCTCGGACAGCCACGTTTCTGTTAAGAACAGAACGTCAAAGTCCGACTCTGTTAATAGTAGGTTAATTTCAGTGTGGTGCTTAGGGAGTGACCTGCAGTTCAGCAGGGCCATCTCAAGGCAGGCAGGTTCGGAATGGGATAAGGGCGTAGCCCTGTAGGCGCAGTTTGGGCATCTAAGAAGCTCCTGTTCCGGGGTAAGAGGTCCGTTACATCTAGTGTTTAACGGTTCTCTGAGTTGGTACAGAGTTTCTTGCCTAGCTGGGGAGGCTAAGGTCATAGCAACAGGCTGGTGAAGGATTCTGAGGATATATTCTAGACTTACTCAGCTTCAGTACTATTTCTTGTAGTAGTAGCCAATGTCAAAGAAATTCAACGCAAGTACTAGTTATACTTTCAATACTTTACCATTTGTTAGGCTACATAGTGGCACTGTTCTAGTGTACTGTCACCTGCTATATTCTCTATCGTACCGTTCTAATTCTACGGTAAGGACAAACAAGGTTTCATTTTCTTTTTTTCCAGATGCTGCAACTGCCACTGTGTAACACCACTAGTACCAACGCAATGATGACATTTTATCCGCCCAGGATTGCCATATCGCCATTTGACGTGCAGCCAGCCCTGTGCCTAGCCCTATTTCCAAACACAAATTACAGGTAAGATAAGCATTCGGGGGGAGGAAGTATAATGGAGTATTAGGAGAGACGAGAGACTGACGCTAGTACTTGTAAAGTACTAGGACTATTGAATTCACTTACTCTGTGAGAGGCACTTAGTTTTGAAAACATTTGGGCAATTAATTACACAACTTGAATCAAGATGCCACTTAAGTGTCACCAAAACAAAGTTACTGTTAAACCCCCACCCACCAGCCTCAAAAGCAGTAAAAAAAACACGTATGCTAAGATAGAGTTTAAAGTATATTTATATCCCTGACAAAAATAATCTCCCACAAGACCCAACCCACCCCCACTCCCTAACCCCAACGAATGTCTGTGAAAAGTCCAAAAAAGTGAAAAAACCCAACTCCCAATTCCCACCCCCCAGAAGTCTTTAAAAAAGGGGCAAGGGACAGTCTCCTCCTACTGCTGGCTGCTGCTATTGAATATCCGGGCCAGGTCGGAATGCTCCTTGCGGAGGGTCTCGAGCAGGGTTTTGGTGTTGAGCAGCTCCTTCTCGAGGTAGGAAACCCTTAGGGAAAGGCGGTGCATAAGTTTCCTCCAACTGCTGTGGGGGGCAGCTGATTTCTTCGCTCGGCGGTGGTGGGTGGCTACGGTACCCCGGCTCCGTACCGCTGGAGACCTGCACCGTCTGGGTGACCCAGGGAGCGCGGAGGAGGATGCAGCAGTCCCTATAGATGTAGTGGTAGACTGAGTGTCCCCCTCCTCCTGGGCCACCAGCCGCCGATATTCAGCGACAGCGGCCTCCAGCCTCCGTTGCCGGGCCCGTGTAGCCAGCTCCTTCCGGGTTGATTTGGAAGGAGCATCTATATGTAGAAAGAAAGACATAATCTGTAACCAATGCTCTTGATTAACAAAAAATGATTCAGCAGAAAGTTGTGTCACAGTAGAACTAGTAACTTGCAAGTGCAGTACATAACTATTGTGGCCAGTATCTATCTAACCTCCCACTTCTTCACCCTTGCTCTAACATTAGTGGGAGTTTAAGGAATCAATTCTACGAGCACTATGGACTCACTCCATTAGAGTCGACTATGACAGTATACCAGTCTTATTCTTCTTCTTCTCTCTTGTTTAGCAAAATTGGTACGTTAACTTCTGCAAGTCGGCATCATGCCAGCGCAGTCAACTTGCACCCGAAGAAAACAGACGACCGCCATGATGAGTGAGACAGACTTGCGTTACTGTACAAGTCCAGTACATACAGGTGGTGATGCTCTTACTTTTCTATTACGGGTGGCACTGAGAATACACTGTTACAAGGGCTACTGCTTAATTAATTTAAGTTTCACCCTACAGTGCCAATGAATACTAGAAAAGGAAAATGAAGAAGATAAATAATCTGATTATCTATCACTGCACATGGTATGTATTTACTTACATATGGGATGACTTTAGGTGCTTTGCTTTTCATTGAGTGAACAGTGATACATCCACACATGAATGACCGAGTTCTACTAAACTTATTAGCAGAGGTAGTGAGTGGCCATCGTAATAGCCGGATATATGCTGTGCTTGCAATACAAACTACTGCTACTATGCATGGTAGTATTCGGACAAAATTACAACTTCTTTTCCTTGCCTTTCCTACACTGGGACGGACGTGTGGGTGCGGTGTTACATGCTCTTCAAAGTAACAATTAGTTCATCCAGTGACCGTCTACTCTCTCCAGATACACATATGCTATCTAAGAGTCAGATAGTACCATGATCCAGGCATCCATCCATTCAAACTATGGGGCAGATTAGGATTGCGGATTTCCCGCATCCTCCGGGCCGGCGGAATCCACCGCCGGCCCGGAGGATGCAGGAAATCCGCAGCGGACTGAAAAAGACCCCCCGCCAGATTAGGATGGCTGGGGGATCGTTTTTCAGTCCGCAGCTTTTCTGCCGCGGTCGCCTCCCGTCCGCGGCGGAAAAGCACTAACATGACTGGCGGTGTCTCTCAGACACCGCCAGCCATATTAGGATGTCTGGAGGAACACATGCCTTTACATGGCGGCAATTCCGACGTGCAAAGGTATACGGATTTTTGTTTGGGGGCCCATTGCGGGCCCCCAGAGGTGAATGGGGGGTGGGGGGTGCACATGGGGGGGTACCTATGGTACCCCCCTGATAGGTACCCCCCTGCATTTGACTGCACAAAGCGGCAGGCACCGCGCGGTGCCTGCCGCTTTGTGCATGCAAATGCACAACTTACATTTTTATCATTGCGGCGGGTGCTGCTTCAAGCAGCACCCGCCACAATGATAAAAATACAGGAGTCACATCCTAATTACCATGGAGGGACCGCCACTGCACCTGCGGACTGTCCCTCCTACTCTATGGTGGCGGACGGACTCAGGTCCATCCGCCATCATAATAGGCCCCTAAATGTCAATCATTCTTCTTCATGTCTCTCATCTGGACAAACCTTACGTTTTCTCACGGGGAGCAGCACACTATGCAGTCTGCAATCTCAATAAGTAAGGAATATAAGAGCTTACCACTGCCTGTCACTACCGTGGCAACCCGCACAGCAGTTTGGTCCGGCTCCGGCACTTGCACCGCCTCCTCCCCAGAGCTTCCCTCCTCCACCTCCGCGCTGGGCCCAGCACCAGATGTTCCACCTACAAAGTACATTTAAGAATGTTAGATGTCATAGACATACACCACTCACTAGAATTTTTTCTAGGAATGAAGAAATGTGAATACAGAAACCAATCTAATAATTTGTGACTGTCTACTCTAAAGTAACATTTTCCAGTGAAGGGTCTTGTCTTGCTGCGCTTTTTGGCACAACTGATGAATGCTTGCTTTTTAACACGCACCATTTTTCTCATAACAGACAGAAGCTTCACTTCTAAGAAAAAATCATCATCATCACCACTAGGACAGAGGGACCAACGATTCATCACCAAAAAGAAAAATTAAAGTTCAAACCAGGTGAGGGCTCGGCTCGCCCACAATAAATGTGTGAAATAAATCACTATTAGCACTTTTCCATTCTTAATCAACCGTTTCTGTTTTATGACAAGCTTGATTTTAATAAATATTTTTACTTTTAATAAAGCTTTGAAACTTAAATAGACTCTGTGCTTTTTGGTCATGAGTGAATGAGCAAAAGGTTTTGCAATTTGCAAGCATGAGCCCGTGCCTCTGACACTTCTGGACTCTGACTCCGTACGCTTGTCCTGCGTTGGATAATCATCATTGGGGATCAATCGTCGATGAATTCGGGAGCTAAATGACTCTGCCACACTATCTAGTCAGTAAGGAGATTGGGGGTTCTTCAAAGTCTGATATCACTGAGGTATGTGGAAAGTCTACCTGCGCCTATTATAATTGATAAACAATGCGCTATTTAGTGTCCATAGTTCTGTTTGTGCAGATTTGTCCCTGCAACAGTAGTAGAATGGATTGTCCTCCTATCCAAACCAAAAGTAAAGTAGTATCTTATTCTTTCTTGGTGGTCATTCACCTTTTTATTGTTGGCAATTGTCAAAGCATAAACATTTAGAAGACTTGAAAAGACATTATGGACAATCCCAGAGGACTGCACTCAGTGCATAGAGCTATTGCTGACTAGAATGGGAGTCCAATGGAATTGCCAAATGTGCAATCTTACTTAGCTACACAGACAGACTAATAAGAATAATCTAGTAATACCACAGGGAGTCATAGTCGAGGCAAGATAAGAATTTAGATACAGTCTACAAGAAGATCAAAGACGATTTAGAAAAAATCGAATGAGGAAAAAATAGGTACTCTATATTAAAATTAAAACTTACCGGGGCCAGCAAAGAAGCCCTCGCCTGACCGATCTTGTTCAGCAGCAGCAGCAGCCTCCTCCAATGCCCTCTTTCCCCTGGGGGGAGCTGATGTACAACATGAAAGAAAGAAAAACCAGAAAACATGGATGATATTTATCAACCAAATAAAACATTTCAAAAGAACAATAACAAAATATTTTGGCTAAATAGCAAATAGACAACTATTCCACGGGATATATTGGCCGATCTCATGTGGTCTACTACGTTATTAGTATTGCTTGATTTGCGGACCGTCGACTTGGAAAGTTCTTATGTAACTCACTAAACAAACTACTAAAAAGGTTCGCCTAGGACTGGCAGGCAGCAGTCTGCAGCACGCGAAGTGACAGACAAAGTCCATCGTGATTGCAGATCAGCGACAACACTAAAAAGTTTCCTACTAAATTAACCAGTCATTAAAATACTCAAACTATCAATCCACCACCACTATTTCTTCTTATCGCCATGTGTACAAAGGAAGGACTGGACTTGAGTCTGTAGGGGCTGATTTAGAAGCCCCTTGTGGATCTTTTGCTCCATTGTTGCGTGACTTTTGTGACGCAGCGGCAGAACAAAAGAGGCGCCATGGTGCGGCGTATATTAACAACGTGACGCATATGGGAGATGCATCACGTTGTAAAGCCCTGCGCCATCAGGGGGCGTTCCGGTGCAAGGGAGGGTGTTCCTGCGCAGGAACGCATCCTAAAAGTGGCTGAGGGAAATCTACAAGATTTCAATCAGTTACTTTGAGGACAATGATGCGTGACTCAAACCCTGCGCCTGCTTGAAGCAGACGTACGGCTTGATGCAGCATTGGGGAGATAGGGCACCCCAGAGCATTGCTGGAGATGCGCCATCGTTGCGACGCAACTCCAGCAATGCGCCGTCTTTACAGCACAGATGCGTAACGCTTTGGTGACATTTTGGGCCCATGGTGCGCCGCATTGTAAATACGGCGCACCATGGGTGGTGGTGGCGTGGCGCACAATTACTGGCGCATCCCTGCTACTTTGCAGGGATGCGCCGGTAATTTAAAATCTGACCCTTAGTGTCTAGCATTAGGCAGTTCTTTAAACTACACTCATACATAATTTCACAGGCCAATGAAATGAACACAAAATCAAAAACAAATAAGCATAGTAGCAACGCTACTGAGAAGGAGAGCTGTGCATCTGAAATGCACAGAAGATTTTGAAATATAATTTACCTACAATGTAATCAGCAGCATTAATGCTCTTGGTAAAAAACAAAAATTTGCAATATAATAACACACAGAGCAGGAGAAAACTGAGTAATAAAGAAATAGCTACTACTACTCACCAAGCCCGGGGATCTCAAGGCCGAGCAGGTCGAGCAGATCGCGTTCCCGGTCCAGGAGATCCGTCCAACGGTGGGTGGCCTGGTTGTAGGTGTGCCGGACCCGAGAGTGTTGGTACATGGCCCGGCACACCTTCTCCCACCGCTTCCGGCGCTCCTGGATCCCTTACCCGCTAGCGATTTTGCCGCCTGCCATGATGGTCCTGGGGAGGCGGCGCTGAAAAATAAAAAATTAGTGCGTCCACCTCCTCCGCGCTGAAGATCTCCCGGGGTGCGACCTGCTCCCCCCTCAAACGCCCGCACGGGAGCCGGGCACGGGGTGCGGGACCCTTTCCCTTCTCTGGATGCTTCCCAGCTCCCTTTACCATGGTCTGGGCAGAAAGGAAGCTAAATAATAAAGAAGAAATAGAATAGGGAAGGAGAAAAGAAAAGAGTTTAAAAAAGTAGTTTAAAATTAACCAAAAGTAGCAGAAAACACAAAAATATAGAGCTAGAAAAATAGAGGGATAGAGAATAAGTAAAATAGATCAAAAAAACTTCAAACAAGCAACAGATTGCAGAGATTCAGAGAGGATACAAAAAGCATGCCCAGAACCATAGCAATGAATGAGAAACAAGATGGCCGCGCCCGTTCACGACCGCGTGGGTAAGTTCGCACGAGATTTTCCTCGCGATCACACGCAAAATTGTACTAGCGAGCCGCACACTTTGCGAGATTACACATCGCGCCCGGAAATGGAAATATGTCATGCAAACAAGATGGCCGCACCCGTGAACGACCGTGAGTGTAACTTCGCGCTGTTGCGCTACAAGCGGCTCGCTAAAACGCACAAAACCTTGCGAACTAACACGCCGCAAAAAAACTAATCGCATATTCGCACGAATTCGCGGCTTCCGAATTCGATCTCGCGCAAGTTCGCGCCCCGTGAATCCTGCGAAATTGCAGAAAACGAGTTTTGCAAAACTGAAAGCACTCAGCAGGTGCAAAAGTTCAAACTCATCATTAGTAACCATTCCCTGTAGTGCTTCCTGAATGGGGCCCCTCCAGAGTTCAGTTGCCAGTTGCAACCATGCTCTGACCCTCACAGCAGGCTCATAGAATAGCTACAAGTAGGCCACAAAGGTCCTGGAAAAAAAAATGCACTGCAACAGAAAGCAAATTACAGATAAGGAAGCAGGTGCCAGACTGGAATTTTAAAACAGTGACACATTAATAAATCAACCCCAAATTAATTCATGTCAGTTGAAGCAGGGCAGGTGTGCTTGCTTTTCCCCCCCATAATCTACAGTGATGAATCAGAGCGTGGCATTGATGTACCAGAGGGTGGAATGGGTGAAACAGGGTGGCAGTGGTGAAACAGAGGGTGCTGTGAACCTGTGATGATTAACCAGACGTAGAAACAACATAGTTGCGACCGTTGCGAGCCGACAAGTAAGTTCGCAATTGCGAACTGGTACAAAACCCTCGCAAACTGGCAAAAACCCTTGCGAACACAAAAAAAAATCCACAAATTCGCGAGAATTTGCCGATTTTGCGGATTGCGAGTTCGCAAATACGCAAATTTGCGAACGCCAGATTCGCAAAATCCGCCCATGCTTACAATGGACGCATTGATGAAGTCACACTCAGATTAGGAACACTGCTGTATACTCCCAATGTGACTTCCCAGACTACCCCAATGGTGAAGAAACCTGTAGAGCATAACTCAGACTGCAATGGAAATGCACAGCATGGAGAATTACCTTAGTAAGTACAGGTAGGGCAAATGCATGACACTGGCACCCAGCCCAGCAGCCACTTACATGCCACTGCATCTCACCACCAACATCACATAGGCCAAAGCCGGTACAGGCTCTGTACACATGCAGCAACTCCCAGCCAAAGTCACCCTCCCCAAATACTCACCCCTGCCTTGCTGCTGATGCTCCATCTAACGGTCATCCAGCTCCGGCTGAGTCACCGCCAAGATGCAGGCCATTAGTGGTGCCATGCTACGCCGTGCCAAACGCCCAGTGCGAGGAAGCAGCTCCAAGGCAATCTCTGCCACGTTCTTTGCCAGCCGGCTGATGTCGTCCCACCTCTTGTGGCAGTGGGTGCGCCATCAGTTAGAGACCCCCAGAGCCAGAACCTTGGCTGCAATGGCCCTCCACAAAGCCTTAGGCCAGTGTACCTTGAGTTGCAGGCATGGAAGACAAGAGGGGGAAATGATCAGTGACACAGTGTAATGTACCAACATCCATCAGTATAGCAGCAAGATACAAAGTCATTACATAATTCAACAATATGTCCATCGGAGACTAGGGTACATCTCACAAGGTACATCTGCATGGGATAGGATGATGTGATTGCACGCAGTTGTGAGGGGGAACACAGTCCCTGCACATCTCACACACATGCAGGATGCCAGCACCGAAACCCGTATGTGGCCTGCACACATCTCCAGTCCATTTTTGGGTAGAGCAACACATACATCACATATCAACCTGTGTCTCGGGGTTTACTCTCCGTGTCCAAGACTGCGCAGCACTCAATGTCCCTGCCTTGTGAATAGATAACTCTGTCATGGATGTAGCAATAAGGGACGGACATGGACTCACAAACAGAAATTACTCAACACAAGGCCGGTGGTGTGCAATCTACAGGGCTGAGATGGCGCATAGCTGGAGTGCAATGAGAAAATACTTAGGAAATACATAAGAAGTGAAGGGAAGTGTCCTTGTCTTTGTGGGCGGGCACTGTGCTGGGCATCTGGGTTCACACTGAGATGGACAACAGGGGCACACACAGCCATTCAGCCAAGCAATCGCTCTCCTGAGTCCGGTATGACCAACCTACTGCTTCACTGTATGGCTGACAACACAACACAGTTCACTCATACCTACAACTTCAGGCAGGGACCTCTGTGACAATGGGACACACACATTTCCCCTGGAGACAACATGTTTGTCAGTGCATGACACAACCCCACACCCTCAGGTACATACTGCATCATTCCAACTACATGTGTGCCCCCCGTCCTACACCTCCACTTTTGAGGATTTACCACAACATTTGGGGCACCATACACCCTTGGGCACTGTGTGAGCACCAAATTTTCCAGGACCTCTAGCTCCTCGCTTGTGAATGGACTGGCACAGATCTTCTCTGTCCTTGCCATCACTGTGGACGTGGAAAAACTGCGGTGGAATTGGTTGGTGAGGGTCTCAGGCAGCAATCCCTGGATGCAGCAGCAGATGAGGGGTCTCAGGCAGCAGTCCCAGGAGGCAGCAGCAGATGAGGGGTCTCTGGCAACAGTCCCTGGAGGCAGAGCAGCAGGTCAGAGGTCTCAGGCAGCAGTGCCTGGAGGCAGCAGTAGGTCAGGGGTCTCTGGCAGTAGTCCCTGGAGGCAGAGCAGCAGGTCAGAGGTCTCAGGCAGCAGTGCCTGGAGGCAGCAGTAGGTCAGGGGTCTCTGGCAGTAGTCCCTGGAGGCAGAGCAGCAGGTCAGGGGTCTCTGGCAGCAGTCCCTGGAGGCAGCAACAGATGAGAGGTCTCAGGAAGCAGTCCCTGGAGACAGAGAAGCAGTTTGGGGGCCTCTGACAACAGTCCCTGGAGGCAGCAGCAGTTGAGGGGTCTCAGGCAGCAGTCCCTGGAGGCAGAGCAGCAGGTCAGGGGTCTCTCGCAGCAGTCCCTGGAGGCAGCAGCGGCAGATTAGGGGTCTCTGGCAGCAGGCTCTGGGAGGATTAGAAATGTGAGGCTCCCCCCCACACATATATAGCCCCTGTGGTCTTTTCAAAGGTGCCAAGCTGCAGCAATTGGTGGTCCAGGTCTGCCTCTTTTAAAAGCATCCAATGACTGCCTCCGTGGTGTCAGAGCACGCCTACACCGATTTTCAAAATTGCATCATGCCACTGCAATCATCATTCTCATTGGCACAAGGGCATGCTCCATGGTGGTGACACACCGCAAGGGCCCGGTGTGCTCTACAGCGAAGGTGCATCTTCCAAAAGCATCCTAGGACCGCCTCCGCGGTGGCGGACCACACCTACCGCGATTTTCATAATTGCATCATGCCACCGCAATCATCGTTCCCATTGGCTCAAGGGCATGCTCCATGGTGGTGACACACTGCAGGGGCCCGGTGTACGTTGCCGCGATGGTGCATCTTTGAAAAGCATCCAATGAACGTCTCCATGGTGGCGGAGCATGCCTACCGCAATTTTCAGAATTGCACCATGCTACCGCAATCATCTTTCCCATTGGCTCAAGGGCATGTTTCATGGCGGTGACACACCACTGGGGACAGGCGGTAGCTACTGCGATTTGGGTGACGGAGCATGCCAACCGCCATTTGGGCATGTCTCCATACCAATCACTACTGCACTGTGTGAATGGGGGGTGCTGGTGACACACCACTGGGGACAGGTGGTAGCTACCATGATTTGGATGGCAGAGCATGCCAACGACCATTCGGGCATGTCTCTATACCAATCACTGCCGCACTTGTGTGAATGGGGGTGCTGCTGACTCACCGCTGAGGACAGGTGGTACCTACCACGATTTGGGTGCCATGCAATCACAGGAGGCACCGCCATTTGGGTGGTGGAGGATGTCAACTGCCATTTGGGCATGTCTCCATACCATTTACTACCGCACTTGTGTGAAAGGAGGTGCTAGTGACACACCGCTGGGGACAGGCGGTAGCTACTTCAATTTGGATGGCGGAGCATGCCAACCGCCATTTGGGAATGTCTCCATACTAATCACTAACGCACTTGTGTGAATGGGGGTGCTGCTGACACACCGCTGAGGACAGGTGGTACCTACCACGATTTGGGTGCCATGCAATCACAGGAGGCACCGCCATTTGGGTGGTGGAGGATGTCAACTGCCATTTGGGCATGTCTCCATACCATTTACTACCGCACTTGTGTGAAAGCAGGCTGCTGGTGACACACCGCTGGGGACAGGTGGTAGCTTCCGTGATTTGGGTGCCATACAATCACATGAGGCACCGCGATTTGGGTGGCGGAGCATGCCAACCGCCATTTGGGCATGTCTCCATACCAATCAGTACAGCACTTGCGTGAATGCGGGGTGCTGGTGACACACCTCTGGGGACAGTTGGTAGCTTCCGCGATTTGGGTTCCATACATTGGTAATGGCCATCTGGCACACATCAACAGTGCACAGTGGCCACATGGTCAATGACACATCATTGTGCACACAATGCCAATGTTCCATTGACTCCACTGGTGACTACACATGCCATGTTTGTGTATGTGTGTCGTACATTGTCCAGTACTCCCTCATTTTTTTTAAGACCTTTATTATTCAAGGTGCATGTTACACAGCGTACAACCCCTCTGGGCCTGCCGCGTTAGTCAATAATCATATAAACTTTATCAGATGAACGCAGACTTAAGGCTGACAGCCCTGAGGTTCGGCGGCGCAAGTTGTTCCATTGCAGCACTTCTCATTAAGCAAACCAGTCAGTGTTATAAATATATAGGTCTGTAGGTTTTTCTTGTTTTTTTTCGTAAGTCCTTGGTTACAGAGCTATGGTGATACTCATCAATGTCGCCAGATGGATAGTGGCCCTTTCTCACTAATGAGTGCTATGGGTAAATGTGTCGACGAGGTCCGCCTGTTAAGTGGGCACGGGGCATTAGTGTTAGAAGATATGGCTGTGCGACACCGTAAATGGGTCGATGAGCGAGTGTTTATGTAGCGTATTGTTCCTAGCAGGAGAAATTGATGTTGGCGGTGATGTCCAGTTGGGATCACCTCGGCCATGACTGTTATGCTCAGAAGCCCCATGATGTAATATGCTCAGAAACAAACTTCAAGGAGCCTGGTCAAAAAGAAAATGGGACCAATGTGTCAATAAAACATCAGAACGATAACTTGGGGAGTATGTGTTAAAGGGAGGGGGAGCGTGGGTTGATGTACCCTGTGTTTAAGGAAAGATGAGTGGTGTCGTTGTGTCAGTATTGGTCTAATGGGCGGGTAGGAGGTTACACTTTGCGGTTCGTGTGTGTACCAATATGATAAGGGGGGGTCCCCACCATGAGGGCGTACCGAATGCGGCCTTAGAACATGGTTCGTGAGGTGGTCCTCAGTCAGAGTACATAATAAGAGTTGGATTTGTGGCGGTGTGGGCGGGGAGGGGCACCGAAGGTGTCACTGCTAAACAATCAGATATGTATAGTGCGCTTTTCGGAACGTGGGTCCAGCATAGGCAGTGGTCAGTGCGGTATGTGCCATACGATAATAGTGTGTGGCCATGGGATGTCCAGTACTCCCTCATATGTCACTTATGATTTTGTTGGTCGATGAGGCAGGACAGTGTTGTAGTGGACTCTACAATGTATACACATGTCAATGCATTGAGGTGCAGTGATAATGACAGCAATGCCCATCTCAATGTATGATGTTGTTTCTTGCATGGCATCTCATGTCTGCTCATAGACACATTTGTCATTTCTGCGCCAACTGTTGCCATTGTGTTGTGGTTGTGTGCCAGGTTGAAATGATGCATTAAGGTGTGACAGGTACAGCAGCTAAGTATGAGACAGTGGGGTTTAATTGTTACACATATGCTGGATGCCATACTCCCAAGCGTGCCCATGTTTAATGTGGCCATATCTCTATGTCCAATCCCATTATCCAAGGTGGTGTTTGAGGTACTTGTTTGTATAAGTTTGACAAGTGTGCCCTTTGTGTAGATGAAGTTGTCCCTTCATGTATGCTGGACTGTTACTCGATTTTTGTGGCAGTCATTGTTGGCATTGTGTCATCCAGAACATGAAATGCTGTGCCCATCCCCTGATGTATTGCATTGACATGTATCCACTTTCATCTCAACTAGGAGGAGGCCAAATCTGCTGCTTCACTTGACAGTGCTGGAGGAAATGGAGGATGTGGCTTCATCCCTAAATTCCGTCTGCATAGAGCCACCCTAAAAACCCTTTGTGATATGTTGGAGCCCCACCTGCAGCCTCGCCAGACATATACAACAGCTTTCACCCCAACTGATAAGGTGATGGCAGCCCTGCATTTGTTTGCAAATGGATCATTCCAGGAGACAGTGGCCAGCGCTGGTTGGATGTCACAACCGATGTTCAGCATGGTGCTGCGTAATGTACTGTCCGCCATTATGATATTCAAGGACATATATATCCATTTCCCCAGGGGTGCTGAATTGGCAGCTGTCAAGGGAGACTACTATACCCTTGGGCACATCCCCCAAATTGTTGGTGCCAAGTATTGCACCCATGTCGGTCTGGTACCACCACAGGCAAGTGAGCACATTTACAGGAATCGCAAACATTACTACTCCATAAATGTGCAATGGGTATGCCAGGTAGATATGATCATCTCCCACGTGTGTGCAAGATTCCCAGGCTCAGCCCATGACTTCTACATCCTATGTAACAGCATTGTGCCCCAGCTGATGGCTAATCTGCTTCCTGAGCATGCATGGATTGTGGGTGAGTATGCATAGTCATATAGCATGCTGGGTGTGTGACCTGCTGCCCTCAGCATCAGCGACATTGCAATGTCTTTTTGTGTTTGTCATGCCTAGGTGACTCTGCATATCCCAACCGTCCCTGGTTGCTGAGCCCACTGCGGAATCCCAGGACCCCGGCTGACGTTCACTACATCGATGCCCATGGTAGGACTTGTCATATGGTAGAGCGTACTTTTGGTCTGCTGAAGTCACGTTTCCGCTGGCTGGACAAGACCCTCACCACCCCTTGTTGTAAATATTTTTGTCCACCCTAAGCGTGGAAGGGTATTCTCAGATGTGAGACCCTTGCTCATTGCACCATCAGGATTCAAGCAAACCGGGCCGAAGACGGCTGTAATGCCAGAAACCGGTCCCCGGGAGCTTGTTTCCTTCCCAGTGTAAGAATTGGCTTTTGTAGTTTGGTTTGCCCTGTTCCCATCATGCACTGGGACAGGAACAGACTAATTTGCATACAGCCAGGTTCTGAAACTGGGATGGTGCAGTGAGCTAAAAAACGGTGTTGGATCTAGCCCTGATCTCTTGACTGGGTGAGAGCTTTCTGCTTAATTCAGAGACTCTGTCCCTCACCACCCCTTGTTGTAAATATGGCTGGACAAGACCAGCGGTGCACTATCATACTCCCCCGGGAAGGTGTGTCAGATTGTAGTGGCATGCTGCATGCCTCACAACCTAGCCATGCGCAAGGAGATTCCCCAGCTCCATGGATGATGATGAGGACCCAATGCCCCCGCCTGCAAACCAACCCATGTCCAGTGATGAGAAAAGTGGAGAGGAGGAAGGTGTTGACCTGCGTCAACAGCTCATCACCTGCTACTTCACTTGAAGGTGGGTTGCAATGTACAACATACCCATTTTCTGATGATATTGCTGCTGTTGTGAAGGGGTATGTGAGACTTGTAGCAGCAGCCAGTTGTAGACTCAGTAGTGGTTGTCAATGTTTCCGGGACAGGTCATTTGGGGACATCCACAGGACAGGCCTGTTGACATTTGTTGCCCAGTGTGACGTGTGCATGTTGGCTCATGTAGATAGTAGGTGTTGTGTGATGTCTGCGATGCCACATCCACACCAGTGACTGTTTTTCTGTTGTGTTCCCCTAGGTGCCTATAACATATCCTTGCCTACATACAGTACATACTCCTGATACATTATGGACATGTCGAAGACTGTACATCCTGCAACAAAGACAGCGCTGACAAGACAAAGTGTGTAAGGTTTTTTATTTTTCAATGTTGACATGTGAGGGGTGTGCATTTTCATTGAGGTGGTGGTGGAGCAGTGAGTTGACATTCATGCAAAATGAGATAGTAGAGTAGTCACCTCATTGATGTGGTGACCCAGTCCAACAAACATATGCCATTCCCAAGGCAGTGTGGGGAAGGACAGTCCAAATGGTCAATGCATTGGTGAAGAGGGTTACCATCAGGGCTGGCTCTGTGACCGGGGATTTGCAGGTGCTTTGCCTCCAGATACTCCCAGGCTCTTCTTCGGACGATCCCTTGGTCGCTTGGCAGGTGTGGGCCCTGCTGCAGTGCCAGTGGCGTCTGAGGACTCACCCCTCTCCGTGGCCACAGGGCAGGATGGTGAACTATCATCCTGCAGCCCACCAGAAGGAAGTGGAGGTGTTGGTTGTGGCGCAGGCCTGTCCCTCAGTAACACCACTTGCTGGGCCATGAGGTCCACCATTTGTCTCATGCGGATGTCGATGGACCTCATCAGCAGGATGAGCTCCCGTAACAGTTCGTCCGACTTGCCCGCTTGTCCCTGGGCCTGTTCATAAGCGCCAAGGACTCTGGTGAGGTGGTACAGGGATTTGGCCCCAGCCTTCTGGTGTCTGCGGGTGACCCTGCCCCTCCCACCTGCCCTGCTGCCACGGACCTGTTGCCTCGCCACTGTGTGCACCCGCATCCACTCCCTGCCGTCCTCAGTCGATGGTGTGGGCTTCATCCTCCGGGACAGGGAGGGTGTTGCAGGCAGCACTGGTGGTGGTGGATGCACAAGCCGTAACAACAGGGGTCTGCAGTGAAGTTGTTATTGCAGCTGATGTGGTGGGTGGGACGATGGGGTCCTGGGACACACCAGATGGGCCGGCTTCAAGCTCATCGTCCAGAGGATCCTCAGAGTCAACAACCGAGAGTCCACGTCCGGGGAAGGGGGGTAAACTGGCTCTGCAGGCTGCTGGTGTTGTACTTTGCAGTGAGTTTTTGGTCACCTGTGGATCAGATGGGAAATGGTCATTGTAGTGCACCAAGCAAGCTCTGTGTAAGCTCTGTGTCATTCACTGTTTGTATACTACACAATTGACTAATCATCACATATTTCTGACATGATGCAGTGGTACATGCATTATTTGTCCATGGTGTAAGGTGTCAATGCATACCATGCAACCCATGCCTAATTTATGACTACAGGGACCAGTTGCCATCTAGGGACTGGCACGACATGTTTCTGACTTGGGACTCTTGATTGATTCATCTGACCAGGCACTCGTTTACTTGTGGCCATAGACTGGTCATTGTCATCTCTTGCATATCTTTGTCATGTAATGTGCATATCTTGATTTGTAGCGCCACACATGCTTTCTTATCTTTTAATTAGACCTTGTAGCTCTGGCCCCATGGCAATACACATATCTAGAGGTGATGTGCATGTTTGTGGCCAGACTTTATTCTACATCTGCATTGGTGTGTGACACTTTAATAGCTGTGCTTGGCAATGGGCTAGGGGTGCATATTTGGGCAGTGAGAGGTCTGGTGTTGTCATATGGCCCAATTTCTTTTGTGACAATTGTGTGGGTGCACGTACTGGCTACTTACCTGTTACGTGCTCACATTTGGCTCTGAAATGTGACACATCTGTGTGTGCCTGTTGAAGGCTTCCATCCTTCTCAGTGGTGTCATAAGACAGCATGATGTGTCTACCTACCTGTTAGTTTGTTGGAGGTGGTCCATTATGTGCCACATGCATCTGGGTGTTATTGTGCGCTGCATCCTGCTGGGCTGTGGGACAGGGGTTCAAGGATGGTAGTGGATGTACAGGCCTCCCACTGACAAACAGCCCTCCCAGGGAAGATGGCTACCTACCTGTAAGTTTGATATGGGTTGTGTAATAGGCTGACACATGCTTCTGGGTGGGGTTGGGGTAGTGCTCCATCCTGCTAGGCTGTGGGCCAAGGGGGTTTGGTGGTAGTAGTGGTACAGGCCTCCCACTATCAAACATCCCTACCAGGAAAGATGGCTACCTACCTGTTAGGTTGTTAGGTGTACTGCAATGGCTTACAACTGCTTCTGGGTGTGGTGGGGGAGTGCTCCATCCTGCTGGGCTATGGGCCAGGGGGCATGGTGATAGTAGTGGTGCAGGCCTCGCACCCCCAAACAGCCCTCACAGGGAATATGGCTACCTTAGGTGAGAGTGATCAATACAATGGCTTCCAGCTGCTTCAGGGTGGGGGTGGTGCTCCTTCCTGCTCAGGTGTGGGCCAGGGTGCATGGTGGAAGTGGTAGTACAGGCCACCCACCCACAAACAACACTCCATGGCAAGATGGCTACCTAGCTGTGAGTTTGTTAGGTGTACTGCAATGGCTTACAACTGATTCTGGGTGGGCACCATCTAGCTAAGTTGTGGGACAAGGGTGCCTGGTGGGAGTTGTAGTGCTGGCTGCCTGTACACATACCCCCATGTTAATGTTGGTGGCTACGTTGGGGTGAATGGGAGTGGGTGAATGTTGGGTCTTTGAGACATGTTTTTGTGAGTGTGTGGTGCAGATGAATGTTGTTTGTCCTATGTGGTGTAGCTTTGTAGTTGAGCAAGACAGTACAAATCAGTGTGGTGGTAGTCATTTGTTTGTACTTACCAGCCTCCACCCCCGGCTACTCCTGTGAGACTCTCATGATGCAGTATGGCAACCACCTTCTCCTCCCATGGTGTGAAGGTTTTTGGTGGTATGGAAGGGTCCCGCCAGTCCTGTTAGCCTGCTCATGGTTCTGTTTGACAACCCTCTTCAGATCATGCCATGATCATGATCTTTGTGGATCGCAGGGTCGTCCCCACTGCATTGACCCTTTGGACTATCCTTGCCCACATTTGTGTCCTTGTGGCTAATGGTGTCTGTTGGAAAAGACTACCAAACAGTTGTTGTTCCACTCTTACTATCTCATTTACCATGACTGTCAACTCACTCTCTGTGAATTTGGGCATTTTATGTGTTGCTATGGTGTGTGGTGTTCATAGTGTTTGTGGGTGCAGGGGTGTGAGTGGTGGGTGTGGTGGTGATGTATATGGTGTGTGTTGTGTTGGGGGGATGATAGTGCAGATGTGGCAGTGGAGTGGGGTGCTGTGTGGTGTGAATATTGCTGGTGTGTAGCTTTGCCTATCCTTTGTTGTGAGGGTTGGTAGCCTTCAGTTTTAGAAAGTTGCAAAGGATTGTGGTCAGGGAAGGGGCTGGTTTTATATTAAGCTATGTGGGTGTGTCCATATGGGGTATTGCTGCCAGGTGTGTTGTGTGTGTTGTCCTGGGAATCGTATTTTTCTCTATGCCATGTGTTTGTATCATTGGGATGTGTTTGGGGGGCATGGCTAGTTTGCTGTGTGCACTGTTTGGGCTTGTTGTGGGTTTTTTGCTTCATCCGCCATATTTTTTACGGATTGTCCGCAGCGGTGGCTATGCTGCAGCTCTTCTGCCGGCTCTCCCATTCATTCCAGTGTGCGACCTCGTCGGTCAGAAACAGCGGAACGTACCGCTTGACCATCGGGGATATTATAATTTCCCGTGCAGTGTCTCAGCTATGCTTGCGGCGGGTTTGTGTTTTTCCGCAGCGTATCCCACAGCCGCAGATAGATTTTGGCCATCACTGCCCGCGGCATTTTTTCTCAATCCAGTTCCGCCGTGGTCTGTGTTTTTTGGCGGATGATCCTAATTGGACTGCCAGTTTTTCCACGGTCCCGGGGGACGGTTGTTTTCTGCTTCTATGGCGGTTGGGTGGTTTTCCGACCACCATCCTAATCGGCCCCTAAGTTTTAATAATTTTCTTTAGTTCATTGTTTTATGTTCCCGTCCATTAATTTGTTTTCCCAAGCTTTATTTCCCACCCGTATTGACAATTTTTATCAACAACCATGTATACATTTTACAGTTGTCCATTTAGTTTTCAGGATGTACAGCAGGACATGTACCAAGAACGGCCTTGGACGGCCTTGAACAGGTTTCGAGATTTGACATCATTGCGTCTGGCTTGTCAAAATTGCACCTGCGTAAGGAGTAATGTGCAGTGTAGACTTTAGCATCGTTCAGAGGCCTAAATACAAACTAATAGAGAGGTCAAAAGAAAACGTATTAATTTCAAAATAAAATGATTTCACTGTATACCACCTATTTCTACTCTAATCCAATTTACTAATAAAGACTCTCCCTGCATTAGAATTTACTATATAGCTCGCTCTACTTTCATCAAAACAGATGCTTAGCATGTGAGTTTCCAAGCGGCCATTTTAGAGGCATTTTCGCAGAAGCAGAATTTTTCCTTCAAGCGTAAAGACGTCACTCTGCGTAGATGCAGTTGACGCATGCACAGTACAGTTTCCCGCGTTAGCAGCCATTTTAAGTTCCCCCTGGGTTACTAGTTGGTAAAACACATATGCAAGCTTTGTCTAGCTAAACATATATGTAATGTAGTGCATTATAGTATCACAATACATTGTTAATACTACGTTACGGGTTTATATGAAAGGATTGCATCCAAGCAAGTCTCTTTTATACGAGTCCTTGCTCCATGGATAGTATGGTGTCAGTATCATAGCATGTTTATTTGCATAATTTTCTGTTGTGACCAGAATAAAGTACCATTTTCCCATTCGAGAGTAAGCTCAGGGAGGGCAATAGAATTATTATGAGTTTGACAGATGGATCAAAGTCCATCAAAGTTGTGTCTCTCAAACTTAGAGAGCATCACTATCCTAATGGTGATCTCTGTTCTTGATAAGAACTGCCATTATGGTCTTTCATGCTAAGGTACCAAATGTTTGATGGATGCCTGTTTTTGGTTATTGTTTTTTTCTGTGCCACATCACCAGGATTTACCTAGTGGTGATGGACACAAAAAAAGGGCATCACACCATCCACCCTAAAGAGGGGGACACCGTCCACCCTAAGAGTGGGCAGGGTATTTTTGTACCTCTGATGGCCCCTGCTCTGCCAGGCCATTGTACCCTGTCTGGTAAACTCAAAATCTGCCACTTAATGCTAAATCTTCCATCCCACACCATCTTCCTGAGTAAGTCCTGCTTGCCTCACTAAACTGACTGTATAGTGCTAAAGAGGTGTGCTTGGTCCTTGGGAATTTTGTTAGCCTAGGTGGCCAGCCTTCGGTTACCTACTCGTGATTTTGGGCAAATCACCTAGGGCCAGATGTAGGTCGCCCTATACCGGTCGGTAAAGGCCAAAATTACCGAATTTCAGCCGTTACCGGCTGGTATTAGGCTTTTCAGATGTAGGGGCCTAATGTTAGGATGCGGTAAATTACTGAATCTGTAATTTAAGGAATCGGTATATTACCGAACTCTTAAATACCGATTTGGTAAATTACCCAATCCTTAATGTAGGGAGCACTCAAATGAGTGCTTTGCCCATTTTAGGATTCGTTATTTACCACCAACTACAAGTTGATGGTAAATATCGAAAACCCCAACAGAAGCAATGTTTTGCAAATAATTACAGTGCCATGTGGCAGACATACATGCCTTTAGGGCATGTATGTGTGCCACATGTGCACCCTTACACTATTGAGGGGTGCAACAGGGTGTCAAAGTGACACCCTGCCACCCTTCAATGTTTTCCCCCTTTTACCGAATCGGTATTTACCGATTCGGTAATTCCCATTCATTCCTATGGGCCTCCAGGCCCATAGGAATGAATGGGAATTACCGAATCGGTAAATACTGATTTGGTATTTACTGAATCTTACTGATTCGGTAATACTTACCGAATGAATACCTACATCCCATTTACCGATTCTAAAATACCGAAACGGTAAAATTCGGTATTTTAGAATCGGTAAATCTGGATTACCTACAACTGGCCCCTAATCCCCCCGTGCCTAACAAAAATGAAATGCAACTGGTGCTATGTAAAGCGTTCTGATTCCCAATTCGGGTCAATTTCGCGATAAATAAAACTCTGTAAAATAAAAAAAAATACTAATTTCATTATATGAACCCAAATTTGAGTCTGGAAAATTACAGTGTGAGTGGCAATGACCTTTACAACACATGCTCTCACAACGCATGCCATTACAATGCAGTGACTTTTACAACATTTGCAATGTGTAAGGTAAGTGTCTTCGAAGGTATTATGTTTTTATTTGTTTATACATTTATTTTCTACTTTTTACCTTTAGAAGATGGTAGTATTATTTTTTGTTACTTAATAGATTATTATAAATAAGTATATAAAGTATTTTACACTTTTTTTCTTGCACAGGATGTTAGGGAAATAGGGGCTTTGGGTGGGGTAGTGTATTAATACTTGAGTATTTTCTATAATAGCAAAGTATTTTTTTAACACTTTAGTTATCATTTTTTAAAAAAGTTAATGTATACAAATCTATTTAATGTTAATTATATGATTTAAAATAATTTCAAATGAAGGCTTTTATTTTTTTAAAGAGGTTAAGAGTGTTAGGAGTGTGGTAGACTATTAGATCTTGGGTATTTTTACATTATTAGGAAAAAATATATATAGAGTAATTTACACATTATTTCTGGCATAGGATGTTAGGGAAATATAGGCTTAGGATGGGGTAGTAAATTAACACTTGGATATTTTTTATAATACCCAAGTATTCATTTTCTAAATTATTTTTTTTAATAAAAACGTGTTTTATTTTTAAAAACAGTTAAGGTATCAGAAATCTGGAAAAAAAAGCTTTATTCGATTTTAGCAGCAACATAAAATCATAAAAGCAACAATTATATATGGACCATTTCATAAAGATATGACAAGAAGACATTAAAACATTAAAATAAAAATGTAATTATTACAGTTAGCAAGCTAAAACCTTTCCTTAATAGAGTTAGCAAGTTATAAAATTCTGTTTCCTCAGGATACTTTTTAAATAGCCAGTCATAATCATAATGCAATATACATTTTCCATTTGTTGTAAAAATAAGTACGCTGGCCGGCACTGTCGGCAAGAACCCTGCTTTAGATACTGTCTAATCCACCTTCTATGTTCATTGTCATAATATTTACAAAAATAAACCACGTGAAATGTGGATTGCGATGATAAATTATCACACGGGCAAGAACCCAAATTTCTTGACCAGTCATTTTTAGCTGGAAATGTTACCAGACGATGGAATATTTCAAATCTAAATATGATCAAAATAAATCGATCAAAACCCTTTATGCATTGAAGTAAATAAGGTTGGATCGCATAACAGGCCAAGGTCATTTGATGTTGAATTACTGATATTTTAGTTTTTTCGCCCGATAATCTAAGCAGTTCAAAATGGTTCATACATAAAAAATGTAGTTCCTTTCTTGGTATCATGCGGGTTAGTTCAGGGTTATCATAGAGTTCAGGTCTTTGCAGATCAATTAGCGTTTTTCTAACATACTCTAACCATGGAATATGTTTTGAGTTGTCAAAAGACATAACGTCCTTAATGATTTCCCGATTAAAGCCCAACGCTTCCTCAGACCATACTCTCTGCCAGAGTAAGATTGGTTGTAATTTTATAAGGTCTGAGATAAACTCCATACCCAATTCCGCATGACAATTAAAAACTGACGTGCCCTGAGGAAGCGCTAGAAGATATCTTAAAAAGCAATTTTCTGCAATTCCAATGGACGCTACATTTTAAAAGCCCCAGATGCCCACCCCATAATGTGCTATGCTTTTACATTTAGCTGTGTATATTTTTAAAAGGATCTCCTGTGGTCTTTTTCCTAATTTTTGGGCAAAATTAATTAGTGCCACAATTGAGCGTTTAAACAATAGGGTCCTGCTCTCAACCGCAGGACCCCATGAGCCCGAGCCGTCAAGAAGCACCCCCAGATGGGAGAAAGTTTTGGTATATTCAATCGAAACACCACCCACCTGGATAGTTTTACATTTAGCCCGACCTTTCCCATACTTCATCACGAACGACTTTTTGGCATTTATTTTTAGGCCCCTTTTATCTGTGAACTCAATATATTTGGAAAGTGCCTCTGGGCACCTATCTTAGTTCTGGCCATTAACACCGCTTCGTCCGCATAGAGAAGGGAGACAGCCTGCTTATTTCTAAATCTTGGAGAGTCTACTACACCGGCCTCCAATTCATCCTCCAAAGCGTCCGTATATATGGAAAAGAGGAATGGGGCCAGGACGCAGCCCTGTCTGACTCCCTTCTCTATGTGGAAAGGCTTGGTGCACTCTCCCTTCATGCCGTGTCTCACTTTTGCAGTTGCTCCTGCATATAGTTTTTGAAGGAATTGCACAATTGCAGGTTCCACCCTTATGTCTTTCAATACTCCCCAAAGCTTATTATGATCTACACAGTCGAAAGCAGCAGTGAGCTCGAAAAATATGGCCTATAAACACCCTGTCTTTGCCTGGGTATATTTCCCTTGTAGCATCACAAAATTTAGAACCTGCTCCATTGTGCCCATCCCCTCCCTGAAACCATACTGTACCGGGCTCAAAATATTATTATCATCAGCCCAAGTTTGTAGTTTATTTAAGACCTCCCTTCCTGCAATCTTCATGAGTGAATCCAGGAGTGATATAGGCCTATAGTTAGCTGGATTCTCTCTGTCCCCTTTTTTATAGATAGGTATTATTACCAATTCGAAACCAGGTTTTTATAAATCCTTTGGCACAACAGGCCGTTAGGACACATGTCAGGAGTGGGCCCAAAGTTTGGTAGTAATTTTAAAAATGTCATTTGGAATACCATTGGGACCCGGGGCTTTGTTTCCTTTACTGTTATTAATTGCAGATAGGACTTCCTCTTTCTTATATACCTTTGAGAAGAAATCGATCCAGGTACTATCATCTATGGCGATTTCTATTCTCGAGGTATCGTTTTTAGAAAAATAAGGAGCATTCACTGCCTGCCAAAACAATTGGAAATCTCTAAATTGGGCAGCCTCACACAAATTTTGCCAAGCCTGTTCTTTTATTTCTTTTTTCCGTTGGTTCCGGGCTAAATTGTAGGCCTTTCTACAAGCTCTAATTAGTTCGTAATCCTATATTTGTGTGCTAAGTGCAGCCTTGAGGAGGGAATATGTTTTTGTGCACTGGGTGTCAAACCACCCATTACTCTTGTTTTGTTTCTTTTTATTTGGCCTAGAGAGGGAATTTTGGATAGCAATGGAGACCTGCCCAAAGGCATCTAGAGTCTCAACATAACTGGACTCTTCATCTAGACATTCCATGATAGGTGTTAATGCCTTTGCTATAATATCGGCATTCATTTTTATTGGGTCTTTTTACCCCACTTGAGTGCAAAACCATTTTGTCGAGCCAACACAATTTCTTGCGACCATGCCAAACACTATATAGTAGAGGAATCGATACAATCAGATAATTTTAGATGCAGACTAAGGAGCAAATGGTCACTAAGGCCATTTGGGAGAATCTTAAAATTTTCCACCCAGTTAGAATATCGAATAGGTATAATAATGATGAAATCGATCACTGATTTGAATCCTCGACCTATAAAAGTCAGACTAAAGTTTACCTTTAGAGAGGACATCATGTTTGCAAATCCAAGATCGAACGTGGCCATGATATCATTAATTTTTTCCTCTCTTTCTGTGTGAACAAAGTGATTCAGGTCACCATTTTCTTCCCATTCACTTTCCCTGAAGCCGCACGCATTCGATTTACATACACTTATGTTAAAGTCCCCTCCCCATAACAAAATTACATCTCTTCCTTTTACAGTAGCTTGATCATTAAAATCTTCTAAGAAAACTTTCATCACATCCGTGAAATTAGCATTGTCAATATTGTTATAGAAGTTTACCACCAGCAACTCTATGGATGAGTGTAAGTAGATGGATACAATTTGATAATAAGGGGAACTCTTTAACATTTTAACACCCTGCACCCTCAGCATGTTTGATACATATACACCGATTCCCCCTTGATGTCTTCAGTGTATGGACCGCTCCGCAGGAATGTGGAATGTTTTGTAACCGTCCAAATGTTTTTCATTTATGAGCCAAGTTTCTTGGAGGCACAATATGTCAAAATTCAGATTAAAATCTCCCCAAACATTATTAGAGACTTTGCACTCAAGGCCACAAACATTCCAAGAGGCTATCCTTACAAGCCCATGAGTTATGGGTGAACTAGCTGTTGGAATACAATCATCATCAACATTGGGGGGCTTTGACGCTCCCACCTTAACAACAGCATCCACTTGCTCTCCATCCTTCGAAACCACTCGGATCCCTGCTTCAGGTCTGGCTTGTACACTGCATGGAATTATCAGACTTGCACATTGATCTTTATTAAGCTTCATTAAAAAACACATCTCTAACGTGCGGGGAGACTACATCCTGTAACAAGTTAGACTCGTTCTGGGCCTCTGGTTGGATCTTATTTAAATAATGCACTAACGATATATTCTCTTTCTGTGCTGAGATACACGTTTTATAGATACCATCATGAAGTCAGTCCACCTCATCTAACTGTCTCAATGGTTCGAATTTATTGTGTATCGGAACTTTATAGGTCAGGTTATCATCATTAAAGCCATGGCTCAAAGTAAAATTTTCCCTCCTTAACAGTCGTGGGTGATAGAAAAAGCCCAGTGGAAGAACTTTTATTCCATCAGTTCTTAAATCAGCTTGCCCCACTCGTTTTAGGATTTCATAGACCAGGGCGGGGGAACTCATGGTCAAAACCACGCAATCACCTAAGCAAATCTTTCTCTCCCATTCCACCCAAGAAACACGTCTCACCATTTTAAAAGCCTCAAACATATACTTATCTAAACCTGTCTTTAGCCCCAGGTGATGAATGGACTTGTTCAGCTGGGTTGCCCAGCAGTCATTGGCAGAGTCGTTTATCAGTGGTACATTTGCCAGTACTAAAGTGTACAGGGCGGTTGCTGGAGGAAGGTTAAGAGGAATGGGTTCTTGACGCAATATTTGGCTAGATGTTTTATGTAGCTTTTCCTGTGAATGCGTGCCAGTGTGTGGTATCCACCCAATATTTTCCTTTTCTATACCTCCTGCCCCCTTTTACACATCCTGATTATTATTGTTATGCCCATGTGTAACACGTTCTTTAGCGGTTATTTCCAAGTTACTCAGAGTATGGGCTCCCAGTCTTGAAATAGAGGAGGGCTGTCTACATGACCATTCATCACCCCCATTTGATGACTTAGGTATGAATTGAGTTAGTTTATTTAGTTTACTCAGGATAGTGGCTTGTCCAGCTTCTAGGTGCGCTAATCTTTCCTCTAGTGGGCCACTAAGTGTTTGGATAACAGATACCAAATCGCCAAAATGGGACTTAGAATCAGATATGCGGCTACAGGTTTGCGATTTAATATTACTTTTTACCTGAGTAGCCTGTTTTCCCCCTATTTGTCCCTGTATTAGGCTTAGTTTTTGTCATAGTTGCGACTGGGGGCTCATTAGTTTGTGCCTCAGTAATGCGCATCACAGGAGGTAGACTAATTGGGGGGCTTTCTTTTCCTTTATACAATTTCTCTTTGGTGGGGGCATTGTGAGAGCATCTTGATCTTCGGAAATAATTTCGTCCCCTCCTCTAAAAATGCAGGTTAACTCATTTAAAATGTTACTGCTATTTTGTGTACCAGGGGACTTTGTCCCTTGATTAATGTTTTTACTCAACGACCCTGTAATCAAACCTTCTTTCTCTTTAGTCAATGCATCTTCAACACTAGATATTTGCTTCTCTATGGCCCCTACTGCACCTTCATTAATGACATGTTAGTTATTTTTTTCTTATCTAAAGTTAGTGCTCCATTGGATCTGTTTAATTTTCTTTTCCCCATTAATAGTATGGCAGTCCTTCCTCATGTACACTTAGGCCGCTATATCTACGAACAAAATCCACTTAAACACAGAAAGTCTTTCGGCAATATTAATGTCCTTACTTGATTGTGGTCCCAGAGTCCCAATATCCCAAATACCGATGAACCAAGAGACAGGGCCCAGCCTCTTCCCGGCTATGACAGGCAAGGATTGGCCCACCCTTGGCCCGGGCGTGTCCCGCGCCGTGGGAGCCCGCTCTGTTATTTAAAGGGCGGGTGGCGGCTGGCACAGCTCCTTGCGCGGGACTGCACTGCCTTGTGGGATATGTAGTCCCTGGGCAGTGCACGGTCCGCGCTAGAGAGCAAGGAGAGGTCCTCCGTTGGTTCTGGCAGCAAGTCTCCGGGTCCGGGTCCGGGAAAGCGCAGCAGCACCACGATGGCCAGCAGCAAGGAACAATCCTGGTAGGCAAGTGTGTCTCTGAGAGGGCGTCCCGCGCAGTGGGACCCCGCTCTGAGATTTAAAGGGCGGGTGGGGCTGGCACAGCTCCTCGGGCGAGACCGCACTGCCTTGTGGGATATGTAATCCCTGGGTAGTGCGCGGTCCGTGCTAGGGAGCAAGGAGAGGTCCTCCGTTGGTTCTGGCAGCAAGTCTTCGGGTCCGGGAAAGCTCAGCAGCACTGCGATGGCCAGCAGCAAGGAACAATCCTGGTAGGCAAGTGTGTCTCTGAGAGGACGTCCCCAAGTGGGCCAAAATAGTTGGCCCACTTGGAAGAAACAACAATACCACTGTGGACAACTGGTTTAATAACTTCTTCCTTCTTTGTTTGAAATTTTCTTGGAGAAATTTGCAAATAATCTATCTTCTTGAAGCACTCCTTGCCTGCCACTACCACACGCTGGCCCTGCTTCAGTTCTTCCAGTTTGCGGACGCCGCTTCCATGGCGAGGGGTATAGATACGCTGCGCAGCGCCCAGGTCTAGCGGCACGCGTCTTGTCACCTCCACCAGGAAGTATTCAAAAGTGGGTATATGGCGCTTGTTCACCACAAATTTATGGCCAACAAAAAATGGGTCGCCGTTGCGGTGCACAAAGACAGTCTTCGCCGGTGTTAACTGGGAGCTGTGTTGACGATAGTAGTGGTGTATTCCCGGCGTCTCGGGTTGCAGATAGCAGTAGGAGGTCGTGGAAGGTGAGAAAGTGTAGGTTTTGGCTGAGAAAGTGTAGTTATACCAGGGTATTTGTTTAAAAAAACTTGTATTAAATTATAATTATATTTATTTAGAATTATTTTAAAAAGTATGCTAAAGTATATTTTAAATATGTCATTTTGGCAACAGTTTTTTTTTTTAAATAAATGAGAAAAAATTAAGGGTGAGGCATAGTTGTAATTTTAAAATTAAAATGAAAATCATAAAATAATTTAAAAAAACAAATGATATAGTTTGTAAGTACAGAGCAATTTTCTTAAAATAAAATTAAATAAAAACAACCATATTGACAATTTGTGAGATTTTTAATAGTAAAGAAATAAATAGGAGAAAATTAATGTTTTTTAAATAGTTAATGTTTATTTTAAAAAAATACAAAGAAGGAAAATAGATTAATTTTTAAATAACGCTAAGACGCAGGTAAATGTATATCAGTTATAAAAAATATAAAGTATGACAATCATGTACAAAAACACTTTCTAAACTTCTTTTTATATTTTTCCCACGATTTCCTATTGGTTTCAATAGTCAAAATTTATTTTTATCATTTTTCTTATTGCTGGTGAAGTGCACGGTTGGAGATTTCTTTGTACAGTCGCTGGAGCATCGTGGGCAAGATTGGATGCAAGAAAGAGTGTGGTAAATTAATTTTACCGAATCATTTTTCCATATAATTATCAATAAAAGACAGCTCATTCAAATGAGAGGCAAAGTCCGTGGGATCTGAGTCATAAGGGCTTTAATGGAAAATCCTCGAGGATTTGGACATCATGTTCCATCACCTCTAAGGTTCAGGAAGGGACATTCAACGTTTTATTAGCATTACACATTATATATAGTAAAATGGTACAATTGAAACCAATACAGTAGGCTTAACAGGTGAAAAGAGAGAGATAAGGACACATGTGCGTAACAGGAGGCGTGTAAAAAGGCGTACACATGGGCGTGCACTGTACATGTCAGAGAATCGTCACAAGAATCGTCACATGTGGGTGGATGCATAGAGAAAGTTGCAGGATCAGCAGAAACCCTTGACCTGCATGCCCGCGCAACTAGCATGACGTGGAACTGGGGAAAACTGGGGGCTTTGACTTTAGCACTAGTGGAGGAGACTGGTGTCTGGAATGTCAGGGCAACCTGTACCTATAGCATATCTGGTATCTCATGTTTGGAGGATGTAGTGTCTGAAGTAAAAGGTCTCTCGGGCAGAGGCCGTTCAATACTGAATGCTAGTGCGTGCATACGTGTCTTTGTGCAACGTGCGGAGCCATGGGCCTACCATGGTAACGGGTTCAGTAAATCATTCGCAAGGAGGACAGGAAGGCCGGGCCCTTTGCTCTGCAGCCGGGAATATGTTTACCTATTTCACTAGACTGGAATGTGATTTCGAGGAGGCTGAGCAGATAACTGTAGGCAAAACATGAATTTGGCAGGCAGTCCAGGCCGAGCCGGGCACCGCTTCGCTGGCAGGAAGTAAGGCAGGGGTCAGGGATGCATACAGCTTTCGGAGACAGGAGAGATGAGGCAAAGAGGCCTCGTTAAGGGCCTAGCTCGACTGGGCCAGGAAACATGGAGAAAAACGTGTGCGAAATTCAAAAGTGCACCATGTAAAGACGTTGGCACCATATGCCTAGGAGCCTAATTAACGGGATTTCTTTGCATGACTGGATAGCTGACATATTAAGGATGGACGCAAATGTATTTGCGTCTTTCTAGCATATACAGAACAGAAGTTACACGACACACAAGGAACATGGGTGCATGGGTAGGGTGCGAGTGGGGGACACATTGGCTACCTGAAAATTTCTATTACCTCATTCCCTCCTTGGACCCTACCACACCCTTTAGGATATATCTATATTCATGAGACCATCTATCTGTTCGTAAAGCATCATTTGTTCTTCTTTCTTTATTCGGGAACGGGAACGTGTACTTGGACGGGGAATACAAGCTGTGGCGCACAAGCCGCAAATCGCTGGCCCACATTGCAGACAGAGACAACAACTGAATAATATGACCAATATTATTCCTAGGAATGATAACAATTTCCATCCCCAGGCGGATATTACACTCCAGAGCCAACCGGACCAAGTCCAGGTGTCTGGATTCTGGTGCATCTAATGAGCTATGGTATGGAGCCTCGCTATGGCTTTATACACGGATGGCGCGTTATTAGGAATAAACACGCAACAACTGGATCCGATGACTCTACAAGCCCCGCCCCTATCTGCCAGGATGACGTCAAGGACAAGGCGATTTTGAAGAACAACAAGTCTCATAGCAGACTCTTCCTCGGTCAAGTTACCTAAAGCAAAAGTAGTCTCGTTCACTACTGCTTCTAAAGTTCTAGTCAATCTTCGAATTATCTTACTATTTTGGACAGGACCTATAAACCAAAAATATCCTTTAATGTAATCTTTGTACTGATCCCATGGTGATTCAGAATAATCGATAACGGGAGGAAGTTCTCTCTTATGTCTCACATGTACAAGGTTAGGATTTCTGTGATAATCAGGCGGGGCTAGGAAAACAGGTGGCAATAGGAACGCAATATAGCACGTCCCATCCCAATCCAATGGCAGACGTACATAGGCTGTCTGACCACATATAAAATAAGAATGGCGGGAAGCTTTGAAAGTAGACTTTCCTTTATCACTGAATTCGACAACAGTATTACAATCACTGTGTCCTAGATGAACGGAACCATTCTTTCTGACGCATAATTCATCTTTTACTGGCAAAACTGTAATAAACGGCAAGTCCGAATTAGTCTCAGACTGCACATTCAGGATCATGAGGTTAAGTGTAAAATTACCTAATCCATACACTTCATTTTCTAGATCGGTCCCTGTCCTTTGGGGAAGACCTTCGTTGTCTGGGAAACAGATTTTATTCATGACTGTATTCAGGTTCCCCCATATCCAATTGCTGTGGGAAACCGTGGACTTACTATCTAGGGAAGACATTAAAGTAAACCATGCACCACACGAACCATTATGTGTGAACGGATAAGGAAAGAGGGGCAGAGCTCCCTTGTATTTCTGGTAGGGAGGGAGTCGGCCACATACCCAGCAATTGGTGGCATTGCTGGTTTGGTGAGAATGGTGTAACATACGGATGAATGTATTGTTGCGCATGGCTAAACGATAGGACAATTCATGGGGAGGCAGGTCACTAAAAGTGTGCTCTATAATGTCATTAGAGGAAGCATGTACATGTGAACCAAGAGGAAAGAAAACGTGTAACATTAGACTTATGCATATAATCGTAAGACTCAGAAGAAACATAGAAATTAAGGCGATGATGCATCTGCTGTGCAAAACTTTACAGTACTTTTTTCTTTTCTCGTTACGCCTATCTCTCTGACTACTTGGGTCTATCTTATACATGTCAGAAACCTGTCTAACCGCTTCACCCGAGGGGGACTTAAACAATTAAACGCTGTCTGACTTACTAGACCTTAACTTTGTACGGTACTCCTCTTGGGGAGTTTTCTCTAGCAGGGGGAGTTTAATCTCTGAAAGTGGGCAGTCCTTAATCGGGATTTCTGGACACAGTCCGTGAACTTTTTTAACGTGGCTTGAGTGTAGCCAGCCTTTTCTTCCTTCCAGCTTGACTGCAGTCCTCGTTGACATCAATACCAATTTAGGCTGCTTCCATCTGGGTTCCAGCGGGCTTTTCCTATCGAAGTTTCTCACGAAGACATGGTCACCCGGAACGACGTCATGCGGTTTTACTTGGGTGTTGTCCGGAAAGGCAGCTGCGACCTGTGAACGACAAGATTGTAGTGCAGACATCAAGGAAGCCAAGTAATCTGTCAGCATAGTACTTTCAATATCGGTTATGCGTCTTGGCATAGGCGTACCCCACATGTTCGGGGGACGACCAAAAATAACTTCATATGGAGACAATCCTGTCCTAGAATGGGCTACCATTCGCATGTAAAAGAGTGCAACTGGCAAGGCAACTATCCAATCTACACCTTTCTCTGCACATATTTTGGCTAGGCGTGTTTTCAGGGTCTGATTATGTCTCTCTACGAGACCTGCGGCTTCGGGATGTCGGACGCAGTGGAACTTCCACTGGTAACCTAACAGGAGTGATACCTGTTTCAAAAGCTCGGACGAGAATGGCTGTCCATTATCAGAGTACACGACACGGGGCAAACCGTATCGTGGGAAGAACTCACGTACCAGCTGTTTGGCAGTGGTTGCAGCAGTGTAATCGGGGACTGGATATGCTTCTGTCCATCGGGAAAGAGCACATACAACTACGAGGACATACTTGAATCCTCGGCATCTGTCCATCTGGATATAATCCATCTGGAGGACTTCAAAAGGATGGTCAGGAGGATGAAATCCACCCTGTTCCATGGGGACACCTTTTCCTGGATTGAGCTGACAACAGATCATGCAAGTACGCACTTTCTGTTTCGCTGCTGCTCATAAATGTTTGTTGAACCAGAGATTCTGTAAACTGTCTAACATGGCTTTCTCTCCTAAGTGTGCTGGACTATGTGCTGTGTTAATTATGATTTGAACCATAGAGTCGGGGAGGAACCATGTGGCTCTTCCCTTCGTCATTCATCCCTGATCTGTTTGGATCCCTCCTTGTTCAGTCCATTTCTTGATTTCATCTGGAGTTGCATGTGCCTGTATGTCAAGTACATCTAGAGTGGGATCCTTAACTGTCAGGCAATGTGTCAGTGACGGTACATCAGTCTTTGTCATGTCAGTCGGAATGTCTGTCTGAGCTGTGAGTTTGGCTGTTCGATCTGCCAGGTCGTTACCCTGGGAAATAGTGTCGGTGACTTTAGTATGTGCTTTGCATTTCATAATGGATATGGCTGTAGGCAAGTGTATTGCTTCTAACAGGGCTTGAATGAGGGGACCATGCTGAATCTTGGTACCGTGAGAAGTTAAAAAACCTCTCTCTTCCCAAAGGACACCGAAGTCGTGAACGACTCCGAATGCATACTGTGAATCTGTGTATATGTTAACTTTCTTGTTCTTGGCTAGTATACAGGCTTGGGTCAGAGCAATGAGCTCTGCAGCTTGAGCAGATAGTGTGTCAATACGGTGTGTTTCTATGACTTCAGTTTCAGTGGTCACCGCATATGCGGCCACTAACTCTCCTGTGTTTGTTCTCCTACATGAACCATCCACGTAAAGTGTCAGGTCTGGATCGGTCAATGCAATATCTGTCAAGTCTTGTCGGGGCTTTGTCACTGTATTAATGACTTCTACACAGTCATGTGGTGCTGGATCTGTTGTACTCGAGGGTAACAATGTGGCAGGATTAAGTATGTTGCAGCGTCTGATTTCTATGTGTGGCTGGAACAGTGTCAGTTCATAACCTGTCAGTCGTGCTATGGTCAAGTGCTGAGTCTGGGTACGGTTCAGAAGAACTTCCACGGAATGTGGAACCTGTACTGTCAAGGGATGTCCTAACACTATTGAATCGCTTTGTCTGATAGCTAGAGCTGTTGCTGCAACTGATTTCAAGCACGCAGGCAGAGCCTGGGCTACTGGATCCAATGTACTAGAAAAATAAGCACAAGGCTTATGGTGTCCTGCTTGATCATGTGTGAGAACAGATAATGCTGTGCCTTCGCGTTCTGTAACAAAAAGTGTAAAAGGTTTACTGTAACATGGTGTCGCTAAAACTGGTGCTTGACATAAAGCTTTCTTCAAGTCATTAAAAGCTTGTGTATGTTCCTGAGTCCAAGGGAGGACAGTCGAAGTCGCTGCCTCCTGTGTTGTCAACTGTATGAGTGGCTTGGCTAGAAAAGCATACTTGGGAATCCATTGTCTGCAGTACGAAGTGAGGCCAATAAAGGCCCGTACTTCCTTTTGTGTCTTGGGTTGTAGCAGATGTGCAATTAACTGGATACGATCTGGTGTCAACTGTCTACCCCTCTTGGACAGCAAGTGTCCAAGGTATACCACTTGCTGGGCACAGAATTGGATCTTCGAAGGGGACACTTTGTGCCCCTTTTCGGCCAGAAAATACAAGACTGTCAGTGACGCGCACTCGCAGTCACGTTCGGTCCGTGCTGTGATCAAGAGATCATCAACATATGGCAGTAGAGCAGTGTCAGTAGGCATGTGAATACTGTCTAGTTGTCTTTTCAGTGCTTGGCTGTAAATACTAGGACTTCCGTGAACCCTTGAGGTGCACGTGCAAATTCGAAGCTTCGGCCATTTAAACAGAATCCGAAAAGGTATTGGCTATCGGGATGAATGGGGACGCTAAAGAAGGCGTTCTTAAGATCAATTACAGTAAAGAACGCAGCTTCGGAATCAATGGCGATCAATAGTGACGAAATGTCTGGGACTACTGGGTACTGTGGTACTATGCATTTATTGAGTTCTCGAAGATCGATCACCAGTCGATAGACTGGAGGTGCATTTGGGTCAGTTCGTTTAAGAATCGGAATGATCGGAGAATTACATACATTGGAGTCAGTTTCTACAACTACTCCTTGGGCAATGAGTTCGTCAATAATTTTCAGTAAGGCTGCTACAGCCTCGGGGGGCAATTTGTATTGTCGGATTCGGGGCAGTACAACACCTTGCTTGAGTGTGACACGATAAGGAGTAATGTGCATACAGTCTACATCAGTTGGACCTTGTGCCCATAAATGCTGTGGAACATTTTTCAATCTTGCATCAAAATCTCTCAACACATAATGACCCTTAAAGTCACGTAAAAATAATCTCACTCCTTCCGGAGAACAACATATAACAGCTCCTAGAGCTTTCAACGTTTTAATACCAAGCAAGTTTTCTGGACACGCTTTCGTGTCTTTCCCTAATACCTGACTATGTACATAGGGACCATCTTGATTTACAGGAACCTCGATAAGGGGCAAGCCAACCTCCCTCTCTAGGCTGTTTCATGTGTACTGCTGATAATCGGGGTAATCGGACTGTGCATACTGGTACATTTGCTGTGTGACGTGTTGTGTTGCGGCAATGGGTTGGGGTTGGGGTACAGCTACTGTCTGTTGCTGTGCATTCTGTGGAGGTTGCGTATTCTGTGGAATATTCTGTGGAACGTGTTCTGGTCTAGGCGGACGTGGTCTTTCTTTCGTTTTGCCTGTAGCGATATTGTGTCTGAGAACGGCACATTCATTTATGAAGTGACCTGGCTGTTTGCAGTAATTGCAATTCCCTTTAACAGGAGCTGTAGAATGACTAGTCTGTGTGTTCTGCTTGTTACCCCTCTTCTGACCATCTGCTGGAACGGACTGGGCAACTAATACTTTCATTTTCATGTCTTTCATACGTCTTTGTTCATGATCGTGTTCCTCTCTAATTCTGTTCTGGTGGTACTGTAACATCTGTAACATTTGGGAAGGCGTATTTGCTTGCCATGTACTTTCGACTTTCAATACTCTGTTTTTAACCTGTGGTAAGGAATTCTCGACTAATTTGGTCACAAAAAGATGTGGATATGATTCGCTACTTGTTTTCAGGCCACTATTAATAATGAAACATTTCTCGAATCTGGAATAAAAATCACTAGTGTCTTCGTCTTGTTTCTGTTTGCAGGCTGAGATTGCATCCCACTCTTCCTTTTTAACTGTCAATAATCTAGGCAAAACCTGTACTAATAATCCTGGTAATGCTTTAGTTTTGTCCCCAAGACCTAAACCTGGGGTACGTCCCTTTTCCTCGTCTTCTAATTCAGTCCAGATAATATTTTTATCTCCCACCTCCCATTCTTTTTCTTTCAGTTTTTCGTAAATCCCTGCTGGCAACAATACTTTTAACATTTTAAGAATGTCGGAATACGTGTAATCTCCCATGAGTAACATGTCTTTTAATTCACGGTGGAACCCTGCAGGGTCTTTATCGTGACAAGGTACTATTTTCTTCATTTCCAATAATTCCATTTTGGTCAAAGGAGTGTATACGAATACGCGTTGAAGCGTACCCCCTGTAGTCTGAACGGGATGAACTTCTCGTAAGGGATTATGTCTGTCTAGGTGATATGGCTGTCTTACTGGGGGTGGAACAGAAACAAAATGAGGAGTCAGGAAAGTTCTGTATTTGTGACGTTGTTCTAGAATGGTATTAATTAAATCGGTACCTAGGCCTCTCCATCTTCTCAGGAGTAAGTCTTGCAATATATTATACAATGGACCTTGACCGGATTGCTGATTTTCATATAATGTAATGAGATGTTGGATCATGTATATACCAGCTAGTCGCTGTTCTTCTGGAGTAAGGCTCAAAAATGTTTGCGCTACTGAATCATCTTTATATATACTGTCATTTCCAGCCCATTGGACTGCTGACCGTGCTAGTTCCTGATCACGCATGGCATTAAGTTCATGGTAACCTATTCTTTCTTTCAGTATTTTATCAGTATCTTGAAATACATGTTCAAGAGAACATTGCTCTGGTATGGGGGAAAGGAAACGTTTCTTGTTTTCTAGACGAATGGGTCTGTCAAAAGGTCTATCAAAAGAATACTGTTTAGGGAGTTTCACTCTACCTACATACGCTATTTTATCCTGATTCTCTACTGGATTCTCTATTTCTTTCTCCTCTGAGGATTCATTCTTGTCTGACTCGGCTTCCCTATCAGCCTTCTGTCTGTTATGTATTGTTACTATTTCTTTACGGATCTTTCTGGACATGGCATCTATACAATTCTGTTTATCATGTTTACAATCTGCAATATTCTGACCCCATTTTGTCAGTACATCCATCTCTTCTTTGACAACACCTGGCCGGTCTTGTTCCCTTATCAAACAATTAATTAAGAATCGTAATATTAACTCTTGTGTCTCAGCTTTCTGATATGCCATGGCCTCACGAATACATTCTGGTCTCTCCCCCGTTCTAATAAAATGATATATTTTGTCTAGATGGTTTGGCATTTCTGGTAATAACATCAAATATTCTGTAACACGTCGTAGACGTAACAAGGCTAACATCATGTCTCCTTCTTTGCCAGGTACTGGATCATATCTACAATCTGTAATGTACTGTCTAAGGTTTTCATATGTGATCGCTTTCGGTGTACGTTGCATTGCTAATTCTCTGATTGTCGTTCGTTTCACTTGTGGCGGGGTGCGGAGGTGGCCTCCTACGGCACCTCCTGAGGCAGAAGCGAGGGCATGGCCTGACGTCATGGCGGGTAGAGGAGGTATATGTAATGGGGGTGGACTCTGGGTTACAGCTGTCGCAAAAGGATTGAGAGGACCAATAGTAGGGGGACCAGTAGCAGTAGCAGCAGCAGTAGGGGAAGTGACAACAGGCGCAGGAAGTGAGTCTTGGAGACGTGGAGGGGTCGTGGCTTGAACAGATGGAACAGGCTGCTGTACATTATTAACGGGTGGTACAGGTACATTGGTATATGCTGGAGCTACGCCATCTAAATAAGAAGAAAGGAAAATGTCTGCTGCGGTCTGTTTGTGACGGAGTTTAGTCGGAACCAATGGTGGTGGCAAGTTACGGGGTACTTCCGGGGTCGCCTTGGGCAGGCCCTCGGCAAGAACTGGATACATGCCTGTAATGAGTGCATTTCTTTGGCGGTCTAATTGTTCTAATCTGACCTGTTCTCCTTCTTCTAGTAACTCTTTTTCTCTAGCTTTTTCGGATTCTTCTCTACTTTTCTCTGTTTTTCTGATTGCTTTTTCTGTTCTTCTATGCGATTCTTTACGCCACAATGCTATGGCATCTTTCTGGGATTGTCTGGCTTTCTTTTTCCACAATGCTTCTTCTACTCTCATGATGCATTCAGCATCCCATGTCCCTGAGACAGGCCATCTAGACTTTTCTTCCAGATCCTTAGTGTAGTCCACCCATAAATCTAAATACAGCACGGCATCTAAGCCATGCTTGTGGTACATAAAATATCCTGGAGTGTCCCTAGGCGGGACAGGAACTGCTTCTTCGAGTATCCCTTTCCTAGTACCTATCTGACGTAATTTCGAAAACAGCGGCATGATTGGAGTGATTCCAACATGAACACAATAAACACAGTAATAAACAGTAAACAATCATTCACCCCACGACATTAAAAACACATTAAAACATTACAGACTGAATTACCTATTACACAGAAAACACATATTCTGAAAATCTCGAGATAATACTGAATAACTAGATGCACTGCTAAAACAGTACAGACAATACCGGTCCCATAAAGAGACACGTCGGACCGTATTCACCTAAGTGAACACGTCAGGACCAGGTCTGCGTACCCAAACCTGCCTTGACCGGGCACAAATTAATGAACCCGTCTAGATGCGTTCCCAACAACGGTACTCACCGGGAAGCAATAAACTGAAGGCCTCGGAAACTGGACTGGACTGGACTACTACGACATCTGACTGCCACGCATCACGCTACCACGCATGTGCTTCGGAACAGGTGGGCCTCCGGACACCTCGGACCTTGCTCTCTCGACTAGGGCTCTGGTCGGGATCCTCCGCATTCCTCACCGCCTCGTCTGGACGTCGGACCGCAGTCTCCGTCTCCCCCGTGGGCCCGAGGGAAGATAGCAGGAAAACCCGCAAACGTGCACGGTTTCCGTCGCGGCTGTAGAAGGGGTCAAAGCCTGCGTGACTTCACCGGCGAGTGGGGAAGAGGGGGGGGGGTCCCTGTTCGGGCGCCAAATTATGTGGTAAATTAATTTTACCGAATCATTTTTCCATATAATTATCAATAAAAGACAGCTCATTCAAATGAGAGGCAAAGTCCGTGGGATCTGAGTCATAAGGGCTTTAATGGAAAATCCTCGAGGATTTGGACATCATGTTCCATCACCTCTAAGGATCAGGAAGGGACATTCAACGTTTTATTAGCATTACACATTATATATAGTAAAATGGTACAATTGAAACCAATACAGTAGGCGTAACAGGTGAAAAGAGAGAGATAAGGACACATGTGCATAACAGGAGGCGTGTAAAAAGGCATACACATGGGCGTGCACTGTACATGTCAGAGAAACATCACAAGAATCGTCACATGTGGGTGGATGCATAGAGAAAGTTGCAGGATCAGCAGAAACCCTTGACCTGCATGCGCGCGCAACTAGCATGACGTGGAACTGGGGAAAACTGGGGGCTTTGACTTTAGCACTAGTGGAGGAGACTGGTGTCTGGAATGTCAGGGCAACCTGTACCTATAGCATATCTGGTATCTCATGTTTGGAGGATGTAGTGTCTGAAGTAAAAGGTCTCTCGGGCAGAGGCCGTTCAATAATGAATGCTAGTGCGTGCATACGTGTCTTGGTGCAACGTGCGGAGCCATGGGCCTACCATGGTAACGGGTTCAGTAAATCACTTGCAAGGAGGACAGGAAGGCCGGGCCCTTTGCTCTGCAGCCGGGAATATGTTTACCTATTTCACTAGACTGGAATGTGTTTTCGAGGAGGCTGAGCAGATAACTGTAGGCAAAACATGAATTTGGCAGGCAGTCCAGGCCGAGCCGGGCACCACTTCGCTGGCAGGAAGTAAGGCAGGGGTCAGGGATGCATACAGCTTTCGGAGACAGGAGAGATGAGGCAAAGAGGCTTTGTTAAGGGCCTAGCTCGACTGGGCCAGGAAACATGGAGAAAAACGTGTGCGAAATTCAAAAGTGCACCATGTAAAGACGTTGGCACCATATGCCTAGGAGCCTAATTAACGGGATTTCTTTGCATGACTGGATAGCTGACATATTAAGGATGGACGCAAATGTATTTGCGTCTTTCTAGCATATACAGAACAGAAGTTACACGACACACAAGGAACATGGGTGCATGGATAGGGTGCGAGTGGGGGACACATTGGCTACCTGAAAATTTCTATTACCTCAAGAGCTGTGTTCAGGTAAGTCAAACTTTATTGTTTTTTTAGAGATTGTAGCTGGCCAAATGTATTGTATGGAGAGTTGAGGGAGGTATTTAGATAGATGTAAGTATTTAGGAATGTGTTTTAATGTCTTTAACAACAGTTTTATTCCAATGCAGGTAGCAGTTATACGCATACGTTGGTGTTATTGTTTATTTTTTACACAGTTGGTTTAAAAAAACAAAAAGAACTCTAAGAAGAGAGGTAGACATTTCTTTTAAACCAAAGTGTAAAAGAAACAATATATATATTTAGACTTTTTGGAATGCTTCGTAAACTTTAACTTTAAAAAGAAAAGCTTTCATGGATCTTCAAGCACATGCATTTTGGGACTAGACAGAATGCAACTTTTGGATAATTTAGAGTACTTTTGTAAATGTTTTTACTATGCTTCAGTATACATTTCTGAAGCACCACAAGGGTTTTTTTTGTTTTAACATACCGTGTAAAAGAAATTAAAGGAAAGAGGATTGCAATGTTGAATTTTTGTTGCGATTTTTGTGAAACTTTAAAACTTTTTTGGGATGCGTTTTTTTTGGAATCACAGATTTCTTTGCACTATTTTCATGTCAAATAAAAATGACTATGCCAATTGGTGTTTTTTTGACTGCTATGCACAGGCTTTTGATTGGAATGTGGATTATGGCGACGCAGTTTGGATTTTTGGGGGGAGTTGGTGACTCTTGCAGGACTTTGGATTTTTACAGAAGAACACAAGTCGAAGAAGGATGATATCTTAAGGTAGGATCTCATTTTTTCAATTGTTGGTAAAAAAATGTTTTAGAAAAAAATCCAATTTGTCATTAATTTAAAGAAACACAAAATAGGCAAGTAACATCAAGTAGGTGTCAGTCAGGGTTAGAAGTGTAGTATGTGTGCAATATTGTCTAGGTAGTCTGAAGCCACCCTCAACGAAAACTGTTGGATCTGCCCCAATAATCTCTCAGACATTTATTTAGTTTTTTTTTAGAAATTCGTGGGTTTAGACTACAAGTCAATGATTGTGCTATTCTAATTTCTTGGAAACTTTGCTCCTTCTTCAAAATTTACAAGAAATTATAAAAGTCTGGGTGAGACTTTCCGATTTATTTGTTGAAGGAGTTGTACCATCCCTGTATGGCAATATTGGTCTTTTCTCCACCCTCTAAGTAGGCCATGTAACAGTTCCATCATTAGATAGAAAACCTCGGAGGCGACCCGACCTGCTAAGATGACCAATCCAAGTGTCTTTGAAGTAATTTTGTAGGGAGAAATTTTTTTTTTCATTTGCAGTATAATAGTCAGATTCAGTAATTGATTAAAGTATTCATCTACACAGTCAGGTGGAACAAAAGACAGAGCTGTTAGTTGTTTTTTTAATTCAAATTGTAGTTTACTGTCAGATAAGTAATCCTCAATTAAGGATGTTTTTTCAATTTCCACCAATATGCCTGTGATAAGTGAAAATAAACCCTTAAATTTGGGTTTCCGGGTAAGTTTTAGTAATGGTGCTAATCATCGATAATTCAAAGTCAATTATCTCTTTTCTAGGACTTTTGTTTTGAGTTCTCGATTTTACCACTGTTAGTAATACAGTGTATGTTGAGGATTGCTTACCAGGGAGTAAACTGTACACTAAGGGACGTCTAACGATCGCATTAGGAAACTGACCCGAACAAAAAGGTTCTGGACTCATTTCCAAATAAATTGGGTCCTCCTAGTCTGGAAGACCAACTACGATGCTTCCCAACATCGTTTTAAGCATGGGTGAAATTTGCGAATTCACGTTCCGCGAATTCGCTGATTTCCCCACGAAATCGCAAAAAAATCCGCAAATTGGCAAATTTGCCCGCGAAATCGTGGATTTTTTTGCGATTTGCCCTGGAGTACTTTCTACTGGCTAATCCAGTAAGTGCTCCCTCATTGGGTAAATGTATAGTGCTTTTGCTACACTGCAACCGCGTAAAGGGCCAAAAGACGTGTCTCCAGTGACCATGTGTGCCTGTATCACAGGCACAGGCACACATGGTCACTGGAGACACATCTTCTGGCCCTTTACGCAGCTACAGTGTAGTAAAAGCACTATGGGGCAGATTTACAAGCCGCTTGTGCCTCTTTTGCGCTGCAGTTGCGTCACTTTTGTGACGCAGCGGCAGCACAAAAGATGCGCCATGGTGCTGGGTATTAAGAACGTGATGCATCTGAGAGATGCGTCACGTTGTAAAGCCCAGCACCATCAGGAGGCGTTCCGGCGCAGGGGAGGGCGTTCCTGCGCAGGAACGCCTCCCTAAAGTGGCTGAGTGAAATCTACAAGATTTCACTCAATCACTTTTAGGCCAATGCTGCGTCAAAACCCTTCGCCTGCTTGAAGCAGGCGCAATGCTTGACGCAGCATTGGGGAGATAGGGCCCCCCAGAGCATTGCTGGAGCTGCGTCCAGCAATGCTGAGAGATGCGTCACGTTGTAAAGCCCTGCGCCATCAGGAGGCATTCCGGGGCAGGGGAGGGTGTTCCTGCGCACAAACGCCTCCTAAAAGTGGCTGAGTAAAATCTACAAGATTTCAATTAGTCACTTTTAGGCCAATGCTGCGTCAAAACCCTGCGCCTGTGTGAAGCAGGCGCAAGGCTTGACGCAGCATTGGGGACATAGGGCCCCTAGAGCATTGCTGGAGCTGCATCGCGCTTGCGACGCAGCTCCAGCAATGCGCTGCTTTTACGGCACAGATGCATGATGCATCTGTGCCGTTTTTGCCACATGGTGCGCCGCATTGTAAATGCGGCGGACCATGGGTGGCGGAGCTGCGGTGCACAATAACTGGCGCATCCCTGGGGAAGCGCCAGTTATAGTAAATCTGCCCCAATACATTTAGCCAACGAGGGAGCACTTACTGATTGGACAGGAGAAAGTACTCCAGTTGAGTAGAGGTATTGCACAAAACGGTGGCATCTTGGTGGACAAACATGCAGGGCGGAATTCATTTTGCCCCCAGTTCGACTCGGTTTTTGTGCCCTTCTGCCCTCTGTTAGACTCGTTTTTCCCTTGTTTTTCTACCCTTCTGCCTTCTGTTAGACTCGTTTTCCCCTTGTTTATCTGCCCTTCTGCCCCCTGTTAGACTCGTTTTTTGTGCCCTTCTGCCCTCTGTTAGACTCATTTTCCCTTGTTTTTCTGCCCTTTTGCCATCTGTTAGATTTGTTTTTTGTGCCCTTCTGCCCTCTGTTAGACTCATTTTCCCTTGTTTTTCTGCCCTTTTGCCATCTGTTAGACTCGTTTTTTGTGCCCTTCTGCCTTCTGTTAGACTCGTTTTTGTGCCCTTCTACTCTCTGTTAGACTCGTTTTTCCCTTGTTTTTCTGCCCTTCTGTCCTCTGTTAGACTTGTTTTTAGTGCCCTTCTGCCCTCTGTTAGGCTCGTTTTCCCCTTGTTTTTCTGCCCTTCTGCCCTTTGTTAGACTGCTTTTTGTGCCTTTCTGCCCTCTGAATCACTACATCATCACTCAGCGCTACCCTAGCATCACTCAGCACCACCACATTATCACTCAGCACCACCACATTATCACTCAGCACCACTCAGCACCACCACAGCATCACTCAGCACCACCACATTATCACTCAGCACCACCACAGCACCACTCAGCACCACCACAGCATCACTCAGCACCACCACAGCATCTCTCAGCACCACCACAGCACCACTCAGCACCACCACAGCATCACTAAGCACCACCACAGCACCACTCAGCGCCACCACAGCATCACTCAGCGCCACCACAGCATCACTCAGCACCACCATATTATCACTCAGCACCACCACAGCACCACTCATCAACACCACAGCATCACTCAGCACCACCACAGCATCCCTTAGCACCACCACAGCACCACTCAGCACCACCCAGCGCCACCACAGCATCACTCAGCACCACCACAGCATCACTTAACACCACCACATTATCACTCAGCACCACCACAGCACCACTCAGCACCACCACAGCATCACTCAGCACCACCACAGCATCACTCAGCACCACCACAGCACCACTCAGCACCACCCCAGCATCACTCAGCACCATCCCAGTATCACTCAGCACCACCACAGCACCACTCAGCATCACCACAGCACCACTCAGCATCACCACAGCACCACTCAGCACCACCACAGCACCACTCAGCACCACGCCAGCATCAATCTGCGCAACCATTCAACAACAACTGGTTCAAATATGTTTTCTCAACGTTTCAAGCTTTAATACAAATGTCACAAAAAGATGTTAATATTTCACTTCTGTTCTTGGATTTTCGTCACAATAAAATACACTGAACATAATCTTCACAAAAGTTATTTACAAAAGTTTAAGCTATTGCCATTATAAATTAAAATCACTTTTATTTAAGTATTAATTATTTAAAAAAATTAAGAGCCATTTTAATTTGTAATATCAATACATCTAAGTCACGTAAATACTAAACATGTTGCATTACAAATGCTATAGGTGTCACATTTGCGAAATTTATAACTATTGGCATTGTAAATGACAAAGCTATTAATTTAGCTATTTTCAAAACCAACACATAAATAAAAAAATTGTAATTTACAAGACCAATCGCTCAACTTTCCTAATGCGAGACCTACTGCATTGCAAATGCTTGTTTTTATATCTGTCAGTTTTCCTGTTGAGGTTTTATTTTCGTGACAGGTGCCTCATTGCCTACTTGTAAATATTCTCTGACCCTGCTTCAAGGGTCAGAGCAGGGTCAGAGAAAAGTTGCAAGTAGGCAACGAGGCACCAGGAAGCACTTACAGGCTTACAGCAGCAGGTGCCCAAGTTGAAGTTAATTTCTTTGTAACCCTTTTGTAAAAGGTAACAAAAAATTAGCTTCAACTTTTGCACCTGCTGCTGTAACCCTGCAAGTGCTTGGCTGAAAATTCGTCCCTGCTGATTAGCGGATTTTACCGTGATTTCGTGAGATTCGCGGATCGCGAAATCGCGGAAAATCTGCAAAATCTGCGAGCGGAACGAATTTTCAGCCCATGCTTACATCGTTTGGTCGGACTCACATTGACTTCAACGGTAACCTGTGTTCCGAATGTGAACACAGGCTCCCATTGAAAAAAGGGGTAGTTGGGGAAAACCTTGCCCCCTGTGAGGGGCACCCCAAGGGGCCTGCCACATTGTGCATGGTTGGGAATAGGGGTCCTTTGGTACCCCATGGGGTACATTTGTATACCTCTGTGTGAAGCGGGGCCAGCAGCTGGCCTCCCAAGATCAATTCCGACAGCCATTTCGTCTTGGGCAAATTGAATTGGAATGGCTGTCTGAATCGGTCATTGTAATCGCTTGTCCAGAAACTGGGTCCATAGATCTGTCCAATTTGGCTCCGCAAGACTTGGGCTGGCCTCATGCCTTTTGGAACCGAATCAGACTGCCTGTAGGGTTTACGGGCATTGTGATTGCTCATTGGTAAATCTGTACAATTCAGTCGGAAAGAAGGGCTCTGAATCAGATTCTGAAATACTGAATTTCATCCAAATTCTTTCCTAATGACATTGTAATCGGACCCCTAAGGGAAATACAGTGTTGTTAATGTAGGCAAGTATAGTGTATATTTGGGTGAATGGATGGGGTGTGGATTTAAACTCCCCATCCATCATCCAAATATAACTACACTCCGATTTTAAAATGTTACAGGGTACGCTAAATATTAGTGTTCTTTTTTTAGGATTTCTGTTATATTGCAGTAGAAGGATTTCATTAGTAACAGTCACAGTTATTTCAGGAGGAATGTCAATATCAGAGTATGTTTGAGGTGTTACACATTGTGGGTTACTTGCTTGTTTTTGTTATAGTATAATCTATCTTAAATATGGGATTTTAGGCATAGAACTTGCTACATGCATAGGAATGTGTTGTGACACTTCCCTCAAAACTGCGCCAGAGGGTTCATTGGAGGAGGATGCCAGCTTTTTCATTTGATTTATAATTTCTCTAACCTCAATCTCCATTGCAGAGGCAGAGTGGTTATGCTTTGTGATTCTTTGAACAGTGTCCCCCAGAGTAACCGCTCTGCCTGTGTAATGGAAGGAGTAATATTGCACACACCTCCAATGATTCCTGGGCTCAGCTAGTCTCTCCTTACAATAAAAGTAGCCAGCATGTTTAAGGAGTCTATTCCCTCTTGCTGATTTCACATAGGTTGCTTCTCTTCTTGATGTCATTTTTCAATTTCTACAAAAAGAGGGGAGAAAAACGTTTCTTTGAGTTTTATTGAATTACAGCATTTATCCAGTTGAGAAAATATGGTTAGTTGTATAGGTTTTTTAATCTTTATTGATGAATAAAATGTTTAATTTGGTATGCTGGTAATTAGAGAATGTTTGAAACCTGCAAAGAATTATGGTTATATGATCATTGGATGTGAGTAACCTTTGAATAGAATATGTTGTTTTGTTCTTTGTTTACTTTTCTTTTTGTTTTTTGTCAGCAGTTAAAATTTAATTATCCTTTTTTGTTGACTTCAGGAAAAAAGATAAATAGGTTTTGTGATTTGCTTGAGGTGATATGCATCACCTTTCTAAGGATTTTTTGTCTCTACTTCTTCCTTTTGCTTGAGTTTTAGGGGTTCTTCAAGAGGGATTTTCAGATTTAGTTCTATCTCTCCTGGCTGATGTGGGTAGGTCCGAAAGTTTTTGAGGTAGCAGCAAAGTGGCATCCACATGACCCGACCACAAGCAATTGCCCAAGTTGCAAGGTGCCAGATCAATTTAGGAGACTTTAAATGTGGTAATACTGCAATGTTCTCTTTTCCCCTTTCATATAGTTTTAGGTACTTCTTAATCTTGCAATAATGCGCTGGAAATAGGTCCCCCACAACAGGCCATCACTAAATTCCAACCCATCGAACAGAAGGACATAGAACCCTTGATGGAAAAAATAAAGTCCGGGTCACCCCTGGACCCAGCACCCCCACAAATACTCAGAACAGTAACATCCATCATCTCACCAAATCTAATGAGGGTAATGAAACAATCCCTAGAAGCACACAAAGTCCCAGGGGCTTGGAAACATGCAGTGATAAAGCCTCTGCTGAAAAAAGCCAATGCAGTTAGAGGGCAATTTGAGAGCTTTCGTCCTATCTCCCAGCTACCATTTGTAGGCAAGTCACTAGAAAAACATGTCAACAGAAATGTTTCACATTTTCTAGAGAGCAACCAGTGCCTTCACCCAACTCAGATGGGCTTCAGAGAACAACACATCACAGAATCTGCCTTGCTGGTAGTGGTAGAAGATCTGAGACGATCACTAGACCAGGGAAAGTCAGCAATCCTGCTCTTGCTGGATTTGAGAGCCACATTTGATACAGTGGACCATCAAATACTAAGCAGAAGGCTTTCAAATATTGGGATTCAGGGCATGACACTCAAATGGTTATTTTCATTCTTCATTCTTTTCATTCTTCAATGAGAGAACATTTCAAGTACAGGAAAATTCCAATCTCTCCAAAACCATGCTGCTGAAGTGCGGCGTTCCACTCAGCATTGAGTCCAACCCTTTTTAATGTATACATGGAGCCCCTGGCCAAGATTGGGCAGGATTTTGACATATCCATGACCTCATATGCAGACGATACACAGCTGGTTATCTCCCTGGACCCAAAAAATAGTAGAGATGGGGAGAGACTGTCCTCCTGCTTGATAAGAGTCAAATAGTGGAAGACGAGAAACTGTTTAAAGCTGAAAGGGAAGAAACCTGACATATGTCTCGGAAACAAATCCATACTTAGGCCCATCATAGATTGGCCTGCCTGCCTAGGTAATCCACCCACTACCACAGAAATAATAAAAAGCCTAGGATTCTGGTTAGAAACAGACCTCTGCATTGTGGCACAGGCCAAGAAGGTTGCTGCAACCTGCTTTGGACTACAGGGAAGCATTCGGAAAATCCTGGATAGAGTTCCCATAAAGCTCAGGAAGATAGTTGTCCATTCCCTGGTCACATATTGATTAGACTATGGAAACTCACTGTTCTTGGGGGCTCCAACATATGTTGTGCGCAGACTGCAAGTAATTCAAAATTCAGTCGCTAGGCTGCTATGCAATGTTCCCACACAGGAATCAGTAAAAAAGCACCTAGTGGGTCTCCATTGGCTTCCGATAGCAGCAAGAATTCAATTTAAAGTCTTAATTATCACCCACAGAGCACACAGTAACAAAGGCCCAGAAACAATCAGGGAACTAATATCTCCTTAAATCCCATATAGGGGGCTGCGTTCCAGTAAAGAGGAACCACTAATACAAAGAAAGGTCAGAAGGGAAAGATGGGGAGGAAGAGGTTTCTCCCATCTTGCTCCCAAATTCTGGAATTCCCTGCCATTGGAATCCAGACTGATAGACAGGGAGCTACAGTTTAGAAAAGAGATCAAGACATGGCTGTTCAAGCAATATCTCTTAATCACGGTTACCCTACTCAGTTTCTGACCACACAGCGCTGGGAAGCCTCAGGGCAGCCATGCGCTCTATAAATCCCATAATAATACTAATAACTGTTTTTAATACTGACTTTTAGAATTTCACTTTTTTTTAATGTTGTAGATGCAAACCAAAGGAATTTTTTTTCAAGTTGTAAGAATGAGCGTGTTGCCAACTTGTATGGTATATGCTGGATGGACATGGCACCCCTCCACTGCCTTATAATTCAAACCGTCCCCCACCAGAGGCATCTTATGCAATTGCACCGTGTGCTCCAAGTTATTATTATATGCCATTTTAATACGACATCTCAGCATACTAAGCAGTATATTGAGCCTATACTACTGTGGAAGGAACAGCTTGTATATATGTTTACTGTAATAGGTATTGCATGAATTGTCAATTTTTATATTTTCATTTGTATTATAATTGGTGCTCCTTTATAGCTTTTATGACACAAGTTGTCAGAATATATCTTACACAACAAGTAAAATGAATACTAGAGTATTAAAACTGATATCCAGGATTGTTTGGTAAAAAAACATTTAGGAAATAATTCTGGAGTATTGATATTAATACTTGTTCATTAAAATGAATACTAGCGTATTAATATACTCCCCCATCCAAAACCACTACTTCCCTTGCATCCCCTCTAAGTGGATAGGTTACAAAAATGAATGGGATGCATTGTAAAAGTATGCATTGTGAATACATGCGTTGAAAAGGTGATTTATATAGCACTCAATTATTATGCGTTGTAATGACTTTCATTGTAAAAACATGCATTGTAATGGTAGTGGCATTGAAAAAATTTCATTGTAAAGGTATTCGTTGTAATGGTATGCTTTGTATCATCATATATTCTACTGATATTGAACAACAATATTTAATTGTTTACTTAATTGTCCTCAGATGCCTCTACAGCCTGTTCAGATTACTGCAAGGGTTTATCAATGCCACTTGAGTCAAGTTATGAATATGGTATATTTTGAACGGTATAAAATTGGGGCCTCAATCTTTTTTCTATAACAAGAATATGTCTGATCAATAAAAATAGTCCTAAGCTACTATTGGCTTTTACCATTGTTACAGGAGAAATCACATCAAATACAATATAATGTCTAGAAAATTGACAAATACAGTATACAGACAAAAATACTCAAAAATAACTCTGATCCACTCACTTATTTTTCTGCTACCCCAATCCAAGCCCCACCCAACCCATCCTACCCATTCACATTACGGGAGCCCCCCTGACAACCCGCCACATGGAATCCCTATCTGAAGGATGCCTTCGGAATTGCATCCTGGCATGTAAGAATCGCCTCCCCCCAGCCACCACCTCGATCCCCTGCACTCTCCCCAGAAAAGAAGAAAAAAAAAGACGAGAGAGAGAAGGGAAAAAAAGGAGAAAGAGAGATTAATGCAGATTCTAAATACATCTTTAGTGTCTGATTGATTTCAGAAAATCCTGGGCTTCAGAAAGAACACTAATGATCTTAAATTGTCCATTCCAAAGAACCTTGAGTTTAGAGGATTGAACTAAAGAGGCTTGTTTGCCAAATGATCTAAACTCAAAAGCTAATTGTTGAAATTCCTTTCTGCACCTAGCTGAAGTCACAGAAAGATCAGAGAAAATCTTCAAGGAGGTGTTTTACAGGACGGTAAACATTTGCTGCTGGATTGCTCTTGAGAGAACTTGTTCCTGGAACCGAAAGCCTGAGAAATGGACCAGAATGGTCCTCGGATATTTAGCCCCAGGTGGCTGAAGAAAGGGAACTCTATGTGTCCGCATAATTGTCAAATCCTCAGGAGGAAATGGTAAGATATGATCTTGACCGTGGCACTTACTCCTTTCCGGAATTCCTGTAGATCTAAGATTAGAATGGCTTCTGTGGTTCTCCAGTGATTCTAATTTCATCTCCAATTCAGCAACTTTTGAGAATTCAGATGTAGAACGTTTGTCTTCAATGTCCGAATTTCTTTGCTCTGCTACCTGTAGCGGTTTTGGAAGTACTTGCAGGGTCTCCTCCATCTTAGTAAGCCTTTGATTTATTAACTCTGTGTCCAAAGCTTGCTGGACATTTAGGCCGCAAATCTCCACCAGTATTGTGTCAAGAACCTTTTTAACGGTTTTAGCAGGAGGTCCTATGACTCACTAGAATTTTTTAAACTGGATGCTTGTGGGGTAGCTTTGAGTTCAAAAGTAGCAATCACTTGAGAGCTAGAGCTTTGTTCTGAAGAGAACCCAGAGGAGATTGCGAGAACAGTTGGAGCGCTAGAGCTCAGCTTCTCTTGCTCATCAGAGTTGCCCCTTCAGATGTTAGCAGCTTTAGTCCAGCTGCTGTCATATTGCCTGACATTAAATCCACTCTGACCTCAGCATGGCCCTCCTCACTGGTAGGCATAAACCTGAAGTTTTGAAATTAGGGAAAAGTTTTAACTGTTTGAGGAGCCCAGCTTTCTTGATGTTTAGCAAACTTCCGTTTTGTCGTCGATAGAGCTAATGCTGTAGAAGGAGCTGAGTTCTCTGAGCCACTAGAGATTGCAGAAGAAGTAGAAGCTGTTACTGCATGGGCTCCACCATGCTCAAGTTATAAAGGGATGAGCCAAAACTGCCCCCATGCCCTCCTGCAGGTCGGGATTGAAAGGGAAAACAGAAGCAGCTATCGATGGCTCCATCTGTTTCTCTCGCCAGCCAGACTCTACTTCGAGAGGCTTTCTTGCATTTTTTAGGGGGAACAGGACGCATTTTTGGGGCGAAGCTGACACAAGACAGTAATCTTAGTGAGTAAGGAAAAAAATAGTAATCTTTTAGTGCATATAGTGAGTCACCACCCGCACCGGTTGATAACTGTCAAGGGCCCCTATTTAAACAAAATAAAAGTGTAAAGCTCATACCTGCAGGATGTCTTGCCACCCCTTTATAATCATGATTTTTTTAAAACTACAGGATCTCTTTTTTTCTCTTTTTTCCTTTTTTCCCCCATCCAAGAGTCACCGATGGCCAACAGAGCAATCTGTAGTGACGAAGAGTCAGCATTCTAGTGTTGCAGTATGGTGTAACCCACACTGAACACCCATCCACCAGAGGCGTCATCAGTCAGATGACCCTGCTAATAAAAGGGGCTGAGCGCACGTGCTCATGGCCAGTTGTACCACCCCACTACTGTGTCCTGTGTGTCCATTATTGGAGATGCGGGCCTAGGGCCCTCAGATCACTACATAATCCACTGCTTGCTTGAGAGCTGCTTGATCCTCTGAAGAGGAGCGGCGCAGGTGGAAATGAAGCCTGAACCACAGCAGAAGCTAAGCTGCCGCTCACAAAGCTCCTTCTGCCTTTTCTCAGCCTTTCTGCACCATATGCTCCCAACCAAGCTCTTTAGCCATACCACCGGCTCAGTTTTGCTGATTTATCTCCTACTTACGATCACATTTCACAATGCCGCTGGAGCTCCACATGTGAGGCAGAATGGCTGCGTCTGCCATGGGAGGGGAGCGGGCCGGGGAGCCGGTTGTGTAGTCGTCAGCAGCAGCAGGACATGGGGCAGCCGCTGCTGCTTATCCCCAGAGTTTCGGTCAGTCCTTTGCGAATGAGAAAAACTTCACTACATAGCGGTTGGTGGAGTTTTTGCCAAACTCTGCGCTCTGCTTGGAGTGCGGAGCGGGCAAAACTCAGTGAACCCTGCTCGCAGAGCAGAGTTTACGCCCACCCCTACACATAAGCAAGGTAAAACAGCTAACAATGATGAATTCTAAGACTTTTACAAGCCCATACCTTCATTCAGTGCTGCTATTGCCAAATGGTAACCCTGATTTGGACAAAGGGCTGCTTGGAATTACTTAGCTTAAAGAGTGATAGCTCCATGTAACACAACACTGAATGTATGCCAGGTGTGCTGCTTTGTTTGATAATTTGATACATCTGCCACCTGGAGTCACTTTGCTTTAACTTGTGTGTTGCAATGCATTTTCACATTGCAAATTGATTTTGGTAATGATAAGTACTTACATTACCACATGAAGATGGTACATACCAACGGGGCCTCATATCTCCAATTCCAAATGATCCACAACATCTGCTTCCCAGAATATGACGTCTGCCCAATGATATTTGAGTTGGGAGATGGAGTGCTTCTCATAGGCCACCTTGCTTAGGTACCAACGCACCTGTTCTCCTGGCTGACCCTTCTTCCTGCAGGCAGCGTTAGTGGCAGGAAGTGCGTCACCTGCCAGATGAGGCAGTGAACCACTCTTGAACCAAGGTTCTTACCTCCCTGCTTCCCTGACATGGCCACAATGTCATCAGTCCCTACCCAACCTTACCCACTAAAAAAATAAAATATCCCCTTAAACCACAAACTTTACCTAATTAACTATTACCCCACATTGCACAAACATACAACTGTACAAATACTAGTATAAAGACAAAGAATAACACTTAGGCAGTTAAATGACTCAAAATATGTTTGACAGGGACAGAGCAGACTCAGTCTACTCAATAAATAGCCCAAAACTCATCCAAACGTTCCAAGCATTCCACAAACCACCAGCACCAACCAACAGACACCAACAGAAAGTGAAAGTAACATTTACACTTCGAAGTATGCAGCCAGCTACATCCATTGCATCATTTACTGGGTGTAACCATCACGTTCTCGACATTTGCGTCGATTTTTCTGATGCACCGTTTCAGGTGCACTTATGCAGCAAAGCTAAGACCCGCATAACAGAGGTGATGCACTGGTTGTGACGTGGGCAACAGAGGCGATGCACCAGTTTTGACCCGAGCAACAAAGGCATTGCGCAAGTTCGACAGAAGATGTGTGGCTTCTACTAGAGCAAACACCTTAGGCCTCGATCCAAGGCTCCAGGACTGGGGTGGCACCACTTGGTAGGGCAGACTGACAGAGGGCAGATTCTAGGTGCAGAAGCAGGGTGGTTGGAAGTCTTTTATGTCCCTGAGACTTCATAGCAGAAGGCCAGCCAGATTGCCCTTGGAGTCACTCTGGGTTCAAGGGGTTTATATGCAGTCCTTATCACCCAGCCAGTGGAACAGTAGTCAGCAGGGCAGTACAGCAAGGCAGGACTCTGAAGCTGATTGCTCCTACATCAAGATTCATATGAGTTACCAGGGTACACACCTGGATTTCAGCCACAGTTTTATGTGCATTAAAAGGTTGATGTTTGGTCCCCTGTCCCACTCTTTTAGATTTCCTATTCAGCCCAGTCTCTCTCTTCCTGAGATGTGTTGAGGCCTCTTCCTTGTGATATATCACTGATTCATTAAGCACTTAGGAAAGCACAGAGAAGGTTGTCTCTCCTATTCTCCAGTGTATGTCCCACCCAGTTTGCAGCTTTGCTGGAATATCAAACCTGGTCTGTTGGGATTCCTCTACTCCTCATATTTTCCCCAGGCAGCCATGACAAAGGAACCCAAGGCCCTCCGTGTTATTTAGATGTGCAGGCGCTTCTGTACTCAGTGTACAGTCAAAGCACATTCAGTGTCAAGTAATGTAATCCACATGTATTATGCTACCACCAGCTTTTTAATAAGTTAATGCGTGCCCCAGCTCGGGGAACGTCCCCTTGGCACTACAGTGTCCCTAAGCGGGTTAATCCTTTTCAATAAGAGTTTTGACTCCAATGTAGTTGTTAGTATTTACATCTTCATTTTATTTGTCATATAAACACTGGTATGCATGTTGCTCAAACAGAGTTATTCTTCACTCACCAACATGTTAAAAAGCATCAATCCAATGCATTTCGGGTAGTAATACCCTTCATCAGGAGACATGTATCTGTGAATAGATAAGTGTGTTTGAAAGCACGAGGAGACCATTATAAAGTGCTAATAACTGTGACCTATTAAATGTGAATTTACTGTGTGGTGAAACGTTGAGTCGAGTCCTACTGCGTGCAGACCGTTAGAAGAGTGCACAAGATTACCTGAATTAGCTGGGTGAGTGTTGAACGGTACGTGAAAACTATGCACATATATATATATAATTAACTGAGTGTGTGTTCGATGGAACTTTAAGCTTACTGTGAATCAATGCCGAATACGGATGAAAGTGCCTGTGAGTTTCCAAGGGAGCTCGTTGGTGGCAGTACATAAGGAATAAGCATTAAGTAAATGGCATGCATTCATGCTCAATAAAGTTATCAATGTGACCGTCAAAACGAACGGTGCGTAATTGTCAGAGACTGTGTCTATTGAACGAATTGGCGACGTAAGGTAAAACCGGGATCGGTTACTTACTGGGATTTCCTCTGTCGGGTGCATTCCGGTGGCCGTAGTTCAGAGCGAGGGTGTTAAAGCATTTAGCGGTTACCGAAGTTAATAGGAAGTGATGTGCGTGATAAACATGGACAGAGGACTGTGATAGAAGCTTCACGGTTGACATTTTGTAATTGGGGAAGTGTAGACCTGTATTAATGTGCAAACCATGCTGCTCGTGAGAAACCCCACATACAGGAATGAGCTGCCCTAGTCAAGAGAGAAAGAAGAAAGGAAAAACCTGTGTTTAAACCCAAATAAAAATAGTGTAGTGGCGCTGAGGAGTTAATGAGTAGCAGTGTGTCATTATAATGAGCCTATTTGGTACAAAACGTAATATGCTAATACAACGTAAATATGCTAATCCAATAATGGTAAAGAGTTGTGGAGATCTTCCAGAGACTTAGGTCGATGAACTCATAGAATTAAATTACAGATAGCAGCTATACTCCATTCTATCGTTCATCCCAAAAGGTTTTATGGTTTCCAGTCTGTTGATCCAATATTTTTCTCTTTGCAAAAGATACTTATTGTTATCTCTTCCTTCTGTTTTTGGGATGATTTCCACCAGCATTCTAAGATACAGTGCACACTCGGTCTGTGCACACTGTTCAATACTACAGTCCCTTTGTGGTGTACTAGAGTATGTCATTTTGAACACACTCAACCAGCACACACACATAAACCATGTCCACACTATTCCACATTTCACCTTATGTGTAGTATATGACTAGCAGGGGCTCATGTATTCAGCTTGTGATTTTATCACACACACACACTTCCAGATCAACCTGATGTTGGACAAAGGTGAGTTGAATACACAGCAGCAGACTTTAGAACGTTGAGTGGGCCAGTATGCCTCACTCCAGTGTCCCAGGATTAAATGGTCATATTCACTGCTACTGATCACTACACGGTATCCTGCTACCCCCATGCTTGTGTTGTTTTGCATCTGGTGAAGGCAGTAGTGTACCATAACTATCAGGGTAGGTCTTTGGGTGGCCCTCCTGGTCCAACAAGACTGCAATACATTACACAGGCTTATGTCATGGTCTATATCATGCAAAAAGAGCAATTGATGGACAGAATGCAGAACAATGTCATACATTCACCCCAGTACAGAGATCTGGGTCTAAATCCATAATTTTTTTGCTCACCATGCCATTCCAGTTTGGACCCAGCCATATGCAAATCAGTCTTGACAATACACCCATTGGGAACAGTCCAGCCCGAACTGCCAGACCAGTTTCTCCCTGGACTGGAAACAAGCATCCTAGGACCGGTTTTGGGCTTGGCAGTTCGGGCTGGACTGTTCCCATTAGGCACAGGGTCAAAACTGATTTGCATATGGCCAGGTCTACCTGGGGTGGCATGGTGAGCAGAAGAATGATGGATTTAACCCAGATCTCTTGACTGGGGATGAATGTTTTGATTTGTTCTGCATTACGTCCATCATTTGTGTGTCTTTTGCTTTCTCGCCCTACGTGCGCCAGGTATGCCCAGACGTGGGTCCTGGGCTCGCTATGCCACTGGAATCAAGCTCTCCTGTATGCTATCCTATGCTTGTTTCCGGTCCAGGGAAGACCTAGCTAGGCAGTTCTGGCTGGACTGTTCTCATGAGGCACAGGCTCAAGACTGAGTTGCATATGGCCAGGTCTAAGCTGGGGTGGCATGGTGAGCAAAAGAATTATGGATTTAACCCAGATCTGATGACTGGGGGTCAATGTTTTGATTTGTTCTGCATTCTGTCCATCAATCTTTTATGGTCTATATCATGACACACACACATTTTCCATGTTCCCCTATGGGAACATACCAGCATTAGTGATCAAGACAACAATATATGCTTCATACAATACATATTTCAGTATTCCTGAAGTGATATGATGGTTGACAAACATCTCCCTTGTCTTACTCATCTGATAAATGCCACACATTGCTCCTTAAGCAGTTTAGTGTGATTTGGTACTTGCCTTTGAGCCTCCTTGCAGTGCTCTGTGAAGACTGGTCAATGTGTATTGTATCAAGTGTGAGGAAATGTAGACCTCACATCAAGCAGCCCTGAAAAGGTGTGACATGTGTGCTGTTTTGTGTATCCCCACACATGCATGAATGCAATCTTTGCAAATGACATTTTGACATCTATAGATAAGGATATGCCTTCGGCCATGACAGATGTCTCCCATGATCTGTGAAGGAATCTGCTGCAACATTTGTTCCAGCAAAGTGCTGCCAATCTGCATGCTAGTCCATATGTGAAGATCAATTTGAAGATTGACTCAGGGAAGGATTTATAATTGTAATCCATCAAACACTGAGTGCCACATTTAACACTCTGATGAAGCAGAACATAGCAAAACAGCTTGCTGTGCTGCACTGCACTGCTTAAGAGACGGAGGGCAGGAATGCCCCATATGGGGCTATCCCGCCCTCTCCCTTTCATGCAGTAGACTGCATCACATGTGTTTGCAGCATTGATTCATTCTTAGTTGGAGAGATGCTCTCATGATTATCAACAGCTCAGAAATAGAAAATTATACATGTTGAGGCCTACATCTAGTTGTGAGGTACATTTCCAAAATGTACCTTGACATTGATGGAAACACCACACAGTGGATGAGTTCAAAGCACATATTTATTGTATGATAGGTTGACATAGTTTCTGTCATTATTAACATCATTTTATTAAGAAAGAAAATGTACAACTATTTGGTCCTGTCTCACACGACCTGCCATTGTGTGCTCTATGTCTGAATCACTTGTATCCTCCTCTGCTTGGTCATATGGGATTTATGTATCATTGTCCCATGGCGCATTGGTTCTCAGACAGATGCTGTGAAATATTGCACACACTAATATGATCATGCAGTCCATAGGAGGCAAGTTAAAGAGTCTTCTGGTAGATTTGTCTAGGCCGAGAAAACTGGAATGTAGGACCCCAAACATTCTCTCCACCACATTTCTAGTTTTACTCAGAGTGGAGTTGTATTGTTTTGGTTTGGCTCTCTGTCCATGGATTTTGGAATGCCATCATAAATCATGACAGCAACCCTTATACTTGGTCACCTGAAAAGTGCAAAATATCAACTGTCAATAGTTTGATACATTTTTACTTAGGTATAACTATGTATGTTATGTTTGCATGCAAACTCCTACACATCCTTCCAACCCTTAAAAGCTATGTCGTAGGTACTGTTGACCATTGCTTTACACATGTATGTTAAATTTATATTTCTCATTGCAACTGCACATAATGTCCATGTTGTACAACGCACAACACCTCAACACACTAACGTTAGTGTTTAGCCAGGAGATTACTATGATAAGTACTTTGAAATGATTTTAAAAGCTATATGAGACTTGCATTCAATATGTATGCGAAGTATCAAACTTATGATCAGATTATCTTGCATACATTTAGCCTGATATAGGTGGTGACAGTGCCAACATGATTGACACTCACTCATACACTTGTCCATTCATCACCAATGATGTCCTTACTCGCCTATATAACAGTTGCACAGCCTTAGATTAGTGCACATATATTAGCATGGCTATTTGCTTACTAAATGTTACCGATTTTCAACAGGTGACATGGATATTTTATTTGGCTGTATTAATACATGAGCTTATGCTATTGTATGGCAAGTGGTCTAGCTGATCTTACATTGACATATAATTAGGCAATGTAGCTCTTTTTCGTATGAATCAGCATGATGTAAATATAAGTGTCTTTAGACTGCAGACCAGTACACAACACTTTCTGTATTCACATGTTTGTATTTGCGTTTGCCTTATAGGTGATTCTGTACATAAATGTCTTGGTTCTGACATAATTTATTTAGCATGAGGGTTTAAATTTGGATTATAAGTAGACTGTGATACCTTACCTTGTTTGCATTTTACTTTGGTTATTTCCTAGTGTATGGCATCTTTCATGGCCTATTCATTGACTGTGTCATTTTACACTGACCTTGGTGAATTTCAAGGAGTTCTGTCATGCAAGCAGCGAAGTGTGTGAGGTTATGCCGTTCATGATGGTTTTCAGCACTCTGTGTTTGTCCTGTGCTGGAAAACCAGCGCAAGCAGCACCATGGACAGTGCAAGAGGGCGCTGCTTCTTTCTGCTGTTCGAGTAGATATTTTACTCGAGCAGAAGCTTCCTCAACACAAACTGAATGTTTCTATATGCGAGCGGTAGTGGCCAACCGTCAGCATTCAGAAATCATACTGGGAGGTGGTCTAGAGTAAATTTTTCCATGCTCATTCTCACCAACTTAACGTTGGCAAGCAGAAGGAAGGAAAAAAATCTGCTACTAAGAGCAGAGTTTTTCGGCACTCTGTGTGCTATGCAGGGAGTGGGAAAAACTCTGCAAACTCTACAAGCGAAGTGGAATTTCACGCCCAGGCCTACACACATGTAGGATTTATGAGTGTGTTCCTCTACATAGTCACTTATCTGGACATAGGAGGAACCTATCAGATGTGGTGGGAACATACTTTATGTGGGGTTGCGTACAGGGACACACGTTATGTTTGGACCAGAGATACATTGACCCTAACCTTGTCCATGATGTTGTGACTTCCTTGAGGTATGTAAATGTAAATGTAAATGTAAATGTATTTGAGCTTATATAGCGCACAGCTACCCGCAGTGGGTGTCCCGGCGCTTGCTTAGGGAACCCGTCCTGGTATTCCCCTGTGAGATAGCCCCGGCAGGGTATCCACAAGGTGAAAGCCAGGCATCCCGCCACGAGGGGCCGTTGTGGAGATTAAGCAAACTATTGCCCAGAGTCGCAGAGTGTGAACCCGTGAGTCGAGAAGGCACCGGAGCGAGAATTACGGTATGTAGGTATGTAGTGTCTCACTCTCTTTATTGATTTTTACTGTGTGCAGAGTTGGCAATGAGTTCTTTCTTTCAAGTGACGTGCAGTGTCTGTAGATGTTCAGCAGGGATGTTTGAGCTACCCACAGTGACACATACACACACTCCCTGTCCTCTATATTGTGGTGAACGTGTACAGAGTAGTGTAATGAATGCATAATTCTGTTCTTCTTGTTCTCCACAAGAGTACTTTGAGTGTAATCTATGTACTGGGGGTAGGGGCTCTCACAGGGGCGTGCTGATGTACATGAGGGCCTCACTTGCATACATGTGATCTGTACATATGTGATTAGCACAACATCAGATTATATGACACTACAACTATGCAGCTACGGATGACAAGGAATGTAGATTTTGACATTGGTTGTATTTTTAAATTATTAATTGATGGATCTACTTTGACTTACTTGCATATTATGGTGAGGCTTTTGTTCTGACTAGCCAACACTGGGTATGGACTATTATGAGTGGGTTTGTTGTTCCATCTGCGGCAGTGGAAAGTGATATTCACACCCTGCGGGTGTGGGCACATATGCATTGTCCATTTGGTACATTATGTGCATCAGCTTTAACGGCATGCCAGTACTAATGGCAGACATACCCCAGAACACTTCAAAGCCTGCAACACTTATCATGCTATTCACTCTTTCCAGGGTCCCTTCAGACCCCAAGGCCTTTAGGTGGGTTGAGACTAACTGGGGTGGTCTCTAAAAGGGGTGTGCATTGTGTGATTGTGGCCATGTCTTCTGACCTGTAAGCTACAAATCTGTGCTTATCCTTGTGTGCCACAGATTAGTATTTTGCTGCTTCTGTCATTGCATCCAGATTTGTTTTACAAGTAACCCTACACCTAGGACAAGCCAGAACTATTGGCTTTGTGATAGGGTTTTGAGTTGCATGCGATCAATATGCAAGAACTATGGATTTGTTGTGTTGTATTTTGGAACAGCTTATGTTCTCACTTGATGAGATTGTGAAAGAACTATGAAGAGTCTTTTTGAATGACAAGACAGCAATGAAGGGGGATACTGCTGCAGAGTTCAGATGTCATTTGTTGGTCCTGAGGGTGATGGCTAGAATGGAGAGCCCAATAGGGACCCGCCTTACCACATGTTTTCTAAATCTACTGGTGCTGAGCACCAGCAGGACCCAGCCCACTGTAAGGCCTGAGGCCCCACTCATATCCAGCTTCACTTCATATGTGTACTGGCAAGTTGTGCCAGCATGATGACTAGGACATATGTTGCCCAAACACCCACAAACATGCGTACAAAGTAACACCCCTGCTTTTTAAAGGCGGACCATCGATTTGCTATGGGATCAATGTAGAGTGATTAGTAGAGGGATAACTGTGTCGCTTGCCGGCAGTTGCATTCATGTTGTTGTTGATTTTCCTTGTCATCGAGCAGGTGCAGCCTCTGCAGGAGTTGTACGGCAGGCTCCATGTTGTTACAGGATGTGTGAAGCTGTGCGGAGGCAGTGTCCGGCATTATGTGCCTCCCTGTCTGCCAGCTGTGAAGAGGTGGTTGGACCGCCAATGTTGCCTCATCCGAAACGTGCATCATAATAGGGTGGGTGGTTTTTCCCGCTGTTCCACTCTCCGATTGACTCCATTCGTACTTTCTAAAACACACCTGGTTGTAATTTGCAATTTGGAAGGACGCTGTGGTGGGATTTCTGTCTAATCACATGCATTGTAATCCGGTGGTTTGTGTGACAGCTTCTGACAAGACCATGGCTGTCCGACCGCCACTGGCAAGGCAGTTGTAGCTGGTCTAACCGGCATCATACTGCTTCCCTAGTTTATTTATGTATTGTTCTTGGCATATAGCAGGCCTCACTCCTGAAGAAGCATCTCCGCGCTTGCGGTAAAGGGAAGGGTGGTGGTTTAAAACATCCATGTCTTTTAAATCTTCTTAATGGTCTGGAAATCAGGGAAGGTACAAATGTGAAGCAGCAGTTTGTTCCAGTGAGAAAGGGCCAAGTATGAGAAGGACCTGACTCCGAATCTGACAGTACAGATTTGAGGAGTCTGCAGAAAAGCTATATTTGAAGACCATAGCTGTCTAGGAGGCTGGTAATGCCTGGGTTTTGAATGAAGAAGGACAGGTAGTGATTGGTACTATGCCTTGTCTATCAGACAGCAGAGCCTGGAGACTGCCGGCCTTCTGATAGGCAGTCAATGCAATTTTTGTGCAGTTGTATTCTGCACAATTTGCAGTTTGACTAGCAAAGTGTTGTTTGCGGCTACCAGTAAAGCATTCCCATAGTCCAGGAAGCTGTCTAAAGAGCCTGGATGAAGGTTTTCTTGGTGGTGGAAGGGAGCCATGGAAATGCTTTCTTTAGGAGCCTCATTGTGGGAAAACAAATCAAATTGTGGAGTTAACTTGATCTCTAATGGAGAGCATGCAATCGATTTCTACTCCACATTTTTTTTATCACTTGCTTAGGGAAGGGGGCTGGGCCAAGATAGGAGGGCCACCAGTCTGCTTATCATAGCTCTTGAGCTTTGCCAAATAGCACAATCTCAGGTTTGGACTGTTGAGTTGAAACAATTATTAGCCATCCAAGTGGCAATTTCCAACATACAGCATGCACATTGGACTTTCACTTTTTCAGGATCAGGATCAAGGGAAATGAGGAGTTGAGTAACTTCTGTGTAACATGTTGACTTAGCTAGGGTCTTTTTTAGACACTGCGACTCAACTCCAAGACTCAAACTCTGTTTTAATTATGTCTAAAGTAGCCATTTATTAAAGGATATTTCCCTGGGTTTACCCTGAAACATTTCTAGCTCCTTCCTTCTGGTTGAAATAAGGTAGTTATAGTTTACTAATCTTAACAAAAGCTTCCAAAAAATGTTCATCTCCTCAGCTCCTTCCTGGAAAGCTTCAGGGTGATTTCTCAAGCAGGGAAAAAGAATAGCCCTGAAACACATTTTCCCCATGAATATTTTTCCCCATGGAATATTCCTTAGGAAATTTGAACAGTGATACTGCAAAAATGGCTGAACGGAATTACACCAAATATGGCGGAAAAATAGATATTGGTCCAGAAAGCGTGCTTTTTGTGACTTGGTGTAAATCAGTTCAATAGCTTTTGTGACATTAGGTTAAAAATGTATGTAGATATCATGCTGCAAGCTGCCACCACATCAATAAAGATGTGGCAGTAGCAGTTTTAGGACTCAGGACTAAATCCCCTGGCCTACAAATAAGGTTAACAAATGATGAGTGGGCAGGGTAGGGACACACTTCCCCACCTCCCCAGTACTGGTAGTGGGGTCCCAAAGGGATTAGCCAATCCACCTCCCCCGAGCCACACATATATTTTGACATTATTTCTGTGGAGCTGTAAAGCCGCAAACTCGCAGTATTTTTTAGAATAAAAAAATGCATGGACTCCTAAGTAAAACAAAAATATCTTTTGGGGGTTGGTGAGTTGATATTTTTGGGTGGGTCTTCTTCTGGCTATGGGGATCGAAACTTCCAAGGCCGCATTTACTTAAAAAGGAAGGGGGTGCCTGCCACCCCACCACTGCCTTTATCAGGTGGAGGAGGTTGTGTGATGCACCCTTTCCTGGCCTTTATTAGGCTGTGGAGAACCCATCACCAAGGCCTAAATTTAATTTAAAGGGGAGTGAATCCCCCTTCCCCAAGCCTCAAAAGAACCCGGAGACCACAACCTCAAAGTTATTCACAATGGCTGTAACCCGGGGAGCCCACTTTGATGACACTTTTTCCTGGCTATGAGATCACGGTTAGAGAAGACTTGTCTGCTCCCACTCAGAGGGAACTGCAACCGCTGGGTGGGCGCACAACTTTTCTTTACTGTCCACATTCTTGCGAAACATAGATTGCTGCCGCTCAGTGTAAGCACAGAAAAAGACCTGCTCCTGCCCTGTGGGAGCATAGCCAGCTCAAGTTGGGCCCAGAATGGGAGCACGCAGGAGTGTCGATGAGGCTGTGGGCGCTATGGGTCTTCCCCGGTAGTCCCCAAGGTTGTATAACTTGTTAGTGGCCTACGGTGGGACCAGGACACTCACCAAAGGCTTGGGGGTGGGGTCTTCAAGGCAAGTATTGGATCGCACAGTGTGGCCACATGCCCCCGCCCCTTTGAATGAATGTCAGCCCCAGAGTAGGGGGTCTCTGGGGCCTTTCATATCTCAGGAAGGTTGACCCGCACACCTCCATCCCCATAAAAAGAAATAATTCCCCCAGGGGGTGAGATTCCCAGGGCCAGAAAGGGGTCAGGGAGGGGGGCGGTACACCCACTTCACAAAAATATATTTAAAAAAATTCAAAATAATTACCAGCTCCTGCCCCGCACCTAGAATAGATGCTGAAAAGGTACCTGGCAGGGGATCCAGCAGGACCGCAGGGGCCTTCGTCCTCAGCCTCCATTAAAAACAAAAAGCAATGGGTGACCTGGATTGGTCTGGAACACCCACAATAATAATACAAAATAAAACATTGAATGATAAATGAGCGACACAAGTCACTCATTTATTATTCCCTATTCCTACCAAGGAGCGCCCTATAATGCTGTCAGGGGCGAATGTGCATATCTTTTGCAACATGCTAGTACCTCTGTCTGGACAGGGGCACCGCTAGTGTGCTTTTTTAGTGTTGTGGGATGCAGGGTGTGCACAGCCCCCCATAAATACTTAAAATGTTAACTCTATGTTTCCTGGGGTTTATAGAACATGTCCCCAGGAAAAGCTTATGATGCTTTTAAGCATTCATAAAGATGGAGATTGTGGTGTATAGCTTGGGAGTGCGGTCACTGCCAGTTGTTGGGCTGATGACTGTAATATGTGTGCCAAGAACTGTAAAATAAACTCTAACTTGTTTAGTGTTATTGTGAAAACCAATTCGTTATTAAGATATTTATTTATGTTTGATGGTCAATGTTCCTATCCATGGTGTATAAATGAGCAGATGTTTCTATTCCATTTTCATGATATGTTTTCTCTTATATGGGATTAGTTTAAATTACAAATAAATTAAAATTAAATATGTTTTTAAATGTTTATTTATGTGCATTATACTGTACTTTGTTGATGATATATATATTTATATATTTTTTTAATGGAATCTAATAGATATAAATATTCTTAATATGTTAAAGTTGTATTATTTAAGTGGTAACTTTTTGATAAAGCAAATAGCTTTGTCTTGTAGATTGATGTAGTCATCCCTTAACAAAGTCAACATCCTTGCATTTTATATATTTAAATTCATTTATATATATTTTTTTAAAACTAGAATCGCACAGAAAAAAACAAAGGTTAAAGTGACCTTATTGTTAGGTCAAAATTCCAGTTACAAAATTTCCATTTTAAAGTAAGAAAAACTGTCAAATTCACCAATTATAGTTATTTCAAGTAACTATAACTTGTATCCTAAACTAATCATAACCCACACACCACCATGCACTGGTTATACCCTCACATATAATTTCACTTGTGATTTGTTCAATGACTGCATTGATAGCATCCCTGATGGCATTTAAATTGACATATTTTATGACAACACTGCTTTACAGTACGAGTTACAGTTACTTGAGACAACTATACTTGGTACATTTCACAGATTTATTTTTAGATCATATTTACCTAACTATAATGTCATTTTAACCCTATTTTCTTTTTAGTAAATAGAAGAATTAATTCCACGATTCCATTATTTTCTATGTGAATATGTTGCAGTACCAGTGGTTGGCCATGTGTGGTGCTTGACCTATTCCAAGGCTGGGCTGCAGATTGACACTATTAGGGTTATAGTAAATTTAGAACTTTGGGGCATATTATCAAGCCTGTGCGCTAAAATTATCGCCGCTTTATCGCCCGAAAACGGACGATAAAGCGGCGATAATGGGCTTGATAATATGCTCTATGGAATTCCAATCGAATCCCATGTTAGATGTGAAGACATCTAACATGGGCTTCGATTGGAATTCCACAGAGCATATTATCAAGCCCATTATCGCCGCTTTATCGGCCGTTTTCGGGCGATAAAGCGGCGATAATTTTAGCGCACAGGCTTGATAATATGCCCCTGTATTTTGTGATTAGTATTTGTCTTAGTCTTTTCAGGGTATTTATTTTGTAACAGCATGACTCTCCCTAACCTACTCCTTAAATTTCCCTAAGCCCCACCCATTTGGTAGTAATTATGCCCCATTTTTACTCCACTCTTTCGGGTCACAGCCACAATTACGACAAAAAAACTATACTTATGCGTGTTAAGATATCCCCCACTATGGCAGACATCTCTGTACATAAAATATAGGAGAGGTGGAGGTACCCCCCCCCTCCTCCGTAGGTCTGTGAGTTGCATTTTGTAATTAGTAAATATAAATACAATAGTACTACTTTGATACTTCAAAATGCAGTTGATGAACTGGGCCCATTATTTTCCTAATGGAGTTTTGGAGCCGTTTTAGGCAGATGTCTTCAAGCAAACATGAAGTAGTTTCATTAAGTGTGTATGGGCTGCCATCTAGTGGCCAGACAGAGAGTTATTATTCTTCATAGTTTATGAGAGATATTTGTGTTTTATTCCTAGAAATGTTCCCTTAATGGAATTTGAGTGAGTGTACAGAAAGCTACTTTCAGGATCATAAGGGCGTTGCATGGATTTCCCTTTCACAGAAGCATGCATTGGTTAGGTAGCCCCTTTCTTCAAATTCTGCTCTTCAACCAAACGCCCACTAGAAACATAAGTACAGATTTACAAGCCCTTTATGCCACTTTTGCGTCATTTTTCACATGGTAAAAATGACGCAAAAGTGGCGTAAGGGGCATGTAAATCTGCCCCATAGGGGCTTAATTACAAGCCCCATGCACCGTCGGTGCGTCACTTTTAATGTGGAAAAAAGTGATGTAATGACGGCGCAAGGGGCTTGTAAATAAGCCCAACAGGGCCAGCTTTCCCAAACATGCTAGCAACCCAGCGCAGAGCAGCATCCAAAGAGGCTGCTCTGCATCACAGGGAGGGAGCACGAGAGCACCACATCTATAGAAATATGGCTCTCTCCCTATTGCGGATTTCAGCTGCAGATCAACACGCACACACATTAGCGCTAGTGCGTGTGCGTGAGTTTTGCAAAGTTTTTGTACAAGAAGGATAACCTTCCTGTACAAAATACCATGCCTTCAAGTTTAAAAGCTTTTCCCACTTTGTATGTGTGCTGCACAGTGCAGTGCGCATGAAAAATTGGAAAAGAAAGGAGAAATAAAAACATTTCTCCTGTTAGCGCCTCCTTTGAAGTGGTGTTAACTTTTGGGGCTAAACCATGTCTACATTACTTTGTAGATAGGGTTTTGAGTCAAAAGGCATGGGTGGTTGCATCGGAATGCCTATGTACCATCCATGTAACATCCATTTGGAGCTAAGTAACGCAAAGCAGTGCTTTGCACAGCTTTTAGGGTGCTTTCTAGTGCAAAACAAGTGTTGCGCTAGAAAGAAAATTCCCAATGAAACAGTTTGTGCTAACCCAGAGAAAAATGTTTGAAATCTACCCTATAGTTTGTTCATGAAGCAATTGCTCAGATCTCTAAATTGTATCTGTGATAACACAATACTCATGGATCCAGACCATAAACAAGCACTGGCAAATCGAATAGGTATTTTTTTATGTGGTAACACAGCCAAACACCCTTTCTGTATGCCTGCATTTCAATGGGAAATATGCACTTCGCTAGAGATCAATAAAAATTGTTATGTTATGTTATGTTATGAGCATTTATTACGCGCACAGCTGCTCCAGCAAAGGAGCGTCCTGGCGCCCGACAAGGTAACAACATAACAGCTTAAAAAGGGCAAACTAACGGGAAGACGAATTTAAGGAAATAGAAAGGTCTTAGCGGCCCTACAAAATAAGAACAGATCATCCAGAGCACGTATCTCTAAAGGAAGGGAATTCCACAAGGCCGAGGCACGTACTCGAAATGAGCGGCCGCCAGCACGGCTACGCTTGAACCGGGGGACTACTGCAAGTTCAAGGTCCGAAGAACATAGAGCGCGGGCTGGAACATAGGGAGACAAGAGATTCAAAAGAATCTGAGCAGGAGAGCCCTTGAGGATCTTGTGAGACAAACAGAGCACTTTAAATTGAATCCTCTGCTTAATCGGCAGCCAATGAAGAGAGCACAAGGTGTTGGCAGCGGAGCAGAACCTGGATAAGCCCACGACTGCTCTAGTGGCCGCATTTTGCACACGTTGTAGACGAGTGATTTCCGCCTGGTTTATCCCTACCAAGAGGGAGCTAGCATAATCGAGCCGAGAAATCACCGTCGCCTGCACCACCAGCTGCCTGGTCGAGGCATCAACATTTTTTAACACAGGTCTTAAGCCGCGCAGGATACCGAAGCAGCAAGCAACAGTTCTCTTTGTGTGGCAGACAAAGCTAAGGGCAGGGGCTAACCACACCCCGAGGTTTTTTATCTCCGAGACCGGAGTCGGAGTGGGACCAAGCTCTGAAGGCCACCACATATCGCCCCAGAGTTCCGCTTGCTTGCCGAAGATCATAATTTCCGTCTTTTTTGCGTTCAACTGGAGACAGTTGAAATTCATCCAGCTGGCAACCGCCCGAAGTCCATTCTGGAATCTTGGGGCATCCAAACATGAATCCCCGCTGAGCTTGACCGCCAGCTGAGTGTCGTCAGCGTATGACACAATAGTCATTCCCCACCGCTTGATGACCTCAGCCAGCGGCCTCACGTAAAGGTTGAACAACGTGGGGCTCAGCGAAGATCCCTGAGGGACCCCAAGATCCAGAGGGTAAGATTTAAACTGATGGGGCGGGACAGCCACGCAAAAAGATCAGTCGGCAAGAAAGGAGCGGAACCACTGGAGAGCAGAGCCAACGACGCCAGCTTCCTCCAGGCGCTGCAGAAGGATCCTGTGCGAGACGGTGTCAAAGGCGGCGCTAAGATCTAATAAAATAAGCGCCGCAGTTTGACCCGCATCTAGCACGGTGCGCAGGTGTTCCACCATGAAGAGGAGGGCTGTCTCCGTGCTGTGCCCAGCTCGGAATCCGTTCTGCGTGGCGTCCAAGATGTTGGCCCGCATGAGATGGTCTGAAAGAGCAATGTTCACATGCGCCTCCGCTACTTTTGCCGGCCAGGGAAGGAGCGATATCGGACGATAGTTCTCAGGTTTGCTGTTGTCAAGAGACGGCTTCTTCAAAATGGGCGTGACCACTGCCTGTTTCCACTTTGCGGGAACCAAACCAGATGCAAGCGAGGTATTAATCAAGGAACAGATCGGCAAGAGGTCGAGAGATGCCGAATCTCTAAACAAAGCCGGCCTTAGAGGGTCTGCCGGAGACCCGGACTTAACTTGCTGAGCCAATTTCTTAAAGCTTTCAGATGTTAGGCAGGGAAGAGAGTGTAAGACATCCTGCACTGGAGGGCTAAGAGGCCCTCCGCTATAAGGCTTAGCCGTGGGAAAGGCTCAGTAGATGGCTTGGACTTTTTCAAGAAAAAAAGCCGCCAAGGTTTCGCAATGTGAAGTGGAACAAGTTTCATTCACAGAGGCCTTTTTTGCCACCAGGTCTTTGAGAGCCTTGAAAATGGTTTTAGATGGATTAGTGCTGTTGCGGAATTTCAAAGCATAGAATGCCGCACGAGCTCTGCAGACAGCGCGATGGTAGGATTTGAACCGGGGGACTACTGCAAGTTCAAGGTCCGAAGAACGTAGAGCGCGGGCTGGAACATGTATTGTAAATGTAAATGTATTGGCATTTATATGGCGCACTACTTACCCGTAGGGTCCCAAGGCGCTTCGACCGCTGCGAAACCCTTCCTGGCTTCCCTGAGAGAAGGTCCCTTAATGGGTATCTCCAGGGTGAGACCAGGCATCCCCGGCGGTCTGGTGGGGCCGTTAGTGAAGATGAGGCAAGCTAATGCCCAGAGTTGCCGAGTGTGATCGCTGATCAGAGTGGGCACCGAGGCGAGAGAATTATCCAGTCCGCTGACCCTGGTCCAGAAACCTGCCGCGCTGGGAATCGAACCCTGGTCCCGGGCCGTCCTCTGCTCTCGGGTCTGCCGCCTCTAACCAGTGAGCCACACTACTTCACTAGTACAACATAGGGAGACAAGAGATTCAAAAGAATCTGAGCAGGAGAGCCCTTGAGGATCTTGTGAGACAAACAGAGCACTTTAAATTGAATCCTCTGCTTAATCGGCAGCCAATGAAGAGAGCGCAAGGTGTTGGCAGCGGAGCAGAACCTGGGTAAGCCCACGACTGCTCTAGTGGCCGCATTTTGCACACGTTGTAGACGAGTGATTTCCGCCTGGTTTATCCCTACCAAGAGGGAGCTGGCATAATCGAGCCGAGAAATCACTGTCGCCTGCACCACCAGCTGCCTGGTCGGGGCGTCAACATCTTTTAACACAGGTCTTAAGCCGCGCAGGATACCGAAGCAGCAAGCAGCAGTTCTCTTTGTGTGGCAGGCAAAGCTAAGGGCAGGGTCTAACCACACCCGAGGTGTTTTATCTCTGAGACCGGAGTCGGAGTGGGACCAAGCTCTGAAGGCCACCACATATCGCCCCAGAGTTCCGCTTGCTTGCCGAAGATCATAATTTCCTTCTTTTTTGCGTTCAACTGGAGACAGTTAAAATTCATCCAGCTGGCAACCGCCCGAAGTCCATTCTGGAATCTTGGGGCATCCAAACATGAATCCCCGCTGAGCTTGACCGCCAGCTGAGTGTCGTCAGCGTATGACACCATAGTCATTCCCCACCGCTTGTCGACCTCAGCCAGCGGCCTCACGTAAAGGTTGAACAACGTGGGGCTCAGCAAAGATCCCTGAGGGACCCCACGATCCAGAGGGTAAGATTTAGACTGATGGGGCGGGACAGCCACGCAAAAAAATCAGTCGGCAAGAAAGGAGCGGAACCACTGGAGAGCAGAGCCAACGACGCCAGCTTCCTCCAGGCGCTGCAGAAGGATCCTGTGCGAGACGGTGTCAAAGGCGGCGCTAAGATCTAATAAAACAAGCGCCGCAGTTTGACCCGCATCTAGCACGGTGCGCAGGTGTTCCACCATGAAGAGGAGGGCTGTCTCCGTGCTGTGCCCAGCTCGGAATCCGTTCTGCGTTGCATCCAAGATGTTGGCCCGCATGAGATGGTCTGAAAGAGCAATGTTCACATGCGCCTCCCCTACTTTTGCCGGCCAGGGAAGGAGCGATATCGGACGATAGTTCTCAGGTTTGCTGTTGTCCAGAGACGGCTTCTTCAAAATGGGAGTGACCACTGCCTGTTTCCACTTGGCGGGAACCAAACCAGATGCAAGCGAGGTATTAATCAAGGAACAGATCGGCAAGAGGTCGAGAGATGCCGAATCTCTAAACAAAGCCGGCCTTAGAGGGTCTGCCGGAGACCCGGACTTAACTTGCTGAGCCAATTTCTTAAAGCTTTCAGATGTTAGGCAGGGAAGAGAGTGTAAGACATCCTGCACTGGAGGGCTAAGAGGCCCTCCGCTATAAGGCATAGCCGTGGGAAAGGCTCTGTAGATGGCTTGGACTTTTTCAAGAAAAAAAGACGCCAAGGTTTCGCAATGTGAAGTGGAACAAGTTTCATTCACAGAGGCCTTTTTTGCCACCAGGTCTTTGAGAGTCTTGAAAATGGTTTTAGATGGATTAGTGCTGTTGCGGAATTCCAAAGCATAGAATGCCGCACGAGCTCTGCAGACAGCCCGATGGTAGGATTTGACGGTGGCCAGATACATGGCTTTTTTACTGGTGTAATACTTTTAAGCACACACAAAGATTTATCATACCAAGGACTAGGGTCCCTTGATCCGCATTTGCTCAAGGCCACCGGAATAAGGGAATCAAGGGCCCTGGTGACCCATTCATAGAAACGGTCATAGCCCATTTCCACAGTGTCTAACGGGCCCAACGGGTCCTCAGACAAAAGGCGATGGAAATCCTCGAGTTTTAGTTTATTCCAATGTCGTCTGGGGACAACTCGGACCGTGGATTTAAGAGGGTGCTCATACAGTGGGCACTGGATTGTCACCAAGAAATGGTCCGTCCAGGCCAGAGGGGAAGGGGTAGAGACCCTTGCCTCTGCGAGATTCGTAAAGAAGGGGTCCAGGGTATGTCCACCTACATGGGTGGGATACGTAATCAGTTGAGACAGTTGGAAGGGCTGTAATGAAGATCCGCTTTGTATGTGATGATTTCACAGACCAAGAGAAGGGTGCAACATTGTGATTTCTTGCATTCATGCTTTTTAATGAGACCTGCATCATTGGACGTAGGCCTAGAATATGGAGATTTTGAATCTGCCTAAACATGTTAAACATTTGCAGAAATTTCAAGATTCACAAAAGAGTTTGTACTTAACCCTGAGGTTACACAAACCACGGAAAATGGCATAATAAGTTGTTTGCATCAGTTTCATTATTTCTGCATTCCTTCATTTAAGACAGTGCTGCCTATTAGATGCCTATATTTCGCTTTTCCATTACGATTTCTCACATCAACTACAAGGATATCAAATTTTATCGAGCCAGCTGTCCTAGGGGAAGCTTAAAGCACCTGCTGGAACAAGAGAAATAAGGAGCAAATCTCTCATTTACAGATAATGAAAGCGGTGTTGACATTTTTTAATACAGAGGGGGGTATGATTCTACCTAGGATGGTAAATACTCCCAGTGGTAATTAACACTGGTGTTAAAAGTGCAGCTGGTGTAAAATGTAGGGTCTGATTTAAAGTTTGGCAGTGTAGTGTCCTAGCTGACACAGTCAAGGGTTAAGAAATGTAAGCCTACACTTAACACCCACCCACCACTGATGTCACGACATCACGTGACACAGTTAATAAAAGGAGCCGAGCGTACGTGCTCTAGGCTCACTAACCCACTGTACATCTGGTGTCTGTGTCGCAATTCTTATGAGTATGTGGGCCTAGGGCCCCACGACTCCACAATGGCGACGAGGGTGGGATCTAACTCCACGCGACGCAGCCACTGCTAAAAGGGAGGAGAATGCTGCCCGTGTGAAGGGCACCCCCTGACGGGGTGGCGCTGGCCACCGAGAGGCCTGTGGGGCGTGTGCCGTGCCCCGGGCTGAATCATCGCCGAAAAGCGGACCGGGCAGTGCCCACCTGCACCAGCCGCAACTGTGCCCCAAGCGGACCGACCGGAGCCCACCCGAGCCGGCCGCAGCAGCAGGGATCCCCACCGGAGCGGAGTGCTGACCGGGCGGAGCCCACTCGCCACGGCCGCAGGTGAAGAAGTGGCCCGTAGGCCTGAGGTGAGCCCGGGTGATGTGAATGGCCCAGGGGGTCGCGGATGCCAGAAGCGACCCCCCTCATGTAAGCGCACGAAGCGGAGCCCACCCGCATGACATGGCGCCTTGCCAAAATAAACTTTAATGAGCAGCGCCAGCGGAGCCCACCCACGGCCTGCTGGAAACGTCCTCTCTCCCCTGACCCGAGGAGCGTGTGCAAAGGAGCTGCCGCGGGCAGGGAGAGGAAAAAGCGAAAGCCCTTTGCATCTGCACAGCACAGCGGAGCCCACCCGCATTAAAGCGCCGACACCCTGTCCCCGCCAGCACCGCAGGAGAGAGTGAAGCGGTAGCAGTAAAGGAAAGAGTAAGTACATGCGGGGACGAGTGGCTGCCCGTGACTCAGCCCGCCAGATAAAAGAGGCACCAGCACCGACGTTCCCCCAACCTGCGCAGCAAGTAAAGAGAAGAGCTGCTGCAGGCAGGGAAAAGACCGCTTGCAGTCCGTGGCCGGTCAGAAGGCACACACACCGGGAGACCGCGAGCATGACGGGAAAATCGAAGCCAGCCCCCCTGCCTGCGCGAGGACTATGTCAAGCTACTGCAGGCAGGGAGGGAGAAGAAAAGCACAGCATGGCTGCCGGTTTGGCCCCGGTAGGAGAAATGGAAATCTGCAAATGGCCAGCACCGTCAAATAAAACGAACTGCAAATGCAGCTATGCATGCTGCCAGCCACGGATAAGATCCCTCCTCCATCTGCAGCTCCTTTGAGGTGTTTTTCTGCCCTACTGCCACCAAGCTAATAAGTATAATTAGTTGAGACATACCTGAATCAGCAGTGGCTCCAGCACCCCTCCCTCCGGCATGTGCAAGAAGCAGGTCCTGCAAGCTGGTGCAGCAAAAGAAAATTTCAGGAAGGAAAGAAAGTTACCAAGAGGAGGCTGCTACTGAAAGAAAACCAACAGCCTACACTGCCATCTAGTGGACTGTGGTGAGCAGTGCACCAAAAGAAGGCCCAAGAACCAAACAAGCACAAGTAAGCACAAGGGACAGCCTACAGGGAGAACAAGCCTACAGCGACAGAGACCCATCACCACTGCAGAAGCGACACCGGTGGCCACAGGTGTTCAAACGCAGAAGAAGACAACCTCACGCTGGACATCGAGGGAGAGTCAGAACTGCCTACCGTAAGCAGCAAGATCCAAAGGCAACCGATGGAAGAGCGCGACTGTACCCCGGACGCGGACAGTACAGGACAGCGCCTAACAGACAGGAAGCCACACCCAAAGCACCAGAAGACGTGCGAGGCAAGTACCCAAGTGTGAAGAAGAAAAGTGCGACACGCAAGTGGAAGAGCGACAACGCCAAAGAAACTAAAAGTGCAAGGAACAAAGCTACACTGAAGACGTATCACGACGGTACCAAGTTAAGCCAGAACTTGCCACTGCAATGCACACTGACGTGCAACGGAAGAGTAACACGAAGTTACCCCGCAGCCAAAAGGAGGCGAAGCAACCAAGCACGGTCAACGCCCCAAGAAGCTAAAGAGCCTCACCGGAAGCGAGCACGAGAAGTGCACCCACCGGAGAAGGTCCATGGAGTGGTGAAGTAACCCTCCGGAAACACCAGAGCACACGACGAGCGCAGGCAAAACTGCGCCAACGCAAAAGCACTGCAGCAGAACGAATAGCGATCCCAACGATCGCGGATAGCGAGAAGACTCACGAAGGGAAAGCTGTCCACCTCATCTGGTAGCAAAGCAGGTCGCCCAAGAAGAAAAGGTTGATCCGACAAGCCAAAGGGGCGCCCAAACAAAAGCCGATCACCAAGATGACCGCCCGTGAAGGAGAAGAAGTTAACCGACCTGCCAACAGGTCGCCGGAATACTGACTCGCCACGAAGGCGCAGCGAAAGTATTCTGCCAAGATGTCAGGATGAAGATGTCCTACCGTAAGACGTCCGTGAACTGAGAGATCAGGAGAATGTCAGAAAGAAGACCCGGAGAGACGGACGCAACACTTACAAGAAAAGTAGTAATAGGAGGCAAGAGAAAAGATTGTAATGACCGTTCCAGTCACCGAAGAGTGGAGAGAAGACCGTGTCCTAATGACAGGACAAGACCAGACGGAAACAGGCGGAGTGCACGCTGCTTGAAGAAGCCTGGTCAGCAAGACAAAGGAAGAAAGGTGACCACACCGTGTCGCGAAAAGGAGAAGAGAGAATAAGTGGCACAACGCCATTGAGAAAAGAATGAAGGAAGAAGTCATGTGGCACGACACCAAGAACAACATCTGGAAAAAGTGAGGAGAGGTGTGATAAGTCTACACACTTGAAAGAAGAAGAGGTGACACACCACAACATTGTGTACAGTGACCCACACGTCTAGGAGAACACTTAGAGAACCAAGAACAAAACAGCTACCCATTCACAAGACTCCGACGACCCGTGGACGGTAGGAGAGCACAGGCCGGACCATTGGCAACACCCACCTTTGGGATTGAACGGAAGTCTGGAAGCGGAGGGAGCTCAGATGGCCTGAACAAGGAGAACTGACCAATCCCCACCAGCCCGTGGAGATCCAAGGGGCAAAGGCCTCAGGGACACCGGTGGCAGAGGGTCCTGTCACGAGAGATGGATCCATCGCCATCTCACCTGCACGTCCCGGGGAGAAGAGGAACTTGTGCGCAAAGGAAGGAGTCAACAACTACCCTTCAGGTGGAGCTACGGACTTTGTGAGGTAGTGCCCTCATCGTCTCCTCCATTCACACGCAGACTGTGGAGTTGGAGCAACGCTGTGGAATAATACCCGGCCTAGTGGAAACCTGACGCAAAGGGACTCCGGTATATCTCGTGGCAGGAGAATACCCGCGAGAGGGGCATCCTAGTGAGAAGAATGTCCTTCAAACACTATCCTTGCAATGTGAAGCCAAGCTGCTGACAGTGAAGAAACCGACGGACCAGCAGAAGACATTATCGTCCTAGTCTAACATCTGGTTATCCTGTTTGGCCTCACCCTCAAAAGCAAGATCTCAGTGGACTGACCAACACAATTCCGCGGTGTAAGTCCAGAAGCGCACGCCCACCGAGAATCAAGACGTCAAGCCAAGATGAACTAAAATTTCAGCAGCAATTTTCATCACCATCAAGCAAGCAGCTGAAGAGACTCAGTGTAAATTTGTAATTACTGTATATTTATGTACTTTCCCCCACAGGTTCGGACTTTTGTCTTTTCCTTAATTTTCATTAAAGTTTGGGAGGAATGTAGTGTCCTAGCTGACACAGTCAAGGGTTAAGAAATGTAAGCCTACACTTAACACCCACCCACCACTGATGTCATGACATCACGTGACACAGTTAATAAAAGGAGCCGAGCGCACGTGCTCTAGGCTCACTAACCCACTGTACATCTGGTGTCTGTGTCGCAATTCTTATGAGTATGTGGGCCTAGGGCCCCATGACTCCACAGGCAGAGAGGGTTCTTTTTTGCAGCTGAGACGCAGTACTCTCTCCACCAAACTGTGGGTCTACCTGTTTGATTTACAGTCAAACGGTTCTCAAGTATGTATCCATCACTGATATACTCCTCCAACGGCTCGACAAAATAAGAGCCATTGGAGATTTGGCCTGTGGGCAGTTAAATTGCCAGTTTTTACTTTTCCTTACGTCAGTAAGGGACAGTAAAAACGTTTAAATGAACTCTACACCACTGAAGAAAACTTTCATGGTGTGAGAGTCATTGGTTCTTGTTCATTCAAAAACAAATCCTGCTTTGGGATTTTTCTGTTAAAAAAAATAAAACAATTGTTTAAAAAAGTTTGGCAGGCAGTACCCTCATTTTGACAGTGCTACCCATCACATTTTTAAGTAATTGACGGTGCTTTCAGTCAACAAATGGGGATGTCGGTTGGCCTTTGGCTGGTGAACATCACTAAATTTGGAGTCTGGATAACAGAGTATTTTACTTTGTCACACTGAACTTCACATCACACACTTAACGTTTGCTTTTCTTCTGCTCTAGTGTGACATTTTTTATTGCTGGTGACTTATTTTTACTAAAGCAGTAAAAAAATGCCACTTTCCTGAAATAAACGTCTACCAAAAGAGAAAGTGACTGGATCCCCCTCACTGGAACCCTTCTTCTGTTGATAGCATGTGTGTATATTGGTGAACAGTCACAATATCGGAAAAAAATATCGACTGGACAAAATATAAAGTTTTTTTTATATAGAATGGACAGAATATTGAATTGCAAAAATATAGTAGTGCAGAATATTGAAATGCAGGTAAGAAATATCCATTTTCATAATATCGAAGTTAGTAATATCGTCAGTCATAATATAGTTGTTAAAAATATAAAAAAAATTATGTTTTAAGCGTTAGCATATGTGTTAAAAGTATGTATTATTTTTGTAATGTATGTTTGAACTTATTTAAAGTAATGAATTTTATAATATTTAATTTTTGTGTAATTTAATTCCATAATAGGTTGTGGGTTTATAGGGAAATAGGGTGGAAAGTAATTTATTTATAGCAAATTAAACATTAATTTTTTGGAAATATTAATTCTTTGTAATTTAATTTTGCGTTTTAGTTCTGTAGTGGGTTGTGGGTTTATACGGGAAAAGGGTGGGAAGTAATTTAATTGTTATTAAGTAATCATTTATTTTAATTTATGGTAATGATAATTAATTTATTGTTAATTAATTATTAATTGGTAATTACTTTTTATTCATTGGTAATAATTTGTTATTAATAATCATTTTTACCCTTATGCTATCCAACGCTTTCCCTAATGTTTCACTCATTGGAGTGGGAATAGTACTTTTTACCCTCCCGCTATCCAACGCTTTCCTTACTGTTGCACTCACTGGAGTGGGAATAGTAATTTTTACCCTCCCGCTATCCAACGCTTTCCCTACTGTTGCACTCACTGGAGTGGAAATAGTAATTTTCACTCTCCCGCTATCCAACGCTTTCCCTACTGTTGCACTCCCTCGAGTAGGAATAGTACATTTTACCCTCCCAATATCCTACGCTAAAAATATTGAATATTTTTTATTAATATTAAGTTAATATACATATGTATTAAAAAATAAAAATGTATGTTTATTTTTTTTAACTTACATTAATTATTTATAAATTTTAAGGTTATTTAGGTATTTTTAAGTATGTTTTAGTTAATTATATTTATTAATTGATTCATTTTGCATTACTTTTAAGACATTTATAAAATTGGACAAACTATGGGGCTCATTAGGAAGGCAGTCGGAAAATCACCCTGACTGCCATGGAAGTGGAAAACAACCGCCCGCCGGGACCATGGAAAAACCGGCGGTCAAATTAGGATCATCCGCCCAAAAAGACCGAACGCAGCGGAAAGAAAAAACACCCGTAGTGGGCGGGGATGTCCAAAATCTGACCGCAGCGTTCAGGAACGCAGCGGAAAAACAGCAACCCGCTGCAAGCATAGCAAAGACACCGCACGGGAAATTAGGATATCCCCGATGGTCCAGCGGTATGTTCCGCTGTTTCCGACCGCCGTGATCGCAAACTGGAATGAATGGCAGAACCAGTAGAAGAGCTGCAGCATAGCCACTGCAGCGGATGATCCGTGGAAAACATGGCAGACAATGCAAAAACCCCTCAAGAAGGCCAAACATTGCACAAATCAAAGTAGCAATGCACCCCAAATGCACAAAATCACATCCGAATGACACAAACACATGCTAAAAAGTACAATTCCCAGGACAACACACACAACACACCTGACAGGAATACCCCATTTGGACACACCCACATAGCTAAGTATAAAACCAGACCCTTCCCTGACCATAATCCTTAGCAACACTCCAGAAGAAAAGGGCATTCACCAGATCTGAGAGGAGAGACAAAATAACACAGCACACATATATCACCACCACCATCACCATCACACCAGCACCCCCAACCCCCAGCACATAACACACCACACACACCACCACCACACCCGCCACTCACACCCCTGCACCACAAACACTTTGCACACCACACACCATGTCCACACATAAAATGCCAAAATTCACAGAGAGTGAAATGACAGTCATGGTAAATGAGAAAGTCAGAGTGGAACCACAACTGTTTGGTAACCTGGTCCAAGAGACACCATTTAGCTACAAGGACACAGATGTGACAAAGGATAGTCCAAAGGGTCAATGCAGTAGGGACCACCCCGTGATCCAAAAAGGAGATCATGAAGCGGTGGCATGATCTGAAGAAGGTTGTCAAAGAGAGGAGAAGCAAGATTCGGGAGATGGCTGACAGAACTGTTGGTGGCCCCCAAATTCCACCAAAAACATTCGGGAGGAGAAGGTGCTTGCCATACTGCATCCAGAGAGTCTCACAGGAGTAGCTGGGGGAGTGGAGGCTGGTAGGTACAAATGACTAACACCACACTGATATATTACTGTCTTGCACAACTACAAAGCCACACCACCTAGGACAAATACCGTTCATCTGCACCACACATCAAAAAACATGTCTCACAGATTCAACATTCACCCACTACCATTCACCCCAAACGTAGCCACCAACATCACCATGGGGGCATATGTACAGTTAGCCAGCACTACAACTCACACCACGCACCCTTGTCCCACAGCATCAGCAAGTTGTAGCCCCCCTAGAGGGAGGGCTGTATGTGGGAGGGAGGCCTGCACTACTACTCTACCATGCCCCCTGGCCCACAGCCCAGCAAGATGGAGCCCTCCCCCACCCCACCCAGAGCATGTGTCAGCCATTGCAGTACACCAAATGACCTAACAGGTAGGTAGCCATCTTCCCTGGGAGGGTTGTTTGGGAGTGGGAGGCCTGCACTACTATTCCCACCATGCCTCCTGACCCACAGCTCAGCAGGATGGAACCTCCTCCCAGCCCACTCAGAAGCACTTGGACGCCATTGCAGTACACCCAACAAACTTACAGGTAGGCAGCCATCTTCCCTGGGAAGGCTGTATGTGGGTGGGAGGCCTGCACTTCTGCTGACACCATGCCCCTGTCCCACAGCCCAGCAAGATGAATCCCTCTTCTAAACCACCCAGAAGCATGTGTCAGCCATTACACTACCCTTAACAAACTAACAGGTATGTAGCCATCTTCCCTGGGAGGGTGTCTGTGGGTGGACGGCCTTTACTACTACTCCTACCATGCCACCTGGCCCACAGCCCAGCAGGATGGAGCCCTCCCCCCACCCAACCCAGAAGCATTTGGAGGTCATTGCAGTACACCAAATGACCGAACAGGTAGGTAGCCATCTTCCCTGGGAGGGCTGTATCTGGGTGGGAGGCCTGCACTACTACTCCCACCATGCCCCCTGGCCCACCGCCCAGCAGGATGGAACCCTCCCCCACTTCACCCAGAAGCACTTGGAAGCCATTGCAGTACACCCAACAAACTTACAGGTAGGCAGCCATCTTCCCCGGGAGGGGTGTATGTGGGAGGGAGGCCTGCACTACTACTCCTACCATGTACACTTGTCCCCTAAGTACAGCAAGATGGAGCACTCCCTACCACGCAGATGCATGTGGCATATAATGGACCACCTCAAGCAAAATACTAGGTAGGTAGACAAATTATTCTGTCTCATGACACCACTGAGCAGAATGTAATCCTCCTCCATGTACACACAGATATGCCACGTTAAAAAGCCAAATGTGAGCATGTAATGGGTAAGTAGCCAGTACGTGCACCCACACATGTCACAAAAGAAATGGTGCCATATGGCAAGACTAGCCCTCTCATTGCACTACTTTGTACACCAACCCCCTCTTGACACGCACAGTGTGTACACAGGTAAGCAAGGGGAACTGTCACAGCTACCAAAGTGTGACACAACAATGCACATGCACAAGAAAGACTAGGCACAATAATGCACAGCGCTCTCTGATTAGTGCATTGCCATGGGACCCAAAAAAAAGGGCCATTTCAAAAATGAGAAAGCATGTGTGGGGTTATAATTTAAGATATGCACATGACAGGAGAAAGGTATGCAGGAGAATACAATGGTCAGTACATGGCCAGATGTGACGTCTGCCAGGTCAGACAAATCAACAAGGATTCAACAATAAAAACATATTGTGCTGGCCCATACATGGCAACAGGTTCCTGTGAACATGATTTTTGCATGAATTGCATGGTATGCATTGATACCTCACACCATGGATAAGTAATGCATGTACCACTGCATCATGTCCGGAGGCACAGTGGTGTACATAGCAAACATTGTGATGATCAGCCAATTGCGTACTGTACAAACAGTGGATGACACACAGCTAACACAAAGCTAGCAGAGTGTACTACAATGACCATTTCCCATCTAATCCACAGGTGACCAAGAACGTACTGCAGAGGACAACACCAGCAACCTGCAGAGTCAGTCGCCACTGGTATCACAGCAGGGCCCACTCCTGCCAAGCGACCAAGGGGCCATTCTAAGAAGAGCCTGGGAGTATTCCGGAGGCAAAGTACCTGCCAAACGTCAGTCACGGAGCCAGTCCTGATGGCAACCCTCTTCACCACTGCATTGACTGTTTGGACTGTCCTTCCCCACACTGCCTTGTGAATAGCATAAGTCTGTTGGACTGGGTCACCACATCAATGTGGTAACTACTCTTTCAACTCATTTGGCATGACTGTCAACTCACTGCTCCAACAACACCTCAATGTAAATGTGCAACTCACCCTCTCATGTGAACTTTGGAAATAAAATACCTTACACACATTTTTTGTGTGAGCTCTGTCTTTACTGCGGGATGTACAGTCTCCAACATGTCCATAATGTATCAGGAGTATGTACTGTATGTAGGCAAGGATCAGTTTAAGGCATCTAGGAAAACACAACAAAACAACAATCACTGGTGTGAGTGTGGCATCACAGACATTACACAACAGCTACCATATACATAACCCAACATGCAGACATCACAATGGGCCACAAGTGCCAACATACACGTCCCGGATACGTTCACAAATGACATGTCCCAGTAACATAGCCAACCACTGCGAGTTTACAACTGGCTGTTACAGTTCGCACATACCCCTTCACGACAAAAGCAATATCACCAGACAATGGGTATGTTGTACATTGTCACCCACCTTCAATTGAAGTAGTAGGTGATGAGCTGTTGATGCATGTCACCACCTTCCTCCTCTCATCTGTCCTCATCACTGGACTCAGGTTGGTATGCAGGCGGGGCCTTGGGTCCTCATCATCATCCAGGAGCAGGGGAGTCTCTTTGCGAATGGCCAGGTTGTGGAGAATGCAGCATGCCACTACGATCTGACACACCTTCCTGGGCGAGTATGCCAGTGTACCTCCGGTTTTGTACAGGCAGCAGAAACGTGAATTAAGCAGACCAAAAGTACGCTCCACCACACGACGTGTCCTCCCATGGGCATCATTGTAGCAGGCATCAGCCGGGGTCCTGGGATTCCGCAGTGGGCTCAGCAGCCATGGACGGTTGGGATATAGAGTCACCTAGGTATTGCAAATGGACATTGCAATGTTGCACAGGCAGAGGGCAGCAGGTTACACACCCAGCACTCCATATGACTAGGCATACTCACCCACAATTCATGCACGCTTGGGAAGCAGATTAGCCATCAGCCGGGGCACAATGCTGTTCCGCAGGATGTAGGAGTCATGTGCTGAGCCAGGGAATCTGGCACACACATGCGAGATGATCATAACTGCAAGGCACACCACTTGCACATTAATGGAGTGTTCCTGAATATGTGCTCAATTGTCTGTGGTGGAATAAGACTGACGTGTTCAATCAATGGCACCAACAACATGGGGAATTTGCCCAAGGGAATAAAAGTCTCCCTTCACAGCTGGCAATTCTGCACCCCTGGGGAAATAGATATATCTTTCCTTATATATCATCATGGCAGACAGAACATCACACAGCCCCATGCTGAAAATCGGTTGAGACATCCCAACAGTGTTGGCCACTGTCTCCTGGAATGATCCAGTCACAAAAAAATGGAGGCTGCCATCACTTTATAAGTTGGGGTGAAAGCTCTTGGATATGTCCTGTGAGGCTTCAGGTGGGGCTTCAGTATATCACAAAGGGTTTTCAGGGTGGCTCTTTCAAGACAGAATTTGCAGATGATCGCCAAATCCTCCATGTCCTCCAGCACTGTCGAGTGACGAAGCAGATTTGGCCTCCTCCTAGTTGAGATGAAAGTGGACATATGTCAATGCAATCCATCAGGAGATGTGCTCAGCATATCACAGTCTGGATGACACAGCGAAAACAAAGACCTAATCAATAATTGAGTGACACACCACCGTACATGTGTGTATGTTTAAGCTACACAAAGGGCACACCTCTCTAATTACAATCCACAAGTACCTCAAACACCACAAAGGTCAATGTGAATGCACATTGTGAAATGGCAACATTTCACATGTGCACACCTGGGAGCATGGCATCCAGGCAATGTGTAACAAATCAACAACACTGGCTCATACTTCGCTGCTGTACCTGTCACACCTCAATGCATCATTTAAACCTGGCACACATCCACAACACAATGACCACAGTTGACACTGAAATGACAATTGCGTGAATAAGCAGTTAGAAGAGGCCATGCAAGTAATCACATTGTAGGGTCCACTACAACACTGTCCTGGCTCATCGACCATGTAATTCATTAGTGACATGTGAGGGAGTACAGACAAATCAATGACACACATACACAAACATGGCATGTGTCGTCACCAGTAGAGTCAATGGGACATTGGCATTGTGTGCAAAATGATGTGCCCTTGACCATGTAGGCAGTGTGCACTGTTGATGTGTGCCAGATGGCCATTGCCATTGTATGGCCGCCAAATCGCAGAAGCTACCGCCTGGCCCAAACTGGGTGTGTCACCAGCACCCCCCATTCACACAGATGCGGTAGTCATTCACATGAACACATGCCCAAATGGCAGTTGGCATGCTCCACCACCCAAATCACGGAAGCTACCGCCTGGCCCCAGCTGGGTGTCACCAGCACCCCCCATTCACACAAGTGCGGTAGTCATTGGCATGGAGACATGCCCAAATGGCGGTTGGCATATTCCGCCATACAAATCACAGAACCTTCCGCCTGGTCCCAGCTCGGTGTGTCACCAGCACCCCCCATTCACACAGATGTGGTAGTCATTGGCATGGAGACATGCCCAAATGGCGGTTGGCAAGCTCTGCCACCCAAATTGCAGAAGCTACCGCCTGGCCCCAGCGGTGTGTCAACAGCACCCCCATTCACATAGGTGCGGTAGTCATTGGCATGGAGACATGCCCAAATGGCAGTTGGCATGCTCCCCCACACATATCTCGGTGCCTCATGTCATTGTTTGGCCCACAAATTACAGTAGCTACCGCAGGGCCCCTGCGGTGTATCACCGCCATGGAGCATGCCCTAGAGTCAATTGAAATGATGATTGCGGTGGCATGGTGCAATTTTGAAAATTGCGGTAGGTGTGCTCCCCCATCTTGGAGGCGGTCATTGGATGACTTTGAATGAGGCAGACCTGGACCACCAATTGCTGTATCTTGGCACCTATGAACGACCTCAGGGGGCTATATATGTGTGGGAGGGAGCCTCACATTTCTACTGCTCACAGAGCCTGCTGCCAGAGACCTCTGACCTGCTTCTGCTGCCTCCAGGGACTGCTGTCTGAGACCCCTCATCTGCTGCTGCCTCCAGGGACTGCTACCTGAGACCTCTCACCTGCTGCTGCCTCCAGGGACTGCTGCCTGAGACCACTCATCTGCTACTGCCTTCAGGGACTGCTGCCTGAGACCCCTGACCACCCAATCCCACCACAGTTGTTCAATGCCCACAGCGATGGCAAGGACTGAGAAGATCAGTGCCAGTCCATTCGCAAGCGAGGAGCTGGAGGTGATGGTGGACGAGGTGCTCACACAGTACCCCAGGCTGTATGGTGCCCCAATGTTGTGGTAAGTCATGAAAAGCAGAGGTGTACGGCAGGGTGGGCACACATGTAGTTGTACTGATGCAGTATATGCCTGCGGGTGTGGGGTTGTGCCATGCACGGCATAACAATCAGTGTCCAGGGGGAATGGAAGTGTCCCAATGTGACAGGTTAGCCCGACTGCTGTTGTGGGTATTAGTGTACTGAGTTGTGCCATACAGTGACACAGTATGTTGGTCATGCAGGAGCCAGGACAGTGATTGTTTGGCAGAATGGCTGTGTGTGCCCCTGTTAGCCATCTCAGCGTGTGTGCAGATAGTCTGCACAGTGCCGGCCCACCAAGACAGGGTCACATCACTTCACGTACTGTGTTATTTCTTAGTCTTTTTGCATTGCACTCTAGCTATGCCCCGTCTCAGCCCATTAGATTGCACCCGATCGGACTTGTGTTGAGGTATTGCTATTTGTGAGCCCATGTCCCTCAGTGCCACACACATGACTTACTCATCGGAACACATGGCAGGGACATTGAGTGTTGCACAGTCTTGCACACAGTGATTCCACCCCCAAAGATTGATATGTGATGTATGTGTTGCTCAACCATGCTGAGGACTGGAGATGTGTGCAGGCAACATAGGGGTTTCACTGCTGGCATCCTGCTTGTGTGTGAGATGTACAGGGACTGTTTTCCCCCTTGCAACTGCCTGCAATACCATCAGCTCCTCCAGTGCCCATGTGAGATTTACCCTAGTCTCTGATGGACATATCATAGAATTTGTCACAAATTTGTGTCTTGCTACTATACTGATAGATGTTGGTACATGACACTATGTCACTGATCATTTCCCCCTCATGTCTTCCATGCCTGCAGCTCAAGGTACACCAGCATAAGGCCGTGTGGAGGGCCATTGTAGCAAAGGTTCAAGCTCTGGGGGTATCTAACTGACGGCGCACCCACTGCCACAAGAGGTGGGACGAAATCAGCCGGCTGGCAAAGAACGTGGAAGAGATTACGTTGGTGCTGCTTCCTCGCACAGGGCGGTTGGCACTGCGCAGCATCACACCACTGATGAGCCGCATCTTAGCGGTGACTCAGCCTGAGCTGGATGCACGTCTGGAGGAGCGTCAACAGCAAGGCAGGGGTGAGTTTTTGGGGAGGGTGACTTTGGCTGCGAGTGGCTGCATGTGTACAGGGCCTGTGCCAGTGTTGGCCTATGTGATGGTAGTGGAGTGATGCAGTGTCATGTGAGTGGGTGCTGGGCTGGGTGCCAGTGTCATGCATTTGCCCACAATGTTCCTACAAAGGTAATTCTCCATGCTGTGCATTCCCATTGCAGTCTGAGTTGTGCTCTTCAGGTTTCTTCAGAATTGGGATAGCCTGGGGAATCACAGTGGGAGGGAACAACAGTTTTCCCAATCTGAGTGTGACTTCATCAATGCATCCATTGCATGCACCCAGATTTTTGAGGCCTAGACATGTGACAACAATGTGCACCAGTCTTTGGGCCCCAAAGTACAACATGGTGGTTGGCATGGGCTCTTTGCCATTGTGGACTGTCATGTTGTAATTGGTGTCTGTGTTGTCTCTTCCTGTTCCATCCAGGTCTGTCAGTGGCAACGAGTGGTGTGCCCCCATCATGTGCCTAGGTGTGCGCAGAGCCAGTCGTGTGTCTGGTAGACTACAGCCACAGGCAGGGTGTTGTGCTGTGTGGCCATCACATGGCTCAGTCATGACATATAATCAGTGTTACATGCACTGTTGGGGTCTATATAGTGACTTGCCCCAAAGTGATTGCATATTGTGGTGTGCAACATGTCACTTTAGTCCTCTTTTGCACTGCATGGATTACAAAGGTTTGTTATGTTGCTGCCACGAACCTGACCCTGCTTCTCTCTCATGCAGATTCACCAGTGGTCATGGAGGGACAGAAGCCGGACACCAGTGGGGTGAGACTAGCACTACAGCTGCACAGGAGCCCAGTGACACAGATGTCACCAGCGCTTCAGAGGGGGACCGGAGTCTGTAGGAGGAATCCCAGTCTGAGACGCAAAGTACCACATCATCTGATGCCTGAGGTGACGCATCCATGTTGGCGGGCACAGGGAATGGAGACTCTGCATCATCTTCAACCACACAGCGTCCAGTGCCCATCCTCCCAGACACTTCCTCTGGTGCTGCCCGTGTCCTGGTTAGTAAGAGGGGACGAGATTCCTTCACACCTAGCACCGCTGCCCCTGCCCCCTTGCTGCCCTCCGTTCTGGGTCTGTAAAGCTTTTGCAAAAGCTAATTGTGTGGGCCAGACAGCTCTGCTCAATGCCTTCATTGACCATGACAAAAAATTAGCCCAGGTGGTTGCTTTCATGGAGGGCATATATTTCAACGTAGGTGGGCTGCACCATACTGTCCAGGCTTTGTCCTCCACAGTGACATCTGTCCAAATCAGCGCGCCGTGAGGGAAACAGCATTTGAACGCCAGCTACACTGCCAGTTACACCTTGAGCACTCGGGACCCTGCTTGCCTGCTCGCGCTCAGCACCCCGCCGCCGCCGGGCAAGAACTATATTACCCAGCTGCCCCAGGCTGCAGGTGCGAGCGTGAGGTCATCCACGCGCCTGGAGGCGCCTTATCCGGAGGGAGCACCTTGAGCTCCTGGGGGCCACAGCTGTCCAAACCAGCGCGCCGTGAGGAAAACAGCATTTGAACGCCAGCTATACTGCCAGCTGCACCTTGAGAACCCGGGACCCTGCTTGCCAGCTCGCGCTCAGCACCGCACCGCCGCCACCACTGGGCAAGAACTACATTACCCAGCTGCCCCAGGCTGCAGGCACGAGCGTGAGGTCATCCACGCGCTCGGAGGCGCCTTAGCAGGAGGGAGCCCATTGAGCTCCTGGGGGCCACAGCTGTCCAAACCAGCGCGCCGTGAGGGAAACGGCATTTGAACGCCAGCTACACTGCCAGCTACTCCTTGAGCACCCGGGACCCTGCTTGCCTGCTCGCGCTCCGCACCGCGCCGCCGCTGGGCAAGAACTACATTACCCAGCTGCCCCAGGCTGCAGGCGTGAGTGTAAGGTCATCCACGTGCCCGGAGGCGCCTTAACAGGAGGGAACTCCTCTCGCCCCGCGAGTCGCGCGCGGGAGCAGCCGGGAGAAGCCCGGGACAAGGGCGGGGCCATCTGCGGCCATCAGAGGCCACAGGAGGCCGGGCCACCCCCCTAAGAAGTCACAAAGGGTTAGCGTAAAAAGTTGGGCAATGAAGCCCATGGGGGTAAAGACGCTAATATACCACGTAAATCAGAGTCCATCATCTCATACCTAACGTCCGCAGTGGGGGCCATCAATCAAGAAATTGCCAATGCTGGGAAAGAGTTGGGGCTGGAAAAAGTGGGCACTGAAGGGCTAATTGCAGGATTGAATATCACGATTTTTGCCACAATGCGTAACTACCAAGACCTCCAAGGTATCAGAGACTTTGGAAAATGTGTCTTCTACTCCTCTCCCATCGCCTGAAGAGGTACCAGGCCCAAGCAGAACACAGATTCAGGTCAGGCGTAACATCCTCAAGAAATGTTCAAGCAAGGCTAAACACCCCAACAAAGAGCCAGATCATGCCATTATAAATAATTTGGGGGACAAGATAGAAGAGTTGTTTAATGCCCGTATAGAACCCTTGTTGGTGGGCTTTGCCAAAGACATTGTTGACTCTTTGAACACATGCGTAGCAGGATTACTTAAAAGGTGCGAGATAATTGACTCGTTTATAAAAGACTATTGTACCCATAATCAACATACCGTGCCACACTATAACACTGATGATAATTGTGGGCCAGAGAGATTGGAAATTGCAGTGTCCAATGCGCGCCCCGCTACCCCTCGAATTATTGTATCTCAGATCCAACATCCATCAGTTGATAATCGGGAGATATTGGAGAAGAACACGGGGAAGGTTTCAACACGTTCTAGCCTGGCTGCCACTACTTTGAATATCAATAAGAAACAAGTCTCACAGACTAACACTAGGAAATCAGCATCTTCGCCTAGTAGTTTTAAGTTGAATCTCCCACCAGATGCTGCCCCTTTTGTGGCAGTGCTGACAGGGGTTCCACCGTTAGAAACTAATTGCAGTGAGACCACTGAGGACTTATTGGGCAAAACCAGGAAATGGTGTATGCAGTACTCGAGTGGGGAGGATGATATAACACCATTCATTAATATGGTTAGAAGGGTGGGCTGGGTAGGTCACCAACCCAAAACTTTGGTAGGGGATTGTATCATTGTAAACTTCAGCAAGAAAAACTTAGCTGATAGACTGTTTGGGGATGGGTCTGACCTAAAAAATACCGGCATTAGACCTGTACCACTGGGTTATTTCTATCCCCCGCGAAACAACCAGGCAAACACTGGCCTCCCAGCCCTATGGACCTCAGTTAGGAAAGTACATCATACCCGGGGGCGTGGTGAATTCCCTGGGGACCACACGTTGGATCCTAACCCCTCTTCACATTCGCCTTTACAACATGGCGTATGGCAGGGGCAGGGACTACCCAAATCACAGAGTGGGGGCTTGACTTTGTCTAATCGTTTTTCCCCTCTGAGCTCATTGGAGGAGGTCGACTGACTAGACAACTCAAGTAACCCACTGGAGGTGATTGCCCCCAAACCTCTGAAAGATAACATCTGCAGAATCCTTTGTTGGAACATTGCTGGAAACAGATCTAAACTGTAGGACGAGAACTGGTTGTGTTTTGCCAAATTGTATGACATCATAGCACTCCAAGAAACCTGGGACACAACAAACAGCCTTATTTTGGATGGCTATGTTCATTTCAATATTCCGGCTTCCCCTGGAATGACAGGCAGAGCAAAGGGAGGTTTGGCTCTTCTAGTTTCATTGAACATGAATGGATCGCTAAAGCAGCTTGACTCAGGTTCCCAAAATTGTCTAATTGTAGAATTGTCTGTTACTAAATTCCCTACTATGTTATTTATTAATTTTTATAATTCCCCTGATAGTGTCAGTCCAATTCAGCACCTTGTGTCCCTTGAGGAATTCCTTGAAGGCTATAAAAGCAATCAGAATACTTTTGAGGTTTTCCTCATGGGCGACTTTAATATTCATCCCTGTAGCCTAGAGTGTATCTCGGAAGATAGTGAGGGGCCCCCACACTCGCGTCCAATGCACTTCCAACACACGAAGCAAGGGGAAGCTCTGGAGAACCTTTTGGCCTCCTTGAATCTATATGAATCAGTCTGCGGAGTTGAAGGTCCAAGGCCAATAACATTCAAGGGCAGTCATACAGGAACAGTCATCGATTACATTTTTCTGTCTTCTTTAGTCTTGTCAAATGTTTTAAATTATAGGGTAGTAGACTCAGTTTTTAGTGATCATAACCCTGTGACACTTGAGGTGGTCCCAGGGGGGCTTTGGAGTTCTCCTACCAAAAGATCAGGGCAGAAGACTGAAATGGGCTAACTTGATTCCGGAAAACTTTTTACATGATGTTTTAGGCAAGGCCGAACCAGAGGTAGGAATTTGTCTGGACTACTTAGCCCCTAATACCAAGAAAGTTGATGCATTTAATGTAATATGCCAACAAGTAAATAACGACCTGAGGGCTAAAAATAAACCTGGTAACCAATGTGGCAAAAGATGGTTTGATCATAACTGCTTTGATCATAACTGCTCTAAAGCACACTCCGCCCTTCATAAAGCACTGAAAGCATCGCCCAGAAATAGAACACAAATAGCAATACTAAGGAAAAGGTATAAACAAGCTATTCATGCTCGCAAATCCCAGATCAAAAGTGATGCCTGGACTGATTTGCTATTAGAAGAGGCCTTGCGGGATAGTGCAAAAATCTGGGCCATTATCAACCAGCCTTTCTTTTATGGGGCAGAGAATAATATCATGGAATGTACCATCCCAGATGAGCTGTGGCTCGCCCACTTTGGAAATATCTATTCCCAGCCGAGCCATGAGCTTTGTCAAGTGGCCCAAGTTTCCTGTCATTTAGGGCCTATAATGGCTTTTGTCGAGGCAGATGTTGAAAAAGCAATCAATGAAACACAACAAAACAAGGCCCCTGGACCAGACGGGGTCCCTGCGGACCTGTATAAGAGTGCTCCGAAATGTCTTCAATGCCGTTAGAGTAAATAATATACCTGAGTCGTGGGCTAAGTCTATCATAATACCAATCTTTGAAAAGGGACAATGGGGAGACCCTGCCTGCTATAGGCCCATCTCCCTAATTGACTCTGCTGTTAAAATCTTAGGCAGAGTCATATTAGGTAGGCTGACAGACTGGCTTGAGGACAGTGGGATCATGTCAAACGCGCAGTACGGCTTCAGGGCTAGAAGAAGCACCTTGGATCAGTATTTGAATCTCCACCTCTTAATCAGCAAATATACTATCGCTAAGGAGGGGTCCCTATACATGGCCTTTATGGACCTCTCCTCAGCGTTTGATTTAGTCAATAGATAAAAACTGTGGAAGAACCTTCTGGGACTAGGCATTGATCCCCCTTTAGTTGGATTTTTAGCCAACCTCCACTGTGGTCTCTTAGCGTCAGTCAGAGTCACCCAAGCAGGGAGGTGCACAAGCCACTTTAAATCGGAGAGGGGGGTCAGGCAAGGCTGTATTCTGGCCCCCCTTCTCTTTACATTATACATAAATGCCTTAGAGCCAGCTTTAGCGGAGGCAACTCTGGACGTACCGCATGTAGGAGCAACCAATATACCGGTCCTCCTATACGCGGACGACGCAGTTCTCTTAGCTCGATCTGGTGTGGCCCTGAATAGACTGCTAGCCTTCTTTTGTGATTTTATGACATCGCTAGATCTGAAAATTAACACCTCAAAATCCCAGGTCATGGTGGTGGGAGATTTTAGTAGGAAAAGGAAATGTAAATCTTTTTTTTGTAGGGGGGAGGAAGTACAGAGGGTCCCTATCTTTTCTTATTTGGGTGTCATCTTTGATGATAAAGGAACTTGGGGTCCCCAACAGAAGTCCAAAAGCAGCGCAGTAGCCAGGTCGTCTGCGGCCCTGTTGGGATTCGCCAAACAGATGGGAGCGAGACCAATGGAGGCCATACTTAAAGTATTCAAAGCAAAATGCTTGGCAATAGCCACTTATGGCTCTGCTATTTGGGGATACACAAATCAGGATAACATCTAGAAGGTGGAGAATAAATTCTTAAGATCCCTTCTTTCCGTACCACAGTCCACCCCTACATTTTCAACTCACACAGAGCTGGGGCTGGGGTTTGTTACAGACCTATTGAAATCCGCCCCTGTAATCTGCTGGTTTAAAACCTGGCTCAATCAGGAAATCTCCCTAAATCACTTGATTCTTAAGGATTGCCTTGCTCTGGATAGAGCTCATAAGATCTCATGGCTGGTCTATATTAAGGCTATGCTGATGAAATTAGGAAGACCAGAGCTCTTTCATTCTCCAGGGTGTATAAAAAGAGAAGATGTAAGGAAGATTAAAATTGCCTTGTTAAATCTGTTTACAGTTGAGCGGGAGGCAACGGAGATGGAAAAAACGTTTGTAAGAAGAAACTATGCATTAATAACTGCCCCGGGCCTTGAACCTTATCCTATTCTGGTAACGAGACCGTACCATCGGTTCCTTTCAACTAGATTTCGTTTTAATTTAATACATTTTACGCTAGGCTCTTTTTATGCTGGGGACACACCAGAAAAGGCAAAAGCTTGTGAATGTGATAACTTTTCAATACAGGACACGCAGCATTTCATGATGTTTTGTGATCATTATGCAGAAACTAGGAAAAAATATCTGCTGCCGATCCTGAGGGAGGCGGGTTTTCTCCAGGTGAGGCCCGCTCTCCTATTTCTGCAACTCCTATCTAGCGCACGTGTCACTTTCCATGTAGCGAGTTATTTGGTAGCGTGTGCCCGTATCAATAAGAAGCGATGTAGGTTACGGGGCACCCCTTTTAGTACATGAATTAATTGCACATTGGTTGTTGCCGTTTTTAAATGAAATACTGAGAAATGTTTTAATCATGCTAATTTTAATCTATGTGTAATTTATATTTATTCTGTATCTGTATTCGATGGTCTGCTGCTGTTTATACCCTGTGATGTATTTATATCTATGTTTTTTTTTTTATTTCTAATAATCGAATAGAAGTATTTTGACTGACTGACATCTGCCCTTCAACCAGCACATACTCCCATTCCTGCTCCAGGGCCTTTTCCACTCCCCAGGTAGTGATCACGTCTGATGATAGTGACCATGGTTCACATGCATCACAGTCACTATACAGCACACGAAGCACACAGCAGAAACAACCCAAGTGGACCTGCCCGCAGACACCATCACCACAGAAGAGCAAAGCCACCCCAGAATGCAAAGACAAAAACCCATCAGGCAAAACCAAGGCCAAAAAGTTAAGAAGCAGATCTCAGGATCACATGCCTCAGAGGCATCCCCAGCTAAGCACTCTCCTGTCCCTAAAGCATCTTGCAAAGAGAGGCATGCAGTTACTATGCCCACTGAAGAGGTAGTAAATGGCGAGGGTACACCTAAGAAGGGCTCCAAGGCAGATTCACCCACCATCTCGACTCCCATTCCAAACCCTGTGAAGCAGGAAAAGAGGGCACTGTAGGAGGTACACCTGCCAAACAGGGGAAGAAGGGTCCGAGGCAAAGCCAGGCGAAGCATTCCGCTGGTTCCAGCACATCCCCAGAGGGAGTGCCAGTGTCTGCACCTGATGCAGCTTTGTTGGTTTGTGTGCCTGTTTTGTCCACACCACTTACCATTAATCCCAGTACAGGGAAGCCATTTCGAATCCCCCTGAAGTGGAAAGGCACCCCTCACCCATCTCCCACCCACACTGTGTCTCAGGTATGCATGACTCCACCTCCACGTGCCACTACACCACCTGGTCCAAGCAGCTCTCCGGATTGCCAAGCCACTGATATCTCTACCTTACCTGAGCCACTCTCTCCCCAGTCAAGTGCTCCTGCTGTGCCCGACACACAGCCAGCTCCCAGTCCGCCTTACAGTCAAGTCTTAGTGGTAGTCCCCCTAACAGACCTGTCTCACACACAGGTGGGCCTGTACTGCCCATTGTAACCCCTCTGACTGTTTTGCTGCCCATGGAAGGGTACATTCACACACACTGCCTCTGCAGATTCTCATGTACTTGCTCTGCACTTTGCCCTGCCCACTGTGCCTCCTGTTTTGCACTTGCCTGTGCAGATTCTCATGAACTCGCTCTGCACTTTGCCCAGCCCACTGGGCTTCCTGTATTGGCCCTGCCTGTGCAGATTCTCATGTACTCACTCTGCACGTTGCCCTACAAACTGGGCTTCTTGTTTCACCCTTGCCTGTTCATCCTCTCACGTACTGGCCATTCACTTTGCCCTGGTCACTGGCCTTGTTGCTCTTTGCTGTGTTGGACTCTTCCCTGTGCAGCCTCTCATATACTGGCAATGCACTTTGCCCTGGACACTGGCCTTGTTGGTCTTTGCAGTGTAGGGCTCTTCCCTGTGCAGCCTCTCATGTACAGGCCATGCACTGTGCCCTGGACACTGGCCTTGTTGCTATTTTCTGTGTTGGACTCTTCCCTGTGCAGCCTCTCATGTACTGGCCATGCACTTTGCCCTGGACACTGGCCTTGTTGCTCTTTGCTGTATTGGACTCTTCCCTGTGCAGCCTCTCATATACTGGCCATGCACTTTGCCCTGGACACTGGCCTTCTTGCTCTTTGCTGTGTTGGACTCTTCCCTGTGCAGCCTCTCATGTACTGGCCATGCACTTTGCCCTGGACACTGGTCTTCCTGTTTTGACCTTGCCTGTGCATATTCTCATGGATATGCTCTGCATTTTGTGCCCTGCTCTTCTCTACTGTTGGTGCCTATCCGTGCAATCTATACTACTATTATAAAGGAAGAACTTTGAGGCTTTGAGGCGGGTAAACTCGGGAACCACAGCGCCAATCCACACACCCGATACATCGTTGTAATCTTCAGGGTGTGCAGATGGACATAGGCTATATAAGTTAAAAATAAATACGTTATTAAAAAATATAAGTTAAAAAAAAGTAGTCCCTTCAAAGTAGCGCCAGCCGCGACGTGCTTTCTGACATCAGGAGCGGCGTACAGAGGCGGCGGAGAACAGCGTGGGGAGGAGCGGCAGAGATCAGCGCGGGGAGGAGCAGTGACGAGGAGCGGCAGAGATTAGGGGAGCAGCGGACATGACCGGCGGTCAGGCGGTGAGGATCGGCGGGCAGACAGTTAGGGGCTGCAGAGATTGAATATTCACTGTACTGTACGGCTCTAATAATTTAGTGAGAGCTGGTACCGGGGCCTATCGGAGGAGCTGCACTTGCTCTCCTAATAAAGGGCCCGCACAAGGGGTTTTTAAGGCTGCAAACACTGCGGGCTCTTACGCTTTCTTCCCCATGGCAACCACTGTACCACTGCCATCTTTTCAGGCCCCCGCTGCAGCCGTCCGGACATTGCCACCAGTGCTGGGAAGGTACAAGCATGCCATCTCTGCATTGTTTTGGTATGCTGTTTTATGTTAAGGTAGAGGCTGTTTGTATAGCACCTGTGGCAGCCATGGATTGCTTCTAACCGCTGAAAATCATGTTGAATCATCAGGTGTGCGCCAGAGTGGAGCAGCTGCCGTGTTCTTCTCGGATGAGAGCATAAGGTGCTGATAACATGGAATTGTGAAACGCGCAGAACACTGCTATCAGGCCCATGAGCACAGTGAATATAAAGCATGTCTGCTGTTCAGAAAAGGCATTTCTTTTGAAATTGAATAAATTAGTTGTCGGGGGAAGTGACGGGACAGTACAGGAACTTCTGAAGTGCAAGCAGGTACTCTGTGACGATAACTACCTGCACTTTTCCATTAAGGAGACAAAGGAGGCTCAATAAAAAGAGCATTTATAAAAAAAAAAAGCAAAGAATGTATAAAGAAAGACCAATGTCTGCGTTAATCAAACAGCTTGAAGCCTTCTATTTGGGTCCACGATGGCGGATTGACACCGCCGGAGTGGAGAGCGCTAAATCGGGTCCAGGCAGATGTTAATGCTATGAGAATGACACGGCTACACAGATTACAGTGTATAATATGGGAGATGTGATGCCGTAGGAAGCCTGCATTGATTCCAGAATAATTGAAAAACGGAGTGCAGAGACTTACTGTGATTGCAGAGGTTCGAGGATTGAGGCTGAATGTGGCAGCTACAGCTGATTGGGAGCCGTATCCGGAGCTTACTACGCTCCGCCAGCGCAGAGAAACTTGCATCGCGTCTAATTCAGGAGCCCTCGAGAACTTGGCTGAGCTGGGCGAAATTGACGAGGTGGACGGCACTCCACTGGTCTGGTCTGCGTTCCCCCGCGGCACCGGCAGCAGCACGGTCAGAGAGAACGAGCGTTAGCAGGATGGCGCCGAAACCTCCCACACGAACAACTCGCACCACAGCAGCAAGCGGGAGAGCGACGGCCACATCGGCATCCTTGTCAGTGGCTGTTGCAAACGAACTTTCGGCAAAGAAAAAATCTTTATTATCCAATAACGCTGTGGAGGTGGCTTTGGATGGTGAAATACCGCACGTTGGAATACTTGAAGGGGAGAAAAACCCAGCTCTTGCAAAAGGTAACGCAGCAAATGAAGGGGGTCAAATTAATACAAAAGAGGCTGAGAAGATATGCCAAAGCGGCGGTGAAGTAATACAGAATGTTGTTACTTTAAACAATGCTAATATCTTACCAACGATAGTCACTACGGAGTTGGTTGGTGCGGAAGAAGGGGTAAACGACCTGACTACTATGCCTACTACTTTTGCTGATCCCGCAGAACCATTAGATCCTCAGTCCTTGACTTTGAATAAGATAATTAATACCGATAATATCGATATTAACATGAAGGTCCCTCATGTTGAAATGACCAGCACTACTAGCATTACTAGCACTACTAGCGCACTACTAGCACTACTAGCATGCCCTTAGACAAGGGATATGCTGAGGGGGCAGAAGAAGCTGAGGGAGGTGAAAACACTGATAATACAGACATTGTTGAGACAGATGAAGAATATGTGGATATTAATGAACAGGGGAGTAATACCCCTTTAAATGTGATCAAAGATAAAAATAAGGCTTTCAACCCCAAAAAATCAAAGGGTAAAAATAAGAATAAGGTGGCAAAAATCACAAGCAAATCTAAAACAGGCACTCTGAAGGCGATTGCTGAAAACAGCCCAATCAGACAATGGGTACAGGCTAAGGGTGGCGTAAAAACTATGGCGATGAGACTGTCTGGTAATAGCCCCAACGACCTAAATACTACTTCTAAAGACTTGAATCAGGTCAATGCTCCACTCAGCCCTACTCAATCTGCTAGTTCTAATAAGACAAAGCCAAAGGCAAAGACCGATAGTCTTGATAAGCCTGGCCTGATGAATGAATATACAAAGTCGTCTGGGGAAAGCTTATTGGACCATCTACACCCACACCCTTCTACACCTACTCCTATAACTATTGAAGATAACTCCGCTTCTTTATCAATTGACTGCAGTGGTATCAGTAGCAGTAGCGGTAACAACAGCAGTGGCAGTTTAATCCAGGATGTGTCTAACACTCCAAGAGCACCTATTTGCGAGGTGGTAACGATTCCATTAGGAGAGTCTATACAAGAAATACAAGAAAGACACCCGGGAGATATTGCCTCCTCTTCATCTATCGGGCCAACAGAGTGGATTCCGCAAGGGGAAGTGTCCGCCTCTTTTCAGACAATTTTGCACCTCTTAAATGAACAGAAACAAGAAGCTAAAAACCACTACCAGCAAATGAGGGAAGATAATAATAGAACTCAAACCTCTTTGCAAGAGATGGCGTGTAAACTGGGGGCAGTGTCTCAAGACATAGAGGAACTACAGCAAAGAGTGGTGGTTACAGAGGAGAAATCACAACGCTCTGAAGTAGCAGTTAATAGACACGCCTCTCAACTACTTCAGATGCAAGCTAAGCTGGAAGATTTAGAGAATAGACATAGGAGACAGAACCTCCGCGCTTTTGGCATTGCTGAAGGAGCGGAGGGGGCAGATCCGAGAGCATACATCACTCAACTATTCCAAAAGGCCTTCCCTGACCTTTCAGATTGGGACTGGGACTCTCAGATCCAACGAGCTCATCGATTACCCCTAGTCCAGAGGGACAAGAGTGGTAAATTTCCACGACCAATTCTGATCTACATTGGTAACTATTTGCTCCGACAAGCTATTTCTTTAAAAGCACGGCCTAACACTCCGGTCACTATTGATTCTACCACTTTTTTTGTGAGATCGGACCTAAGTAAACTTTCGTTAGAAAGACGATGGAAATTGAAACAATTCATAGATCCGATCAAAGAACTTGGATTTCAAGCTTATCTGCAGGAACCTGCAAAACTGAAAGTGATCAAAAATGGCTGCTCCTATTTCTTTCTAGAAGTAAATGAGGTTGAAAATGCTATTGCCTCCTGGCGAGTGGGGAAATGATTAAGCTAATGATCAATGCTAGCATATATGGTTGTGCTGTTTTTTCCGGTTTTCTCCGGTTTCATTGGGTACACTTGCGTTAATTTTTCTTGTTAGCGTTAAAATTCACGAGATTCTTAGTTGATTGCTCCTATGGCTAGGCTATAGGCGTGATAAAGAGCAATGTGTAGCACGTGGGATGACTTTTCTTTTCTGTTATGCAATGATTAGTTGTGAATACCTGGACCCTATTAGCGTCCTATCCGCTCATCGACTGCCAGGGGAACGGCAGTCAACAGAACGGGTGGACCTGTAGGTAAATATGGGGTGGGGGGAGGGAGGAGCAGAGTGTGGGGTGGGCAAGGGGAAGAGTTGGTTTGGGGTAAAAAATGCATCAAAGGACACAATAATGAAAAAAACTAAGAGGTATTATAAGGCCGTTTTGATTTACTATAGTGGTTATATAGATAGGGAAATACATAATTTGAAATGTATCTAATAAAATGCTTAACCTGGAATGTGTCAGGTTTAAATAATAAAATAAAGCGGCGGCTTTTTATGAGGAACTTAGGATGTATAACCCGCAAATAGTAATCCTTACTGAAACTCATATTGCTTACAAAGATAAACACCTGATTAAACAATTAGGATATGATCCCTTAGTTTGCACTGAATTCAACGCTTCAATTCGGGGGGTAGCGATTTTAAAACATAAAGGATTAAAATGTGAGATACTCAAGACATTAACTGATAAGGCTGGTAGATGGGCAATAGTACAGATAAAGCTAGAAAACTGTAAATATACAATATGCGGAGTTTATGCATCAAATCAAGATGAGCCTATAATTTTTGACCAGATTAATATGGAATTACTTGGCTGGGAGGGGGAATATATTGTGTTGGGTGATTTCAATTGCATAATGAATTACAACCTGGATGTTACTAGGAAAAATTGTTTTCAAAGAATGAGGAAAACAAGAGCTGCAATTCTGGATTTAGCAGCTATTCATCTTCTAAAAGATGTATGGAGATGTCTAAATCCTGAAATAGCCGGTTATACATTTTATTCTGTTGCACATAAGGTGTGCTCACGCATAGACATGATATGGGCTTCAGACTTGATTCTTGGTAATTGTTCAATGGCTATACATCCAAGGGTGACCTCTGATCATAACCCGATTTCTTTAACATTTGCACTAACAATTGAGGAGGCTACCCCTCGCTCCTTCTCATTTCCTCGATATCTGTTCTCTGATATGTTGTTTGTAACTCAACTTAAAGAACATATTAAAGGGTTTATCGATTTAAACATACAATCAAGCTTACCCTGGATAGTATGGGACTCATGCAAAGCAAGCATACGTGGATTCACCCAACAATACATCTGGCGACAAAACAAAGAACTTCGAACTTTAAATGTGGGAAGGCTCACTGAAATCCGTGAAATTGAACTTCAGATATCTGATGCTATTTGTAATGGAGTTTCTAACCTAGATGAATTAAATTTCAAACTAATTGAGCTTAAAGCTGCATTAAAAGATCTTCTCAGGGGTAAAAGTATTAACAAATTAAAAAAATATCAACTAGACCAGTATGAAAATGGTGATAAGAGTGGTAAATTACTGGCTTACAAAGTTGCTGAAGATCGATCTGTTAATATGGTTAAAGAAATTAAAGGGGATAATAATCAATTATTTTGTGACCCAAAATCGATCTTACAACAATTTGCTTCCTTCTATCAAGCTCTATGTACACCAGAAGCTGCTATTTCAGATGATAGCATTAACAATTATATTAACGGAAACAAAGTTAATAACTTAAAGCTGGAACAATCTGCTCAATTAGAGGCCGATATTACAGCAATAGAAATTAGGGAGGCAATTAAATCTTTAGCGATGGGCAAAGCTGTAGGGGAAGATCTTATCCCATTGGAACTTTATAAACACTGTATTGAGGAACTAATATCATTATTTACTGATGTGATTGGTGCTATTGGTAAAGGGCAACAAGCACCCAGATCTTGGAATTTAACTCAAATTATCTTCTTTTTAAAAAAAGGTAAGGCACCCCAAGAGAGGGGATCTTAAAGGCCAATCTCACTTATTAACAGTGATGCAAAAATCTTTGCCAAAATACTGGCTACTAGGTTAGCACCATTCATGTCCCAACTTGTTTCTCCCCAACAACATGGTTTTATTCCAAAGCGAGACACTACAGCGCATATCAATATGGCTATATCTGCCTTTGATACTGCACGGACTGAACTCACCCCACTCGGTATGATCTTACTAGATGCAGAAAAAGCATTTGACCGGGTGGGGTGGGGTTTCCTGTGGGCAGTGCTACAGGCATTTGGTATCAAGGGTCAACTTTTACGATGGATTCAATCGATATATGATAACCCTATGGGTAAGATCTCGTATATGGGGAAATGCTCCACCTTGTTTTCTATTAAAAGGGGGACAAGACAGGGGTGTCCTATATCACCCCTGCTTTTTGCTTTAGCGATAGAACCTTTTTTAATTGCACTTCAACGTCAAGCTTTAATCTGTCCTTTTATTCACGGCCTAAATAGATTAGATATTACTGTATACTCTGACGATATCGCTGTTTTTTCCCCAGATGTTTCTAAAACCATGAAAGGCATCTTAATAGAAGCAGGTATATACGGCTCCGTCTCTGACTATAGACTTAATACTACAAAAACTCAAATTGTTATGAACTATCAGCCAACTGCCCCTATTTTTGGAACGAGTTGCGCTGCAACCTACCTAGGTGTTAAAATCTCCTCTGATATTGACTCTATCATAGGATTAAATTATGAACCTTTATTAAAAGAGACCGCTATGCAACTTAAAAAATGGCATAAACTGCCAATCAGTATGATTGGTCGAATAAATTTAGTCAAAATGAAAATTTTGCCTAAGTTTTTATATTTGTTCCGAGCGATTCCTTTACGGGTCAATAACCCCTTTTTCCTTAGATTAGATGGTATCATTGGCAGTTTTGTATGGGGATATAAAAAAGCCCGGCGCGCCGTATCATCACTTAAACTCCCCTTTAGTCAAGGGGGACTGGCGTTTCCGGACTTCAAATTCTATTACTGGTCAGCATTTCTGACTCGGATACGTAGTTTGACAGTCATGGATAAATGCTTGTATTTTCATAGGTTCCTACTAGGACCGGATGCTAATATGTTTCTCTATAGGCTGAATGACCCCAATTATTTCAAAAGGGTTACATTTAAGACTATACGGGATATCGTAAGTGTCTGGCGATCTATTATGGCTAAGTGCAATACCTCTCTTTTACACTGTCAAACACCTTTATGGGGCAATCCTGGTTTTCCTATAATTTTTCATGATCCAACCTGCCGAATGTTTTTAAATTCCGGTATTAGATTTTTGGGAGATTAATATGACCATCAGGGTTTTATGGCATTTGACAAAATGAAATACTGTTATAATTTATCTGAACTGGCAAGGTTTAAATACTATCAGATTAAAGATTTTTTGATGAAGAAATTAGAACTAACTATGGTATTAGACTCTGAGTTATGGGATTGTATTTATAGAGATGTAGACAAATCCATCATAAGCTTAGGATATAAGCTTTTTTCTGAACTTAGAATTGGCGATGTTACTACTTTAACAGAGAAGTGGAATAGAAAATTGGCATTGACTGTACCAACTGATTTAATTACTACATCTTTCAAAAGTCTTAATTTATCTGTTCAATCTTCTAGTTTAAAACTGCAAATGTTTAAAACTGTTTGTCAATTATATCATACCCCTGAGAGGATACTTGAATGGGCAACGAATAATAATTATTCGGATCGAACGAAATGCCCTAAATGTGACCTGAGTGGCGCGGATATTATCCATATGTTTTTTTTTTGCCCACGTCTTAGTGAATATTGGGAAGGAATAACTAAGGTGATTTCTGATAGACTTGAGCAACCCTTCTCATTTTCATACACTGATGTTTTGGTGGGCATCAATGGGGGTAAAAGTGTGTTTAGAGATCTTTTAAACATCTTAATCACATGTGCCAGATTAACTATTGCTAGAGCATGGATCCAAAAAAACCCACCAATAGTTTTGGAATGGTGGAGTCTAGTTAAGGAAACCTATAGTATGGAGACTGCTATTGCGGATTCAAGGGGGCTACAGGCCAAACGAAAATTTGATAGAATTTGGGGTTTATTTATGTCTCAATAATTTTCTTTGTAAAACTTATGATTGTATGACCTTTGTATATATTTGTTACGGCCTAAGCAATGTTTTATAATTATCTACTATAGCTATTGAAAACTGTTCTATATCTTATGTAAATTGAATTGTTTTATGCCTTGTGTGCCCATTTGATGCAAATAAAAACTATAAAAAAAAAAAAAAAGAATGTATAAAGAAAGAAAGAGAAAGCACACGAAGAACAATCTGTTCTGTTATGTTAATCACTGGCAGGTGGATGGGTAATGTTCAACACAATGAAAATAGAGGGGATTAAAAATATAAAAAGGTAGTGGACACAGCTTGTGCATCATGCAGAGCACCCGGGTCACCCCTCTGCGGAGAACAGTCAACAAGTCCTAATAATGTGTCTCATGGGCAGGTACCAAACGGGGCATTACAGCAGGAAAAAGTGACATGAGCAGTGACGTGGGCAGGTTACACAACGTCAGGGCGGGCGGGGGCCCTGAGCCATGATTGCTCCCGGACAACGTCGGGACGGCCTGCTAGTATGTGAATAAAGACAGTTACTCCTATTGTCTGTTTTGTCAGTGTCATTACTGAATAAAGTTATTTTGGTGTGTGCATATGGTTGACTATGAGCCATGCTATGTGTGCCACTTCAACATTGCCAATGTCTTTGCTCGCCTACTCTTTTATTCACAGGGGTGACAGGGACTTCAGTTCTTCCTGACACTGATACTTGTGGTGTCCATGATGACAATTTAGCCTGCACTGCAGTAGTCATTTTCATGCATTTTCAGTGTGGGATATTGTCTTCACATGTCATGTTGGGGGAAACTGCCAGCACAGAGTGTGATTCTGTCCACAGATTTGCAGGCAGGCTGGGCAATGTCATGATGTATGTGTGTTGTACCTTTATTTGTGCCCAGCAGTGTATGTGTGTGTTCATCTTGTGCTGACCAGTCATCTTGGTCCAATGGCCTACATAATATATGTGCTCTTGGGTAGTTAAGAAATGTGCAGTGTGAAGGGTGTGACTTTGTAGGGAGTGTGGATGTGTGTGTGCCCCTGCATTGTCAACAACACACATGTGTCGACCAGGATTTGGGTGCCTGTTGTTTGGATTGTTCAGCCCTGTGGATGTAGTTGTATGCACATGTGTAAGTTGTGTGTTGTGCACTGTGCAGTGTGTTGTTGTGGCCATGCAGTTCTGTCTGACTCCTACTTGTTGTGATTGTCAGAGTGTGTGACTGGCACATCAGTGTGGTGTATGGTTGTTCATCCATGTGTCTGGTTTCTGTAGACTGTGCAGGCCTGCTGCTCCACACTGCCATTGTGGTTGTGTTTTCTCGTGCATTGCTGTCACATGGTGCCTTTTGCCTCCAGTATGGCATGTTGTGTGTAGTGTGAAGCCATCCCCATCTATGCTTAACATGCCTAAACATTGTGGGTCTGGACTCCCTCTGTTTGTGTATGTTGCATTCCTGCCATTTCTACAACTGACGTACAGTACACTTCACTTAGATGTCAGCGGTCCCCTTGCTTTCTATGTGTGTGTGTGCCTCCTCATCACTTATTTTGTGGCACTGTGCTTCGTGATGCAGTTCTTTGGCCAGGAGCTATGTGACACTCAGGACATTTGCCCAAATGTTTCTTTGTGATGTCCCTGTGCTGTTTGGCAAGCATGGTTGCTCATCTGCTGTTCAGCTGTGTGTGCTGCCCAGTCCTCTGGTCAAGATGACTCTGGCTTTGTATCCCAGATTTGTGCATCTGTCATTGGATGTATGTGGGTTGGCTATGGTATTGCTTCACCTCCTGGGTATGCTATATATATATATATATATATATATATATATATATATATATATATATATATATATATATATATACCTACTGGCAGTCGCCAGTAGGTAGTTATAGTTAGGATTTTTTTCAATGTTAAATCTCAAAATTCTATTTGGAATAACTTTGGCACCGGTTGACGAATCTGCCTGAAAATTTCCTGAAAATGGCCTCGTCGAGCTCCGGTCCTTCCTTGAAAGTTTGGGGGGGATACGTCAAGCGGGGGCCGAGATAAAAGGGGGGTCCCAAAACGCGTTTTCCCCATGTTAATTTCCATAGGGCGGTCGATTTCACTTTTAGCCCGAACGGCTGAATGGATTTCCACCAAACTTGGCAAAATTGTAGGGACTGGTAGCCCGATGTGCCTTTGCTATGTCTCAAGATATGTGCTGCAGTGGATTTTGAGTAATTTAGGTTCAAAAAAATATATATATCTATAGGCGCTCTCCGGTGCGCGCACCGGAGAGCGCTCCAGGCGCGCCACGCGACTTGCGCGCAGAAAGCTGATTGGCTCTCAGTTGTCTGTAAACATTCTAAACAGTCCGGAGCGGCCGCCATCTTGTGTCTCGGTAGGATCGAGACACGAGAGGTGGGCAAAACAAAGAGGGAAATGACCATAAGGGGGCAGGGTAGACCCCCCCTTGACCCCCTAGGTTTGATGTGGGGGTTATAAAAGGGCCCCGCGGGGCATTTAAAATATATTTTTTTTTTTCGTTTTGCGCGGGGGAAGCGCCCGGTACGCGCACCAGGTAGCGCACCGGGGAGCGTAAAATGAGGGAAAAAGATGACAGAGTTTTAAAAAAAATGAAGTTTTTATTTAGAAATTGGAGGTAGTTCTAAAAATAACTTTTTTTTTCTTCTTTTTTTTGTGTTTTTTGAACTTTTTGAACTTTTTTTGGCTTTTCAAAACAGTTTTATATTTTTTTTGTATTTTTTTAGGGGGAGAAACAAAAAAAGGGAATTGAAACTGGCTCAACTGGAGCAAAAAAATAAAAAAAACCAAAAATTACTTCTTTTTGGGGCACTTGTGATTATCACCTGCAAGGACGATGAGCTTAACGCTTTTTTCACCATAGGCGATAAGCTTGCCACATGCAGAACAAGTGATTTTAAAATCAGCAAATCTTGGCTGAATGCAAGGCATCATCTCGGATGTTTCTGGTCCCGATGAAGTGGGTTGGTTTGTTTGGGAGGTGGTCCTTGACGACTGGGGGAGGTTACTGGCCAGTTCCCTGAACTCAGCACGAGAGTAGTTGTTTGGGTGCTTTCTGGTCATATGACGAATCATGGTATAGTTACCAAATGAATATTTTTTGTTTGGGTTGCCCCGTGAAAGTTCCTCATTGCAGATTAGGCAAGTTACCTTGGGCGCATTCACTTTTTTCTTGCCCTCTGGGATTGAAAAAAACTCCCATACAATGTGTGGCTTGGGTTTGTATGGGGTATTTTCTTCAGGCAGCCATCTTCTCCTCCCCTCCTCCTCTTCCTCTTCCTCCTCCTCCTGTTCTTGACCACCAATATAATCTTGAGGTGGTCCTCTTGGTGGTTGTGGTGGTGGTGGTGGGGCAGATGCACCAGCTGCTGCTGCTACTGAAGCCATTATTAATATCAAAAAGGTACAGAGATGTACAAACAGGTCTTCCTCAGTCAAAGGACAAAGTCAGAATAAGGAAAAAAGGTGGGGTCTTTCATCATTTAGAAAAAAAACTGTCCTGAACCAATGAGAAGTGTTATTTTCAGGTCACAAGACCAGGGGCTTCATCATTATGAAACTAAAACTGTTATGAACCAATGAAAAGTGTTATTTTCAGGTCACATGACCCGACGCGCTTACGCTACGCGCCCCCGGGCGCTCCCGGAGGCGCTTCGGGTTGCGTAGCGTAAGCGCGTTGGATGTTTACGTTGCGCAATCGTATTCGCTCGAGTACTTCCGGGTGCGCTTACGCCGTGCGTATCACGCGGACACGGCTACGCGATACGTCATGATCATGTTTTCGTTCGCGATATTGGCGCTTACGGGACGCTCCTCGGAGCGCGCCCGGGGGCGCTTTATAAAAGTACGCTTTTCGGGGCGCTCCCCGGGAAGCGCACCGGGAGCGCTCCAAAGCAAAAAATAAAAAAAATAAAAAATGGGAAAAATTGTAGGGACTAGTAGCCCTATTCTTAAGTGGTTTTTACGAAAATTAACTTTGATAAAATATATATTGTGCTACATTGGGCTATATATATATGCCAAAATGCCAAAATGTAACCCAAATGTAGTCCAATGTAGCCCAATGTAGCCCAAAGATGGCCACCAGAGACCAAAAAATGTAAATGTAGCCCAAATTTCAACTAGATGTAGCCCAACTGTAGCCCAATGACAGAATGTACCAGAGTGTTCTAAAGAACAACTAGAGTGCTAACAGTCTTATTTATAAAGTGAGACTTATAGTTAGGAATTAGCATTAAAAAAACCTATGAAATTCACTGAAAAAACCATAGGTTTCACACCAGTTATAGTTAGGAATTAGCATTTAAAAAACCTATGAAATTCACTGAAAAAACCATAGGTTTCAGACCGGTTATAGTTAGGAATTAGCATTTAAAAAACCTATTAAATTCACTGAAAAAACCATAGGTTTCACACCAGTTATAGTTAGCTGGAAATTTTACTGATATAAAACCATTGAAATTCCCACGTTATAGTTAGTTGGACTCACTATAACTTGCGCGTGCAATGCACTGCTGATGACATCACATATTACATCACTCATGACATGGTCAGTGACATCACTCATGACATCACTGATGACATCTCAAATGACATCACTGATGACATCGTCCAGTGAATGTGTGTCTTTCTGAAAAATAAATATATTTTATATATGTATATGTTAAGATCGATGGAAGAATAAATGTTTAAATAAGTGTCTAAATGGATGTTTTTTTAAAAAAAATTGATTGGTTAACTGGCTTATTAAGTGTATCTTAGTGAATACATATATTAGCGAGCAATGTTTAAATATTTAAATATATGTATCAGTGTTTTACTTTGTGTATAAGTGGCTGCATGGGTTGGTGAGTAGCTACATGTGTGTGTATATGGGTTATTAGATGGTTTTTTAGTATCAGTATGAGTGTCTGTATGGTTTGGTGGGGCTGTTACTTAGCACATAGATCCATCAATGACTGACTCACTGTTTGTATGTGTTTTGAAGACAGCATTTGTGTAGGATTGTATGGGTGGATGAGTGTGTATATGTGTGTGTTAGAGAGTGAATGCCTCTCTCACTAGTGTCTTTATGAGTAACTACATATGTTTAAATCTTGTATATATGAGAATTGATGTATATAAGTAAGTATATGTGAGAGTGAGAGATTGAAAGAGTTCCTGTTTAAATAAGTATGTGTTTCTATAAGTGATTGTTTAAGAGAGTAAGTATGTGTAAGTTTCCTTAGAAGTAATGTGCTAATGTGTGTATAGTTGTATATGCAAATAAATGGATGTTTATTAGTTTATTTGCATGTGTGAGTATATGTATGAGTAAGTTTTTGATGACTGTCAGTGTGTAACAGAATGAATAGGGGTATCACTACATATGATGAGTGAGTATATGTATGAGTGAATACATAAAACTGTTGGTGAATGTGTGAATTTGTATATAGATGGTGAAATTACTGAATTGGTTGTTGTAACTGGTATGGGTATATCCACTTTTTTGTTAATGTTAGTTTCTATTTTTGAATATGTGTTTCAAAGGTTACTTTACAGTGAAAGGAGGTCTGTCACTGTGTTACAAGGATGGTGTCATCAGTGATGTCATGAGTGATGTCACTGACCATGTCATGAGTGATGTAATATGTGATGTCATCAGCAGTGCATTGCACGCGCAAGTTATAGTGAGTCCAACTAACTATAACGTGGGAATTTCAATGGTTTTATATCAGTAAAATTTCCAGCTAACTATAACTGGTGTGAAACCTATGGTTTTTTCAGTGAATTTAATAGGTTTTTTAAATGCTAATTCCTAACTATAACCGGTCTGAAACCTATGGTTTTTTCAGTGACTATATATATATATATATATATATATATATATATATATATATATATATATATATATATATATATATATATATATATATATATATATATATATATATCAAAACAGAACCCTTTCAGGCATAGAGTGACGCATAAATTATGCAAAAAAGAAGGAGAGAACTCTGGGTAGTTCTCAAGTTTAGGTGGAAAGCTGCTCCGGTTAGAGCACTCTCAACACCAGCGACACTCTAGATCTGCTCACCTCAAGTGTCTGTTTTTCTATCAAAGTTTTTAAGCATAGGATTAGCACAGTGCTATCCACGCCGAGATAGAAAATGACAAAGTATTTTGCCATTTATACAGCAAAGTCTTTAAGCATAGGACTAGTACAGTGCTGTCCTTGCCGAGCTGTAAAATGACAAAAGCCATTTATCACTCCAGGCACAATATTACAGCTTTGAATTGGTAAAATACCAACTCAAGCCAACCTGAAATGAGTAAAAGCAACCCCTGACACAGTGTTTTTGCTCTAATTAGAGCTCTTCAGAGAGGTATAGCTTTGTCCAGACACAAGCGAGCACCCAGGATTAAGTCAAAACAAAACCCTTTCAGGCATAGAGTGATGCATAAATTATGCAAAAAAGAAGGAGAGAACTCTGGGTTGTTCTCAAGTTTAGGTGGAAAGCCACTCCTGTTAGAGCACTCTCAACACCAGCGACACTCTAGATCTGCTCACCTCAAATGTCTGTTTTTCAATCAAAGTTTTTAAGCATAGGATTTACACAGTGCTATGAGTGTTGAGAGTGCTCTAACAGGAGCGGCTTTCCACCTAAACTTGAGAACTACCCAGCATTCTTTTTTGCATATATATTAACCCTGGGCGAAGCACTACGCTACGCTCGCGGAGTTTGCAAAGTTTGTGCAACTTCGCACTACGCGAGCTGCACGTAGCACAGGGCGAACACGCACAGTGCAGCGTAGCATAGTGCAGCGCTCATTTTTTGCTTGTTCGCGGTCCTGAATGTCATGTTCGCGACCGCGAGCAAGCAAAATGACATCCCAGCGAGATTCTCAACGTGGGGAGGAAATGTTTCTCATTGTGATTGTTTGCGCATGCTCGCGACCGATCTCAATGAGAAACTACCAGTTCGGGTTGAGAAAGCTGCAGCTCGAGTAATAATCTACTCGAGCAGCAGAAAACTACAGCTCGCACTGTGCAAGATGCCGTTTTCAATGATTGCACAGTGCCAGATGCTTGTCCGCACTGTGCAATCATTGAAAACACATCTTGCACAGTGCGAACATGCTACTACGCAGCTCGCTTAGTGCTACGTGAAGTTCGCGTAGTGCGAAGTGCACTTCGCGTAGCTTTGCATAGCGCTACTTCGCGAACTACGCCCACCCTTAATATATATATATATATATATATATATATATATATATATATATATATATATATATATATATATATATATATATATATATGTATACAATTCACTGAAAAAATCATAGGTTTCAAGGCTGTTATAGTTACCTGGACATTTCACTCATACAAAACCATTTTCCTCTGTTATAATTAGTTCTGCTAACTATACCTTGTGCGCCAGCAATGCACTGCTGATGATGTCACATATTACAGTGGTCAGTGACATCACTGATGACATCACTGATGTCATCTCAAAGTATATCACTGATAACGTCACTGTTGACATCATCCAGTGAATATGGTTTGGTTTGATATTTATATATGTATTATATATATAGCAATCTGCATTGACGAATGAGTGGATGTATAAGTGTCTGGGTGGAGGATTTAGTAGCTGTGTGATTGACTGTTTAAGTGACTAATTTAAAGTGTCCCACTAAATACATGGGTTAGTGACTAAACTTTGTGAATGTCTGTATCACTCAGTCTGTTGTTGTGTAAACCGCTGCATCAGTTGGTCACTAGCTACATGAAAGTCAATATTAGTTATTGATTAATTGGCTGAGTATTTGTATGGTGGAGTGACAGTGTGTGTGGTTGGGTGGGGGTGTGACTGTGCAAAGATGTGTGAATTGTTAGTTCACTAGGTATATGAGGAAAAGAGTGCATGTGGAAATAGTTGTTTGGGTGAGTGAGTGTGTTTATGGGTATGGTGATGAGCAAATAGATCTGGTACATGTCCAACAAAGTAGAAAAATAAAAGGCAGTGTATGTGAATGTTGTTGTATGTAAATAACTAAAAAAAAAAAAACAATACGGTGGGGGAGGACCTAGGGGAAGTTTAAAGACCAAGCTCTGGGTACAATCCCCACAAGAACTAGTAAACAACCGAGGTACCAGAGGGTCTCAAGCCAATGTGCCCATGAGTTAAGAAAACCAACCGAGGACCCACAATTTCTCACAGGTTGCGTCACAGAGAGCTCTCAGAGGATGAGAAAAAATATCCATCAGTCACCATTCGGATCCGCCCTTCATCATTTGGGATTTTGTCTGTACCACCCATCAGAGATAACTTGTGCCCTACTCAGAGGTCAACCCGGTGGTAGGGGGTATCCTCAGTGAGTGTAGGAGACGACAGTGTGGTATACCACTCGATGTTGGTGAGTGGCAGTAAAAGTGGGACTGGGGTGTGCAGTGCAGAAAAAGTGTGAAAGAAGAGAAACCAAGAAAAAGTGTATTTAAAATTGGTTTTGAAAAAGCACTAGACAAAATTTATTCCAGGTGTGCTTGACATACCAATGTTAAAAACAGTGCAACCAAAGGCTGTCTGTTTATGTAGACCGCCTAAGGTAAGTGTGGTCGACTAGTTTCAGCAATTTATGGACTCTTGCGTCCTTGCCTTCATCAGGACCAGATTTACAACAAATACTACTGCACCAAGTGAAAAAGTAAATCAAGTGGAAAGTGACACCAAAGAAACATAAACAAGTGCACACGGTCACCTGAATGCTCCGGGTGCCCTTACAGTCTGTGCAAGTCACTGTAGAGAGAAAAGGGGGAGGTATAGCTATCAATAGCAAATGGGCTAAACAGTAAGACCATAGGTTATGGTTTAAACTAGAAAACACACACGAAGTGTTGATTTAAGAAAGCACTTCATAGATGCAAATAAAGTTTAAATACATTTGGAACGAAATTTCAAATGCCAAATGTTGTGAATCTCTTACCTAAATCTGTAAGGCAGGCTGGCCTCACCCCACATGGCAGAGGCTCAGGGGAAAATGAAGCACCGCTCTAGAAAACATGCGGGACACACGTTAAAACATAGAATGCACATGACAGAACCGAACTCTTCTCACTACCAATAACCGATAATGCATGGTCACATTAACCAGCTGAAGTGGTGTCATTCTCAGAGGAAAGGCTCCGTCTGAGTAAAGGCACCCATGGTGGAAAATTCGCGGAAAAGCGGCGGGGTGAAAGGGCTCCTCTTACCTAACCGTCGGTACTCCTGGCCGGCGTCCTGGCCGTCTGGGGAGGTACCGAAAGCTAGCGCGGGCCGTAGATAAACCTCACAACCATTGGACACGAGGTCACGTGGGGCGTTCCGTAGCATCTCTGGATAGGTACAGACGCATACAGGGCTACACGCCCACTCGCTACCAGGCCGGGATAGATTCTGCCGTAGTCAAAGTAAACAGTTACAAGCAGGCGGAAAGCTGTTTGGTAACCGCGCTGCTATAGGTCGCGTGGTCACGTGGGGCGCTAAATCGCGTCTCATGATTGGAGAGGGTGCGTGCAAAGCTGCATTCCTATTGGATACCTGGTCATTGGCTCATGCCGAGTTAGCTGACATGTAGTCAAGGAGACGGGGGTAAACAAGTTGCAGGGACTAAATACACACGGTCCTGTCAGGAAGGAACTGAGGAATGTAAGCAGCGTTAGGTTTAAAAACGCTGACGAGCAAAGTATGAACCTGGGTTAAATTCAAACACGCATGACTCTTACCTCAAAGGAAATTTAATTTATTACGTAGGGTTAAAGCGAAGCTGCTTATAATTAACCAGAGAGATAAAGCTAAGCTGTCAAGGAGTGCTTACAATCGACCAGAGAGTCAAATGCCAGGGGATCCATAATCCGGTATCATGGTTATCCCACATGGAAACCTAGCTTTAAGCAGGGTGTCAATGTCACGGGCAATGTTGTATATCTGTCTCCCTCCTGCTGTGGATAAAGCTATCTACCTCCTGCTGTGGGTAAGACTACACAAACCAGTGAAGCTGGAATAAGCTGATGGTACTACGGAAGGAATCAGTTACAGTGTGGACCACGGAATGTCGTCATTCAGACCCTCTTTATGGGTTTTCAGTTTGAGTACCCATCTTTGTTCTTTTTTCATTAAGTAACTGGCCACATCTGCTGTGTGTGTTGGTATGAATGGTTGTTCCAGTACAGTCCACTGGAATTCAGTGGCTAGATGTTTGGCCTCCAAGAAGTGGGCAGTAAGCTTAGTGGCTTGTCTTGCACAACGGATCGTACTCTTGTGGTCAGATATCCGTATGCGGACCTTGCGTGTGGTCATGCCCACATACTTGTAACCACAAGGGCAGGTGATGAGGTAGATCACATGATCACTATTGCAATTAGTGAACTTTATTTGCTTCCAAGGTCTGGCAGTCCCAATGTCAATTTCCAATGTTTTCTTTGTCTGTGCACAGACCTGGCAGTTACCACAGGGATGATGTCCCTGGACAGGTGGGAGATTCCACAGTGTGCCTATGGCTCTGGGCATCTCATCGCGTGGCCTGGTGTGCACAAGTCTGTCTCTCAGATTCAGGCCCCTCTTGAAGGAGACCAGGGGACGAGGAAGGGTAAGGCGCCCAGAGTTCAGTATAGGCCAATGCTTCTTAACCACACTTTGAATACTGTTTGAGAGGCTCCCAAATGTATGAACAAAGGTGAGGCGGTCTAGGTCCGGCTTGGGAGGTCTCGGTTCCAGTAAGGCTTCCCGATTGTTGTTCATAACCCTTTTCATGGACCTTTTCACAAGTTTGGGGGGATATTTTCGAGCCACTAGTTGCATACTCAAATAATTCGAATGTTTCTTGAAAGCTGTCCTTGTGGAGCAGTTCCTCTGTACCCGTAGAAATTGGCTAAACGGGAGGCTCTCCCTCAGTGCTCGTGGGTGGTTGCTGTCGAATAGCAGCAGAAAGTTCCTTGCAGTTGGCTTCCTGTAGAGCTCTGATTGTAGGCCTTCCGGTCCTGCTGTAATCAGAAGATCAAGGAAGGCTAGTTGTAGTTGACCGATCTCAATGGTGAATTTCAGGTGGTTATTCCTACTATTCAGCCAACCCAAGAATTCTACGCAACTCTCGCTCGTACCTCGCCACACAACAAAGACGTCGTCGATGTACCTTTTCCAGGTTTTTAATTTATCGATGAAAGGATTAGCCTGGTTCAGTACATGATTTTGTTCGAACGAGTGAACATACAGATTCGCTAGGCTGGGGGCATAAACGCTCCCCATGCTGGTGCCTGATGTTTGAATGTAAACCTGGTCCTCGAATTGAAAAAAAAATTTTTCATGGCCATAACAGTGATGCTGTTAAGTTCTCTAGACTCAAGAAGTTGGTGTACCACGTACACCAACTTCTTGAGTCTAGAGAACTTAACAGCATCACTCCCGTCCAATTCATAATGGCCTGTGCCACTCTGGCCATGAAACAAAAAATTTTTCAATTCGAGGACCAGGTTTACCTTCACCTTCAAACATCAGGCACCAGCATGGGGAGCGTTTATGCCCCCAGCCTAGCGAATCTGTATGTTCACTCGTTCGAACAAAATCATGTACTGAACCAGGCTAATCCTTTCATCGATAAATTAAAAACCTGGAAAAGGTACATCGACGACGTCTTTGTTGTGTGGCGAGGTACGAGCGAGAGTTGCGTAGAATTCTTGGGTTGGCTGAATAGTAGGAATAACCACCTGAAATTCACCATTGAGATCGGTCAACTACAACTAGCCTTCCTTGATCTTCTGATTACAGCAGGACCGGAAGGCCTACAATCAGAGCTCTACAGGAAGCCAACTGCAAGGAACTCTCTGCTGCTATTCGACAGCAACCACCCACGAGCACTGAGGGAGAGCCTCCCGTTTAGCCAATTTCTATGGGTACAGAGGAACTGCTCCACGAGGACAGCTTTCAAGAAACATTCGAATGATTTGAGTATGCAACTAGTGGCTCAAAAATATCCCCCCAAACTTGTGAAAAGGTCCATGAAAAGGGCTATGAACAACAATCGGGAAGCCTTACTGGAACCGAGACCTCCCAAGCCGGACCTAGACCGCCTCACCTTTGTTCATACATTTGGGAGCCTCTCAAACAGTATTCAAAGTGTGGTTAAGAAGCATTGGCCTATACTGAACTCTGGGCGCCTTACCCTTCCTCGTCCCCTGGTCTCCTTCAAGAGGGGCCCGAATCTGAGAGACAGACTTGTGCACACCAGGCCACGTGATGAGAAGCCCATAGCCATAGGCACACTGTGGAATCTCCCACCTGTCCAGGGACATCATCCCTGTGGTAACTGCCAGGTCTGTGCACAGACAAAGAAAACATTGGAAATTGACATTGGGACTGCCAGACCTTGGAAGCAAATAAAGTTCACTAATTGCAATAGTGATCATGTGATCTACCTCATCACCTGCCCTTGTGGTTACAAGTATGTGGGCATGACCACACGCAAGGTCCGCATACGGATATCTGACCACAAGAGTACGATCCGTTGTGCAAGACAAGCCACTAAGCTTACTGCCCACTTCTTGGAGGCCAAACATCTAGCCACTGAATTCCAGTGGACTGTACTGGAACAACCATTCATACCAACACACACAGCAGATGTGGCCAGTTACTTAATGAAAAAAGAACAAAGATGGGTACTCAAACTGAAAACCCATAAAGAGGGTCTGAATGACGACATTCCGTGGTCCACACTGTAACTGATTCTTTCCGTAGTACCATCAGCTTATTCCAGCTTCACTGGTTTGTGTAGTCTTACCCACAGCAGGAGGTAGATAGCTTTATCCACAGCAGGAGGGAGACAGATATACAACATTCCCCGTAACATTGACACCCTGCTTAAAGCTAGGTTTCCATGTGGGTTAACCATGATACCGGATTATGGATCCCCTGGCATTTGACTCTCTGGTCGATTGTAAGCACTCCTTGACAGCTTAGCTTTATCTCTCTGGTTAATTATAAGCAGCTTCGCTTTAACCCTACGTAATAAATTAAATTTCCTTTGAGGTAAGAGTCATGCGCTTTTGAATTTAACCCAGGTTCATACTTTGCTCGTCAGCGTTTTTAAACCTAACGCTGCTTACATTCCTCAGTTCCTTCCTGACAGGACCGTGTGTATTTAGTCCCTGCAACTTGTTTACCCCCGTCTCCTTGACTACATGTCAGCCAACTCGGCATGAGCCAATGACCAGGTATCCAATAGGAGTGCAGCTTTGCACGCACCCTCTCGAATCATGAGACGCGATTTAGCGCCCCACGTGACCACGCGAACTATAGCAGCGCGGTTACCAAACAGCTTTCCGCCTGCTTGTAACTGTTTACCTTGACTACGGCAGAATCTATCCCGGCCTGGTAGCGAGTGGGCGTGTAGCCCTGTATGCGTCTGTACCTATCCAGAGACGCTACGGAACGCCCCACGTGACCTCGTGTCCAATGGTTGTGAGGTTTATCTACGGCCCCGCGCTAGCTTTCGGTACCTCCCCAGACGGCCAGGACGCCGGCTAAGAGTACCGACGGTTAGGTAAGAGGAGCCCTTTCACCCCGCCGCTTTTCCGCGCATTTTCCACCATGGGTGCCTTTACTCAGACGGAGCCTTTCCTCTGAGAATGACACCACTTCAGCTGGTTAATGTGACCATGCATTATCGGTTATTGGTAGTGAGAAGAGTTCGGTTCTGTCATGTGCATTCTATGTTTTAACGTGTGTCCCGCATGTTTTCTAGAGCGGTGCTTCATTTTCCCCTGAGCCTCTGCCAGGTGGGGTGAGGCCAGCCTGCCTTACAGATTTAGGTAAGAGCTTCACAACATTTGGCATTTGAAATTTCGTTCCAAATGTATTTAAACTTTATTTGCATCTATGAAGTGCTTTCTTAAATCAACACTTCGTGTGTGTTTTCTAGTTTAAACCATAACCTATGGTCTTACTGTTTAGCCCATTTGCTATTGATAGCTATACCTCCCCCTTTTCTCTCTACAGTGACTTGCACAGACTGTAAGGGCACCCGGAGCATTCAGGTGACCGTGTGCACTTGTTTATGTTTCTTTGGTGTCACTTTCCACTTGATTTACTTTTTCACTTGGTGCAGTAGTATTTGTTGTAAATCTGGTCCTGATGAAGGCAAGGACGCAAGAGTCCATAAATTGCTGAAACTAGTCGACCACACTTACCTTAGGCGGTCTACATAAACAGACAGCCTTTGGTTGCACTGTTTTTAACATTGGTATGTCAAGCACACCTGGAATAAATTTTGTCTAGTGCTTTTTCAAAACCAATTTTAAATACACTTTTTCTTGGTTTCTCTTCTTTCACACTTTTTCTGCACTGCACACCCCAGTCCCACTTTTACTGCCACTCACCAACATCGAGTGGTATACCACACTGTCGTCTCCTAAACTCACTGAGGATACCCCCTACCACCGGGTTGACCTCTGAGTAGGGCACAAGTTATCTCTGACGGGTGGTACGGACAAAATCCCAAATGATGAAGGGCGGATCCGAATGGTGACTGATGGGTATTTTTCCTCATCCTCTGAGAGCTCTCTGTGACGCAACCTGTGAGAAATTGTGGGTCCTCGGTTGGTTTTCTTAACTCATGGGCACATTGGCTTGAGACCCTCTGGTACCTCTGTTGTTTACTAGTATGTAAATAACTATACATAAGAGTCAGTGATTGTCAGTGATTGTGTGAGTGACTGTATGGATGACTGTATACTTGTAATAGTGAATTTATAAGACCCTAAGGAGTCCATTAAGATGTTGTGCTGTGGCACCACCGCGGTGCTGGTGGGTTGGACAAACGCCTTTTTCCGCTGGGGAGCAGAGGTACTCACGTCCGCCATATTAGTATAGGAAAACATAGGTCATTTCCCGTCCGCCGCGGAGTGCCATGCACCGCTTTCAAAGTGCACCCCCCACCGCGGCGGTGGGAGCCAATGGAGACTCTCCGACGTGCGGAATGACGTCCGCTCCGCTCCACAAATTAGGATGGCCCAAACAGGCAGACGCACCGCAGCGGAGACATAGCCCAACCAGAGAGGGCAGAAATTCGACAGTGGAGCGCGAGAGCAGAGACCCGGTCCACATCACACGGTGCTGTATGTGCTACACCACTATCATCTAATGGGCCACCGGCGACACCGTCGAAGGTAGACAAATACACAAATATACAACACACAACACACGGGCTGACACAGGGTCCAAAACCATAACAGACACCCTGCAGGGGGCAAGAACACATCCAGAAGGGCACCCACACATGACCCACCTGCCACCATGTCACCCCACTGCATCCTGGACACACATCGACCGCGAACCTGCAGCAACATCCTGGTCCCGGTCACGTCACCGCAGCGGTCAACACATGGCCACAATGCACAAGGCAGGGCCAGTCCAAGGCATGGGCAGGGCACAAACACCACAGGGCCATACCTCCCCCAATCACACATCAACACACTCCATCAAGTCACAGGCCAGGTGCCCATCCTGTGCATCCCCATGCACAGCAACAAGCAACAAGCACAGCAACAAGCAAGCACAATACACACCCTGCACCACACAACAAACAACCAGGGAGAGAGCCACTGCAGGACTGGCTGACAAGGAACACACAACACCAGTGCCTCACACACTGAAGGCTGCCAATACTTGCCAGCACATACACAAACAAACAAACACACACCCTGGGTGTAGCCATAAACAGAACACACACACAGGGATGCCTGAACAGATGCCTGCCCAAAAACCACACACAAACACTACAGGAAAACACACAGAACCACATCAGAAACAGGCATACCCTGTCAGCCAAACTGTGGAAAGGCAATGGGAGCACAGACACAATAGGAGAGCACACCCTCATCACACAGGAACAAAACACACACAACATACCACAAATCACACAAGAAGAGCAAGGGCACAGAACTACACGGCCACATGAATCCAACCACATATGGACATCATATCAAAAATGAACAAACACCACGGGACATCAGGGGATGCACATCAGGCAATGCCAAGGCCACATACACACAGCATTGAATGCACAACAAGCAGCGTGTTCACAACAAGCAGAACAGTCACACACAGACATGACTGTCACAACTCAACACACACAACACTAATCAGCACAGCACAAACACAACAGCTCACACAGGAAGTGAATCAATACCACAGCCAACACACATACATCCAACACAACAACAACAGATGCACCGGATGTATGTCACTACCACGCGCGCGGTACAACGAAGTACCATTACAACGCGGTTGTAACAACGCAAGTCGTTACAACGACTTGCGTTGGGGGGGCGCAAATTTAAAAAATATAATTTACTATTCCAACACCAGTCCCCGTGGATAGTAGGGAAGGTGTTGGGATAGTAAATTAAAGGATTTATTATCCTTGAGCGCCACCCAGCGCAATTCGTTGTAACAACTTTCGTTGTTATAACTGCGTGGTAATGGTACTTCGTTGTACCGCGCGCGTTGTAAACGTTGTATACCGATGCACCACTCTGGGACACGAGAGCAGAACCATCTTGACCAGAGCACTGGCCAGCACACACATCTGAAGTGCACATGAGCAATCCTCACTGATCAATAGCACAAGAACACCACACAAACCATTGGGGAAATGTCCAGAGTTAAACATTTGCCCTGGCCCAAGAAATGCACCACAAAGCAGTGTCACAAATGAAGTGGTGGGGAGGCACACACACATGTAACCCAAGGGGACAGCTGACATCAAAGTGAACTCACTTGCGTGTCAGTAGTAGATATGGAAGGGGTGTACCATACACAAAAAGAGGTAGTGCACACCCACAATGGGTAGCCATAAGCAGCACACATAGAGGATGGCATCCCACCACACACATCATGCCACAAAGGAGGAGAAAAGGCAGAAACACAATCACAATGGCAGTGTGGAGCAGCAGGGACACATAGTCCACACAAACACACTCAAGACACATTGATGATCAATCAAACACAACAAAGATGTGCAAGTCACACACTTTGCACACTCATAAGTGACCAAAACAACAAGGAGGAGTCACACAGAACAGCACAAACACACCAACACACTGCACAGTGCACAACAGACAACTCACATATCTCCATACAACCATATCCAAAGGGCACAACAATATAAACAACAGACACATAACTCCTGGGTAACACATGTGTGTCTTTCACAATCCAGGGGCACACACACATCCACACCCACTACAAAGTCATATCCTTCACACTGCACACCTCTTGACTACACAAGAGCACACATCTCATGTAGGCTGTGGGACCAGGACTAAGGGCCTATACAGGATGACCATACACATACACAGCTGAGCTTCCATAAAGGATTAACACACTTATATCATGACAGTGCCCAGCCTGCATGCAAACCTGTGCACAGCATCACACCCTGTGCTGGCAGTGTACCCCAACCTGACATCTTAACAATGTACCCAACAATAGAAAACCACTAAAAAGAAAACTGCATGACAGGTAAAAGAGCCCTCAGAGATAACACTAGTATCAGTGTCTGAATGGCCTGAAGACCCCGTCATCCCTGTATAAAAATTTGATGCGGGCAAAGATCTTGGCAATGTTTAAGTGACACATAGAGCATGGGGCACAGGCAACCAAATGCACACACCAAAATAACTTTATTCAGCAAAGACACTGACGAAACAGACAACAGGAGTAACTGTCTTTATTCACATATTGCACAGATATGACAGTAGAACAACCGTAGACAAGAGCAAGGCACAAAAGGCTGATCATATGCAAGATAATCTGCACAGGCAAATTCAAAACAGGAAGGCCAGTGTCCAGGGCAGGTGGCACAAGAAGTACATGAGAGGTTGTACAGGGGAGAGTACAACACAGCAGAGCAACTGGGCCAGTGTCCATGGAAGGTGGCACAACAGGTACATGAGAGGGGGCACAGGTGAGAGTCCAACACAGCAGAGCAACAGGGCCAGTGTCCATAGCACATGTGAGAGTATGACACAGCAGAGCAACAGGGCCAGTGTCCATGGCACAGGTGAGAGTATGACACAGCAGAGCACAGGGCCAGTATCCAGGGCAGGTGGCAGGTGGCACAGCAAGCACATGAGAGGCTGCACAGGGGAGAGTACAACACAGCAGAGCAACAGGGCCAGTGTCCAGGGCAGGTGGCACAGCAGGTACATGAGACACTGCACAGGTGAGAGTACAACACAGCAGAGCAACAGGGCCAGTGTCCAGGGCAGGTGGTACAGCAGGCACATGAAAGGCTGCACAGGTGAGAGTCCAACACAGCAGAGCAACTGAACTGAGCCAGTGCTCATGGCACAGGTGAGAGTACAACACAGCAGAGCAACAGGGCCAGTGTCCAGGGCAGGTGGCACAGCAAGTACATGAGAGGCTGCACAGGGGGGAGTCCAACACAGCAGAGCAACAGCGCCAGTGTCCAGGGCAGGTGGCACAGCAGGTACATGAGGGGCTGCACAGGTGAGAGTCCAACACAGCAGAGCAACAGGGCCAGTGTGCAGGGAGAAGTGCACAGTCAGGACATGAGAAGCTGCACAAGCAAGGCCAGAACAGCAGTGAATGACAAGGCCAGTGGCCAGGGAGAAGTGCATAGTCAGGACATGAGAAGCTGTATAGGCAAGGCCAGAACAGGAAGGCTAATGGCCAGGGAGAAGTGCAGAGTCAGGACATGAGAAGCTGCGCAGGCAAGGCCTGCACAGTACTGAATGACAAGACCAGTGGCCAGGGAGAAGTGCAGAGTCAGGACATGAGAAGCTACACAGGCAAGGCCAGAACAGGAAGGCCAGTGGGCATGGCAAAGTACAGAGTCAGGACATGAGAAGCTGCACAATGAGTGTGTTTGACTGTACCCGTCCATGGCCAGCAACACACACAGGTTGTAATCAATGGGCAGGACTAGCACACCTACTTGAGAGACAGGTGTATGAGGAGGACTAGCACTCACTTTTGGCTGTCAGGGTGACATGGAGCTGGCTGTGTGTGCCACTTATGGAGACCCCTACTACAACTTATGGAGACCCCTATTGTTATGTTTGGGGTTGCCAGCTTTCTGGTAGCGGCAATGCGTGCCAAACGGAAAAGAATACTGAATTCTACAATGATGGAAAGTGTTTTGGATTAGCCAAAACTGGATTGATTAATTTTTGCCACCATGAGCTGTTCATTTTTTACCCTGCTGTGTCTAGACTGTCAGTAAGAAGTGATAAGATAATGAAATTAATATACAATCAAACTGATGATTTATAGGGTATTATGTATTTTTCCAAACGCTTAAATTGTCCCTGACTATTGCCCACACAACTGTTTTAACTGTTTTTATCTGTTTTTTATCTGTTTTTTAACAATTGTTTGTAAATTAGAAAGTATCAATTGTGAATGTATGTAGTATACTTTTATGATTTTAAATAATCGAATAAAGTATTTTTGACTCTGACTCTGGCTGTGTGTGCCGGACAGCAGGACCCCATGACTAGGGAGACAGAGGCCCAGGTGATGTAGGGCTATCAGTGGCTTTGCAAGCTGGAGGGCTATTTGGACCAGGTGGTGTAGTGGACGTGAAGGCGGAGTTATGCAGACCTTTGACACAGTGTGGGTAGTAGAGGTTAGAGGGGTGCCTTTCCACTTCTTGGGAATGCAAAATGGCTTTCCTGTACTGGGGTTGATGGGAACTGGTTGGGACACAACAGGCACACACACCAACAGAGCTGCTTCAGGTGCAGACACTGGCACTCCCTCTGGTGATGTGCTGGATCCTTCAGCACACTTTGTCTGGCTACGCCTCTGGACCACCTTCCCATCTTTGCCAGGTGTACCCCCTACAGTGCCCTCCTCTGCTTGTTTGTCAGGGGTAGCCCCTATAGTGCCCTCCTTTGCCTTTTTGTCAGGGGTAGCCCCTACAGTGCCCTCCTTCACCTGCTTCACTGGGCTTGGAATTGGAGTTGAAGTGGCGGGGGAATGTGGCCCTGAGCCCTTCCTAGGTGTACCCTTGCCAGACAACACCCCCTCAGTGGGCATAGACACTGCATGCCTAGCTCTGTTTGAAGTTTTAGGGCCTGGAGAGTGCTTGGCTGGTGATGCCTCTGAGGCATGGGAGCCTGATGCCTGCTTTCTTGCTTTTTCTGCCTTGCTCTTCCCTGATGGGCTCTTGTCTTTGCATTCTGGACTGGCTCTGCTCTTCTGTGGGGATGGTGTCTGTGGGCGGGACCACTTGGGTTGCTTCTGCTGGGTGCTTCTTGTGCTGTATCGTGACTGGGAACCATGGTCACTATCATCTGATGTGGCCACTGACTGGGGGGTGGACAAAGGCACTGGAGCAGAAATGGGAGCATGTGCCTGTTGAAGGGCAGATGTCACTGTGGACGACAAAGCCTGGACTGTACAGTGTAGGCAACCACCTGGCCTAATTTTTTGCCATGGTCACTGAAGGGATTGAGCAGGGCTGTTTGGCCCACACAAAGCTGGCGTAGAAGCTCTACAGACTCAGCAGAGGGCAGCAGGGGTGACAGGTGCAGGCTCAGCGGTGCCAGGTATGAATGTAACTCGTCCTCTCTTACTGACACGGACAGGGGCAGCACCAGAGGAAGTGAATTGGAGGGTGGGCACTGGCCGATGTGTGTTATAGATGATGCAGAGTCCCCATTCCATGGGCCTTCCAACATGGATGCATCCCCGCTGGCATCAGATGATGTTGTATTCTGTGTCTCAGGCAGGAATTCCTCCTGCATACTATGGTCCCCCTCAGATGTGCTGGTGGGCTCTGTGTCATGGCCTCCGGTGCAGCTGTAGTGCTAACTTCGCCACCACTGGTTTCCGGCTCCTGTTCCTCTGTGTATACTGTTGATTCCTAATGAGTGAGAGATGCAGGGTTGTGTTAGTGTCATCAGCAGGACAAGGCAAAACAATCAATGCAGTCCAGGGGATGCACAAATCTACATGGTGAGCAATCAGGGGATTGATTCTGTTAAGGTAATCAGAGGCTGGAATCAGGGTAAATTATAACAAATAGCAAATGCCTCTGACACCACAAATGTAACACTTGATTTTAACCAATGTCCTAGTTTATTGACATTGTCAGCAGTTTGTATTTTAGCATTTTCATCAAAAATTATTCAATAGTACACAATTAGGTGTTATCGCATATTTCAAATCATCTCCTTAAATAGACAAACATTCAACATATATTGAAAAGTATAAATGAATTCATTACATAAACATTATAACATTCGACTGGACAACATTACACAGTACTTTCCATTTGTACACAATAATGAAGGGACCTTTAGTCCTCGTATTTTTACTCCTAGGTCACACAAAATCTTCCAAATTGACATATGGCTTAAAACAAATCAAACATGAGGATATCACGAATTGTAACACACAAAATGTTATATACTGTGTGGTGTGCCCATGCGGCCTAGCATATGTGGGCAAAACAAGTCAACCGGTCAAAACTAGGATATCACAACATCGCTCGAGAATTAGATGGAGAAAAGAAAGTGCACCAATGGTACTCCACTGCATCGCGAAGAATCATGGACCAGAGGACATTAAATGGACAGTGGTTAAACGTATTAAAGGTAATAATGTGCCCAAAAATCTATCCAAGCAGAAAGCCAAAACCATCATGTACCTAGGCACAGTGGACAATGGATTGAACGAACTTGCCGAAATATCAAGTTTTACATGATGCAGTTTCAAATATTAGTCAACCGACTTAGACCTGCAGGCTGTATACAGACATGAGAAATGCAAGCCTAACGTTCGGCACAAGACGCACCCGAAGGTCCAGTCCCCAGCATCAACAACCGGACCGTATCAAAAACAAAAAGGCCCGCCCACATGTACATCCGATCGTACATGACATCTCTCCCCCATGTCAACCTATAACTTCAGCAATGTGATGCCCTCTCCAAACACAGAGTTTAGAAATATAAGACATGTCGGAGATATAAAATAATGCCTGCATACCACATAAAGAATATGCAATGCTAATCCACCGATGAGATAGAATAATGTGTGTTTATAAAGGACCCGGAGACGCGGTAAGCATCAGGCACCATAGCAACGCGGTGTACAACCAACCGGAAATCGGCTCCTACACCTTCCGGGAGGCCGACCAATAGAAAAAACAGAGGCGGAAACGCAAGAATTTAAACAACCAATGACCGGGGCTCGTGTTGCAACCAGGAAACAGACGAGCCCGGCACCGAAGTAACGCCGTGCAACGAAGAGACGCCATCCAACAGCTGCCGGGGAACATAACTAACACACGGCAGGCCAACCTACAAACAATAGAAGGTACGACATGCCCGGGAGCCAGATAACACGACCTTTCTGAGCATGACCCCAGGGTGCACCCTTAACAAACCCCTCACGAGCACTGGCCCCTAAGTTCCTCCTTAGTGCTCAACAGACTTGGGAATCATTCACCATCCTACCCTGAACACTTTTCTTTTTAATGTTAAACACAAATATAAAAACAGGCTTGTGAACATGATGCTCCTAAATTAAAAGGAAACCAACCATGTCGTTTTTTTTATCTCCCTCCGCCCGACCAGTATACCCCTGATCAACTCAGGCGAAGATTCTGCTATGCAGGCTACCCTATAGAAACAACACGATGCTGGGCTCAGCGATCGACGTAATGTAAAGAAATAAGTAAAGACAAGAGAAACTGCCACTTCACCATATGGGTACGTGACCCTCACATTCTTTTAATTTTAAGTTTTTCTAACATTTGCACACAAGACTCCTGACCCCAAAACTAAAACATGCCCTTTATATTTTTTCAGGTATAGCATGATGTCCTACAATAAACTACAGTGAGCCCTGATGAAGACCTTTATAAATCCATTTCCTGTCACCCTATAGAAGGTCGAAACGCGTAGGCTTATTATTTTTTAGGCCAGGAGAATTGGATGCCTTATGACGTGGTACAACAATAGGACATACAGAGAGCGATGTATCTCACATCACGGCCAAAAAAAGTTTAAAAGATTTCTCCGACCTAATACAGGATTTAATTTACTGTTTCTTTGTGGTAAACAATTATTCCTCAAAGATAGTTAAGTTAATGATCTAAAGTAGGACCGTTCTTTCTTTCATAAATTTGGAAGATTTTGTGTGACCTAGGAGTGGAAGGTTTAGGAGCCGATTTCCGGTTGGTTGTACACCGCGTTGCTATGGTGCCTGATGCTTACCGCGTCTCCGGGTCCTTTATAAACACACATTATTCTATCTCATCGGTGGATTAGCATCGCATATTCTTTATGTGGTATGCAGGCATTATTTTATATCTCCGACATGTCTTATATTGCTAAACTCTGTGTTTGGAGAGGGCATCACATTGCTGAAGTTATAGGTTGACATGGGAGGAGAGATGTCATGTACGATCGGATGTACATGTGGGCGGGCCTTTTTTTTTTTGATACGGTCCGGTTGTTGATGCTGGGGACTGGACCTTCGGGTGCGTCTTGTGCCGAACGTTAGGCTTGCATTTCTCATGTCTGTATACAGCCTGCAGGTCTAAGTCGGTTGACTAATATTTGAAACTGCATCATGTAAAACTTGATATTTCGGCAAGTTCGTTCAATCCATTGTCCACTGTGCCTAGGTACATGATGGTTTTGGCTTTCTGCTTGGATAGATTTTTGGGCACATTATTACCTTTAATACGTTTAACCACTGTCCATTTAATGTCCTCTGGTCCATGATTCTTCGCGATGCAGTGTAGTACCATTGGTGCACTTTCTTTTCTGCATCTAATTCTCGAGCGATGTTGTGATATCCTAGTTTTGACCGGTTGACTTGTTTTGCCCACATATGCTAGGCCGCATGGGCACACCACACAGTATATAACATTTTGTGTGTTACAATTCGTGAAATACTCATGTTTGATTTGTTTTAAGCCATATGTAAATTTGGAAGATTTTGTGTGACCTAGGAGTAAAAATACGAGGACTAAAGGTCCCTTCATTATTGTGTACAAATGGAAAGTACTGTGTAATGTTGTCCAGTCGAATGTTATAATGTTTATGTAATGAATTCATTTATACTTTTTGATATATTGTTGAATGTTTGTCTATTTAAGGAGATGATTTGAAATATGTGCTAACACCTAATTGTGTACTATTGAATACTTTTTGATGAAAATGCTAAAATACAAACTGCTGACAATGTCAATAAACTAGGACATTGGTTAAAATCAAGTGTTAAATTTGTGGTGTCAGAGGCATTTGCTATTTGTTACAAATCTACATGGTGACCACCACACCCTGCAATCACATTACAACTACACACTACATAGACCACCACAGTGCCTGTAACCCTTAATGTCTGCCATATTGAGGCCACACAACACAACACCCTGCAGGTCTATGAAGTGTACCAGACACACAACTTGCTCTGCACACACCTAGGGACATAATGTGGGGACACCACTTATTACCACTGACAGACCTTAAGGGAACAGGAGGGGACAACACACACACCAAGTAGGCCATAACAAAGACCATGTGGTACTCTGAGGCACATTCTTGTCTGATGTGTGTGCTTCACCGATCATGGTGCATGCAAAGTAGGCATACATGCAGACACAGTCTGATAGTGGACACTGCTGTTCACCCCCTAATAGATTCCCCACACCATCCCAATGCTGAATGACGATGTAGATGCTAACACATCTGGCAATGGGAAAGCACAGCAGGGAGGCTCACCCTTGTAAGGGCAGTTTCGGACAATGCATGACACTGGCACCCATCCAAGCAGCCACTCACATGACACAGCACAGCACCACCCCACGAACATCACATGTGCTACCGCTGCCACAGGTCCTGTACACATGCATACGCTCCCAGGCAAAGTCACCCTACCCAAATACTCACCCCTGACTTGCTGCTGGTGCTCCTTCAGACGTGCATCCAGCTCAGGATGAGTCACTGCCAATATGCTGCCCATCGGTGGTGTCATGTTGCGCCGTGCCAAACGCCCAGTGCATGGTAGCAGCCCCAATGTAATTTCTGCCATGTTCTTAGCCAGACGGCTGATGTCGTCCCACCTCTTGTGGCAGTGGGTGCATCGTCGGTTGGATACCCCCAGGGCTCGCACCTTTGCTGCAATGGCCCTCCACACGGCCTTACACTGGTGTACCTTGAGCTGCAGGCATGGGAGAAGAGAAGGGGAAATGATCAGTGAGACAGTGTTATGGACCAACATCTATCAGTACAGTAGCAAGACACAGACTCATTACCAATTGTATTCCCCTACCATCCCAAACTGAGGTACACCTCACAAGGGCACTCTGCATGGCCCAAACAGATGTGATTGCAGCATTTATAAGGGTGTACAGGGTCCCTGATAAAACTCACACACATGCAGGAAGACTGCACTGAACGCCCTCGGCGGCTTGCACACATCTTCAGTCCTATGCACGTCTAGCCACTACATACATCACATATCAACCTGTGTGTGTGTGTGTAGAATCACTGTGTGCACGACTAGGCAGCATTCAATGACCATGGCCTGTGAACATATGTGTATGTAATGTGTGTGGCATCGGGGTACATGACTCACTAACAAAATAGCCATCTACACAAGTGTGGTCGTGTGCAATTATACAGGGCTGCGATGATGCATATCTTTATTTCAGTGTGAATGAACAAGAGGAAGGACACAGTAAGTACAGTGATGTCATCTCGTCTTGGTTGCTGGGCACTGGGCATAGTCTCTGGGTTCAGGCTGAGTCTGATAACAGGGGCACACATAGACTATCACCCAAGTAATTACTGTCCTGGCACCTGCATGTCCAACATCCTGTGGCTCTGTATGGCTGACAATGTAACACACTCCACTCAGACATACAACTGCAGGCATGGTAAACCGTGACTTTGGGACACACACACTCCCTCGCCCTGGAGACGGCATGTTTGTCAGTGTATGACACAACCCCATACCCTCAGGCATATACTGCAGCAGTACAACTACATCTCTGACCCCCCCTGCCATACTCCTCCCTTTACGATGACTTACCACAACATTGGGTGCCCCATATAGCCTTGGGTACTGTGCCAGAACTTTGTCCACAAGGACCTCCAACTCCTCGCTTGTGAATGGACTGGCACAGATCTTCTTTGTCCTTGCCATCCCTATGGACATGGAACGCCTGTGTTGGAAGTGGGTGGTGAGGGGTCCCAGCCAGCAGGCACTAGAGGAAGCAGCAGGAGAGGGTCCCAGGCAGCACGGTCTGGAGGCAGCTTCAGGAGAGGGTCCCAGGCAGCACGGTCTGGAGGCAGCAGCAGGAGAGGGTCCAAGATAGCACGCTCTGGAGGCAGCAGCAAGAGAGGGTCCAAGGCAGCACGCTCAGGAGGCAGCAGCAGGAGAGGGTCCAAGGCAGCACGGTCTAGAGGCAACAGCAGGAGAGGGTCCCAGGCAGCACGCTCTGTGAGCAGTGGAAATGTGAGGCTCACTACCACAGATTTATAGCCCCCTGGGATCGTTTCTAAGGTGTCAAGCTGCAACAATTGGTTGTCCAGGTCTGCCTTTTTCAAACCCATCCAATGACCGCCTCCGGGGAGGCGGAGCACGCCTTCCACAATGTTCAAAACTGCATCCTGCCACCACTATCATCGTTCCCATTGGCTGTAGACAATGATCCATGGAGGTAATGCACCGCAGGGGCCCGGGGTGCATTACCGCGATGGTGCATCTTTTAAACCCATCCGATGACCGCCTCCGCGGTGGTGGAGCACGCCTTCTGCGATTTTTAAAACTGCATCCTGCCACCACAATCATCGCTCCCATTGGCTGTAGGCAATGCTCCGTGGCAGTGTTGCACCGCAGGGGCCCTTTGGTGCGCTACCGCGATGGTGCATCTTTCAAACCCGTCCAATAACTGTCTCCGCGGTGGCGGAGCACCCCTTTCGCGATTTTCAAAACTGCATCCTGCCACCACAATCGTCGCTCCCATTGGCTGTAGGCAATGCCCCATGGCGGTGTCACACCGCCGTATACAGGTGGTATCTACCGCTATTTGGGTGGCGGCGCATACCCACCACCATCTACCCATGTCTCCATGCCAATGACTACCACACTTTTGAAGGGGATGGTGCTGGTGTCACACCGCCGTGGTCAGGCGGTAGCTACCGAGATTTGGGTGGCGGAGCATGCCCTCCACCATCTACCCATGTCTCCATGCCAATCAATACCGCACTTGTGAAGGGGTGGTGCTGGTGTCAAACCACTGTGGCCAGGCGGTAGCTACCACGATTTGGGTGGCAGAGCATGCCCACCACCATCTACCAATGTCTCCATGTCAATGACTACCGCACTTGTGAAGGGGGTGGTGCTGGTGTCACACCTCCGGGGCCAGGCGGTAGCTACCGTGATTTTGGTCACATGCAATGGCAATGTCCATCGTGAACACTTCTACAGTACACAGAGGAGACATGGTTAGGGGCACATTATTGTGCACACAATGCCATTATTCCATCAAATCCACAGGTTGACGCACGTGCCATGGTTGGCTATGTGTGACGTACATTGGTCTGTGGTCCCTGCCATGTCAATTATGCATTTGATGGTTGATGATGCATGACCGTGTTGTAGTGGACTCGACAATATGTAACAATTCAATGTGTTGTGTGTCATTGCTGACCTTGGCAAGGCTTGTCCCGCTGCATGGTATTGTTACTTACTTGAGCTTTCATATCTGATCATTCTCACAAATGAGAGTTCACCGCCTACTGTGATCATTGTGTTGTGGATGTGTGCCAAGTTTATAAGATGCATTGAGGTATGACAGGTACAGCAGATGAATATGAGACAGTCATGTTAATTTTACACACATTGGCTGGATGGTACGTTACAAGGCGTGCACTTGTGAAATGTGGGGCTCAGCATGTGTGCATTCACATTGCCCTATGTGTTGTTTGCAGCACTAGTGCATGGTAAATGGAGAGGTGTGCCCTCTGTGTGTCACAAATGTACACCCGTGTAACCTGGAGTGTCACGCATTTCTCATGGAAGTCTTTCTTTTTCTGTGACATCCTTGATGGGTGTGCTGTGGGCATCTTATGAAGGTTGTGTCCATGTTCTTCTCAACTAGGAGGAGGCCTAATCTCCTACATCACTTGACACTGCTGGAGGACATGGAGGATGTTGCGATCATTCATAAATTCCGCCTCTGCAGACCCACCCTGAAGACCCTTTGTGATCTGTTGGAGCCCCACCTGCAGCCTTGTCGCCACTACCCCACTGCTTTCACAACAACGTACAAAGTCATGGCAGCCCTCTATTTTTTTGCAAATGGTTCCTTCCAGGAGACTGTGGCCAGCGCTGCAGGGATGTCACAACCCATGTTCAGCCTGGTGCTGAAGGATATACTTGCAGCCATGATGATCTATAAGGATACATAAATTTCCCCAGGGGAGCAGAATTGCCGTTGTGAAGGGGGACTTTTATCCACTTGGGAACATCCCCAATGTTATTGGTGCCATCGATTGCACCCATGTTGGTCTGGTGCCACCACAGGCGAGTGAGCACACTTTTAGGAATCGAAAACATTATCACTCTATCAATGTGCAGGTGGTGTGCCTTGCGGACATGGCCATATTGCATGTGTGTGCCAGATTCCCCGGCTCAGCTGATGACTCGTACATCCTGAGGAACAGCATTGTGCCCAGGCTGATGGCTAATCTGCTTCCTGAACGTGCTTGGATTGTGGGTAAGTATGCCTAGTGGCGTGCTGTGTGTGTGACCTGCTGCCCTCTGCCTGTGCAACATTGCAATGTGTGTTTGTCATTTACAGGCAACTCTGCATATCCCAGCCGTCCTTGACTGCTGAGCCCACTGCGGAATCCCAGGACCCTGGCTGACGTCAGGTACAATGAGGCCCATGGCAGCACACGCTGTGTCATTGAGAGGACTTTTGGCCTGCTCAAGTCAAGATTCCGCTGCCTTGACAGGACTGGAGGTGCACTGTCAAACTCGCCTGGGAAGGTATGCAAGATCATTGTGGCATGCTGTATGCTCTACAATATGGCCATTCACAAGGGGATTCCCCTGCTCCTGGATGATGGTGAGGACTCAAGGCCCCCGCCTGTTCAGGGCCCTGAGTCCAGTGATGAGGACAGTGGAGAGGAGGAAGGAGTTGACATGCGTCAACTGGTCATCACCCGCTACTTCACTTGAAGGTGGGTGACGAGGTACGACTTGTACATTGTCTGGTGTGATTGCTGTTGTTGTGAAGGGCTATGTGCGGATGGTACATACAGGCACATGTTGAGTCACCTGTGTGTGGAAATGTGGCAGTGACATTTCACATGTGAACGTATACAGAACTCTGTTTGTTGACACTAGTTGCACATTGTGTTGTCTGCCTGTAGACTTATTTGGATGTTTGGTGTTGTGTTATGTCTGTGATACCACACTACCACCAGTGACTGCTGTTCTGTTGTGTCTCCCTAGGTGCCTCAAAATTATCCAGGCCTACACACTGTACATCTTTTGGATACATCACGGACATTTTGAACATTGTAAATATTGCACTAAAGACAAAGCTGCAACAATTGAAGTTCGTAAGGTATTTTATTTACAAAGTTGACATGTGAGGGGTGTGGGCATATTTACATGACGGTTGTTTGGGGCACAGGCCTGTCCTTCAGTAGCGCCACTTGCTGGGCCATGAGGTCCACCATTTGTCCAATGCGTGTGTCTGTGGACCTCATCAGCAGGATGAGCTCACGTAATAGTTCGTCAGACTGGCCACTTTGTCCCTGGACCTGTTCATATGCCCGAGGACTCTGGTGAAGTGGTCCTGGGATGGTGTGCCATCCTCCTGAGGTCTGGGGGTGACCCTGGCCCTCCCACCTGCCCTGCTACCACGGACCTGTTGCTTTGCCACTTTTGGTCCCCGCACACTCTTCCTGCCGTCCACAGTTGTTGGTTTGGCCTGGTCATTCCCTGGGACAGGTAGGGTGTTGCAAGTGGTACTGGTGGTGGTGGTGGAGGTGGCAGTGGTGGAGGCACAGGCCATGACTGCAGGGGTCTGCTGTGCTGTTGTTGTTGTAGCAGACGTGGTGGTGGGGAAGATGGGGGACTGGGATCTGTTGGTCCCTGGCACACCAGATGGGCCGGCCTGGAGCTCATTGTCCAAACTATCCTGGGAGTCAACATACGAGAGTCCATATATCGGGGTGGAGACTGGCTCTGCTGGTCGTTGTTGTCATCAGCAGTGAGTTCTTCATCACCTGTGCATTAGATGGAGAATGGTTAGTGTTGGGCACTGTGCAAGTATTCTGTTAGCTGCGTGTCATCCACTGTCTGTACACGGCACAATTGAGAGATCTTCACTATTATTATTAAGTGCAATACTGTGCGTCATTACATGGTGCAGGGGAACATCAATTACTCATACATGTCAGGTATCGATGCCTTGCATGCAATTGGTGCTGTGTGTAGTGATGCAGGTCTCCCACCCACAAACAGCCAGCCCAGTGAAGATGGCTACCTAGCTGTAAGTTTGTTTGGTGAACAATGCAATGGCTTCCATGTGCTCCTGGGTGGTCTGGGAGGAGGGCTCAATCTTGCTGGGGATGGGAAAAGGGGGCATGGTGGGAGTAGTAGTGCAGGCCTCCCTCCCCCAAACAGGCCTCACAGGGAAGATGGCTACCTACCGGTAAGTTTGTTTGGTGAACAATGCAATGGCTTCCATGTGCTCATGGGTGGTATGTGGGGAGGGTTATATCCTACTCAGGTGCGGGACAGAGGGCATGGTGGGACTAGTAGTGCAGGCCTCCCTCCCCCAAACAGGACTCCCAGGGAATATGGCTACTTACCTGTAAGTTTGTTTGGTGAACAATTCAATGGCTTCCATGTGCTCCTGGTTGGTGTGAGTGGAGGGCTCTATCCTAATCAGGTGTGGGACAGAGGGCATGGTGGGAGTAGTAGTGCAGGCCTCCCTTCGCCAAACAGGTCTACCAGGAAAGATGGCTACCTACCTGTAAGTTTGTTTGGTGAACAATGCAATGGCTTCCATGTGCTCCTGGGTGGTGTGGGGGGAGTGCTCCATCTTGCTGGGTAGTGGGACAGGGGCATGATGGGAGTAGTGGTACAGGCTTCCCTCCCACATACAAACATCCCAAGCAAGATGGCTACCTACCTGTAAGGTGAGGGTGGACAATACAATGGCTTCCTAGTGCTCCTGGGAGGAGGATGGCTCTATCCTGCTGGGGTGTGGGACAGAGGGCATGGTGGGAATAGTGGTACAGGCCTCCCTCCCCCAAACAGACCTCCCAGGGAAGAAGGCTACCTACCTGTAAGTTTGTTTGGTGAACAATGCAATGGCTTCCATGTGCCCCTGGGTGGTGTGGGAGGAGGGCTCCATCTTGTTGGGGAGTGGGACAGGGGGCATGGTGGGAGTAGTAGTACAGGCCTCCCTTCCCCAAACAGGCCTCCCAGGGAAGATGGCTACCTACCTGTAAGTTTGTTTGGTGAACAATGCAATGGCTTCCATGTGTCCATTGGTGGTGTTGGGGGAGGGTTATATCCTACTCAGCTGTGGGACAGAGGGCATGGTGGGAGTAGTAGTGCAGGCCTCCCTCCCCCAAACAGGCCTCCCAGGGAATATGGCTACCTACCTGTAAGTTAGTTTGGTGAACAATTCAATGGATTCCATGTGCTCCTGGTTGGTGTGGGTGGAGGGCTCTATCCTAATCAGGTGTGGGACAGAGGGCATGGTGGGAGTAGTAGTGCAGGCCTCCCTTCCCCAAACAGGTCTACCAGGAAAGATGGCTACCCACCTATAAGTTTGTTTGGTGAACAATGCAATGGCTTCCATGTTCTCCTGGTTGGTGTGGAGGGAGTGCTCCATCTTGCTGGGTATTGGAACAGGGGGCATGATGGGAGTAGTGGTACAGGCCTCCCTCCCACATACAAACATCCCAAGCAAGATGGCTACCTACCTGTAAGGTGAGGGTGGACAATACAATGGCTTCCTAGTGCTCCTGGGAGGGCTCTTTCCTGCTGGGGTGTGGGACAGAGGACATGGTGGGAGTAGTGGTACAGGCCTCCCTCCCCCAAACAGACCTCCCAGGGAAGAAGGCTACCTACCTGTAAGTTTGTTTGGTGAACAATGCAATGGCTTCCATGTGCTCCTGGGTGGTGTGGGAGGAGGGCTCCATCTTGCTGGGGAGTTGAACAGGGGGCATGGTCGGAGTAGTAGTACAGGCCTCCCTTTCCCAAACAGGCCTCCCATGGAAGATGGCTACCTACCTGTAAGTTTGTTTGGAGAACAATGCAATGGCTTCCATGTGCTCCTGGGTGGTGTGGGGGAAGGGGTCTATATTACTCAGGTGTGGGACAGAAGGCATGGTGGGAGTAGTAGTGCAGGCCTCCCTCCCCCAAACAGGCCTCCCAGGGAAGATGGCTACCTACCTGTAAGTTTGTTTGGTGAAAAACTGCAATGGCGTCCATGTGCTCCTGGGTGGTGCGGGGAGAGGGCTCTATCCTACTCAGGTGTGGGACCGAGGGCATGGTGGGAGTAGTAGTGCAGGGCTCCCTCCCCCAAACAAGCCTCCCACGGAAGATGGTTACCTACCTGTAAGTTTGTTTGGTGAACAATGCAATGGCCTCCATGTGCTCCTGGGTGGTGTGGGAGTAGGGCTCCATCTTTCTGGGAAGTGGGACAGGGGGCATGGTGGGAGTAGTGGTACAGGCCTCCCTCCCACACACAAGCCTCCCAAGCAAGATGGCTACCTACCTGTAAGGTGAGGGTGGACAATGCAATAGCTTCCAAGTGCTCCTGGGAGGGGGAGGGCGCTTTCCTGCTGGGGTGTGGGTCAGGGAGTATGGTGGGAGTAGGGGTACAGGCTGCTTGTGCTCATGCTCCCATGGTAATATTGGTGGCTATGTTTAGGGTAAATGAGAGTGAGTGAAGGTTTGATCTGTGAGGCAGGTTTTTGGTGGGAGTGTGGTGGGATTTGTCTTGGGTGGTGTGGGTTTTTGTATGTGCAAGACAGTACCTATTGGTGTGTTGGTTAACATTTGTTTGTACTTACAAGCCTCCACTCCCCCAGATACTCCTGTGAGACTCTCAGGATGCAGTATTGCAAGCACCTTCTCCTCCCATTGTGTGAATGTTTTCTATGGGATGGGAGGGCCACTGCCAGTACGATTAGCCAGCTCCCAGTTCTTGCTCCTCCTCTCTTTGACAACCCTCTTAAGATCATGCCACTGCTTTATGATCTCCTTCTTGGATTGTGGGGTGGTCCCTACTGCAAAGACCATTTGTACTATCCTTTCCCACATTTGTGTCCTTGTGGCTAATGGTCTCTGTTGGACCAGGCTACCAAACAGTTGTGGTTCCAATTACCATGACTGTCAACTCACTCTCTGTGAATTAGGGCATTTTCTGTGATGCCATGGTGTGTGGTGTTTGAAGTGTTTGTGGGTGCAAGGGTGTAGGTGGTGGGTGTGGTGTTTTTGTGTGAGGTGTGTTATGTGCTGGGGGATTGTTGGTGCTGGTGTGATGGAGGTGGTGGTGGTGGGTGTTCTGTGTTGTCTTGCCTCTCCTGTCAGGTCTGGTGTGTGCCCTTCGCTTCTGGAGTGTTGCAAAGGATTGTGGTCAGTGAAGGGGCTGGTTTTATACTCAGCTGTGTGGGTGTGTCATAATGGGGTATTGCTGTCAGGTCTGTTGTGGGAGTTGTCCTGAAATTTCTATGTTTTTGTTTGGCATTTAAAGATTTTTACCATTTGGAAGTGTATTTGGGGGCATGGCTAGATTTTTTGTGTGCACTGTTGCCTTTGTTGTGGTGTTTTTGCATTGTCCGCCATGTTTTATGAGGATTGTCCGCAGCGGTGGCCATGATGCAGCTCTCCCGTTGGTTCTCCCATTCACCGCAGTGTGTGACTGTGGCAGTCGGAAACAGAGGTTCGTACCGCGGGACCATCGGGGATATACTAACTTCCCGTACCGTGTCTCCGCTTTGTTTGCGGCGGGTTGTAGCTTTTCCACTGCGTTTCCGACCGCCGCGGAATGTATGTCACGGCCTGTGCAGGGCGGTTTTTGTTGACCCGCTACCACCGCGGTCAGTATTTTTGGGCTGTTGTTCCTAATCTGACCGCCGTTTTCTCTGCGGTCCCAGCGGGCGTTTGTTTCCCGCCTCCATGAGGGTCAGGGTGGTTTTCCGCCTGCCATCCTAATGGGGCACTAAGTATGAGTTACTATCTTTATGAAAAAATTAAGTGGTGTTTGTATAAGTGTGTAGCTGGGTAAATGTTAGTGTGATCGATTGTTTGCAAAGTGAGTAGGAAGACTGCATAACTGAGTAGGATGTGTGCTGGTGTGTCAATGTCGATATAGGTGTATAAGTGCATTTGATAGTGTTCTATTGATCATTGACAGCATGTATGAGTGAACCTTTAGGTGAGTGATTAGATGTGTGTGTGTAGACATAAGAATCAGTGAGTGGGTTTTTGGGAACTTGTATTGGTGTGTCAATGGTTTCAAAAATGGTACGTTGTATTTTACAATGAGTGATCAAAGGTTATACTACTGTATGATGAGGTGTATTAGATTGTCACATGGATGATGTCATCAGTGACGTCATCAGTAATGTCATTTGAGATGTCATCAGTGATGTCACTGACCATGTCATGAATGATGTAATATGTAACATCATCAGCAGTGTATTGCGGGCACGCAAGTTATAGTTAGCAGAACTAACTATAACGGAGGAATTTCAATGGTTTTGTGCTAGTGAAATGTTCAGCTAACTATAACAGCCCTGAAACCCTTTTTTTCAGTGAATTTCTAAGGTTTTTTAAATGCTAATTCCTAACTATAACATGAGAAACCTATGGTTTTTTCAGGGAATTTCAAAGGTTTTTTAAATGATAATTTTTAAATGTAATAATAGTTATATGTTTTTTTGGTACTGATTTTCTACAGTTTTTTAACTGTTTATTTTTAAATGTTTTATTTATTAAATAACATATATTTTTAGTATGAATGGAAAAAAACTGTTTTTTAAACTATTGAAACTGAAATATTGTTTATTTTTTAGTTTTATTTGTTATTTTAATAACCATATATTATTTTCGTCATTATTTTTTTTTCTAATTTTTTTTTGAGTCGCGCACCCAAAACATTCCCTTCACGATCGGTGCACGGATTCTAGCCGCCATTTTAGAAATGTTGTGAAGGATCCGCGTACAGTGTGCGACGGGTGCGTATTTTCAGAGATGTGCACGATTGCTATGCAACCGGTCCGCGACACCAGCTCCCAGGCGTTTGCGACACATGCGCATTACTGTACGCGATGCTTGCACGGTGACGGGTTCTGCGTGATGTCATATACGTGTTGGGCGCGGTGGGTGCACGACTCCCGCACTTTTTTTTATGTCTTAAATGATATATGTATGTCTTTAATATACATATTAGGGCAAGACATAATAAGGTATTCATAACAATTATATATTTTTACTTATAATTAACATATATTACTTTTAAATGCACTTTTGCAAAGTCACGTAGTGTGCGTGCTGCATGTGTCCGCGGATCCCATGTGACCTGAAAAAAAAAGATTTGATTGTGCTGTGAAATGGAACCATTGTTGCTAGTTTTTAGTTTGCTTTGTTTTTTTGGAATGCAAAATAATTCCTGAAGTTTCCTTTTTTTTCATTCTTTTTTTTTTAAAAACACCCAAAAAATATAAAATTGTTCAGAAAAATATATAAAATAAAAAAAGAAGAAAATAAAAGTTCTTCTCAGAACTAACTTCTCTGGTTAAAGAAAGAACTATATATGTATGATAATGTGTGACCGTTTGGGTGAATATATCTGTAGAGCATAATTGACTGAAAGAATGCATTAGTAGTGTAGGGTGAATATATCAGGGCAGAACTATAAGGAAGTGCTGCAGTCTGACACTGTAAGCTCTTTAGCTGCACTGTGCTGTGGTACTTCCGAAGCACAGGGAAGTCAGATATGTACATAAATATGTTACAATTCTATGCTTCCCTCTGCACTGCTTGCACCATGGTGCAAGGATGTTTGTGTTGTCGGGAGATTGTTTTTGTGTAGGAAGGCACGTCATATACGTGTTGGGCGCGGTGGGTGCATGACTCAAACAAATATTTTTTATGTCTAAAATTATATATGTATGTCTTCAATATACATATTAGGGCAAGACATTATAAGTTATTCATAAAAATAATATATTTTCATTTGTAATAAACTTACATTACTTTTAAATGCACTTTTGAAAAGTCGTGTAGGGTGCTCCGTCCGCAGATCCCATGCGACCTGAAAAAAAAAGATTTGATTGGTTCATAACATTTCCCATTGTCATTTTTGAAGGACCCCACCCATTTCAATCATTCTTCTTTGAGCATCTTTGAAGAGTCATCTCTGTGCTTTGAAGAACCATAATTTCACAAATTTTTGGGTGTTTAAAAAAAAAAAAGAAAAACATGGCTTCAGGACAGCAGCAACAGGAGGAAGAACATTCTTCAGAAGAACATTTTTTGCCAGAAGCTTCACGTCCTCAAAGGCCAGAGTCAGTGGTATTGAAATGTCTTCACCTTTCCAGCAGGACAGAAGAAAGTAAATGCCACGAAGGTCACCTGCCGGATTTGTGAGCGAGTGTTATCCAGGGGCAGTGCTGAAAAGAAGTATACCTTCAATGTATTAACACCTAAAGACCATTCATCTGGTGAATCTGGCTCGGGAGGAGTGTAGACGAGTGTAAAGGAACCCTCCACCTGCATTTCCAAGTATTTCTGTGACATCAACTGCGGCATCGGAACCAGACATGCGACCTGAGTTTGCTTTTCTTGAATAGCACTGATAGCACTGCGTCAAGTGTAAGAAGCTTAATTGTTTTGGGGAGCAGTCTGTAGAAGCAGTTTGTGCTGTGCAATGGAAGCATTGTTGCTAGTTTTTTGTTTGCTTTTTTTTTTGGAATGCAAAATAATTCCTGAAGTTTTCTGTTTTTTTCATTCTTTTTTTTTTAAAAACACCAAACAAATATAAAATTGTTCAGAAAAAAAATATATATATAAAAGAAAAAAAATGTTCTTCTCAGAACTAACTTCTCTGGTTAAAGAAAGAACTATATTTGTTTGATAATGTGTGAACGTTTGTTTGAATATATCTGTAGAGCATAGTTGACTGAAAGATGCATTAGTAGTTTATGGTGAATGTATCAGGGCAGAACTATAAGGAAGTGATGCAGTGTGACACTATAAGCTCTTTAGCTGCACTGTGCTGTGGTACTTCCGAAGCACAGGGATGTGAGATATGCACATAAATGTTACAATTCTATGCTTCCCTCTGCACTGCTGCACAAACTGCTGACATACAGTGACATAGGCATCCTTGCACCAAGGTGCAAGGATGTTTGTGTTGTGGGGAGATTGTTTTTGTGCAGGAAGGGACACCTTCCTGCACAAAAACAATCAGTAAAGGCATTTTCCTCTTTCAATATATGCTTTGTATTGCAGCGTACATTGAAAGAGGAAAAAATTAGGAGAAATGAAAAAAATTCTCCTTGTTGTGCCCTGCTTCACCAACTGGAGGATGGTGCAGCATTCACACACATCTCCAGATTTATGATTTATGATAAATCTGGAGATGTTTCTTGTTCTATGAGTGTTGCGTGGGAACACCGACAGCAACACCTATGGAAAGACCTTTCGATGCAAAGTGCTGTCTATGAAGAGGTCGGATTTACAAGGAGAAGAAAAGCTACTCAGGGTGCCTTTTACTCTCCTTGTAATTATGAAGGAGTGTCTGGCGCCATCAGTATGTTACAAAAAGTGATGCATTGTTTGTACAGGGTGCTTCTAAATCTGCCCCATAAGTGCTTAGACATTGGCAGACTGATACATTTAGAACATATTGCTGGTTGGTGGATTGAAGAATTGCTCGAGAGTGACAGGAGGTAAGCACAGAGATATCTCTCCAAAGATGCTCCAACAAGAATGATTGAAATAGTTGAGGTCCTTCAATATTTACAATGGAAAATGTTATGAACCAATCAAATCTTTTTTTTTCAGGTCACATGGGATCCTATAACAGAGGGATTCCAACACTGCATAGGTTTTAACTGGGTATTTAGAAGAGTGTAATACTACTCCGTAGCTTGTTGCAGGTCTGCATGCATGGTATAACAAGAAATTGACTCGTACTAGGGTTAGTGGCTAGGCCAATCCTTAAGTATATACGTAATAACAAGAGTAATTTCAGTACTGCAATGATAGTGCAAGATGCAGTTATAAATGCTTAGGTTTTGGCAAAGTGATAGGATACATACATAGTGCTGAATGGGGAATGGACAAGTGCTTGGGACAGACAGAACGTTTCATAGACTGTTTAGTTACTAACTTATTATTTAAAAGAGTGTATCAATTCTATGTAGGTGATTAGAAGTCTGCATACATACTGCACAGAATATTGTAGCTGTACTAGTTTTTCTGTTTAGGTCATTCCTTTGATACTTGACTAGTTAATAAAATAATGTCACTGTTCTAAAGAGAATACATGCTTCCAGTAAGCATTACTGTGCTGCGTTGCAGAGAGATGGTCTAGGCCATGCCCCTTTTTAGATCTCTCTTCAACGCAGCTCTGTTATGAAGGGAGGGGATTGGGCCTGATGTGACATGTGCAAACACACCCTGTGGCGTGTTGTAAGTTGAGGAATTAAGTCCCCTTTAATCTTGAAAGTCCCTTTGTTCTACTAGCCCACCATGTACCTCTAGTAAACACCATAGAGCTGGGTTGCAGAGAGGTGATACGAGGCCACGCCCCATTTGATACCTCTCTGCAATGCAACTCTGTGGCACTTACTGGACATACCTGGTCGGTTAGTTGGCCCCCAGGGACCCTCAGGATTCAAGGGGACTTTATCCCTTACCTTAAAACGCCCACAGAGCGTGTTTGCACACATGTCACCTCAGGTCCCCCCTCTCTTCACCAGTGTGCAAACGCAGCCCATTGTGCGTTTTAATAGTTAGTTTTAATCCCCCTGCCCTATTATGTACTAGGGGCTTACAGAGGAAGTCTTGCTAATTACAGAGGTACACCAACGCATAATGTTCCCTAGTGTATGTAGGTGTTTTTACTGTATTTTAGGTGTCTTTTAGCATACCACTGGCTCTAGGCCTGGTTAGACAGAGTGGAATAAAAAGTAGGATTTCTAGACTGTACAGGTGCTAACTGAATATTTAAAAGACTGTATCAATGCTATGTAGCTGATTACAGGTATGCATACACAGTGCACAAAATATTAAAGCTGTACTCGTTATTTTGATTATGCTATTCCTTAGATACTTGACTGGTAACTAGAATATTTTCAGACCTGCAAAGTATATGTTGAATTTAGAAGTGCTTAGGTGTTGGTAAAGTGATATGATACATAAATAGTGCTGGATGGGAGATTGCAAAAAAAATGGCACAGACAGAGAGATTCCAACAGTGCATAGGTATTAGCTGGGTATTTAGTAGAGTGTAAATAGCATGTAGCTTGTGAAAGGTGTGTATGAGTAGTATATAAATAAATTCACCTGTACTTGGGTTAGTGGCTAGGCCCATCCTCAAGTATATGACTAATAACTAGAGTAATTTCAGTACTGCAAAGAGAGTGCAAGCTAAATGTATAAGTGCTTAGGTTTTGGCAAAGTGATAGGATACATACATAGTGCTGGATGGGTGAATGGAGAAGTGCATGGGACACACAGAAGGTTTCCTAGACTGCATAGGAACTAACTGAGTATTTAAAAGACTGTATCAATACTTTTTAGCTGATTAGAGGTCTGTATACATAGTTCACAGAATATTGTAGCTGTATAGGTGTTTTGATTAGGTCATTCTTTAGGTACTTGACTAGTTACTAGAATAATGTAACGGTTGTAAAGAGAATGCATGCTGAATTTATAAGTGCTTAGGTTTTGGCAGACTGATAGGATACATAGATAGTGCTGGTTGGGTAATTGAAAAAATGCATGGGATCGACAGGAGGATTCCTAGATTGCATAGGTACTACTTGACATAGTAGTTAGTTAGAGGTTTGTATACATAGTGCAGAGCTGGATGTAGTAGTGCATTGATAGTGTTTGCATTACTTAATCTTACCTTGATATTAGTACATATCAAAAAATGCTTAACAATTTTTTACTTGTGTTTTATAATTTACATTTCTGAAAATGTTGTGCTTTACAATTAGAATCTGTGAAAGAGAAGAAAAAATGCAGTTATAATATATAATATACTTTTTATAACACAACATAATTTAAATATTTTCAATATACTCAACTATTCCTCAACATTCAATAAAAACAACATCCTCAATAACATGCCATATAATACAAATCACACATATATAAAATGCTTCTTTCTAAGAGGATTTTCTTACGTCAATATGAAAGAACTGAAATAATTATTCAATGGACAATTCTTTATAATTTCCATATACTGTAAATGATGTTCTGTAAAAATATATGCTGTGATAATGTCCAAGAAAAAGTCCTTAATTCAAATGAATACCTTTCCTCTTGGCCAAACAGTATTCCTGAAATCCTTTATACTGAAATAGTCCAATAGTAATCGTATTAATACATTGTAACATATTACTAATAGGCCGAATTACGTTCTCAAAACTTTGGCTTTAAAAATATTAGGTAGGAATTTGTTAATTTGTTAGGCAAACTTTGTTTAAAAACCAACTTAGCATCATTACAATATACCCATCCTTTATTGCATTTTAAAAAGACAGTGTAATGTCCAGATGTTGTAGAAGGACCATCATGGAAAATAATTGCTACTGCAACAAAAGTTCTTCCTGATATTGATAGTTTACTTGCTACAAAATGTTTAATTAAAGTTTCCAATTTTTTTCCATCAGCTGCACAACGTTGTATCATTAAAATTATGTATTGTCCAAATCTTTGTATAATTAATGTTGATAACATTTCTGATTTGCATTGGCTGCACTCCATGTTTTGATTTGCTGCTTTAACTAGTTTGTTGAAAGACACTGTTTTACAGTCTGGTAATGTGGAAAATTAGGAAAAGTGATGCACATAAGCAGTGTTCATTTGCCCTTTCCCATTCCCTTCCCTGTACGTTAACCACGCCACTCCGCCAGTAACAGCCCATGCCCACATATACCTGATAGCCATTTTGGGCACCATGGCCCTTTTTGCCCGCTCATCGGAATCCCCGACTTCCCTCCTGCGCGTATTTGAACCCCCCCCCCTCTCACATGTATAGATCATGAAACCCTCTCCCTCTGCGCGACCCTGCTACGAGAAGCATCCCTTGCCTCAGCGGGCATAACCCCCCCCAGCGGTATCTGACTGCCCTCGTTCTCTCATGTGCGGGTCATAAGACCTCTCTCTATGCGACTCTGTCCCTGTGCGCACCCTGGCTCTCCCCCTCCTCCCTCGCATGGACAAGTCATAACTCTTCTTCTTCTGCAAGGCCCTGTCCTTGGGAGTCACGACCGCACCTGACCAGCACCTCCTTTCCTTTCATGAATAACCCCTCTGTTAGTAAACCCTCCCTCCGCGATGGACTGTCCACACATGTCCGAGGCCAACGCCTAAGCCGGAAGAAACTGTTTATTGCCCCTTATGGTATGGAGTCACTCCTCTTCAAAGAACCCACTATTGATCCTGGCTTCCCCACCCCTTGGTATACGATCAGGCGCACATACCGTAATAATCAGCAGAACACTCAGCTGCGTCACTGCCCCTTCTCTTATCGACAGTTCAAGGGTCTCTATTGTAAGCATATGTGGGGTAGGATTGACACGAGGATTATGGGGATGTCTTTTCTTTGTGTCACAATGTCCTGATTGTAATGCCAAGTGTTTTGTAAGGTATAAAAGACGATGTCTCAGCTCACTTGTTAGAGCACCTCCCGAAAGACACTGTGTTTCGTGTCCGAAATGACAGGCTCTCCTCATGAGTAATAAATCCTGTTCTTGTGATTCCTGCATCCAGCGCCCGTCTCTTTATTTGGTAAACTATTCAGAATGGGAACTAAGAGGCGACTTGCGCCAGCAGCCCGGGCATCAATAGTAATATGGGCTCACTTTCAACAATTGGCGTCCCAACGCGGGGCCCATCAGTGACATAAGGTCCGGTAAGAGAGATCCAGACGAAGAAGTGAACATCTAAATGATCGGAGTATACCTGCCTTGAGAGGGCCCTCGTCCGGCTGCCGATCGAATGAACTTCACCGATTCTGAACGGACCTCTCTCGAGTGACCTATTGTCCTGACTGGAATCCCACAGGAATGCTGCATGGAGTAAGAGAACGATCGGGCGCTGGAGGAGGAAGATAAAGAACTGTCCATATGGTCCGGTCCGGGTAAGATTAAGTAGGGCGTTTTTACGCCTGATTGGTAGGATGGTTTTATCCATCTGATTGTTTGATTGATTGTATTGGAATCGGTATTTGAATACTGATATTGTTTGGTTATTGGTTCATTTAGCTTTGGATGCTACTTGAAATATTGGTTCTCTTCTCGAGAACGAGACATTCTCTGTTTGCAAACAGCGGCGAATAGGAACGTTCGTCTCTCTTTGCAGATAGAGAAGGGTAGGTAATGCAGAACTTTGTCCCCGTTGTAATCCGTCATGCCTACCTTTCTCCCCACTGATTGTTTGAAATCGATTGGAATAATCGATTGTTGCTCTTTGAGATCTTCCCTGTCCACAAACAGAGACGAATAGAAATATTCTGTCCCCCTTTGTAGATAGCGAAGGGCAGGTAATGCAGACGTTTGTCCCCGTTGTAATCCATCATGCCTGTTTTTCTCCCCACTGATTGATTGATTGACTGGACATTGTTGTCCAAGGAATTGTTTGTTTGAGGTATTTTCTGTTTGCAAACAACGTGGAATAGAAATATTCTGTCTAGTCTTTGCAGGTAGAAAAGGGTAGGTGATGCAGACTTTTGTCCCCGTTGTAATCCGTCAGTCCTACCCACTCCCCACTGATTGACTATTATTTGGGGGGTAGCTCACCTGGTCCGTCCAGGAGGCTACCCTTATGGAGGACACATGCCCCCACTTGTTGGCCATTTATTGGAAGTAACCCATCTGGTCCGCCCAGGAGGCTACCCTAGTAAGTGGAGGTACATCACTTGGTCCGACCAAGATGATACCCTAACGAAGGATATGTGTTCCCCTCTGATCGATAATCTAGTTCCAACCCGGACCATTTATTGGAGGTAACTTACCTGGTCCGTCCAGGAGTACCCCTAGTGAAAGGACATATAAAAATGAAGTGATCACCGTACCCTACTAACAGAAAACTTTAGCTCGAAACACGCTAAGGAAAGGAAGGAAAAATAAAAGAAATCGGGCTAAGTCAGTAACCCCCTGATGAGCTTTCGACTTCACTAAAAATAAGAAACATTAGAAACAGTTCGTAATAAGAAATATAAAATGGCGAAAAGTTTTACAGCAAAAATAGCCACGAGGTAGCTAGGCTCCGCTGCCTATTCCTGCTCCCAACATGTCTGCCTCATTGTCTGCCACACCCAAATAACGGTAACATGAAATAGATACAAATCAATAAGACACCTACCCCCATTCCGGAAGCTCCCGAAGTGCAACAGGTCCGCGGTTACGCCCATCCGGAAGGCGAGGCCTCGATGCGTGCAGGGCTCGGCTGGCCGCGGTCGGAAGGGGAGGCTGTAGGGCGGACGGCCCGAGGAATCATGGAGGTCTCCCCTTTCCCTCTTCTGCTGCCCTGCAGGCCACCCCCCGTGGGGAGCTGTCTTGCCTCAGCCACCGACCACCCCCCACCCCCCTCTCTTGCCTGATCTGGCCATCGTCGAGGACCGGAGAAAAGGCGAGGTCGGACAACCCTGATAGTTGCAGGTAGTCCCGCCACATGGACAACCCTGATAGTTACAGGTAGTCCCGCCACATGACCACGCCTGAGAGTTTCAGGTAGTTCCGCCACATGTCAAAAAGGGGGGGATGTCTTGCCTCAGCCACCGACCCCCCCCCCATCTTCATCAGCCGGCACGGCCAATACCAAAGTTCTGGAGCCGAGGAACGGCGCAGGGTCGCTGGAAGGGGGAGGCGGCGCGAACGACCCTCCCCCACCTCCCTCCAGGTGGAGGCTCCCAGCGACACCCCAACGCTCTTGCTTAAAGAGGGTCAACATCGAAAAGCGGTCTTTTGCCCAGGACGGGCACACGCCCCATGCCTTCTCTCCTCAACTTTGAAGATTCTATGAGAGCCGGGGGGCACCCCGGTCCCTCCGCATGGGCGCCCCCGTCCCCCTCACTGGGAACCGCGACATCGGCGCACTCCTGCCAGCGCCAGCCTCAGTTTGGAAATGGCTAAAATACAGCCAAGGCACAGACTTGTTCAGTTCCGGAGGAACACCCGAATGACCCGGTAGGAAAAATTGTTACCGCCCTCCCCGCTCTTTGACTGATGGTCCATATTGCTAAACTGTTAACCCATTGCGAAAAACTTTTGAAACCACCAACGGAAGGTTCTGGTCCTACTACGAGTCAGTGGAGGCAATCTGACTATGCAGGGACTTGCCTGACCTCGCCCAAAATGCCGCCGACACAAAATGAGACTTTTTAAATAAACCTTGTTGCACCCTGATTGCGCAGCTTTGATGCCCCGAGATATGTATGCAGTTTTTGGACAATGAAAGTAGATAAGAAGGATATTGAGTATGTGCTTGGAAAAGAAAGCAATATAAGATGAACATTGATTATGTGTTGGGATGATGAACTGATTTAGAGTGGGTACTAATTATGTGGTTGCAGCTATGAACCGGTATGAAATAGGCACTAATTGAGCATTTAAACAATGAATTGATGTACATTAGATATTGAGCAAATAGTAGAATAATGAGATGATATTATTGAACGCTTGGCACGCATTATACTTGCCGCTTAAGAAAGTTCGATATGATTTTTCATTGCACTGCTGCACTTTATGAAATAAATGGCCACCGACTTCGCTCCTCGTGCCCAGTTCCAGTCTGCTCCGTAGCCGGCCCACTGGGTTGTAGGCCCGTATTTGTGCGCCAACCTTTTCATTAAAGTTTTTTGAACACGCAAATATTATTGTAACGTTTGTATTTATGAATGTTATTGAAATGTATGGCTACTGTCACCGACATAAAATACGTGCAGTATGGCTAAGGTTGAAGGGTAAAGAGGCCCGGTGCGTAGCAACTACATTCTGCGTCATAGACCGCCGGAAAACTGTTTCAGACGCCCTTAGAACGATACCGAAGAAATGCCACTTGACCACCACCCTTGCACATGATCTAAAAAGCCACGATCAGGTGATTCATGTAGATGCGCAGACCATCAACAAATTATTTATCTAACACTGCTGGTCCCTCTGGGCTTAAAACGCCGAAATGGTAGGGAATGCACCCCGTGGAGATAGGTCGAGTATGTGGTAGGTAAAAATATTCTCGGATTTATGCAAGTTGATGTATTTTGAATGCTGCCCCCACCCCCTTCTTCTCCTCCTTTTTGCAGGTCGCGTCGGAACGTCGGCTGAAGAATGGAAGAGCGATGATCGAACGACCGACGATAAAGGAAGGAGGAGCTTTGAGCATAGTACTGATGCTAGACTTAGATATGACTGTTCCTCCATTAGAGCATAGCGACTGGGAGAATGGACTGACATGGAAAATTGACGAGTACTGTATGACAGAAATTGACTCGAAATTAGCACGTTAGGACGACTGGGAGGATGGACTGACATAGAAACTTGACGGGTACTGTATGACGGAAATAGATTCGAAAATTAGCACACTAGATAACGCGATTATGACGTTTAATCAGATAGGGAAAGGACTAGGAAAAGTCCTGAGGTAAGGGTACCCAGGCACCACCCGTCTGGGAAGTTAGAAATATTGTTGATGTTCGAAATGTACCACCTCCTTCTCACCCTCTTATAGATATAACGAAGCTGCCCGACTGTTCTCCTGATCAATACCCTCTGTTGCCTCAGCCTGGAGAACCTCCAACCAAAGGGGAAACTCAAAAGTGGTTTAAGATCCACCTATGGGCAATTGCTCGACCAGGTTAATTTCTGACCGGCTGAACGAGGTGTAAGTATCGGCAATTGGGAGCGCTCGCAAAAGTAGGAAACGAGAAGAAGAGGAGGAAAGGTAAAAAGAGCTCAGCCCATGGATAAATAGGATATTAAAAAAAATAAATAAATAAAAAAATGCGCAGCATGCGCAAGGAGATTTTTGTTTGGCCAACAACTGTTCTATGTTTTGTCGTGAATCTTTCTTTTTGTGTAAAACACGTACTGTTCTCCTCCCAACCCTTGTTTGAGTTTGTGTATGCGTAGTGTAGGGATTTATGTCTTCCCTCTGTTTTGTGTTTCCGTGTTACCTGACCCTGCTGTTCTGTGTTGTGAGCGCACTAAATGACCTATTTTCGTACACGTCTCTCTCTCTCTCTCTCTCTCTTTCCCCCCCCTCCATCTCTCTCTCTCTCTCTCTCTCTCTCTCTTTCTACATGTCATACGTGTACTGAATGGCTCGTTTAGGTTGCGGACGACTCTCACTCTCTACGAGAGTCCCCCTGTTCCATCTTCCTTTTTGTGATAAAAATTGTGCCCCGCTGGCACCAGTCTGATTGGATACTCTGTGAACACAAAGGTGTACAGTGAAATTGACAGAAAATAAAATGATTGTGATTTGCCATATTACTACCTCTCCTTTCTACAAAACGAATGAACTCGAATTGGCTAAGAAAGAAAGGACAGGTGAGACGACTAAAGTCCCCTAATCTGGCCCTCTTAAAAGGGGAACTATATGTCAATGGCCCCCTATTTTTGTTTTTGTTAGAGACAAGCGTCAATGTCCAGATTGGCCCCCAATGCCCAGATTGCCCCACCCCCCTTTGCACCCAAGCGCGAATGCCCGAAGCGTCCCCGCCCCACTGGATTGACCCCAGCTACTATCCCCGATACATACCTAGTGACCATGAGTAACCGTCGTCCCTCAGGAAAACGTTGTTTTTACCCTGACCCCCGACGATAGCGCCCCCACCCCAGTTTTGAAAGGGATAGCCAGCTTTGGAGGGAAATGTTAGAATGTTAAGGCCCGGGTTTGAAAGACCAAAGTCCGCTGGAGGTTCCGGAAGGATGAATGTGACAAAATGCGCAGTTGATAGGAGTCTAATTTCTATCTATTTTTATGTCATAAATAGACGATGAATAAGCTTGGCATAAGCTCAGTAGGAATGCCGACATATACACTGCTTGATAATAAACTTCTGACTGTGACCAATGAACGTGTCTGCGCAGGATTGAGGGAGGAATTCACATGTATAAATGTCTTCTCCTGCCAGTTCTCTAAAGCTTGTTTTGTACCTATTCAAAGATATACCACCACTGGAGGAGGAGGGTCGGACGTGACACACAGCTTGGCCGCCGATCATGGGATACAGGCGACCTCGACCAAAGATGGAGCCACAGCACAACAGGAATACGGGACGAGACAGCACTCTCCAATGTGGTAAAACGAAAGGATGAAAGGCTGTCCTGAAGCCTTTTGTCCACCTACCCACGCGTGCCTGAAGTCTCCATCCCCCTTTTCAAGCCCGATTGATGGGCCTGCTCGCTTGTTACCCTTTGCTCCCTTGGTCCCTTTGGTGTGTCCCAGGAAAATCTGCCCCCACTCCGCCCCCTCACTCCCATCGACTATCGAAACCACACACCCTCTTTTCCACGTGACTTTTTGTCGAAAGGAAGAACAGCATCCAGGTGGAAATGGGGTATGCCGCAGGAATATGGGTGCCGAGCATAAGGCGCCACTAAAAGGACTGGTTAGGGAACAGGACTGTGGTCTAACAGCAGAGGACTGACCGCACCCTGCAACGCGTAAGGATGGATCCGAGCTGGACCTATAGCTCCACCGCCGGTGCTCAACAGCGCCAACATAAGGACACGGACTAGAGCCTACCAGTGATGGCTCACTGCTAAAAAGACACTGTGATGAAGAGATCCTATTTGAACTGGACTCCTCCCTCGACTATTTGATAAAATATTCATTGGTCACATTATTGAGAAAGTCAGAAGCATTTATGCTATGTAGTGTATTTAAATGTTAGGAACTTAACAAAATGCAATTTCCTATATGCCACATTCTGCCAATCACATCAACTGTCCATGAATATATGCCATATGTTAGTACTGATAGATGCTAATTCTTTAACAGCGCCTGTTTATATGTACACCCCCCCACTAATTAAGAAAATGAACTCTGTTATGTAAAAAGCGGCGACTGTGGAAAATTAGGAAAAGTGATGTACATAAGCAGTGTTCATTTGCCCTTTCCCATTCCCTTCCCTGTACGTTAACCACGCCACTCCGCCAGTAACAGCCCGTGCCCACATATACCTGATAGCCATTTTGGGCACCATGGCCCTTTTTGCCCGCTCATCGGAATCCCCGACTTCCCTCCTGCACGTATTTGAACCCCCCCCCTCTCACATGTATAGATCATGAAACCCTCTCCCTCTGCGCGACCCTGCTACGAAAAGCAACCCCCCCCCTGCTTGACCCACGCAAAGTCCCCCGTTCCTTCTTGAAGAAGCATCCCTTGCCTCAACGGGCATAACCCCCCCCCAGCGGTATCTGACTGCCCTCGTTCTCTCATGTGAGGGTCATAAGACCTCTCTCTATGCGACTCTGTCCCTGTGCGCACCCTGGCTCTCCCCCTCCTCCCTCGCATGGACAAGTCATAACTCTTCTTCTTCTGCAAGGCCCTGTCCTTGGGAGTCACGACCGCACCTGACCAGCACCTCCTTTCCTTTCATGAATAACCCCTCTGTTAGTAAACCCTCCCTCCGCGATGGACTGTCCACACATGTCCGAGGCCAACGCCTAAGCCGGAAGAAACTGTTTATTGCCCCTTATGGTATGGAGTCACTCCTCTTCAAAGAACCCACTATTGATCCTGGCTTCCCCACCCCTTGGGATACGATCAGGCGCACATACCCTAATAATCAGCAGAACACTCAGCTGCGTCACTGCCCCTTCTCTTATCGACAGTTCAAGGGTCTCTATTGTAAGCATATGTGGGGTAGGATTGACACGAGGATTATGGGGATGTCTTTTCTTTGTGTCACAATGTCCTGATTGTAATGCCAAGTGTTTTGTAAGGTATAAAAGACGATGTCTCAGCTCACTTGTTAGAGCACCTCCCGAAAGACACCGTGTTTCGTGTCCGAAATGACAGGCTCTCCTCATGAGTAATAAATCCTGTTCTTGTGATTCCTGCATCCAGCGCCCGTCTCTTTATTTGGTAAACTATTCAGAATGGGAACTAAGAGGCGACTTGCGCCAGCAGCCCGGGCATCGATAGTAATATGGGCTCACTTTCAACAGTAATGTCAAATATATAAATCTTTCAGTATCTATGTTAGTGCTACATGTAAACATACCATTTTCACATTCATTTTCCCATTTATAACAAAGGCCAAAAAAATTTTCAATTTCTATTCCTTCATTTTCCAATACTGCAAGCATATACATTAGAAATTCCTGAGCATCTTGTTGAATATTCTGCGTAAATTGTGTAGAACTAGAGCATATATCCAAAAGATTACGATTATCTGAAACACTTTGTATTTTCCTATTATCAGTTCTCAATTTTTCATGAATATAAGGCAACAAGGAGCAAAATCCTCCATAATTTGCTGTTGCAAACTTTCTAGAAAAAAAACAACATTGACCACTACATTAGCATAGCAGTTGATACCTGAACTTTTTTCTAACTGATACCCAACAATCTCTTCAATAGTGTCCTTTTTCTTTTTGCTTGCAATCTCAACATTATCTTGATTTTTTTCCTTCTCTATAACTTCACTACAGATATTCTCATATCTTCTTTTTCAACCTTCTACACGTTTTTCAAATACGGGATATTCACCTAAATTGGGAGCATACACTCTTCTTAACCGATTATACTCCTTTACACAGTTTGCATCTGCACTAATCTTCCTCTCATCAAAATCAATCAAATACAATCCAGATAAAGTTCTGACTCGGGACAAAGCAACATATGCCATACCCTCTTTAAATACGGTATTTACAATGTTTACCAAAGCATTATCTACACTTAAACCTTGAGATTTATGAATAGTCACTGCATATGCCAGAGAAAGAGGAATCTGTTTTCTACGAACATATAAATCTTTAACAAGCAAAAAACGACCTGAACAACGACCAATTTGTTTTACTTCTTCAATCTGATAACATTCGATTTTTAAAAATTCTATTCCATCTCTATTTTGATCATTAACAAAATCAACAACTTTACCCATTGCTCCATTTACTAAACCTTTTTCCACATCCAAAGTATGCCCTAAAATTACCCGACAGTTTACACATACATATAAATTATTTTCTAAACCAGCAGTTTTAGATATAAATTTTTCTAAAGAATCCAATTTTGTTTTTAATTTTTATGTCAAAATAGCAGTGGTTCCTTCATGCTCTATTTTATCAATAGCTTCCATTTTTATTATTTTTTCTTTTTCTAGCTTCAAAAGTTGTTAATTGAATATACATTTTTTCAGGAACTATATTTTTATTTGTAAATAAGTTTGTAAGTAGTCAAATTTCTAAAGCTTGTTTGCCATGTTTGTCAGTACTCCAATTCTTATATCTTGAAGAATAGTTCCATAATCAACATCATTTGCCTGTCGCATATTTGTAATGAGTTCTTTGTATTCTAAATATGACCAAATGTTAAAGTTTCCAACACTTCCCAAAGACTTTCTGGTGTCTTCAAGCACAAGTGTTTTAAATACTGGTTGCCCTTTTACGGGAGTAAGTTGCAGTAGATTTCCAAAAACTATCACATGTTTTCCTCCAAATAAGATATCGTACTCTGTTTTAAGAATTTACTGCATTGTTAAGTGCACAAAGGCAAGCAATAAGTTTGAGACCATGCTTACCTCATCAATAATCAGAAGTTTAATTTTCTTTAGCACTCTTGAAACTTCATAGCAAGCTTCTCCAGATAGTTTGTTATATTCCAATTTATTTGCATGCTCTACAGGTAGCATAAGTAAACAATTTAATGTAATTCCTTTAATGTTGTGTGCTGCCAACCCAGTTGGAGCAGTTACAACACAAGACAAATGCGAGTCAGTTGTTTTCTGTAGATAACTGGCCAATACTTTATTTAAGAAAAGTTTTCCTGTTCCTGCTTGACCACTGACATACATTCGAATAGGTTGAAATTATGTCCATGTGCATTCTTTCTTTTCATGAAGAAATCCATGGTCAATCTGTTGTATCAATTGCTGATACATTTCTTTCTGATCAACATTTAGTTGTTCTTCCAAGTTTCCTAAGTCCATAATATCATCTTGAGCTTGATGCGAAATTCGAAGTACGGACCCTGGCTGATCTGCTCTCATTTCGCAGGGCTGTTAAGACTTTCCTGTTCCCTTAGTCTTTTCCCTTTTCCCTTTTACCTGTCCACTCTTTTAAGTTGTGTTATGTGGCTTCCTTGTCAGGCGCCGGGACGCTCCTTTGCTGGAGCAGCTGTGCGCGTAATAAATGCTCGTTTCATAACATAACATAACATAACATGCATTGCTGTTTCCACTTCATTCATTGCCAAAGCTGCTTCATTTTCAAGAATTGTTTGTCCTAGTGGATCTTGACTTAGTGGAGCAGAACTTTGACTGTCTCGAGAACTGTCTCTAGCAATCTCAGCTGCAATAGTAGCATCTTGATCAATTTCATCGTTCAACATTTTGAGATAATTTGGAAAAACTGTACTTTCTATGGTATCTTTACAGGCATTGAGGGAATCTTCATAGCTCTGAAAATCTCCAAGTAATTCTAATTCTGTACGCCACGGTTTGAAGAGTTGCAAAAATGCTAAAAAGTAAAATTCCCTTTTATCAGAAATGTCACAACTCAGTTTTCTGTGATTAATCACATTTCCATTCCTTTGTTTCACCAAACATACTTCTGAAGCAATCACTGCATATTTTCCTTCATTTATGCTTTCTGTAGTATTCCGTTTAAAAGTGTAATATTGCAGCACTTCATAAAGACATATGTTCTCAAGATGATGACTTCTATTTGGATAATATGTGTCCAACATGTTTATTTTGACAATATCTGTACTCTGAGTTTCTTTTGATGCTAAATATTCAATTTCTTGTACCAATTTAAGTACTCAATTTTGTGTTGCAGCAAGACCTAGACTCACCCAAATGATTCTTCTAGATTTTGAGTATAAACTTGTAGATGATAACCGATCTGAGCATTCATACACTCCAATTTCTCGATGGGATAACATCTTCAAACTGAAACTGTACAATTTCTTACAAAGACTCTTCTCTTGAGAAATTTCTTCCCACATTTCTTTCAACTCCGTCTTTTCTGACTTTGTAATATAAGATGTCACATATTAGGCAACAGCAATGGAATTATCCGCAACATACTGAATATCCATATTAGCATTCCACATTGAGAGAATAACTGGATTATAATCATTGATATATTTTGATTCTTCACTTCTTCTCAAATTGTATGTATTTTGGGGAGATTTTCTAGTAATAGTATGTCTCACAGATAACATAAAACTGTTTACTCTTCCTTTGTTGGATATTACAGGACGTGGAAATCCAAAATTACATTTAGTATAAAACTTTTCCTTAGACTTGTACTTTCATCTACAGTATTTTTCACATCGATTACTTTGGAATCGTAAGACTTGTTGCCTTAAAGTGTTTTTATTTGTTCTTTTTGGTATAGCACATGTGGCATATTCTTCAATAAAAGACAAAACAGCGTCATCTGAATCAGTTCTGAATTTAGGTGCATCCTTGATCCATAACAGCATATGTATATGAGGAGCACCTCTAGCTTGATACTCCTTTTCTCCAAACAAAATCCACAACTTCTCCAAGAGGAGGATTTTTTTATTGCAGATAAAACACATCATAGCTTCAAAACTATGATTGAAATATCTGCATACATTAATAGGATCCAAAGAGCACAATTCTCCAGGTGTCTTGTATTTAATATTTTTTAGATTTGAATTTGCCTCTCGAAGAAATTCAAGTAAATCATCCAAAGCGTATTCAGCACAGCTTAGGGTAAGAAACCACGTAGGAGTCCCTAAGTTCTTTAGCATATATTTAAGTTCTACATGACGATGGTACCAATACTCATTAGTATCACGCTGACATGCCATCAGATTAATCAGCTGAGATTCTAAATGATCGTCTCGCTGATGTACTTTATCCATAAATTCCTTTGCAGAAACATTTTGAAGATGTATTCCTGTTTTTAGGTCTCGACTATTAAAGCCCGCAGGGATAAATAGACGAGAGTATAGTAGGCAAACCAAGCTCTGAAACCATTGCGGATTTCGTTCAGTTCATGTGGTGCACTTGTGCGAAACGCACGTCCACATCAAAGCCATCAGCCTCCCTCCCACAGGCATCTGAAGCTTCCCCAGCGTGGGCTTGACCTCAGGCATTCACCCCAGCACGCGCTCGGCCTCACTTCTCCTCCCCCCTAATTCACCATTGCAGTTTCACTTTCACGGCCGCGAGGCCGTGCTCTCACTTCAAAGGAATGCGCACCCCGCCCCCGCAATGCCGAGAGCACTTCCCGGCCGCTTTTAATTCCATTCCCCCAAGCCGCATCTTGTTCCTCGCACACTCAATGGTGAACGTGCATGTTGCGTCTCTCTTGCCCCATCCTGATTTCCGCGTCATAAAGTAAGTGACTTTAACTTGTTTTTTATTTTGGATCCATTTCACTCCAGTCTCTTGCCCCCTCGTTCACTGTCCCTCCTACATTTCCCCATTCCACCCCATCTCTGCCCTCCCCGTCTCCCATCCAATCCTCTTTCTCACCCACCCAATTTTCTTCTCCTAAGCCCCGCCCACGTTTCTTCCGCCCCTCTCTCTCCTCCTCCCTGCCTCTCCACCCCGTTACTCCCCGCCCCCTCTTTCTTTCTATCAGCATTTCTCCCAATAGCTTTTTAGTGGCATGCTGTTGTATCTTATGCCGCTTTTACTTTGCCAATCCGCCAGGCTCCGGTTTCGGTTTGTGGTTTCTAAACGTTTAAAATGCTTTTGTTTTACCAGCAGCAGCTTTTGTCGAAAGTTCACTCATGCTACTTCTCTTGTTTTAGAATTGAAGATGTTGGGTTTACTTTTTGTGAGATTCATGGAGTGGTGGTAAATGAAAGAACTTTTGGCCAGGCTATATGACTGTTGACTTGTATGGCAAAGAAGTGATCTTTGGACAAGACTTCTAGGTTGTCACATATTTCCAGGAAGCCTCTAGAGGAGGCAACAGACTTATTCTCCAATGAGACTTTGAAGTCCTAAGTTACTAGGAGGAGGTTGTGGTGAAGGGCAGGCATCTGAAGCTTCCACCAGCGTGCGCTCGGCCTTAGGCATTCAAGCGTGAAGCTTCCCCAGCACGCACTCTGCCTCACTTCTCCTCCCCCCTAATTCACCCCTGCTGTTGCTTCCCGACCGCTTTTAATTTTATTATTCCCTTGTTTTTGGCACCACACAAATCTCAATATTCAGTGACCTGGTGATTATTATTGTTTGTTACCGTTATAATCGAACTATATTTACATTTTGCCATTAGGTATATAAAACCACAAACATCTTAAAAAGTGAAAGGCAAGCATGACTAGTGCTTTATAGACTAATGTTCTAGCAGTTTATTTTAAGGCCCATATGTCAACTCATACATCAAGTGTATATCGTGTTGTGTGACTAATGGCATTCTGAGACATGACATGTTACTACCACAGCACCACTCAGCACCACCACAGCACCACTCAGCACCACCACAGCATCACTCAGCACCACCACAGCACCACTCAGCACTACCACAGCATCACTCAGCACCACCGCAGCGCCACTCAGCACCACCACAGCATCACTCAGCACCATCACAGCACCACTCAGCACCACCACAGCACCACTCAGCACCACCACAGCACCACTCAATACCACCACAGCATCACCCTGCACCACCACATTATCACTCAGCACCACCACACCACTAAGCACGACCACAGCATCACTCAGCACCACCACAGCATCACTCAGCACCACCACAGCACCACTCAGCAATACCACAGCACCACTCAGCACCACCACATTATCACTCAGCACCACCACATTATCACCCAGCACCACTAAGCACCACCACAGCATCACTCAGCACCACCAAAGCACCACTCAGCACCACCACATCACCACTCAGCATCACCACAGCACCACCACGGCATCACTCAGCACCACCACAGCACCACTCAGCACCACAACAGCATCACTCAGCACCACAACAGCACCACTCAGCACCACTCATCACCACCACAGCATCACTCAGCACAACCACAGCACCACTCAGCACCACCACAGCATCACTCATCACCACCACAGCACCACAACAGCATCACTCAGCACCACCAAAGCACCACTCAGCACCACCACAGCATTACTCAGCACCACCACAGCATCACTTAGCACCACCACAGCACCAATCAGCACCCACATTATCACTCAGCACCACCACAGCACCACTCAACACCACTGCATTATCACTCAGCACCACCACAGCACCACTCAGCACCACCAAAGAATCACTCAGCACCACCACAGCACGACTCAGCACCACCACATTATCACTCAGCGCCACCACAGCACCACTAAGCACCACCACAGCACCACTCAACACCACCACAGCACCACTCAGCACCACTCAGCACCACCACAGCATCACTCAGCACCACCAGAGCATCACTCCGCAACACCACAGCACCACTCAGAATCACCACAGCACCACTCAGCACCACCACAGCACCACTCAGCACCACCACAGCATCACTCAGCACCACCACAGCACCACTCAGCACTACCACAGCATCACTCAGCACCACCACAGCACCACTCAGCACCACCACCGCACCACTCAGCACCACTCAATACCACCACAGCATCACCCTGCACCACCACATTATCACTCAGCACCACCACACCACTAAGCACCACCACAGCATCACTCAGCACCACCACAGCATCACTCAGCACCACCACAGCACCACTCAGCAATACCACAGCACCACTCAGCGCCACCACATTATCACTCAGCACCACCACATTATCACTCAGCACCACTAAGCACCACCACAGCATCACTCAGCACCACCACAGCACCACTCAGCACCACCACATCACCACTCAGCACCACCACAGCACCACCACGGCATCACTCAGCACCACCACAGCACCACTCAGCACCACAACAGCATCACTCAGCACCACTACAGCACCACTCAGCACCACTCATCACCACCACAGCATCACTCAGCACCACCACAGCACCACTCAGCACCACCACAGCATCACTCAGCACCACCACAGCACCACCACAGCATCACTCAGCACCACCACAGCACCACTCAGCACCATCACAATATCACTCAGCACCACCACATTATCACTCAGCACCACCACAGCACCACTCAGCACCACCACAGCATCACTCAGCACCACCACAGCACCACCACAGCATCACTCAGCACCACCACGGCACTACTCAGCACCATCACAGCACCATTCAGCACCACCACATTATCACTCAGCACCACCATATTATCACTCAGCACCACTAAGCACCACCACAGCACCACTCAGCACCACCACAGCACCACTCAGCACCACCACAGCACCACTCAGCACCACAACAGCATCACTCATCACCACCACAGCACCACAACAGCATCACTCAGCACCACCAAAGCACCACTCAGCACCACCACAGCATTACTCAGCACCACCACAGCATCACTTAGCACCACCACAGCACCAATCAGCACCACCACATTGTCACTTAGCACCACCACAGCACCACTCAACACCACTGCATTATCACTCAGCACCACCACAGCACCACTCAGCACCACCACAGAATCACTCAGCACCACCACAGCACGACTCAGCACCACCACAGTGTCACTAAGCACCAGTCAAGTCAAGTCAAGTCAGAGAATTTATATAGCGCACTACCTACCCAGAGGGTCTCAAGGCGCTAAGGAGGGGGGGGAGGATTACTTGCCAAATATCCACGTTTTAAGTTGCTTTCTGAAAGCTAGGTGGTTCTGGGTAAGGCGAAGGTGAGTGGGGAGTGAGTTCCATGTTTTAGCAGCCAGGTAGGAGAAGGATCTGCCTCCCATGGTGGTCTTGTTGATGCGAGGTATAGTGGCGAGGGCTTGGCTGGAGGAGCGTAGTTGGCAGGAGGGGGTGTAGAAGGTCAGTCACAGCACAGCACCACTCAGCACTACCACATTATCACTCAGCACCACCACATTATCACTCAGCACCACCACATTATCACTCACCACCACCACAGCACCACTAAGCACCACCACAGCACCACTCAGCACCACCACAGCACCACTCAGCACCACCACAGCACCACTCAGCACCACCACAGCATCACTCAGCACCACCAGAGCATCACTTCACAACACCACAGCACCACTCAGCACCACCACAGCACCACTCAGCACCACCACAGCATCACTCAGCACCACCACAGCACCACTCAGCACTACCACAGCATCACTCAGCGCCACCACAGCATCACTCAGCACCACCACAGCATCACACAGCACCACCATATTATCACTCAGCACCACCACAGTACCACTCATCACCACCACAGCATCACTCAGCACCACCACAGCATCCTTTAGCACCAATACAGCACCACTCAGCACCACCACAGCACCACCCAGCGCCACCACAGCATCACTCCGCACCACCACAGCATCACCTAACACCACCACATTATCACTCAGCACCACCACAGCACCACTCAGCATCACCACAGCATCACTCAGCACCACCGCAGCATTACTCAGCACCACCACAGCATCACTTAGCACCACCACAGCACCAATCAGCACCACCACATTGTCACTCAGCACCACCACAGCATCACTCTGGAACACTACAGCATCACAGGAACACCACAGCATCACTATGCGCTACCACAGCATCATTATGCGCCACCACAGCATCACTCAGGGCCTCCATAGCATCACTCAGGGCCTCCACAGCATCACTCAAGGCCTCCACAGCATCACTCAGGGGCACCACAACATCATTATGCGCTACCACAACATCACTGAACGCCACAGCATCACTCGTCGCCACCACAACATCACTCCACGCCATCACAGCATCAATCTGTGCAACCATTCAACAACAACTGGTTCAAATATGTTCTCTCAATGTTTCAAGCTTTATTACAAATGTCACAAAAAGATGTTAATTTTTCACTTCTGATCTTGGATTTTCGTTGCAATAAAATACACTGAACATAATCTTCACAAAAGTTATTTACAAAAGTTTAAGCTATTGCCATTATAAATTACAATCACTTTTTTAAAGTATTAATTATTAAAAAAATTAAAGCCATTGTTATTTCTAATATCAATACATCTAAGTCACGTAAATACAAAACATGTTGCATTACAAATGCTATAGGTGTCACTTTTTGAGAAAGTTATAACTATTGGCATTGTAAATGACAAAGCTATTAATTTAGCTATTTTCAAAACCAACACATAAATAAAAAAAATGACATTTACAAGACCAATAGCTCAAACTTTCCTAATGCGAGACCTATTACATTGCAAATGCTTGTTTTTAATATGTGATTAACTCCATATTAAAGTCCAGACAAGTCACTCTCAAACAAAAGATGAAATATATATCAGATACATTGTCGAAGTCTTGGATCTTCTGAATACAATCTTGTTGTCCGATATTCAAATGCAGGAATCTGCACTGATCGTTCATCATATAGTCCACTTTTTCCAGTTGGGAACAGCTGCGGAAAACAACGAGCTTTCAAACTACTTTCCCATACACTCATGGGAGTCCCCTTTGCTTTTTTCATTTGGAATAATTCAATAATATTCCTCATCATTTCTTTCAAATGAAGTGGATGTACACTATAATGTTCATAGATTTCTTCACTTTTGGACATGCCCCACTTTTTCAATTTGACCACTTGACATTTCAGTAACAATTTCTAAAAGTATTTCTACCTCTTCCACATACACATTTTTGTAGTAATCACTGTTTTTATCAGATATAATGTTGCTTTTGCACTTTCCTAACATCCACTAATTCTTGCCAGATTTTCTTACTCTAAGGGGCTGATTCCGATTCGGGTCGAAAGGGCTCCGAGCCATGTTCGGAGCCCTTCTGACCGAATCGGTACGTGTTGGACGGATTCCTTTCTGACCGAGCCATTCCGATGGGCTCGGTCGGAAAGGAATGCAACTCGGATTTCCGAATGGCCTACGATGGGTTTGGAGAGCCCTTCAGCCATCCGGAAATCCTCCAGTACTCCCCCGGTCACCTCTCTACCACCGAAGGAGTACGATGGCAGTTTTTCACTGCCTTTTTGTGCCGCTGTGTCCAGCACAAAAAGGCAGTCCAAAAGTGTCTCTGGGGGGCCCAGCAGGGCCCCAATAGGTATGAGGCCACCAAATGGCAGCCTGGGGGCACCTATGGTGCCCCTCCGTTGATCCCTGCACCCTGTGGCCGGCACCCCTGCATTTCACATTGCAAGCATGCTTTCCGGTCGGAATGCATGCTTGCATTGTGAAACACACGAATGCGACCGAACAGGGTTCAGTCGCATCGTACTAGAAGGGCCATAACCGACCATAGCAGGTCATTCGGTTACTGCTCCTGACCGGGAATCTGCCCCTTAGTAGGAACAGCATTAACTAGAATAACTAGTGGTTCACTTTCTACATTCTCTACACCAATAGTTTCAATATTTTTCTTAAAATCTAGAGGTAAATATACAACTATTCCTTTTAATCCACTCAGTAAATCTGTAGGAGGCAATTTACCTGTTTTAGGCTCCATACAAACAATAGCCTGAAATGGGTTCACAAAATGAATCAGAATAGACTCATATGTATTTAAATCTATCAGTTCTGGAGTAATAGTTACCAACTCTAGATTATTATGGACAGCTCTAGCTGCCATTCTATTCTCGTCTAATTCGTTATAACTATATTTACAAATACGCTGATCAGAACCCAAATCAAGACAATTCTCTACCAACCAATAAGTTGCAAATTCCTTCCACTTCTCATTATTTTCTCTTTCATGTTTTAAATACAGATCAACAGTCCTATTCTGATTTTTATAGTGAGTTCGCCGGCAACAAATACAATAATAATCACCTGGAATCACCTTAAACTTTGTAATTTCTTCTTCAAAAAATTTTGTAGTAGTATGTTGCACATTCTCTTCAACATTTTCTTCTATTAATGTGTCAGTTTCTACCATCTAACTTTATAAGGATCTAGTCCTTGCAACATCTTAATCTTTTGTTTAACACTTTTTTACTATATTTTTATAACAAAGTACGGAAAATATCAATAAATTCCTGTCGTATACTACAAATACTACTGCAATCCCAAGAATACACTGGGACTTTAGGACGTCTCCCTAGAACTTCATCAGCTATCTATTCTTCTACATTTCGGTGAACCATCTTTTCTTTCTCAATAGGACAAACATTTTTAACCTCATAAGCTCGACCACTGGTATCAACTGCATGCAATAAATGATTGGTCTGAAAATAACTCTCTTCATTAAAGAAAGGCTCTGAACTTGAACTGTGTTTCCATTCACCGAAAAAAAATCACAAAAATTAATTATGTTAATTACTATTTTGTTCTTACTTTTGGCCTTCATAAAATGGATTGATTTATCTAGTGTTTGAATTCTGTTTAAAACTAAAATGAATAATTTCCTTTTTAATTCAAAAGCCTTTTTAACAATAATTTCAATGTCCTTGTTCTTTTTCTAAAATGGTGCTCTTTTTTTATATTTTTTCCCATTTTTCATCCAATTAAAGACAACTCTATTGTAAAACACCTTTTATCTTATTTCTTTATACTGACTCTGCCTTCCTGTACCATACATTGTGTCTTTTGTATGTAATTTCTAATTTTTTCCATGTTTTTATTCATATTCTTTTTTTCTGGTTGAAGCCTTCTTTGTACTTACCACAATCTGCACACTGTTCTAGGCTTTGAAATTTTTTAAATAAATTCTTTTGTTATCTTACCGGAAGACTAAGGGGTCCATTACGATGTCTGGCGGGTCACCACCACCATGGTGGCGGTGGCGATCCGCCCGATATTAATGTCTGCCCGCCACCCATTTCCCCCCACCATATTATTATGGCTGGGGGGGCCGTGACGGACGTAAAAACCGTCCGCCGCTTGCGGCCGGGGCGTAAAATGTTTAATATGGTGGCGGTGTCTATGAGACACCGCCAGCCATATTATGATGGGCTTCCTGACATGCTTTTCCGTGAAAGCCATGCGGAGACTCCCTGTGGGGTCCCGTCGCAGGACCCCTGGGAGTCCAGGGGGTGGGGGGTGCACATGGGGGTACCTATGGTACCCCCTCATTTCAAAGTGCAACATGGCAGGCACCGCAAAGTGCCTGTCATGTTGTGCTTTAAAATGTACAACTTGCATTTTTACAATTGCGGCGGCCGGCGCTTTCTGCACCGCCCGACGCAATGGTAAAAATATAGAATGCGCCCGCCAGTGTGGCTTGCGCGTCCTAATGCCCAAGGCGGGATCGCTGCTCCTATTGCAGGCAGTCCCGTTTTGCACGAGGATGGCGGGCAGGCAAAGTCCACCCGCCATCCTAATGGGGGCCTAATTCTTTTTCTGTACATGTTGTTGGTCATCCAATACTTGTTGTTGAATTTTCATTAAATAGTCCTTTTTCTGTTCTTTTCTTTATTGTTTTTTTAGTCATGATAAGTTTCTTTTAATGATGATAAACAATGTCTGTAAAAAATAAATATATATAAAATGATTTCAATAAATCTTTAAAATATACTTTTCTATTACTAAACAAACACATTTTATATGAAAACCATTTAAACACTTCCTTTTGTAATCACAATTAATTAACTGATATACACAGTTACTAATTTAATATTTATTACAAAGAATACGTTTTTTTACAAATGCATGCCCAGTAAATGAGTACCTAGAGGGGTACTAATTCACAGCAAAGTATGCCATTGCTTGTGTGAATGCCTGACACATTCTCCAAGAGCATAGACAGTGACTAGGTTCACAGACTGCTACTTGTTGAGAGCCTTATAAGTTTATAAGTGCTTATGTTTCAGTAGAGAAATTAGATAGCAGGTGTACACACAGACTCAAAGTGTGTTTCAAGAAAACCATGACTATTCCATGGACTTTTCCAAGACTGACTCAATAGTCTGCAAGGGATTAGGTGACTGTATACATTGTGCACATTTAACAGTATCACTGCTTGTCTGAAAGCCTAACTCATTCTACTAATATATTCACAGTGACTGGGTTCTCAGACTACTCGTAGTTGATAGTAAGATAAGTTGATAGGCGCTTATGTGTCAGCAGAGAAATTAAATAAGGACATGCTTCTGTCAGGATGATTTCAAGACTGGACACAGACTCACAGTGTGATTGCAGACAGGCAAGACTATTCCCTGGACTTTAGTAGGAGAGACTCAGTAGTCTGGAAGAAGGTTAGGGGACCGCATACATTGTACTCATTTGACGGCTCCACTTCTTTTCTGAATACCTGACTCATTCTCCAAGTGCATACACAGGGACTGGGTTCTCATAGTGTAAATAGTTATCATCACAATAGGTTTATAAGCACTTATATATCTGCAGAGAGATTAAATAAGCACATGACTCTGTCAGGATGGTTCTAAGAGTTTTACTAACCAATAAGAAACATGCTTTCAAAACCAGAAACATGCACCCTATTTTTCAGTGTATAATGTTCTCAATCAGCCAACCATTTCTCTTCTTTTATTTAAACTGCATCTTGTCCACCATTTTAGAAATATCTTATTTTACAAACTGCCTACTTCATGTAGAGACATCTTCTGAGTACATCCAGAATTCCCTTCAAGATGCTTGTGTGGATTGTGGGACACAGCTATATTGTCTGGTGTAAAAGGTATGCTGGAAGCTGAGGTATTGTCAAAGACCTAAGTTTGCCAAATGTAGACATTAAATGGAATATGACAGAGAGGATTAAAGTGCCACCAATTGATGCCATTGGTTAAATCCTTTTTGCATCTCCTACACCCTGACCTCATAATTGTGCACTGTGGTGGCAATGACCTAGGCACATTGACTGGGGTAGGTCTGGAAATGCTATAGAAGGACACCTTTGCAGAATTGATGGTACTTTTCCCCCAAACTGCTTTTGTCTATTCTAACATATGCCAAAGACAGAAATGGAACTGGTCCAATCATTTATATCCACAGAATGAGAAAGCTAGGAAACATGTCAGTAAAGCTGCTTCTGCTTATCTCAGAGTTTATAGGATGGGGTCAATTTACAACAACAATCTCCTTTTTAATATGGATGGCATCTATGGGAGAGATGGTGTAAATTTCACAGATGAGGGTAACAGAGTCTTTCTCAACAACTTTAGGCTCTGCATAGGTACTTACTTGTAGGTATTAAATTCTCCCAATAAACACAAGGGCTCTTTTTAGAGTCACCCAAGATCTAAACATATAGGCTTGATTTATATTTGAAAAATATTAGTTTTTTTTGTTTGGAGTCACGCACCCTACGAGTTCACACCAGTGGGCCATGCTGGAGTCGTGACTCCAAATTTTTCTGTAAACAAAATGAGATCCTACCACTAATTTATATTCTTTCTGGGGACCCCATCCCCTGGGGGCTATACACGGGAGACTGTGGGGCGAGCCCCAATGCCCCCACGGTCCTGCCAGCTCCCGGCGTCTTTTGGGAGCCGGCATTGCTTTTCCACATGGGGAGCTGCTAACATGCAGCTCCCCGTGTGGAAAAGCAATCTGGTTTGCATTTTTGAAGAGAGAGCAGGTTTCCCTGCCATAGCAAACAGAAGTGTCCTGGGGTGGGCACCCTGAAACTCTGCAGGAGCAAGCCCTGGGAAGTGGCAGTCCCCAGTGCACCAGGGAGGCCATGTGCCCCCCACAAATATATTAATAAATGCCCCAGGGGTGGCAGTCCCTGGGGCTCGGGAAGGGGCTTCAATGCCCCCCAACATTAAAAAACAAAAACCCGGGGGTGGCGGTCCCAGGGGCAGGTTGGGGGGGATTGGGACCCCCCACACTTTTGCTTTTCTGCCCCCACGACCTGGCCCACCCTGGGGCCTCATTTAATAAAGCACTGGAGACTGCACTTCATTTATTTTTCATTTTCGTGGATGGTTCCGCACAGCCAGCGCGCATCGCAGCGTTTTTTTTTTAATGTTTTCTTTTTAGCCCTGGAAGTCCTTGTAGGCTCCCTTAAGCAGGCCTACGGGGTCAGGGTGTTTCAACCCTGCCCCCTCTTCTTTTTTTTGCCAAATTTGGTGTAATTCCATTGAGCAGTTCGGGCTGTAGCCGTGTCTAAAGTTTTCTATAGAAAATTGCATGGGGAAGACACATTTTAGGTCTCCCTTTTTTTCTCGGCCCCCACTTGCCAAATCACCCCGAAACTTTTAAGATAGGAGCAGACCGGAGCGGGCCACGAGTTTTGAAAATTACGTAAAGATTCGTCAAACGGCGCCAAAGTTATTGGGAATAGAATGTTGTGATTTTCCTATAGTAACTAGGTCCTAACTATAACTACCTACTGGCGACCGCCAGTAGGTAATACACACACATACATAAGTGTGTATAAATGAAGGACTGAAGGGTTGGGGAATCATAGCTGCATCTCATTAATCAATCCTCATATAAATAACATATAGCTAAGGCTCCCAGTTTTCCATTTTTACAGATTTTTACAGATAAATACAGACAGAATACAATGTGTTTCCTGTCTGTATTTATTTGTAAAAGTGGAAAAATATGGAAAATTGTGCTTCTTTTTGCGACTCTCTTTAATTTCAATGACAACAGCTGAGAAGATAGACAGCAGGGGAAGTTAAAAACAGGTTGAGATTTCCCTAAATGCAGGCGTATGTTAACATATATTTGTATTATAATGCTGATATTTTCCTGTAGTGTGTTGCTACATTAGGCTCCTTAATATGCTAAAACGTGAAAGGCAGCAAAGTATGAGAGCATGTTTATCGGTGCTCATTTACTCTAACTTTCACCTTCTGTGTTGTCATTCAAATGTTGCTGAGATTGCATGGACATGTGGTAATATATATTACATTTCTTGTGTTGTACTTGGTATAATTTCACAATTGCCGTTGATATCGTAGACCCAGATCGAATTCCTTTACTTGAATTTTCAAAGAACAAACATTACACTAGCCATATGGAAATTGCCCTGTAATACAGATCATAACCCAACTTACATACAGTTATGGATTCAGCCGGGGCAATGATTTCTTGTCTCGCATGGACCAGTTTACTCATTACTTTAGCCTCCTTTTTGCGGGTGAATAATGTCATTCCAAACTGAGTTAGCCTGCGTTAAGTATGTGCCGATTTCTTTTGATCACATACCAGAAAATGGTGTTACACTGGTGATCCTTTCTTTTGGTGGTTTGATATTGATTTCGAGTAGAGCATGCTGACATTGAGAGACTACACTCTTACTAGGACAGAGAATACTCTGACATCAGAAAGAAAATACACTGCCACTCGAACAGTGAACAGTGGTGGCTCCTTCGTTATGGTGGAGGTGCCTAGTCCCACAGTGGAAAAAGGCAAAATAAAATGATAATAACACAATGTTATTATCATTTTACTTTTCATTACTGAGCCAGCTTATGGCGGGGCAAGGTTGGACGGCCATCACGCAAGGAGAAGGAGTGGTGGGCACCATAGGTGCCCATGATGGTTTCAGCTGCCTTCTTAGGACAGCCAAACTGACATCCGCACTTAGCATTTCTCCACCCGGCTGTGTTACAAAGCAAGCTGATGAACCGTCCTTGGCTCCTAGGCACTGTCTGAGAAGCAAACCAGACCACTGAGACCAATAATGATGCTGATGTCATGCTGGTATTACTATTATCAGCATAACAGCAGCATTGTGATTGGCTTTATTGGAGTTTGGGAGCCTTTGTGCTGCTGTGAGTCAGGAACAGAAGAGGACGGAGGAGAGGCGGCGCATGACAGGGCCTCAAACAAGGCCCCAGTGTGATTCAAACGAGTGGGTATGGTGGCTGGGGCACATGCTGTGCCCCAATTCTCCGCACTGTTGAGCGCGCACTGTGCGCCATGCATGACATGGTGCATGGCAACAGAGCACACACAACAGTGGAGGTGTTGCAGTGTGGTGGCATTGCCTTCTGCTGCTGCAAGACCGCCGCAGGGACACCGCCAGCCTGGCAGTGAAGTCATAATCCAGCAGTCGGGATGCTGCATGCTTTTCGAAGTTTTCCTGACTGCCAAGGGCTGGCGGTGTGCCCTCCAACTCCCAAATCAGGCCCTTGGTCTCTTCAAACCTTATTTGCCAGAAAGGTCAGACAGGTATGAAGTATTTTCTTTTGCTTTCACTCAATATGTGGGAACGTCTGCTCATATTTTCAGTGAATCATGTTTATTGAAAGGTCTGTTTGGTCAGGGTTTTCCAACATTTATTAATACCCATGGACCAGATTTCAGGAACCACACACACTCAGCCTAGTGCACCTTCTAGACTCCTTTGATGAAATTGTATTTGTTCTTTTGAAAATGTGTCTAGGGCAATCTGTGAGGAGAGTTAGTCCATCATTATGGCTAAACGATTGGAAGACTTCAGACTGTTGCCCCTCTGCTTCAGAGTATACATACTGTTCTAGTTATCCAATGAATTCTCCTGTGGTAAACTAGGCTGTATAGGGAGTACCTTTTGTGACACAGCTACTGTCTGTGACCCTTCAAGAGTGAAATTAGAAACATCTCATCTATTCCCCCCATTCCACGTTGACACTGAGGCTCTGTACACTGACAGCAAGTCAAGTCAATATTTATTGTTTGGTTAATTGAACCCTTTACTTTATAACATATGTAAAACATGTGGTGATCTTTTAAAAAAAAAGTATGCTAAACCACTGATGAAATCAGGTTCTTTTCAAGGCAGCTGGGGCCTGATGAACTGACTTTTCAAATAAAGTGATTCCCATAGTAAAGTGTTTTTTCGGATAACAACTTTCCCCTGAATGCTGTTTTCTTAACAATCATTTTCCAGCAAGATTCTTTTTTGTTTTTATCATGAATTTTCAAAGATATATATTTATTTGAATGTTTTCTCCATTTAAGCTTTGTATTAATGCCTGCTGACATGTGTGGATTTCCATCTGGTTTAATAAGCGTTGACACAGGGATCTTCTCTGCTAGTCTGTGACATACACATAGGGGACATCATTTATGAGACTGTGCGTCGCTTGTACGCCGCCGGTGCGTCACTTTTTGTGATGCACCAGTGGCATAAAAAATGCGCCTTGTTGCGCCATATTTGCAAAGTGACGCGTCTAGGTAGATGCGTCACTTTGTAAACCCCTGCGCCACATTATACCTGTGCCAGGTATAATGTATGCAAGGGGGGCGTTTTGCCGCAAGAAAGGGTCATGGAAGTGATGCAGTGAAATCTATAAGATTTCACTGCGCCACTTCTAGGACACAAATGCGTCAATTTCTTATGCCTGCCTCGCAGCAGGCGTAAGACTGACGCCGGCCCTTTAAAGGACACATTGCTGGAGTTGCGTCACTTTTGTAACACACTCCAGCAATGCGTCACTTTTGCGCCATACAAATAATTCAGAAAATACTGACGTATCTGTAACTCCTTGCACCATGATGCGTCATACTGTAAATATGACGCATCATTGGTGTCCCAAGAAGGGCTCAGTGATAAGTGACACATTGCTGTTTTCATGCAGCAATGCGTCACTTTTCATAAATGAGGCCCTGTGTGTGCAGGATTGTTTCAAACTTATATTTACACAGCCTACTGCTGTTATTAACGGACATGTGGAGGTGTGTTCCAAGGAGGATTTGAGTTTTATGATGGAAATTTCCCAAATCTATATGCCATCATTTTATATTTTAGATGTTTTGAAAAGTATTTGCAGAGATAATCCTGCAAAGTATTGGCTCCATATTTCTGAATAGTCATTCAGGCATGTGAATTTTTGCACAAGTCATTTTTATCTTGAATATGTGACTCGGATTTGGAGCTTTTTTTAAATACAGCAAAGCTTACAAGAGTTTACCTGAGTTCATATATGTGTAGACTGTTTAATGCGTATTAACACAGGATCTTACAGTATTTGGATCTAAGTTTAGGACAAGTTTTAAAAAATGCGGTGTCATGCTATTCTCTGATTTACCAGTCCAAATTCCAAACGTATTTGACTTTAGTATGCATTTTTGGGTAATCAAAAACGTTGTCTATAGATGTTAAAAATTATTTTATCAAGTAAGTCAGCTTCATTACCCAGAAGTGCCTCTCACCCATGTGGTAGTTTGAAGAGCATCTCAAGCATGTGATTGTTGGAAGGAGTTTAACATTTATAACTCTTAATCGGGGCTCTAATTATTGTCCCCATAGATTCCTGAAAAGGATTCCACATGCCAACTCTTGGGACTGGGCTTTTGATCTTATAAGTGAACAATGTGATGGCAAATTGACATGATTATCAAACCTCATCCCTAGGTATTTGTACTTTGCTTTGATGGCAATAGCTTGTTTGCTCATTGTCTAAGAGTCACATGATTCTTTTCTTTGTTTTTTTCCAAAAGATTACTGTCTTTATTTTGCTCAGATTTGTTTCCATTTTGTGTGTGACTGTACACTGCAATAATGCACTTAGCCATTTTTTTAATCCAACTTGGGTTTTACTAAGTAGAACTAAGTCATCAGCACATTAAAGGCTCCAAGGTTGCTTGCCTTTCAAATTTAGGGGGGCAGTGTTTGGACCATGTAATGCTGTTGGTAGATCTCCTATCTAAAGATTAAACAGGAGCAGGGTCAAAACACAAACCTGCTTAAGGCCATTGATAGCGGTAATCTTTGCTGAAATTGTATGTCCATCACCAATTTTGACCCTCATCCTAGTATACCTTTAGAGAAGTTTTATGCCTCTTAGTATATTTGCTGTAATAATCCAGTGGGCCGGTTTTGCTCACAAAATTATCCTTGAAACTTTATCAAAAGGGATGTTTCAAGATCTGAGTTTAGACGAAGCCATGCAGCCATCAATCTACGAAATGTTGCTCGGAGTAGAAGCCCGAAAATGTTTTTTCAGGATTTTAGAACCAAGTTATCACAAAAAAACAAAGTTAAAAATTATGATTTCAGCGCTACAGATATGGAAACAAATTAATAAGAGATTTCATTTCTTGTCTAACCTGAATTATTATACGCCCCTTTTGAAGAATCCTTCGTTGCCAGGGATCTTCAGCGATTCCGTTATGCATAGATGGAATGATCTCAAGATCCACTCTCTAGGGTCGATGTATCAAGATGAGCGATTTGCATCATTTGTCGAGCAGCAGAATAAATATGGTCTTAATAGAGGGGATTGTGAGAAGTTGGCCTGATATGTAGTGCTCACTATTCTAGTGATCACTGTGTATCATTCCAAACGACCCTTATTGATGATTGGTTGTAAGTCAACCTTATAGACCAGCTATCCTAGTAGCATGGACAAGAGCAGTCTTTAGGCTAAACTCTAGAGGGCGTGTTAAGCCTGCTGTTATACCATCACATATACCCCTTGAACACCAAGTGAAAGGACACCACACAAGTTGTTATGAAAATAAAAGGATATTTATTTATAACAAGTCTACCCTGATCTCTTTATGAGTCAGGGAGCTAAGCACACAACAAAACTCTTAAGAAAATACTTTAAGTCGCACAATTTACACAAATGCCCGAGGGGCAGGAAAAAACATATACTACAAAAGTGGAATGCGAAATACTAGCAGGTAAGTAACAAGATCCAGAGGCTTTAGGATCGCTAGGACTACACTACTGAACCTTCAGGTTAGGAGCAGGAGGCCTAGGGAGATCGGGTGCAGAGTATGCACTCTCACGCGGGATGCGGGACAAAGTCTATGGTTGCTAGATTTCGTAAAGTTAGTGTTATCGGACGAATCCAACTAGATAGGCTGAAAACGAAAAAGGATCTGGACACTTAGATAGTGAACCTACGTTGGAGAACCGAAATGCTCAAGTTACCTAGCCCAGGGGCTGCGGCTGCATAGGGTTCAAAAGACGTCGGGAATCCTCGTTTCAGTCTATGGAGCCTGAAAGAAGAAGTTGCTGGCAGGCGACCAGTGATGATGTCCGGAGTGATCCAAGCCTGGATCGAAGATGGAGACGACCTGAAAGCAGAGGGGACTCAGTTCTTAATCACTAGCCAGTGATTAGGTGGGCACCAGGATGGCACCGGATTAAGTCACCTCGACCAGGTGAGTGGGCGACGCTGGGCTCTGCAGTCTCTCGGACCGGGAGGCATTGTCGGCGACCAGGATGGAGGTGTGAGCTGTCCCACGAAGGTGTCTGCTGTCGGCGCTACTGACACCAGGATTGGAGCAACAAGCCTTGGCAAAGTCAAGCCCACGCGGTGGACTCAAGATGGCGCCTGGAGTGGACCAGGAGGGTCCGGGGTGCTCCTCTGTTGGAGGGGAGCAAGGGCCAGTCTGGAGCAACCAGACCAGTGATGGAAGTGTCGTGGTTCGTCGTCAGGAGGGCCACAAGCCAGCAGGCAAGTAGCCGGAAAACGCGGTGAGCAGCAAAGAGCAGAAGGGCACCACGCAGATCTCGTGGATGCTGGGGGGCTGGACTTCGGTGCTGGAGCTGCTCAGGGTTAGGGCTTCTCAAACCCCAAAGCACTCACTTGAGGATCCCCCGGCGGTCGTGCTGGATAAGCGTCGTGCAGTTCTGAAGATGGCCGGTCCCTCGAGGTCTCGTCACACCCACGAATCTCAGCTGGGCTGATGACGTAGGTAGAGGTCAGAGGTGCCAGGGAATCTGGGTCTCGTTGAGCTGGGCAGTCTTGATCCGGAGGATGGACTTGTAGCAAACCGCATGCGCTTAGATGGTGCCGGCTGGTGCAGGGTGGCTACTCCTTAGCCACAAGGGAGAGTCTTCAGAAAGGTTCAAGAGTTCTTTCCTGGAAAGTCATCAAGATCCAGAATTATCTAATTTGGGAAGGGGGCCCGCTTCTACCTTTATACTAAAGAAAGGGGCTGGCACGCGACTAGGTCCTGCCCATGGGTGGGACCAGGAGGGGGGTGGTTACACCCCTCTCCCTTGTCCGGACTTTCCCCAGCTCAGGGGCTGGTGTGCCCCTGGAGCTGGTTCAAACCGGCAGATGCATAGTGAGCACCGGGGTGCCACTTGCAGTCACCTTCCTCCTCAGCCCTGCCTACCTGGGATACACAAAACCCTGTCTGGGATGGTGCTAGCACCGCCCTTGACAGGAAACCCTTTGTCCAAGCTCTCCTCGCTGGAAGGACTCCCAGCAGCAGGAGGTCAGACTTGTGTCTGTGGTGGCAGCATCCATTTTGTGATGCTGAGGCTCGAGTTAACTTTAACCGGGGTTCACAGTTACATACATGTCGTGTCCCTCTAGAAGGGTGGAATGCTAACCCCGTCGCCAGAATTTGCGAGGGTTTAGTATTCAAATTCGTATGACACCTTACTCAATATGTTTTGATAAAGCGATACCAGAGATAGCAAATAACCGCGAGGAATATAATGCACTTAAGAGTATATGGTACGCGTTATCATGGAACAGCTATTAGGACTTGGTTCCGCAAGCTGCAGACGGGCTCAGCTCATGCCAGAGCACCATCTCACATAATTCCACGCACTCTGCCTTCAGGATTGTTAAGGCCTGCCATAGGAGTGACTGATAGGAATACATGTGTCCATTTTAGGGTTAAATATAGGAATACTATATCTAAAGCAAAGGGTGATTACACCACCTTGCCCCAGCTGTTGTGCAGCCAGTTGTGTCAGATTTAGATGGCCAGCCAGGGGTGGCATAATACATGCTGCAGCCCCTGGTAGGCCCTGGGTACACCCTTGCCCTGGGTACCTAAGGTACACTGTACAGGGACTGATAAGGTGACTCAGTATCTGATTAGATATGTACCTAAGGTACATGGAATCCATTTTACAGAGAGAGCAGTAGGCCTGGGGCCCTGAATAGCAGGGTCCCAGGTCAACTAAGTAGGAAAACCAGCAAAACACCAGGCAAAAAGTTGGGGGTAACCATAGTCAGGTATCCACCCTCCTACAGGGATATTTTTTAATTCCTGCAGATTCGCAGCTTCCTAGAGTCAAAGAATGTATTAAACGCCGAATCTATGAATAAAATAGACGTAATTGAAAGCTGCAGGAAACAAGACTGAATTGGCATAATATATCAAATGATGCTAAATAGAGTGCAAGACGACTTAGATGTTTATACAGACAAATGGCAAAGAAGTTTGGGAATAGAGAATGTCGATATATCTAGGTCTCTAGTGGTGGGCAGCAAGGTTATATTTAACGGATCATTTAAAAGCCAGCATTATATGTCCATCTTTGATTTGTATTATACACCGTTCAAACTAGCGAAATGGAAAGCACAGAAGGGTATCAACTACAGTCGTTGTTGACTTTTTGCTGCTGACTCAACTCATATGTTTTTTTGTTGTCCGAAATTAACTCAATTTGTAACAAAAGTACAGCATTTTTTAAACATTATTTTGGAAACAACTGTTGTTTTATCACCTAAATTAGTAATACTCGGAATTCAAATTAATCAAACTTGGAAAAAGACGTGTGAAGAAGAAGGTTTTTTATTTATAGCTATGTCTGTATATAGATTTTGTATCACTTCGCGGTGGCTAGATGCTGAGCCACCGATGTTTCACCACTGGAAATCTAAATTGTTAAGTATTTATCGGCTTGAAAATGCTGTGTACAAACTCAAGGGCCGGAAATGAAAGATCTTTGGCCAAAAACTATGGTCACTGATAACAAACTGGATCTAATCAGGTTGTCTTTGTATTAATTATTGTTCATTTTTCTTTCTTCTGATGAATCATTGTATTGTAATATTTATATTTATTGTCTGTATCCCTCTGCAACTTTTCACTGCCATTAAATCAATAAAAAAAAAAATAAACTTTATCAAATGCTGGTTTGAAATCCTCGAAGCATGTGTACAGCATGGTATCACTATCAATGAGCCTTCCTTTTGAGAGTGCATAAAGCTAAGATATTTGATATTGTTCCCAAGCCTGGGAGGAAACCTGTTTGATTGATTGGAATAATTTTGTTTTCTATAGCTAAGGCTTTTAGATCTTTTAATAGTAAGCCCGAAAAATACTTAGCTTCTCCATCCTGAAGAATGATGTCTATAATTTGCAGAGTGTGATGTTTCACTCTTTTTGTGGGCTTGATTCAATATCAATCCCTTCAATGAGTTTAGGATTTGTTCAGTTTGTAACTAGTGATTTTATAATTTAATTAATTTCGTTGACCAAAAAATAGATTTGCCTTAGATAGTGTTTGGTTACAAAGCTAAGCTCTCGCAACTACAGTGTGTTCTCACAAATAAAGTACAATGACCGAAAAGAATAAATGAACAGAAGCAGATTCTTTAGTGTGTTTCTTCTTGTCACAGCAAGATGTAGGTTTAATTTCTCCAGACTTGAGGAATGTCACAATCGCCGACACGTGTTTCGTCGTGTACGGTTGAGTCAACACGACTCTTCAGGGCTTAGAGTTCAACTCCAAATGTATGGGTTGAAAATAAGTCTGGACCTCGTTGTTGCGTTCACTATATTATTCAGAATCAGAAATGTGACTGGTATGGAAGCGTCTAACCAATAGGGTCACGTGTAATAGACACTTAATCTCGTTAAGTCCCGCCTAAATGGTCGGTGATGAGCCTCGAGTGTTGGCACTCTGAGTACGGCTGCGTCTCAGGCGGAAGCCGGGAGGGGATCCATCGGTTATGCTGATTGAAGGGAACGGGTGCGTCTCCTTTTTGGCGGTGTACCGTTGTCAGGTATCCCTCCTCTGGTGGTTCCCGGCGGTTGTCTCTACACGAGAGACAACAGCCGGGAACCACCAGAGGAGGGATACCTGACAACGGTACACCGCCAAAAAGGAGACGCACCCGTTCCCTTCAATCAGCATAACCGATGGATCCCCTCCCGGCTTACTCCTGAGACGCAGCCGTACTCAGAGTGCCAACACTCGAGGCTCATCACCGACCATTTAGGCGGGACTTAACAAGATTAAGTGTCTATTACACGTGACCCTATTGGTTAGACGCTTCCATACCAGTCACATTTCTGATTCTGAATAATATAGTGAACGCAACAACGAGGTCCAGACTTATTTTCAACCCATACATTTGGAGTTGAACTCTAAGCCCTGAAGAGTCGTGTTGACTCAACCGTACACGACGAAACACGTGTCGGCGATTGTGACATTCCTCAAGTCTGGAGAAATTAAACCTACATCTTGCTGTGACAAGAAGAAACACACTAAAGAATCTGCTTCTGTTCATTTATTCTTTTCGGTCATTGTACTTTATTTGTGAGAACACACTGTAGTTGCGAGAGCTTAGCTTTGTAATTTTGCTCAGTCTGTTTGACTTTTCTGGACGGTTAAGGGTGTTTTCCGTCTGCTCTTTACGCACTACACAGCAACATTCTACTTCACACACTGTAACGTATTAACTTAGGCAGTGCGCCCTTGAGTTCTGAATCTCCTAAAAACCCCCTTTCAGTTCATTTAGATAGTGTTTGGGTGAGGCCGCTTGGTCCTGCCGCTCCATTAGTGTGGCTGCTTTTCATTATACCTTGAAGTTGGGTTGTGCCATAAGATTGCAAGCTTTTTTCCTTTGGGCATTTCTGTACCAGGTTTTCTCCCAAGGCCTTATACTAATATATGGACTCTTGTATATTGACAAAGGTCTCTAGATTCAAACTGAACTTCAGTGTTTATTTTGTTCAATTGTTATGAGACTATGATGTGTTATTAAGTAGGGTTTCTATAGCTTCCCAGACAATTTGACTGAGAACTGCCGTGGTCAAGTTTATTTATTATCACCCAGAATTTTTTTGTTTTCTAATCCTTAGTAATATAAAGTATGTTAAAACAAATTGGTCTTGATAACTTTTATTTTGCAGTCCATACCGTTTTTTGCATTTCTTTCTTAGGTTTAATATTTTCTTATAATGGAACATGTTTGTTGCTATCCTTTTAAGAGATGTTAGCTCTCGATTCAAAGCTCAAATGTTTGAGCCTTTCTACACCACTTATTCTTAATTCTATAAGGGCCCATAGATTTGTTCCTTTCAGAGTCTAAGTAGGTGAACTTACAGACAAGATTATGAGTGACTTGTTCCCAATCTGTTACATAATTCTCTTTCTTAGACTCCCATCCATTAAGCTGCACAACAGCATATGAGAGGATGTTTTCCGGTATGATAGAGTCACATTTTAGTTACCTTAAATTTCCAGTTTATGGTTTCAATACCAGATTGTTTGCATTGTAATGTACTAGTCTGAAGGTTTGTAGCGAGTGATTGCTTTCAGAATAATGCTCAATTCAAAAAGTTCCAATTAAAGTTCTATCAAAGACAGGTTTACCATTGTGTAATCCAGAATGGAACAGCTTTTAACTGGTGTGTGGGTGTGTGTGTCTGTGGAGGGAGTGCGTGTGTGGGTGTGTGTGTGTGTGTGTGTAGAAACTGCATATTTATCATCCTTGTACCTTACATTTAGCACTCTTGTTCCCAGGGAGTGACATATTGATAGTAAACTATCTTTCATTGCATTTAATTCTGGATTAACTGTGTTTACTTGTGCTGAAATATTTTATTGCACATTTTGCTCGTGTACAAATCATCTTCCTTATCCACTAATAGGATGGAATTAACATCAACCTTTATAATCGAGTGAGTTTCCGGGACTTCATGTCGTAGATCGATTGTATGGTTTTGTAATTTTTCAATGGCTCTTTTCTTTTCTCTTCTGTTTATTACAATTAGTAGTGCTTTATATGGCGACTTCCAGATCCCAGTTTTTATTATCAATACTAGGGATTCTTTCATGTAAGAAATTTCTAAATTCAGTTCTGAGGAGATACAGTTTGCTCCACCTCCCTTAAATAGGCCTTTATTTTTTTCCCTGTATGAATGGTTGTGATACTCAGTGTTTCATACTAAAAAAACTGTAGTATTTCTGAATCTTGTGTTATTCTTTGTAAACCATCCAGCAAATGTGTATATTTCTAAAATACAGTTTTCCTACTACGTGACCCACACTTCACTTTTTCGGAGGGGCTATTATTACTGATGCACACCAACTCCAATCTATTTCTGGCTTTACCGATACTTCTAACATGGTCCGATGTCTTCCCATTTGATAATCAAAGAGGCTTATATTATGTCTGATACTTTATTGTGTTGTTTTTTCTTTTCTACCCCAATGGCTTTCCTTAATATTGAGATACCATATTGATGTTCATTTTTTGGCAAGTTTCAGTTACCTGATATTATTTTACCTTGCTAGAACTGTCTCTAGAGTCTGCTTCAACATGTCAAAGTATGAATCCTCTGCAGATTTGGTTATTTTGATTCCCCATTTCTTAAATACATGTTTTCTTGAATAAACATATCTTGCTTATACTGCTGTACTTTATGTGACTGAAGTTGATTCATTGGTTTGCAAACCCCAGGGTCATTGAAACCATTACAAAATTAACAATTTGTTTATTAGATGCCAATAGCCCTTCACTTGCTTCCACCTATTTAGTCAGTAACACTTCTGTTGGGCCTGGCCCTTTTTTGCAGGGTTATCCCCAATTATTTTGCTTTCTCAACCTAATTTTATGACCTTCTTTTTGTTGGCTTTAGGACTCTGGGCACTTTACCACTGCTAATCAGTGCTAAAGTGCATGTGCTCTGTCCTCTAAACATGGTATGATTGGGTAACACACGTTTGGCATAATTGATTAACCTGTAAGTCCCTTGTAAAGTGGTATACCATATACCAAGGGCCTATAAATTAAATGCTACTAGTGGATCTGCGAGAAGGGGAGCAACTAAACTGCACTCAGTGAAATAGAAGAATCAAACTTTAACCAGTATAAAAAATGTAGTCAAAATTTTAGGAGACGCGTGCACCGGGAAAAAGGCCCTGCAAGCCTCTGCATATACCTCAAAAAATATCACCAGACAGTTATCTGGGTGACCTGATGCACTGCACAAGTCACTCTAAAGAGTGTACAGTGTTACAAACATTTTTACAATGCTATAAAAACAACATTTAGTGACTAAACACAGTTATACAGTCATTAATCCACTTTTTAAGAAATAACAAGTAACATGTGGTCTTCCAACGTTGTTTCGGTGTTTTATTTTTTATTTTTATTAAAAAAAATTTACATTTTTTTTTTTAGTAACTCATGGAGATTGTTGTAAATTTCACAAAATCCAGATTATAATTGTTTAGTGGTAACATCATGTTTGTGAATTAAAAATCCCAATGCACTTCGGGTAATAATTGATTAACCTGTAAGTCCCTTGTAAAGTGGTATACCATATACCCAGGGCCTATAAATTAAATGCTACTAGTGGACCTGCAGCACGGCTTGTGCCACCCACAGATGTATCCTTTCAAACCTGTCTCAAGCCTGCTACTGTAGGGACAGAGTATGCAGTTTACTGGCACTTTGCAATGGCATTTAAAACTACTTACTGAGCATTAAACACCTCTTTTATTACACATAGGTCACCCCAGAGTAGGCCATAAGTAGCCCTGTGTTTTAAATAAAACAAGGGAACCCTCATGGTAGATAAGGACCTTGGGTGTAATTTGTTTACAAAATCAAAGGTTCTTAAAAAACACAATAGAGATATGATAAATATAGACTAGAATCAGCACTATATTTAAGATGTCCCGCCGGACACTTAATTTAATTAATCAAAAAATGCAAGGCGAATAAGAGCACAGTAATGAATAACTAGGGCAAGCTTCTGGAAAATCAGTTAGTTCACTTGTTTTAACACATTGGTTTGATGTGCATACTGTTTAAAGAATAATTTATATCAGCACTTTGGCGGTTCGTTCAACCATTTATTTACTGCTCCCCACTGTTGCAAGCAGGAATCTTTCACACTTTCTCACAGAATACTCACTCCGTCCAGCAGATCGGCTTTCCAGCGGTCTTTCAAGAATGTTCACGCACTCCCATTTGTGTTTTAAATGCCCTAGCTCCATTTAGGATTCAATTCCTGTGCACTTGTTGGTCCTAAGCAATCATGATTCCATTGCATGTGTCTGTCTGAAACAATTATAATTCCAGCATGCATAGCACATTGTACCAGGTTGTTACTTTTAGTCCTTTGTATTACGTGTCCCCTAATATCTGCTCCTTTTTCTGCCTTTCTCTCTTATTTGCCTTTTTCTTACAGGTAGTATATAATTCAGGCTTGTATCATACCCATCCTGATGATGATCCTAGTATTGTTTAAAAAGGATTGAAACGTTGTTGACTTCTTTAAACAGTATGCACATCAAACCAATGTGTTAAAACAAGTGCACTAACTGATTTTTCAGAAGCTTGCCCTAGTTGTTCGTATTGGCTACAAGCTACTCTTGTCTTGCCTGAAATGTTTGTGTCTAAATGTAATTGTTCTATGTTTGTGTAGGTTGCAGGACTGGACATCTTAAATATAGGGCTGATTCTAGTCTATATTTATCATACCTCTATTGTGTTTTGTAAGTAGCCCTCTGGGCAGGGAGCTGTGTAATTAAAAGGCAGAAAGAGTGGCTAGCCAGACTGCTTTGATTTACAATTAGAACCCACACAGCCAATGAGTGCTGCGTGACCAGGCCATTTGTTTAGCAAAACATTTATTTTTTGGTTCAAAATCAAGTTTTCAAAGTTCATAAAAATATGACATCAAAGGAGGCAAGTCAAAAGCAAAAACAAACAATTGTGTGCACCATGAATACGAAATATACAGACATGACTACTAAATATTCAAACATTAACAAGACACCAAAATACAACTTAGAATCCAATACATACGATCCAAATCAATTGTAAATAAAAAACATATAACATGAAAAGGCAAAGAAAGACCAGTCCATTAACTAAAATACCAGTGGACAGGCGGAATTCAGGGTGGAAAACAACTGCCTGCCTGTCACACAAGACCTGTGACTAAATATTCTGTCTGGTTGCACACAAGGGCCCACGCCAGTGGGGTAAATTGATCCCAAGTTGCACACTTCTTTCTTATCACAGGCTGGGGGTCAACGCGTTTCGAACCAACATAATTCAAGGTTCTCCTCAGGACAGGGACTGGGTACAGTATTCACTGTGGAAAAAATTTGAAAGGGGTGGTGTCAAACTAGTAGTGTCACAATTTAAGAGGCCTCTCTGTCTCACCATAAATGCATTAAGGGTGGGCGGCCCGCTACGCTCCGTGCACGGAGTGCGCTCCGTGCCGTCTCCTACGCATTTTGCGTAGCGGGCGTAGCCAGGCGGAACTACGCGCGCTCCGCAGACGGTGCGTAGCCGGCCGCCACCCACCTCCCTCCCGCCCTCCCTAAATACTTAAATAAAAGGATAGAAAGCTTTTAAAAACACTTACCTTGTCCGCCGCGTCCCCGGGCTCCCTCTCGCCGTCCCTGGATACGCGCCGCCCTTTCGGATACTAATGCGCATGCGCGGGCGACCACGCATGCGCATTTTTCACGAGAAATGCGCATGCGCGTGCACCCGCGCATGTGCATTAGTATCTGAATCGGTGGCGGCGCGAATCGCGGGACGGCGAGAGGGAGCCCCGGGGACGCGGCGGACAAGGTAAGTGTTTTTAAAAGCTTTCTATCCTTTTATTTAAGTATTTAGGGAGGGCGGGAGGGAGGTGGGCGGCGCGTAGTGGGGCTACGCGGAGTGCGCGGGTGGGCGTAGTTTTGTGCCCACATCGCGTAGCTCCGCGTAGCCCCACTCCGCACACTACGCCCAGGGTTAAAATGCATAAACGGAAAAAGTTACCTGCAACTCGTGCACAATGGGTTGCAGGGGGGAGGGAAAACTGTAAAGCAGGACATTTACCCTATAAGAGAAAATGAATGAAAGGAATAGCAGTCAGGGCGGAGGGATTGCAAACTAGGGCACACTCACCGAGTTTGTGGGTAAATAATAAAGCTCAATTACCTGAACGGAGTTATTAGGTGTCAGAAGTTCAGGGGGCCCGCCCAGCTGTGCGCTGTTGAAGGATGTGCCAAAATTCACATTCTTTTTATGTACTGGGGAAGGAAAGTGATAAGAATCGTAAGAGCCCGCATCAATCGGCGGACACCAGAAGGGCGGACACAAAACAATGCACTCGTGTGCGGCGCTTCGCCTACCTGTACGCCGTATGACAACGTAAACGGCTTCGGGAGTTCGGTATCGGGTTGGGCGGGAATTAATCTGCCGCACGGGGCCGCTGCAAAAGGCACAAACAAGGCACATTAGATATTGCCTAAAGGAGCGGGTGCTTACTCTGCAGGAGTCGGTTAAGGGTTTCGGGAATGCGACTTACATGCGCAGTGAAGATCGAATCAGCTACTGAAGGCGTTCAAGGAGTCCTTGACGCGGGCCCGGTAGCCGGATACTAAATGCTCACTCAGTCGCACCCACAAAAAGCGAGAAAGGACACCGCTGGGGTCCGAGGCTGCTTGTACTTGAAGTCCAGCCGATCAAGCTATTAAGTCCGAACCATAGAATGTTTAGTCAGGCAAATGCTGCGGGCATGACCTCAGTGTGATGAACATGGGCGGATGTGTTTTTGTACAATCGAACTTGAATATTCTGACATTACGTTAACATTGAATCAAAACCACGCTTTGTCATTATCCAGCACGAACTGCGGGCATAACCTCAGTGTGTAAAACGTTGAACGATGTAATTTTCAATGCAACATAATTTACATATTCTGACATATCATTTGTGTACATTGGAGATGCGGTCTCAAATACATCTATACATCAACCATTATCAATGATGCTTGTATAAAGCCTGTGACATAGCAACTGGCACATAAGTAGTAACGATTCCCAAATCAATTAAAAAATTATCATATATCTAGCAGACATTGCATCAGTGCATGGGACATGAAATAGCGTGTTTTGTACAGTAGAAAATGATTTAGATACTCTAACATTTCCTTAACATGAATAGACTGCTACCATTGAATGCAGTTTCAAATCAAAGTTAAAAGAAACATCTACCATTCTGGATAGTATATATGTGCACACATTTATATGGTTTCAATGTACTGGGACATCATCAGAATAATGCACACAATTAGGACTAGGCATCACCACTGCTAACGGAGAAACCACTTCCCAAAACTAAAAATTAGTGTCATGATAGGTGTTTTGAGGAAGAGCGCAAGGTTATGGAAATAGAACAATTCTGATTCATATTCCAAGCAGCACGGCTAGAGCTAGATGCAGAAAGAAAATGGAATTACAGATTGCCAAGTTCAGACATTTCATTCAGCCCGGAGTTTGAGGTATCAAATTTCAGAATGAGATAAGCCTCTTTCTGAGAGAGGCGTACGTCAGGGTCTCCACTGCCACCTCTGATGACCGCAAGCACGGTCCATCTTATATCATTGGCTGAGTGTTTGTGTTGTATAAAGTGAGAAACAAGGGGAGGTGTCAGAGTCTTATTATTTATTCTGGATCGATGTTGAATGATTCGTTGACGAACCTCCTGAGTGGTCTTCCCAATGTACACCTTTTTACAAGGACATTGGATGGCGTACACTATGTTTTTGGTTTTACAGTTCGTATGTTCGTCGTGTCTCCAAAATTTGTTGCCATCTGTAAAGAGAGATCCCTCCATAGTGAGGTCACAGACTGTGCATGTCCCACATTTCCGGTGCCCCTTGACAGGGTTGGACCCGAAGATGGTACTCTGGGGATCTCTTTTGGTAGGAGGCTGTGTCGATGTAATCATCTGGCCGATGCTCCAGTTCTTTTTGAGAGCAAACAACGGAGCTCCCACGTCTGGTAGCACTTCCTCCACCAGGTGCCAGCAACTCTTGATGATTTTTTGGAGCAGGTTGGTATGGGGCCCAAACGTGGATACGCACACCATCCTTTGGGTTGCGGAACTGGATCTTTTTTCTAAGAGGTGCTCCCTGGGCGTCCATCTTACTCTTTTCATCGAATGCTTCAACAGCTTGTGGGGATAGCCTCTTTCCTGTAGTTTGTTTGCGAGTGCTTGGCCATGGAGATCAAACTGCTGGGTGGACGAACAATTCCGACTAACCCGGAGGAATTGTCCGTATGGGAGGTTATCCCTCAGACTCCGGGGATGGTAGCTCCTGTAATGAAGTGCGTTGTTCTTATCAGTTTTCCTCTGATACAGGGAGCATGTGAGTCCATCTGTCTTAGCTGACACCTCCACATCAAGAAAAGGTAATGACTTGGAATCATAGCTCAGACTGAATTCAATGTCAGGGCTTCTATTGTTCAGCCATGTGTAAAATTCTTCAAGTAGAGCAGGGGACCTATTCCAGACACACCAGACATCGTCTATATATCTGAGTCATTGCTCAATATGGTCTCTATAGGGGTTATTGGTGTACAGTTTGGTTTGCCCTGTTCCCATCATGCACTGGGACAGGAACAGACTAATTTGCATGTAGCCAGGTTCTGAGCTGGGATGGTGCAGTGAGCTAAAAAACGGTGATGGATCAAGCCCTGATCTTTGGACTGGGTAAGAGTGGTCTGCTTAATTCAGACACTCTGTTCATCACCACCCCCTTTTCTGAATCATTTTGTCCACCATAAGCGTGGAAGGGTATACTCAGATGTGAGTCCCTTGCTCATTGCACCATCAGGATTCAAACAAGCCGGGCCGACGACGGCTGAAATGCCAGAAACCGGTCCCCGGAAGCTTGTTTCCTTCCCAGTATAAGAATTGGCTTGGTAGTTTGGTTTGCCCTGTTCCCATCATGCACTGGCACAGGAACAGACTAATTTGCATGTAGCCAGGTTCTGAGCTGGGATGGTGCAGTGAGCTAAAAAATGGTGATGGATCAAGCCCTGATCTTTGGACTGGGTAAGAGCGGTCTGCTTAATTCAGACACTCTGTTCATCACCACCCCCTTTTCTGAATCATTTTGTCCACCATAAGCGTGGAAGGGTATACTCAGATGTGAGTCCCTTGCTCATTGCACCATCAGGATTCAAGCAAGCCGGGCCGTCGACGGCTGAAATGCCAGAAACCGGTCCCCGGAAGCTTGTTTCCTTTCCAGTATAAGAATTGGCTTGGTAGTTTGGTTTGCCCTGTTCCCATCATGCACTGGGACAGGAACAGACTAATTTGCATGTAGCCAGGTTCTGAGCTGGGATGGTGCAGTGAGCTAAAAAACGGTGATGGATCAAGCCCTGATCTTTGGACTGGGTAAGAGTGGTCTGCTTAATTCAGACACTCTGTTCATCACCACCCCCTTTTCTGAATCAATGGTTAGAGAGGCAGACCCTGATGCAAAGGTCTGGCCCGGGACCAGGGTTCAATTCCCCGCCTCGGTGGGTCTTGGGTAAGTATGGGCGAATTTTGCGAATCTCGCGTTCGCGAATTTTGCGGATTTGCGAACTCGCAATCCGCAAAATCCGCGAATTCCTGCGAATTTGCAGATTTCTTTTTTTTTATGTTCGCACGGGTTTCTGCAAGTTTGCGAGGGTTTTGTACAATTTCGCAAATTGCGAAATTGTACAAAACGCGTGCGAACTTGAAGAAACCCATGCGAACACAATGTGCCCAGTAGGGTATGTGCCTCTTGTGTGAATAAAAGGTCAGAGAAAGATCAGTTCAGCAGATGAAGAGAAAGAAGCTCCTGGTCACAGGAACAGCACGGGTATTGCGCTCGTGAAAGTCAAGGATGCAAAGCCTATCCAGCATCACAGCTGATTTTCCACGGTAGATTTGGGAAGAAGGCACACCTGTCCAGCCTCGACGACGCTCACGATTGTTTTTGGGCTAATGAATGAGTCACTGAATTTGAGCATCAACTAGTTCGAGCGACCATGTGTGTGTTACTATGCAATCGCCCCGAAGGGCGCAGGGGTCCCTTGAGTGAGCTACAGACCTGTGCCCAGCCATGCAACTATTTTACAATGGCACCAGCAAGCTGCCAGCGCCGTTGTAAAATAGTTACAAAGTTAGCTTGCACAGGAAGCACTTAGATAAAATAAAGCAGCACCTGCTTCGTTTTATCTAGTGGTTCCTGTGCAAGCTAACTTTGTAACTATTTTACAACGGCGCTGGCAGCTTGCTGGCGCCATTGTAAAATAGTTGCATGAGTGGGGGTTCAACTTTTGAACCTGTTACGTTCGCGGATTTTGTTTTGCGGATTTTGCGGGAAATCCGCAAAATTCGCGGATTGCGGATTTCCCAAAAATCCGCAAAATCTGCGAGCGTAACGGATTTCCCGCTCACACCTAGTCTTGGGCTCAAAATTCCACGGACCTGATAATTCTCGCCTCGGTGCCTATTCCAACCATGGAGTCCCACTCTGCAACTCTGGGCAATAGCTTGCTTAATCTCCACAACGGCCCCCACAACGCTAAGGATGCCTGGCCTTCACCTTGGGAGTGCCCAGGAGTGGACACCTCACAGGGAAGTCAGGATGGGTTCCACAGCGGTATTCGTACAAGCGCCTTGAGACCCTTGTGGGTGAGTAGTGCGCTATACAAGTATCAATGTACATTTTACATTTACATAATATTCAAACTTGAAAAGTTGTATGTGCCAATTCGCTTAATGCAAAGAAGTTGAAGTTGTTTTCAAGTCCGTTTGTGGCCTAAGGCCCTGGGCTATACACACCCACGGGGTGGTTTTATGGTAGAAGACACTGTGGGAGATATTCTCAAGATCGTGGGATAATTATCGCAAAGTAAGCTTAAAGCAACTCTTCACATCGCAGTCTATCGTGGGAAAATAACGCTGTGTTAACGTTGTATTCTCAACACGGCGGTACCATGCGATAGTCTCACGATAATGCGTCAAATGTCCGTGATAAAGTCACCGGGATGGCGATAAAAAAGTAAACCCCAACGCGAAAAAAGCTGTGATTGACCCAACCGCGTTAAAAAATCAGTGGTAATCATCCCCAGTCCTGCAATTCACACACGTCAGGCGGGAAAAATCACTTTAAAAGTAGAAAAAAAGCATACAAACAAAAGCCAAACAAAAGCGAAGCACAATGGAGGTAACCGGAGCAAGTACAGAGGACAACCAGAACCCCACAAGCCCCCAGGAGGACCAGCTTGGGAACTCCTGGTCAGGGAAGGGCAAGGACAAGAAGAGTAGGAAGAAGTGGTTCAGTAAGCAGGAAAGCAGGATCTTGATAACAGAGGTGGCAGAACACCATCAACTACTGTTCATCACCTCCACTGTGTCATTGGCAAAAAAATGGAATATGGCAGGTCATTGTGGACAAGGTGAATGCAGTTGGGGTGCTGAAGAAGACAATGGAAGAGGTCAAGAGGTGCTGGAGTGATGTGAAGCGCAAAACCAAGCAGAAACTCGCCAACACCTGGAAAGCAGCAATGCAGACTGTAGGTGGGAGTCCTGGGCCACAGGAGGACCTGGACGAGATGGAGAAAATGGTGTCCACAGTCATTAGTGCGCAGACGGTGGCAAGAGTTGGGGGACCGGACACTGCTTAACATGATCGGACACAACAGCACCATGGTGAGTAACGACCAGGGACTGGGGGGACGGGGGAGATGGGCACAATGACACACATGCACAATTAAGTAGAGCACATCAGCAGACAAACAATGCCCCCGACCCCCAACTCCCACAAGAGACCAAGGTACTCAAGTATGCAACATCTCAGCACTAAGCATGGCCGTAAAATCTGTTCCGCTCGCGGATTTCGCGGATTTTCGGTAAATTCGCAATCCGCGAACTCTCGCAAATTTGCTGAAAATCCGCAAATTCACACGCGGCTGATTTTTTTGCTTGGTGATACAATATTGAGGCGCGGGGCGTTCACTTACCGTCATTCAGGGTTTGCCGAGTTGTTTTTCTCGATATTTTGCGAGTGCTGCGCCATTTTGGATCTTACTGCGGGATTCCGCGGGAGTTTGGTGACCACGATTATGACAGCGAGTACGCCGTGATCACGTATCGCAGGAGTTCGCAATTGCGAACATGTAAATGCGGCGGGCAGCAACAATCTCGCACTCGCGAAAATTACAAAATTTGCAATTCTGCACAAGAAATCCACCAGCAAGCAGCATAAACCTTCTGAAAATGATGATTTTTATCAGAACTCCTCAGGTTGACATTTGCCTGCACTTTTTTGGATTTGAGGCCTTTTTGACTTTCTTTGGATCACTTTTGGATTAGAAATCAACTTTCACAAGTAAGTTTGTTTGGGGAATTACAGTTGCTGTTCTGCAGAAAAACGAGTTTTGTAAAACTGAAAGCACTCAGCAGGTGCAAAAGTTCAAACTCATCATTAGTAACCATTCCCTGTAGTGCTTCCTGAGGGGCCGCTCCAGAGTTTAGTTGCCTACTTGCAACTATTCTATGACCCTGCTCTGACCCTAACAGCAGGCTCATAGAATAGCTACAAGTAGGCCACAAAGGTCCTGGGGAAAAAAATTGCACTGCAACAGAAAGCAAATTACAGATAAGGAAGAAGGTGCCAGACTAGAAGTTTAAATTCAGTAACACATTAATAAATCAACCATAAATTAATTCATGTCAGTTGAAGCAACGCAGGTGTGCTTGCTTTCCCCCCCCCCATAATCTACAGTGATGAAGCAGAGGGTGGCAGTGATGTACCAGAGGGTGGCATGGGTGAACCAGAGGGTGGCAGTGTTGATACAGAGGGTGCTGTGAACCTGTGATGATGAACCAGACGTAGAAACAACATAGTCGCGACAGTTGTGAGCCGACAAGTAAGTTCGCAATTGCGAACTGGTACAAAACCCTCGCGAACTGGCAGAAACCCTTGCGAACACAAAAAAAACAAAAAATCAGCAAATTTGCGAGAGTTTGCGGATTTTGCGGATTGCGAATTTGCGAATACGCAAATTCGCGAACGCCAGATTCGCAAAATTCGCCCATGCTTACTCAGCACTGTATTTGCACAGAAGTCAAAGGCACACCGCATGAAAGGGATAAGGGGCAGCAAAATAAGAGCTGAAGGGACGACTCACCAAAAATGCTGCACACACACACAACAGGCAGAGCACATCAACATTGACAACAATGTGGTACAAACCGCAACACGTCCCTAACAGGACAGAGGACACAACTGCTGCCGCTTGTGTATAGAAACTGGCCAATGACATTTGGCATTGCAGGGAAAGGTGAGATGATGATGTACAAATACAAACACACATTTGTGATGGTGTCGAAATGCCCACTATCCGGCATCAAATAGACAGCTCCTCCCAAACAGTCACAATGTACAATGTCATGCAGTCTGAATGTAAACATGTACACTGCGTCAACATACATGTGAACACAATGTTAAAATGCATCTCCCCTTCATATTGCAGAGGGAAATCCAACCCCTCCTGCAGAGCAGGCCGAACCTCTCTTCTCTGATGACGAAGAGGACCACCACACCTTCGACCCTGAAATCCTCCAACAGCTCGTGGACAGTTTCTGCACCCCACCTCCAGGAGCAGCGCAGCCAAGCTGCTACAAGGAGACCCCACCTGCACAGACCACACAGCAGGCAGCACCCACCACCATGGCTGCCTCCCAGGACCCCAACAAATACCAAATGGCCTTCCAACGCCATGTGTTGGGGTGCCAGGAGCAGCTGGCTGAACAGGTGTGGGTGGGGTTCGACCACATGGCACCCAAACTAGATGCCATACATGGGTGTCTAAGTCCAATCAGGGACCACTCACAGTCCCTAACGGACACTCCCAGTCTGCTCGATGCTCTCCAACGAACCATGGCTGACATCGCTTGAGTTCTGACTCAGAGAAAAGAAGTCTAGTCAGAGTGGCTCCAGCGATGTCAACCGGGAGTTCGGCCACATGTGGAGGATCATGGAGACTATGGAGCAGATGCAGGTGGAAAGGGCGGCTGCCACGGCAGCACACCAGCAAGAAGTAGCTGGGTTCCTCAATGCCCGAAAGACCCTCCTTATGGCATAGCTGCCGCAAGGCCTGGCGCTGATAAATGCTGCTGCTACCACTACATCCACATCTCCGCCCCTTGAGGTGTCAGAGCCACACAGTGCTGGAGACAGAACACCACCGCCCACACGTGAGGCACATGAAACAGCTGAGGAAGAAGATGCGTATGAATCTGCTTTACTGGTAAGAAGAAAACTGTAGCATTCATCTCCGCCATATGGCCTGTTTCTGTTTGGTTCTGCCATCTGCATCATCACCTTCCACTGTCCTCCGATACACTCTGCAACATTCACCTTGAACCTCGACATGGACTGCCATATTCTGTTTGGCACCAATGACACAACATTCAGAGTACGGACTGTGCTCTTTCACTTCTGTTGAACTTGTCATTCCCTGAAGGACTCTGGCTGGCCCTCTATGGGCCAATAATGTAAAGTGGGCTTTGCATAGCCCTGAACTGCACCAGCTACAACTCTCCACTGAATGTGCATTAAACATTCATATTCACACAGATGTGTCATGTCTATTATCTTTCTAGTGTGGAAGTATGGATGAATGTAGGGTCAGTGATTCCACCTTACGTCTATGTTGCTCATGTTGTGGGACTTGGGTCACAGGGTGCCACATATCTGATTGCGGTCTGGGTGGTGCCAGCACTACAACAGGGACACCATTAGTTACTGCCTTGTCCAGCCCAGGACGGAACCCCGTCCAGAGCCCTATGGTCATTGTTCACACCCTTACGCTGTACTGGCATACGCCAGGCCAGCCCACTCCGCTTACATTTACAGGGGTGGATGACAACCCTACATATCCCAGGTCTTCCCTTTAGTAATCTGCTGATCAGAGGTCTAGTTGTCAGCATGCCACAGCCACTCCCTCACGTCTGATTTACACCCACACCACTCACATCCAGTACACTCATCACAGGACATGTGACCCTGCCAATAAAAAGTGCCGAGCACACATGCTGGACGACATTTCCACTCTCTATCTGGGAATATTTGTCAATCAATCAATCAACCATTTGTAGAGCGAGCTACATACCCGTGAGGGTCTCAAGGCGCTGGGGAGGGGAGGGGCAGGGTGACTGTTCTTCTTGTATCTGTTGGTATCCACCTGTAGATCTTGCGGAGCATGCAGAGTGTGTTGAAGCAGGAGAAGGAGTCGGCGTTGACTTGCTTGGTAATGGATAGCATTCAAGGATGATTCCCTGATTGCGTGCATGGTCGGTGGGTGTCGGGGCTGCCCCTAGTGCAGTCGGTCACCAAGAGTCTTCCCAGGATGATGGGTTGGAGGCGAGGATGAAGATCTCCATTTTGTCCGAGTTCAGCTTCAGTCGGCTGATCTTCATCCAGTCGGCGACGGCCTTCATTCCTTCATGGGGGTTGGCTTTGGTGGTGATGGGGTCCTTGGCGAGGGAGAGGATCAGTTGAGTGTCGTCGGCGTAGGAGATTATGTTGAGGTTGTGCTGTCGGGGGACGTGTGCGAGTGGGGCCATGTAAATGTTGAACTGTGCCGGGCTGAGGGAGGATCCCTGGTGTATGCCGCAGATGATCTTGGAGGCTTTGGAACAGAAAGGCGGGAGGCGGACACTCTGGGTTCTGCTGGAGAGGAAGGAGGTGGTCCATTCCAGGGCTTTGTCTTAGATTCCTACGGCATGCAGGCGTGCACGCAGTGTGCGGTGGCAGATGGTGTCGAAGGTGGTAGAGAGGTTCAGGAGGATGAGGGCTGCGGTCTCACCGTTGTCCAGCATGGTCCTGATGTTGTCAGTGGTGGCGATGAGGGCGGTTTCTGTTCTGTGGTTGCTGCGGAACCCTGACTGGGAAGGGTCCAGGATTCTTTTTTCTTCAAGGTATCAGGTTAGCTGTCTGTTGACGATCTTCTCGATGACCTTGGCTGGGAACGGGAGCAGAGAGATGGGCCGGAAGTTCTTGAGGTCTCTAGGGTCTGCTTTGGGTTTTTTGAGTAGGGCGTTGATCTTGGCTTGTTTCCATCTTTGTGGGTAGGTCGCGGTCTCGAGGGAGAGATTGTTGACGTTGCGCAGGAGGGGTGCGATGGAGCTGCTGGCTTTGTTGAAGATGTGGTGCAAGAATGGGTCTGACGGGGAGCCGGAGTGGACTGTGCTCATGGTCTTGATGGTGTCATCGATGCTCAAGCTGGTCCACGCTAGCAGGGAGTCGTGGTCGATGGTGTACGGAGGGTCTGTTGTGTTGCTGTCTGTTGGGGCTGTCTGGGTGATGAAGCTGTTGTGGATGTCTGCTATCTTGCGGTGGAAAAAAATGGCGAGGGAGTCGCACAGGGCTTGCGACGGTGGGCTGTAGTTGGTTTTGGAGCTGGGGTTGGAGAGTTCTTTCACAATGTTGAAGAGCTCCTTGCCGTTGTGTGCATTGTTGTCGAGTCGGTCTTTGAAGGATGTCCTCTTGGTAGTCCTGATGAGGTGATGGTGGTTGCGGGTGGCGTCCTCGTGGGCTGCGTGGCTGTCCGGAGTCTGTTAGCTGTGCCATTTCTCCTCTAGTTTTTAGCAGGCTCACTTGGAGGCTAGGAGTTCTGGGGTGAACCAGCTGGCCCTCTTGCTGCTGTCTCTGTGGGGGGGGGGTTCAGCAGGGCCAGGGTGTTGGCACAGTCGTTGATCCAGCGTGTGAGGCTGTGGGCAGCATCGTCGTGTTAGAGGGTTCGATGGGTGGGCTGAGAGCGAGTTTTGCGTGTAGTTGGTCTTTGGTGATTTTTCTCCAGTTGGGCCGAGGGATCTGTTGGGTGCAGTGGTGTGTGGTTGGTTTCTTTAAGGAGAACTGGTTGCAGCGGTGGTCAGTCCTGAGGAGTTCAGTGGCTGAAGGAGACGTGGGGGCTAGCAGAGAAGATGGGGTCAAGCGTGTGGCCGGCGGAGTGGGTGGGTGTTGTGACAAGTTGCCTCAGTCCGAGTTTGGCGAGGTTATCGATCAGGGTTGTCGAGTTGCTGTCATTTTTGTTCTCAAGATGAAAGTTCTGTGTGGTTATTATTTATGTATAAGGGCCTAGGTCCCTGCCATATCACATTCCCCAGTGCTGGAGGTGACATGATGGTGTCCGCACCACAAAACTCAATCATAAAGGGTCCATGACTTGCGGGGCACAGACTTGGTGGGAACGCATACACTGCGCCCGGCACAGGCACACCACCAAGGGACGGTGATTTTCGGTGCACTGAGGTAGGGGCACCTTAAGTGCTGAGCGGGTGTGCAGCCTGCGATGATGCCCCATCCTGGTGGTCCGGACTGGTAAGGATTTGTGTGAGCCCCGCTGGACCGCAGTGTAAGCCTGAGCCAGCGGGCAGTGCTGGCCAACCGGCAGGTGGCCTTGCCTCGCAGGTCACAGAGTTAGTGGCACCTAAAGGGCTGAGTGGGTGTGCAGCCTGCGATGATGCCGTGTGCACTGATATGAACTCTGCCATAGTGAAATCAAGACCCAGAATCAAGTTTGTGACCTGGTGGCCCATGGAGCGGGGCTGCATGATGTGGAGGGTGCCATGTTAGCAGGCCCCGGGCTTGGGGCTTGCCCCGGCACGTGGTGGGCCCTCTTGAGGACATGCCAGTGGTGGAAGGTGATCATTGAGGCCTGAGTGCGCAGGGGCGGGCGGTCACTGCTGGACGGAGGGAGGGGCTTGGGTGCAGCAGCCTGGGTGCGCAGGGGTGGGCAGTCACCGCTGGGCAATGGGAGGGGCTGGGGTGCTGCAGCCTGGGTGTGCAGTGGTGGGCAGTTACCGCTGGCCAGTGGGTGGGGCTGGGGTGCTGCAGCCTGGGTGCCCAGTGGCGGGCAAGCAATGATGGCATGTGCAATGGTATGTACTCTGCCATTCATAAATCTAGACTCTGTTTCAGATAAGGGACCTGGTGGACTGCAATGTAAACCGGTACGTGGTTGGAGACACACCGGTGGCAGCAGGTGAGCAGTTTGGCCTGGGTCCGCAGTGTCGGCACTCCCTCTCCCTCTCTTCTTTTCACTGTCTCTATCTCTCCCTTTCTTTCTCTCTCTGTCCCTCTCTTTCTCTCTCTCTCTCTCCCTCTCTTTCTATCTCTCTTACTCTCTTTCTCTCTTCCTGTCTTTCTGTCTCTCTCCCTCTCCTTATCTGTCTCTTTCTCTCCCCCTCTTTCTCTCTCTCTCTCTCCCTCTCTTTCTCTCCCCCTCTCTTTCTTTATCTCCTTCTGTTCCTCTCTCTCCCTCTCTTTCCCTCTCCCTTTCTTTCTCTCTCCCTCTCTTTCTCTCTCTCCCTCATTCTCTCTCTCTCTCCCTCTCCCTCTCTTTCTCTCTCTTTCTCCTTCTCTTTCTCTCTCTCTCTCTGTCGCTCTCTCTCTCTGTCCTTTGATGAGCGCATGACACACCTTATTATCCAGAATTTTGTCTTGCAGGCTGTGACCTACAGATTGACTTGAGAGGACCCGCCATGAACCTTTATAATAGTTGTTTTGAGTTTATTGGAATAAAATATTTTTGTTCCGTGAATGAAAGATGAATGTGTCATTCTCTTTTTTCTGTCCACACATGCATGTTAAGTGTTGTGATTGTGCGACATCAGGCACATTTTTTGTTCATGGTTTCGTGAGGCTGATGTAACATATTTTTGCCCGGGGGGGGGGGGGTCGGGCGACCTGGGGTAGGGCCTATGGGGGGAGGGGGGATGTCCTGGGGGTGGTGGTGGGTGTTGTGGCCCCCTTGGGTGTCTGCGCTGCATGATCAGTAGTTCCATGGCATCTGCTGTTCTTCAGGTGTGGCTCTGGGCCCTTTGATGGTGCAGGTTGTCGTCCGACTTTACACTACGTAAGAGCAGATGTTAAATTCCTGCTGCTAACAGACCTTTTCGCCAGTTTTGGGATCTTATCGCCGATCTGGCTGGTCGTTGAGAATGTTGCAGAGTGGTGTTGTTGCGCCTTTTTGTACGGGAACGCCTACTCTGCATCTCATTAGCGATAGTTGCCCGGGTCATCTGTGGCGATGCTTTTTGCAGCTGCTATCGCAGGTAAACTGGTGATATGGGCTATTTGCAAAAGCTTATGAATAGGGCAAAAACTTTATCGCCACTTTGGCTGTGATAAAGTGCAGATAACTTGTCGATGTGTCCTTGACTATATGCCCCAGAGTACGATTTCTTCGATGCTGTGGTGTTTGTCATGAGGTGTTGTTGCCAACATCTTATGCATAGGGGATTTCTTACTTATGCTAGTGGTAAGCAATTGGTCTATTTGATCTCAGGTGCAAAGGCAATAACTACATCAATTCAGGTGAAATCCAGCAGGTCAAGATTTAATTTGAAGTGAATGATAAAGATAGGTATAGAAATAGGATTAATATATATTTCCTTTTGAATGGGAGACATCTGTTTCCTTTAGAGGAGCAGACAGTTTGATCTTTAAAATGCATGCATATTTTTCCTTGTGTATTTGCTCAGAAAACGCGCTGAAGAAAATTGTAAAGGAGGGTGAGCTGCTGCAAGGAGCGAGATTGAAGTCACTGTGAGTCGCACTATGATTGGTTGATTGGTGTAAAGCTGCGCTGAGAGCTATGATTGGTTAACAATGTCATAACTGTTGCGCTGTTATTGGTTATGATTGCTGATTAAGAGAATTGTGAGAGAATTTTATTTCCTGGGTTTTGTGGAAAATATTTGTGAAATACAAAATTGAATAAAAAGTTTTTCAAAGCTTTAATGAAAAAGAAGATGTGAGCATTACTGTTAGAGTAGGAGACGACATACCACCTGAGGGTACCCTGTATTCATGGGTAAAGGATTTTATCAATGTATTTAGCTTGAAAAATGGCACAAAATTAAAGTGAAAGAAGAGGTTTTGCAGTTTCCTCAATATGAGACATTTAATTTGAGAACATTGAGAAGGAAATTATATTAAATGAGACAACCTACCAGATCTGCTCAATTTGAGGCATTAAATACTTGGGAAGACATAGCTAATCAAAAAGAGAAAGAATAGCATCAGGGAAAAAATGGAAGAACCATAGATCAGTATGCAAAAGATAGATGGGATACACAACAGAAAGTGCGGAGAGCAGATGTTATTCAGGGAACAAGCATGTACTCGTTGATACCTGTCAAAGGAGAGATTAGATGAAAATGAAAAGAGAAAAGGAAGCATATCGAAGCAGAACAAAGTGATTCTGAAACAGACGGAGAAAGTAGTTATGTGGATGATGATTAAATGGCATATTGAGGATTCGGCTACCACCATAAAATGAATCTCACAGTGAAAGCAAGACAAACAGAAATAGAGCTGAGATTCCAAATGCCCCTGTTTTGTTGGAATTACCAAATGAAGCTACACTGATTTCACCTGTAAGGGAGGACAGAAGTACCAGATCCATTGACGCCATTTGAATTGAATGTTCCAGATGCTTTAAGTGTTCCTGTTACTATTGGTCCTGTAGTACCTCTTTATAAATCTAGGCCACAGATAAATCCTGTCCATGCTCTGACTATACCTGCAGGAGTAAATGCTGCAGCTAGTAATCCACTAGATTTGCCCACTATATATTTGCTTCAGACACTAATGGTTCAGACTCAAAGTAATATTAATGGTACTAACAGAACACTTTCCATTTTAAATACACTATATGATTCTAGAAGCAGAATGGTTCAGAGGTAACTACCTTTCTGTGTCCCCAGAACAAGTGAGCGTCCCGAAATAAATCACCATGCTATTGAAATGACTACCACAATGAGAATTTCAGTTCCTGATGCATCCGCATCAAACATGCAACCGGGAATATGTGGATATTTAGCAAATGGAAATGAATTGTAGCACATGAAGAGATGGGTATGGCCTATCTCTCTGATACACTGGCTTATCATCCCCATTTGCTGAGGATGAAGATTTGGTTTGGCAAGGAGAATACATTAAGTCAAGAGATTTTAAAAGAATGTCTGACCCTCGACCATTTTAATTATATCTCCTTATTAAATACATTAGGGAGTGCTTAATACGCTTAGGAAGGGCAGACCTATGTAATAATCCAGAACTAATATGTTGGAAGGATTTTGGTTGGGGGAAAAATGGTGACTGCTAGCTAGTAGCAGTCACAGGCTCGGCAGTCTATCCAGGGAATGCACTATAGGATTTGAATAAGGATGAAAGGATGAAAAGTTACGGAGGGCAAGAACAAAAGATCGCTGAACATTGAAGAAGGACCGAATTGCTCCGACTCACCATGTCTCTTGTTGGCTGAGGCGCCGGCGTGCTCAGGGACCGGGAGAGGAGTCAGGGTCAGCATAGGCACCCGGGGGCTGCCTGGGCCATCCGGTATGGCGGGCATCTGTGCGGGGGCCGGAGTGAGGTGAGCAGCCACTCGCGAGTGCCGGTAATTGTGTTTGTTGCCAGCGGCGAAGACTTTCACTTCCCACATTACCTGCTGTTTCTCTGCTGGTTTTCGCCGCAGCGTCTTGGGGCCCCTGGGGAAAGCAGGTTGGCAGACCAGTCTTTTCCCCGGGGTATTCGCGCGATAGGACGGGCGGGCAGGAAATTAGGTAAGGGGTGGGATTAGGGGGTGGGGGGTTTAGGAGGTTACTTAAGGGGACAGGAAGGGAAGGACTTCCTCTTCCTGTCCCCAGTGCCTCAGGGATTAGGTTAGTTTGTGGGTGCAGCGTTGTATGGTAGTTAGTGTAGGCGGGGAGTAATTAACGGAGGAGCACGTCGCCACTAGTGCCCTGGTGTGCGGCTTGTACAAGCCCCATTTAGAGCGTCAGAGAGTCGGAGTGTGTAGGCATGGCAACGCCCGATGCTGAGGCGGTGCGGGCGGCCTTACAGGTACTCGGCTGGGCTGGGAGGGCCGACCTCCTCCAGCCCGACGTTTTGGAGCAGGCATGGGTCGGGATGACCCGACCTCATACGGCTGCTTCAGCGGGGGTTTTCGCCGCCTTCGCTGCTTGCTTAGATGAGCCCTTGGGGGCTCGAGGGGGTGTAGCAGGGCGGGGGAGGGTCAAGAAAGAGCAGGATGGCCCCAAACGCGGAGGGAGGCAGCTGAGCCTCCCTGCTCGCGATGCTGACGGTAGTGTGGTGCTGGGTGGGGAGGGTGGCCCTGGGGAGGGGCTCACGGCCCACGGGCAGCCTGTGGGGGACACCCTTATGGACTTGGTCCCATTGCCTCCTCTGGTTGGGGGGTCAGGAGGGGGGGCCAGCTAGTGGAATATGGGGAGAGCAGTGAGGGCAGTGGGGAGGAGGACCTGGGAGACGGGGAGCAGGTGGCTGGAGAGGATTTCGCCCTCATGCTGACAGAAGGGGAGTCTGGGGAGGAGGGAGGGGGCCCTGCCGGGGGACAGCCAGTGCAGCCAGTGGGTCTTTCAAAGGGTAAGAAGGGAGTGGTCAAGGCGCAGGGGTCCAAGGGCAAGGGCCCACGGAAGGCACAAAAGTCAGGGGGTTTGGGGTCTGGGAAAGGGGCCCCCACGGCGCCCCCATCAGGGAAGAGTCCCTTTGGGGACATGGAGAGGCAAGGGTCCTGGTACAGTAGGTGGGAGCTCATGTCTGCGGAGGAGCGGATTCACGACCAGCGTAGCATTATTGAAGAGGCAGAGAGTGAATGGCAGCGCTTATGTGCTGCCAGGGAGGCGAAGGCGGGTGGGGTGCCCGGGGGCAATGGGACCCCGGCACCTGCGCGAGGTGGGAGGTCTGACACTGGCCTGGAGGTAAGGGTTCCTGGGACTGTTGGGGAGTGGGTCTGGGTAGAGGGGTAAGGGACTGCCTTGGTGGCGCAGAGACCTGGTGGCACTGGGGCCTCCCCGGGCGCATACGGCTCGGGGGGTGGGTACAGGCCAGCAGGTGCAGCTGGCAGAGGCCGGGGTGGGCCAGCGGGGCGCAAGACGGCCTCCAAATGCTGGGACGAAGCAGCAGGGGGGTCCACGGCGGTCTGCCCTCCACCGAGGGAGCGGGCACCGGCGATGTTGGAGTGCGAGTTTGTGCCTGGAGTGAAAGGAAAGGTGCGAAGAGGGTGGTGACTGAGGTGCGTGAGTTGATGGAGGATGAGGTGTTGGACTATGAGGATGAAGAGGATGAGTTGGAGGAAGGCGAGGTGCGAGTGGCTGTGAGTTGGGGGAAGGATAGAGTGGCAATGGATAAGCCGGGAGTTTTCCCGGAGACACAGGCTGGCACCAGTCGGGCTAGCAGAGGGACTGTGAAGCCGGCGGACGCACGGAGGATGGAACGGGAAGCCCCTGCAACTTTATCAGGTGAGGGCGCTTGGTGGGACGCTTGGGGAGATGGGGCGAAAGAAGGGAGGAAGAAGGCCTGCTGGTCGGTGGTTGTGGGGGACGGGTCTGTGTGGGATGTGGGGGCCTCACGTGGAGCGGGGCCGGCTACAATGGATGGTAAAAAGCAGGTCGTGACGGCCAGTGCACAGACGGATAAGACAGAGGACAATGGGGGAAAGGATGATGGGGTTGAGAAGGCACGGAAGAAGTCACCGTACATGGGTATGGCTAGGCCTCTCGGGTCTCATTTATCTGAGAAGACGAAGGAGCGAATTTGGAAACATGAATATGTTGATGTTTTTAAACTCTTGCACAGAGAGATTCAGGCGAAGGAAGGGTCTAAGGAGGAGGAGTGGGAGTTGACCAGGCGGCCGAGAGTGCCGGTGACGATTGAGAATTGGACGTCGGCCTTTTTGATCTATGCGAGTATCTATTGTGAGAAGCACGCAGATAGGGCGATTGCGCTGTTTAAGTATATGGACGTGATTCGGAAGGTGCAGCTGCATTTTGGGGGTTTTGCCTGGTTGAGCTATGACGAGGAGTTCAGGGCCAGGATTAGTGTTAACCCGGACAAGCCGTGGGGGGACGTTGACCAGGAACTCTGCGTTTAGTGGATGTCATCGACGCAGGCGGCGGCTTTTACGCATACGGCCAGTGGTCTTCCGGTTACCTATCGGTCTTTTCAGTCGTGCCCCGCCCAATCTGGGGGACACGGAGCTCAGGCAGTTTCTTTTTACAGCATGGTCTATATGGGTTTTGATCCAGCTAGGACGGATCTGCTGAGTCGTATGTTGAAAGGTTGGGGACGTGTGAGGGTGGAGGGGGGAAGGGGGGAGTTGCGTCGTGAGGCGATTACGTTTGAATTGTTGGGGGAGTTGCTGTTTTGCTGTTATGACAGGGATGAAGTGGCGTTGTTCTGTTTATGCATGGTGTGGATATTTTTTGGGGCGTTTCGGGTATCAGAGTTGTTGGGGGCGCCGGGGCGGGTGTTTGCAGATGTACGGTTGGATGGGGCCCGGCTGGGCATTTGGTTGGAACGTTCCAAGACGGACCAGGTTGTTCATGGTAAATGGGTGTGGTTGGCAGAGAGCGGTTGTGTGGACGTGTGCCCGTATGTGAGTGGCGTGGTTTCTGTGGACGAGTGCAGAGGTCGGATGGTGAGATCTTTGTGCGTACTTTCATGAAATGAAATTGGGTTTTATAAAGCGCGTTACTACCTGGAGGCCTCGTAGCGCTGTGGGACAGTAGGTTTTTTGGAGATTGCTATCTGGCTTTAATGGAAAAGAAATGTTTTCAAGCTTTTCCTAAATTTTTGTAAGTCGGGCTCGCTGCGCAGTGTGGAAGGCAGGGAGTTCCAGACTGAGGCCGCATTCTGAGAGAAGGAGCGTCCACCCCATCTGGCCCGTTTGATTTTCTTGGTTGTGGCCAGAGAGGCTGTTTGACATCCTTTCAGTTGCTGGCGGCGTTGAGGTTGGCTTGAGGTTGGCTTTGCGGAGGCTTGGCAGGGATCCGGCGCGTTTTGGCACACACTCGTTTCGAATTGGGGCAGCCACGGCCGCGGCGGGGTTAGGTTTGTCGTGGGAGGAGATTTGGCGGATTGGTCGTTGGCGGTCTCGTTGCTGTGAACGCTATGTGCGCAAGTAGAGAGGGGGCATGGGCTAGCCTTGGCGGCTGTGGTAGTTGTTTTCAGCTTGTTTTTACTGTGGTACTAATCTCTTTCTCTTTGTAGGTTGCGTTCGGGGGCCAGGGGCCAAGACGGTCACCTGGATCGTGGGACACTCTTTTGTACACTGGGCCTCGAAATATGCGGACAGGTAGGTATATGGTCGTACCCTGGGCCTGAGGAGCAGTCATCACGAGGTCCAATGGTGGGGTAAGAGTGGAATGAAATGGGACGAATTGTTGCCATGGCTTACGAAGAAAGTATCACAGCTGGGCTGCCCGGACATGCTGGTTCTCCACTTGGGGGAAAATGACTTAGTGAAACAGTCGGGGGTGTCTTTGTTAAACCTGATGCAGAGGGACTTGGAGGCAATGAGGAGCAATCTGGCTGGCGCCTGTATTGTTTGGACTGAGTTCATACCACGATGGATATGGAGGGGTGCTCCTAAGCCTGCTGCAGTTGAAAGGGCCCGCAGGAAATTGAACAGGGCCATGAGACTCTTTTGTGCTGATCATGGGGTTAAAGTGCTGGCTCATGTCGGGCTCAGGCTGGAGGAGCCCCTTCTCTTTCGCGATGATGGCGTGAACCTTTCGCACATGGGAAATGCGTACTATCTTATGGAACTACAGGACCTGATCAGTTTTCTGTGGAATGAGCCGATATGGTGTAGGCGTGACTGAGTGCAAAAGGTGCACAATTGGTGGGGCAGGTAACCGCCCTCCGGGGGTTCCCTGGGTGGCGGGACCTGGGAGGGGTGGGGAGCCCATAACGGGTAGAATTACCCTTCCGGGGAGAGGGTTACAGGTACAGGATGGGAGTGTGGTAGACGGAGTGCGATGAATGGAGATGATGGAGGAGTTTGGAAGTGAAAGGGGGAAGTGAATGGTATACGTGAAGAGGTCGTGGTGTGAATTGGGAGTGGCTATTGGAGTACATGAGTGGATGATGGTTGAGAGGCAGGATGTTTGGGGGGATTGTTAATTGTTAAGGACGTTATGGTAATTTTGGCTGTCATGCCTGTCCTAATAAAATGGTCTTTTATGCTAACTGATGCGTGGAGTGTTTATTGCGTGATGCGGCCCTCGGGGAAAGCAGGCCGGCAGACCAGTCTTTTCCCCGGGGTATTCGCGCAATATGACGGGCGGGCATGAAGTTAGGTAAGGGGTGGGATAAGGGGTGGGGGGTTTAGGAGGTTACTTAAGGGGACAGGAGGGGAAGGACTTCCTCTTCCTGTCCCCTGTGCCTCAGGGATTAGGTTAGTTTGTCCGCCCACCCACCCTACAAGGTTGAAAGGAGTGGAGATATGGGGCGTTTTTTGGTACGACAAAGTTGTGAGGCAAGCCAGTTTAGGACAGGATGGCCCGGGGAGTGTTTGCAGGACCTGGGAGGGGTGGGGACTCCATGACGGACAGAATCACCCTTCCGGGGAAGGGGTTACAGGTGCAGGATGGGGGTGTGGTAGACGGGAGTGCGATGGATGGAGATAATGGAGGAGTTTGGAAGTGAAAGGGGAAAGTGAATGGTATACGTGAAGAGGTCGTGGTGTGAATTGGGAGTGGCTATTGGAGTACGTGAGTGGTTGATGGTTGAGAGGCAGGATGTTTGGGGGGATTGTTAATTGTTAATGACGTTATGTTAATTTTGGTTGTCATGCCTGTCCTAATAAAATGGCCTTTTATGCTAACTGATGCGTGGAGTGGTTATTGCACGATTGTCGGAGCCGGCGTGTTGGGGGCTTAGCAGAGTGCGATGAGGCTCGGTACTGGCTGCTTGCCTGTTTGTCTTCGTAGCCTCTCGGCTGACTGGGTTCAGGGCTCACTTGCTGACTGTGTTGACCACCCTGCGCTGATCATATCACCGCATCCTGTGGTGCTGGTTCCTGCGGCTCCTCTGGAGTTTTGGGGAGGGGGAGCGAGGACACATTGCATAATTGGGTGCTGGGTGCTTGACGCCCAGCTCAATGCCCGGTGTGGAGAGGTGGCGGCGGGGAAAGAATTGGCTCCCGGCGGAGAACGATGGTCCGAGGCAGCTGCGAGGATCGCAATTAGAAGAGGAGTTTCGGCCAGAGTAGAACTGCGAACTAGCTCAGCACATGCTAGTGTGGCATTGCTCTCTTCAGTAAACAGCATTAACAAAAATAGGTCCTCCTTGAATCTGCAGGAGAAAGATCACCGCGTTTACTTGGATTTAAGTGTCAAGAAAGGCAGAGAGCAGGAGGCCGAACCGAGTGTATGGCGGACTTCATTTACTACAGTAAGACAAAAGAGGAGATACTGGGAGTCAAAACTACACTATGAGAGGGAGGCTGGAATACAGGAAAATCAAGCTAGAAACCTACTGACGGAGGAAGACAAAGGTAAATTAAATAGGTACACCCTTAGGAGTAGAGAGATTTGGGGGGGCGGAGAACTCTTCCTACGAGTCAGTAGGCATAGAAAACACACCTACGTTAGGAGAACTATCAACAGCAAAAGAGGTAAAAGAGGTGTAAGCTCCTAAAGTGACTAACTCTATCAGGAAAGCAAAAACAAAAGCTGCAAGCACTAACATTTATACCCCCCAAAAAAGAACGAAAAAACCTCTCTAAAAATAAAAAGAGGAGTATAAGAGTCACTCCATCATTAAGCTCTTTCTTCAAGGTCCAGAACATACTATAGCAGTAAGGGACACGGCAGTTGAAAATAACATGGTTGAATTTAAACACACTCAACCAAGTTGTGTTAATTAGGGGGTGATGGAGCCTCTGCCTCTAGAGAATAGGTATGAACCTCTGAGGCAAGAACAGAATGGAGATACAGAAGACTTGATACCTGCTCCACTACCTGTATTGACCCCGCCTAATATAAAAAAAAACACCACGAGTGAAAAGGGAGCTCTAGTAGTCTAATTAAATCCATTAAGCGCCAAAAATACAGTAAAGGACAAGGAGGCGACTTCACTAACTGAGGGACTTTTAAGTACACTGCTCACGAATATCAGGGTCAAGTTTGCAGTCTCGGAAAATAATCAGCTTGTGAAATCCTTGAAACTAAGATGAATGCAATCTCCGACAGAGTTGGCGCCATGGAAGTAGTTGTTGACAGTCTAACAAAACAAGTGGAAAAAAATACGCAAGAAATAGGGGCAATAAGAGGTGAGGATAGAACCCCAAAAGAAAAGCTGGAAAGTTTATTAAATGCTGCAAGAAGAAATAACATCAGACTTTTAAATAAACCGGAAGATGCAGAAGGTGAGGATATAAGATCTTTCACTATTAACCTCCTGCTAGAGTTACATCCTGATATTGATAAGAAGACTCTGGCGGAAGATATACAGATATACAGAGAGTAAACCGAGATCCCTACTTGAAAAATCCTGGGAAGAAAAACCTAGGAAGATCTTGGTTAACTTTAAGTCATACATGTCAAAGGAGAAGATCCTGGCAGGTGGTTTGAAGGCAGCGGTCTACTAGAGACCTGCCTGGTCATTTTGTATCAGATTAGATTAGATATATCCCATATAACCCAAGAAAAGCAATGGGAGTTAGGGAAGTCCATGCAGGAACTAAAAAAGCTAAGTGCATCAGCAAATTTACATTTCCCTGCATCCCTTAAGTCATGTGGAATAATAAAATGTACACCTTTAAAGACCCGGACGAAGCGAATACCCTGATAAATCAAATTAAGTGTGCTTCATCCAAATAGGTGCTTTTGAAAAAAAACCTGGATAGAAACAGAGCCTGAAACCGGAGGCTTCCTCTAATAGTAGAAAGGGAGGTTTTCTCGCGTGGTGGTGGAAGGTTTCTCTTTCTAAAAAGTAAACATGTCTCTTTTTTAGCTTTACACAGGATGCGGAGCATGTGTGAGAATTTTTTTTTAAAAATGTCCTCATTTGAAGATGTAAGAAAACTCTCTGGCCTTTTTAATAAACATAGTTCACAAAAAACTATTAATTCTCTATGTCTAACGTCAGAGTAAATGACCTAAAAGAAATAAGATTCTGGAATATTTGAGACTATCAGAGAGTAAGATCTTCCTTATTCAAGAATCGCATTTACTAGCGGAGCTTCGCGCGCATCCAAGATGGCGGCGTGAGCAAGGGGCTCCCAAGACCCTCGTACCCTCCCGCATATATCCTGTCACTGATCCTGTCAGCTGTCGACATCTCTGGGTAGATGGACCACAGGAGACCTGAAAGCTGAAAACTATGTCCCAATCGGACCCCGGAGACCGGAGTTGTGATGTGGTGAAGTTTGCGGCCTGTATCTCCTGGAGACCCGGTGCTAGAGTTGGCATGGTGCCCGGGGTGTAATTGAACAACAGCGGCAAGGCTCAGCGCGGGGAGCCCGGTCCGGGTACACTTTCACTTTCGATGTTGGCACTTGGACCATTCTAGACTCGGAAGACGCTTCATTGTTGCTGCGGCTCTCGCCCCTGGGCGGTGTCTACGTGTCCTGGACAATATACAACGTTTCGTGCATCAGCCTTGGGGACACTTCTGCCTGGGCTGATTTGAGTGTATCGCTCGGAGGTCATTTCATACTCTTGGTCCCTTACAACTGGGCAAATAAGAGACATTGGAAGCCAGCCTGGCATAAAGTCCTTATCTATTGCCTGCAGTATCGGAGACCAGCTCTCCCGGCTTGGACACCGACCATTGAGTGCTTTGAAATGGTGAGCAAACCGGAGAGAGACAAGCAGAAGTTTTAAAACCACCAGGAGGGGTGGGTATACCCAGTCCAATGTCATGGACCAATATGCCCAGGTTAAGGGGTCGCCCAGCGGATTTGGCAAGTCGCAGGAGGAAGCGAAGGATTCCTCGGCTCCAGCGACTGAGTTGACTCTGCAGGATGTTATAACCGCCATTGACGGTATCAGGTCGTCCCTTGGTAAGCAGATGGAGACCCTGGCGCATAAATTGGATACGGTGGCTATTGATGTCAATCTTATCCACACGGACCTTGCAAAGACAAACGAGAAGGTCAAATCGTTATAAATTAAGACATCGAGTCTAACTGATGACGTCCTCGAATTACAGACATAGGTGTGGAACTTGAGGGCCTCGAACGACTCTGTTGTCCGCTGCCTTGAGGACTTTGAAGGGAGGGCCCGAAGGAACAATGTCCGTGTAATCAGTGTTCCGGAAAAGGCGGAGGAGCAAACAGCTGATCTTTTCATTGAAAACCTGATCATGAACCATCTAAAACCCAAGGGCCGGAGTAAGTTCTTCACTGTGGAAAGAGCACACAGAGTGCCTGGTGGAAGACCGAAAGTGGGCGCCCCGCCGAGGCCTATTATAGCACAGATTTTTAATTTCAGAGATAGAGATGCTATCCTCCTGACATCTCGAGCAAGTGGACCCCTGAAGTTTGAGAATTCAACTATCAGCTTTTATCCGGACTTTACACAGGGGGTTCAAAAGCAAAGACGTTTTCTGGGGGTGAAAGGGAGACTGCGGGACATGGGCCTCAGATAAGCTATGCTTTTTCCGGCCAAGCTGAGGATTGAACATAAAGAAAGGACCTACTTCTTAGATAAACCCGAAGTGGAGGCCGACTGGTTAGACACTTTGCCGGCCCAGCAAGAGTCGGGAGGCCCATCTGGTGGGGCTGATGGCTCAGGAATGAATATCAAATGTCTTGTCCACGGGGTTGACAGGGTCTCTTCGAATTGTATGGTTCTGAACCAGAGTGTAGTTTTGTGCTGACTGTATATGGGAGTGGTTGGGTTACTGGAGGGTCTTTCTCTTCCATATCTTTCTTTTTGTAGATGTGGGGGTGACAGGCACACTGCAAGTTGGGGTGGCTTTATGGTCGTAATCAGGGGTGCAGGGTGGGGGGTGTTGTAACGGGGTGTTTGGGGAGGGGAGGTGGGGGGTGTTGTTTTTCAGTTTCGTGTTCCAGCAAGGCACTATATTGCAAGACATTTTCATGGATGTGAAGGACTGGGGGGATGGGTTTTCATACTGTTTCATGATGGGGGGTAGGGGGCTGAGGTTGATGAGTTGGAATGTGAATGGGCTGGGGGACAAGATCAAACGTGGAGTGGTGTTGCAACTCTTGAAGCGACACTCTCCGGATGTAGTTCTGCTTCACGAAACTCATTTAGTGGGTAATACATGTCAAGCCATGAATAGAAAGGGATACCGTCTGGTGGCCCATGCGGGATTCTCGTCTGGGTCCCGGGAGTTGGAATTCTCCTTAAGAACTCCTTTCCATTTGAAGTAGAATCCTCGGTCTTCGATGAGAGGGGCAGCTATGCTGCGGTTTCCGGAAGATGGGAGGGCCGTGTGCTTTCCCTTGTGTCTGTGTATGTTCCTCCTGGCCTGCAATCTACGACTTTTGCTGATCTGGGAAGGGCTCTATTAGATCTAACGGGAGGGTTTCTGATTCTGGGGGGTGACTTCAATGCGGTGTTATCTGGAGAATTAGACAGGCACCCACCTCGGGCTCGACCTTGCCCCGTAACTGTCCTATTCAAATAGCACAGGAGGGATTTAGATATCTGGGAATCTATATTTCCATTGACCCTATGATTCGGTACGAGAGGAATCTTCTCCCTCCCTTGATTTGGTTAAAGCGAGACATTGAGGGTTGGCGAAAACGTCCATTATCCATGCATGGACGGGCGGCTCTTTTTAAAATGATGTCGCTTCCTCGCTTTCTGTACGCCCTCCAGAACACGCTAGATATTGTTCTGTCTAGATACTTTAGTTTGGTGGAGGATTTGCAGAGGAAATTATTATGGGAAGGTAGACCGCGTATTGCACTAGCTAAATTAACGCTCCCATGGTATGATGGGGGCATTGCCCTCCCTGATATCAAGAGATATTTTTGGGCGTCACAATTGGCAGCCATCAACCACGGTATGTATGGACCCGTGTTGAATCCTGGTTTTGCCATGGATAGGTGGTTACTACCTGGTGGCAATTACTATAGAGCGCTATATTCTAAATCAGTGATGAAGACCTTGATGGGTCCAACTAGAACTACGGTGCGGGTCTGGCGTGATGCTACCAGTTTCTTAGGGTGGAGGGACCGCTTAACTTGGGCTACTCCACTTTTCAGCTCTGATCGGTTTGGCAAACTGTGGAACACTATAGGGTTCGGCAAGTGGGATCTTATTGGTATCTCCAGGGTCGGAGACATATGGGTGAAAGGACAGGTTAAATCATTTGCGGCCCTGCAGACAGAGTATGAATTGGGAGGGGTGGAATACTGCATGTGTTATTGTCCATGGTCTATGATTAGAATCATGGAGTTACAGAGTCGACCAGGAAATTGCATCATTTAATCCCAGTTGGTCACGTTTGAGTCTAAATACCCATTTTTATTCTTTTAACAAGAGAAATTTAGAAATGTCTGAGACTTGTTGTTGGATGAATGTTTGTTCTAGAATGGTCCAAGCCGAGATGGACCATGGACAATAACACATGGTGTATTATATTTGACTGGGATCGCCACCCCCTTTGAGGGTGGGGAACCATGAGGTTAAATTCACTCCATCTTTTCTAGTATACAGCACTTGTTCGAAATAACTATGTATGATCTTTGAGTTAGTTCAAGTCTATAGGTCACACATGACTTGGTACTGAGTTAGTTCAAGTCTATAGGTCACATATGACTTGGTACTGGACTTGTAATTATCTATAAATAAGCGCTAGTATGTCCTGTCCATTGCGTATCAGACCACATTCCCTAGCCTCCCATTTGCTTTTATTAACTGCGCGTTCTTGTTTTACCAGAATGCATAACACAAGGTGTATTTTGGCCTCGTAAAATATAAATTATTTACGAGTGGCCGCTGCTGTCGCTCCCACTGGTTGATTAAAGTTCATCCAACGCGAGAAATGTACGAATAAACTACAAATCCCTTAAGTCTGGGGTGGTTTTGTAGTTCTCGACGTGTTCTCGTGTGACTACAATCGTAGTCTCGCGAGATTGTCAAGTTTACGCGGAAGCAATCTGGAGTCCCGGTGATAATCCGAGGCTTCATATAAACAACAGAGACACCTCCGGGTGGTACCTCCCCGACGGCTGAGATGCACGCCTGAGGTACTGACGGTTAGGTGAGTAGAAAATCATATTTTTAAAGGGGTTTTGCTTGGCATGGTTGTTCGGTAACAAGGAACATTACAGCATTGTGACATCGTCATGCAAGCACCACTGCTTGGCAATATACATGGGCCAGATTGTATATTCATCAACAATCATGAATATGCAATCGAATAGCATTTGGAGATGTACACCAATGGACTTTAGGACATCCTGGCGTTTTGATATACCAGTACTATGACAACATATGTAGTATAAAGATCTATCTGTTTCAAAACATTTGGATTTCGGCCATCAATTAGTTGACTATAGATTCCTATCAAGGAACAACTTGTTTGACAGTATCGTTTTACCATGATGACATATGACCATATTATTTGAAGTGGTCAATCCATTGGTTTAGGAATGAGAGGTATTTTGGTCAGGAAAGGGTTGGGCAGTGGTTGTGTTTTTAACATGTAGAAGAGTGAAGTAGGACTAGTTGTTTTGTCTCTTTTAGAGCGGTGCCTCCTTTGGTCCTGAGCTGTTGCCAGGTGGGGTGAGGTTTTTTCTCCAATCTCTTGAGGTAAGACTTTATTGGAGTGGTTTGCGGATTTTCTGCACACGTACGATGGCTATTTTATGCTACATGTATTGATTTAAGACAATTATAGACTGTGCTCCTAAACTGTTTATATGCACCTCTTATATTTCTTTTAGATTTGTCCAAGAGGCGCGAGGAACGGAATCTGTGAAAAATCAAGCTCGCAGTGTATCCTTTCACTTTTTATTTTTATCACATCACTTGATTGCAGTAGCATTTTATATCCAAGAGGTCCTGATGAAAGCACTAGGTTATTTCTTTACCTGTAGGTGCTGAAACATGTCGACCTATTCTTGTTAATGGACGATTATTTGTTGAAATTCGTCCCTGCCCTGTTTTTAATATTTTTTCAGGGTCAGGCAAGAATAAAATCACAGTCTGATTCTGCTTCAATTTTAAATTCACATCACATATTTTTTGCACTGCACTAATTTCCCATACCTGTTGTTTACTATACTCGCTCACATCTGTAAGATACTTTACCTCAAAAAAACATTCTTGGGCTCCTCCATCATTAGGGTGGAGTTGTAGCATGTCACCGGGCTCGGTGAGGGATGGGAATCCGCACAAATGTTGCGTATTTTTGGCCTATCAGTACATGGATCTACACGGTCTCTTTTTTGTCTTGTTAATTGCAGTAAGCTCCTCGCCTGGAAAACAAAGACAGAACAGATGAGAAACTGGATAAAATATATACGACTTCCTAATAATGGTAGTATAGTCCCAGAAAACGACGAAATTGAAGAAGCTTTCGTCCAGTTTTTGAAAATCTATATACAAAGGATGAGATAATTGACGAAGCTTGCATGTAAGAATTTTTTTATCAGAAATAGATCTTAACACTCTCCGACAAGAAGATAGAGAACTTATAAATGGTCCTATACTACTAGAGGAAATATTTCAAGTAATTAAGTCCTTAAAAAAGGGAAAAGCTGCGGGCCCAGACTCTATTCCAAATGAAATCTACAGCACCTTTAAAGACGAATTAACACCCTTTCTACTACAATTATTTAACTCCTCTTTCACAGAAGTTAATAGTCCCCCAACATCCTGGGAAGAAGCAACTATTACAATCCTTTTAAAACCTAATAAAAACCAGCGAGACTGTGAGTCTTATTGCCCAATCTCACTTTTAAACTGCGACCATAAAATCTATACACAGATTATACCCAGAAGATTGGACAAAGTACTAGGCGCACTTATTCATCCAGACCAAAAAGGATTTATGAAGGGGAGACAATTAAGTGAGTGGACTCATGATCTTATTGGAGCCATAGATATGGCTCAGACGTACAAGTCTCCCTTGGCGGTAATGACATTCGATGCCGCCAAGGCTTTCAACCGAGTTAATTGGAACTTACTATTTAAAGTAATACAACATTTTGACCTGGGTGGAAAATGCTTAGCAGCAATTAAAAACATCTATAAAAATCCTTCTGCTAAAATCCTGGTTAATGGAAATCTGACAAGAGCGATACAGATCAAAAGAGGGACGAGACAAGGGTGCCCCCTTTCTCCAATAATCTTTAACATGTATATTGAGCTCCTAGCCTTGAAATTAAGAGTGTCACAGAAAATTATCCCTTTTAAATACAACGGATGGGAGAAAAAAATAGGTCTGTATGCCGACGATCTTGTCGTGTACACAGGGAATGTAGAAAAATCTTACCCAGAAATATGGCTAGAAATAGAGAATTTCGGAAAAGTTTCAGGGTACCATATTAACCAACAAAAACAGAGTTAATGAAGTGTAATACAGACTTTGAGAGTATCTATGAAAAGAAAGAGATAAGATACTTGGGAATTCAAATAGTCCATAATATCAACAAAAATGAATAAGTTAATTTTGATAAGGTAATAAAAGAAGTAAGCTCCCACTTACAATCTTGGGGGGCTATATCTCTTTCCTTCTTGGGTAAATCCAATTTAATAAAAATGGTGCTTCTTCCTAAACTCACCTTTTTATTTAATACTATTCCTTTGGAGTTTCCAAAAATTTGGTTCAGGAAGGCGCAGGGGCTTTTTACAAGGTTTATATGGGGAAATAAGTGCCCTAGGATTGCCCAGAAAAAACTTAGAAAGAAAAAGGAATATGGTGGGATCGCTAGTCCGGATCTTGACTTGTATATGTGTGCATTTCAGTTAAAAAAATTCCAACAATTGATGCTGGAAGACTGTATGTTCTCACCCCTCTTTAAAGCTCTTACATATGGTTCTTCCCAACAAGCCGGGGGTTTTCTTTTAAAATTTGGTAACCCTAAATTTAAAAAAAAAGTTACATTGAAGATTCTGCTAGCATCAGTAACACTCTGGTCACAAGTGCACCTTCTTCTAAATATTCCGTATTATAACAACATTACCCCGATCTGGGACTCTCCTGGGACACCATTATGCTTGACAGATGCATTGGCGCTACCCCTGAGAAAATGTGGAATAATCTCCTGGGGGCAACTGGTAATTGAGGGAGACCTCATCTCCTGGCCGCACTTATTAGCCATAACTGGGAACTTGATTTCAAAGTTTAAATACTATCAACTAATAAGTTTGACAAAAGCATTGAAAAAGAACTGAAAGGAAATTCGAATTTAGCACTGAAGATCTGTTTTGGCGGCACTAAGGAAAAAGAGGTGTCGATCTGGTACTGGTTACTTGCACAAAATGGAGAAGCGGAGCAGGCCTCATTTATGGAGATATGGAAGAAGGACCTGCCAGATGAAGAGCTCTAAACTATTGAGCAAGTGTCAATGTCACTTCTTTAGTCTTGTATAATTGCTGCACCATTTAAAAAGAATCACCTTTTACAGCTCATAAGGCCTATTGGACCCCCCAGAAAATCTCGAAGATGGGAAAAGGGGAGAACAAGAAATGTCCCAAATGTGGAGAAGATAGTGCTAATGAGGTTCACATGTTCTGGAGCTGTCCGGTAATTTCCAAATATTGGAACAAAGTGGGTAAGACCATATCAGATGTTATGGGGATAGAAATTAAACTAACTACTATATCCGTAATTGTTGGGTTACCTTCTAGTGAAGTGGGTGTACGAGAACTAACAAAGAATCACAAAACTCTATTCTTTACCTTGATTCTCCTAGCCCGTAGGGAACTCTATTAAATGAATATTATCATGTCCCCCCATGGACAATGAATGGAATCACTGCATTCAGAGGGTAGCACGGTAGGATCAAGCAGGCAATTTCACAAAAAAGTCTAAATATTGGGACATTTGGGATCATTGGGTCAAGACAGGGGTACGTCATATATAATGTATGTCATGGGTTTTAAATCTCCTAGTTTATGGTTTATGGTTTCTGATTTTTAAGTAGATTCATATGTTTCTGGGTCATGTGATTAATTATATGCTTTAGACATAGTCCTGGGGACTGGTCTAATTTGGCCACTCCTTTGAAAGTGGGACTACATTGGCCGTCTGCTTTTCAAGATTGAGGTTGAATGCCCATAAAAGTAGTCAAAGGTCTGGTTCTGGAGATACAAAGTATCCTTTCTCCTCTGTGGGGGTGAAACCGGACCGGTAATCTAATTCTATCCTTCAGACACTTGAAGGGTCAGAAAAAGCTTCTCTATTGAGCTTTTTGGAGCCTATTATCTTTAAATGAAGACAAAAAAAATAAAAGAAAGAAAGAAAAAAAAGGAAGGATTTTGGTTGGGTAAAGGAGACCTTTGTAAGAAAGCAGACGTTGGATAGGGAAGAGGTGGCATTAAGGAAGCCTAGTGCCCTTAGGTACATCATATTGAAAATGGTGTAATCAAACGATCTGTATCTTTTATGGATCATAAGTTTTTTGCTGACCAGGTTCCATTTACATCTCTTCCATCTTCTTCTCACCCATCCACGTGGGCAGTATAAGGGACAGAGGGGCAGATTTACAAGGAACTGACGCATCTGGATAGATGCATCAGTTTCCTTGCGTCACCTTCAAATGTCCTTGCACCACCATGGATGCGCTGTATTTACAAGACAGTGCACCATGGCGCAAGGAATTACAGAGCATCAGAAATTCTTACGCATCTGTTGGAGGAAAAGTGACGCATTGTTGGAGTTTGTCACAAAACTGACGCAACTCCAGCAATGCGCCAGAAAACATAGGTAGGTCCCATGTAAAATGCCCTGCGTCAATCCTTACGCCTGGTCTGAGCAGGCGCATGGATTTTGACACAGTGAAGGCGTAGAGTGACGCAGTGAAATCTTGTAAATTTCACTGTGCCAGTTCTACGTGGCTTTTTGCATGGGAACACCTACCCGGGTGCAAGTATAATGTGATGCAGGACTTTATAACGTGACGCATCTCCCTAGATGCGGCACGTTGTAAATGGGCCGCAACTTTTACACCGCCACTGCGTCACAAAAGTGACACAACGGCGGCGCAAAAGTGATGCAAGGGGCTTGTAAATCTGCCCCAGAGTCTTTTGCCCTAGGGCTGCGACAGAAAGTCTGCACAGGACATGCTCCATTTTTTTATGGTTTGTAGTTTTTATGTGGTACCTAGGAAGTCATATATTATCTCCTTTTAAAAGAGGCAAATTTTAGGCATGTTTTAACTAGCCTTTATATTCTTACAAATTAGCTTTGAGGATTGACATCGATCTGTGGTATGGTATTGAAGTCCATTAAATTTACTTGGATGTGACTTATGTGCAAGCTTAAATGTTCAGTCTATTGAACTCCAAAAGGTATTGAATTTCATACAAATGTTGAAGGTGTTGTTTTAAAACTTGTCCGACAGAGATCTAGCATGAGAATGTATCCCCTTCTGATCAAGGAGCATCCTCTAGTTCTGGTCCCTTGATATACCTTCATAAAAAAATAGTTGTTCAGCGCTTTTCAATTTTGATTTGTGTTTTAGTATCATTAGAGAAGTCATTTAGCTTGGGTAGACATTGCTAATCCGGGCTGGATTTTTCTGGACATCATTTTTTTTAAATGGCACTTGTGTTGCAGTGATAATGTAACATATCAGGAACCATGAGACCTGTACACTTTCATATTGATGGCAAAGCATAGGTTTTTGGGGTTAAACAGTCTGATAGAGACAGAAAATAACACCTCAGAGCAACCCTTCTGCCTTTTTTCCAAAATGGCGGCTCTATAATAATGCATTTTAGCCATCATATTGGTAATTTAATATTTCTTTTGTAAACATGAGGTAGGCAGGTGGTAATAGAGGATCTTTACCTCCTGACAGAGTGTTGCAAACTACAAAATCTGAGCACTCCTTCAACAAAGAAGAATGTGTCATATGCCAAATTAATCCAAAAGAAAAGCTAACCCACTGTGCTGGACAGAAGAGAGTGTGTGATGCTGCAGCAATACGGCAAGACAAAGTTCACAAAAGATTTGAACTGATGGGTGAAGAGATGAAATATTTTATCATTTTAACAACAAGTCATATGCAATAGAAAAAATAGCAGAAACCAGTGAATCACAACAAGCATCCGAGTCTTGTGAGAAAGTGATGACAACCAAACCCAATGCCCATCCACTTAGAAGATCGGTGGCTACCCCTCATCCACCTCCAACAACTGATCAAAAAGCGGAGGATCATCAATGTGTTATCTGTGGTTTAGCCAGAACAAGAGTAAAAAAGATTGACAAAAGAGCAAAGTGCAGAAAATGTGAGTCTCCAAGGGCGAACATGTTTTTATCTGCAGCTAGTTTCTTCCAAGATTAAGTTTTCAGCCGAGCAGCTGATATAAACAGGGAGGGGAATGTATTTGAAATGGATTTGTGTGCCCACCCGAACTGCGTGCGTGCATACATTAAAAAATATGAATGTACAACGAGTTCCCAGCAGCAACATAACTGCAAGTCTTCAGTTAAGTTTGCACTCGTTGTAAATGCAAATCAATTTTTAAAGCCACTCTTGAGTGCTGGCTATGGGTTCAAAATCAAAGAGATCAGAGAAATAATGGTCAACATTGATGAAACTGTATGGATCAATAATAATGAAATTAATCTGGTGAGAATGTACAATGACAAGATTAGTTTTATCAGCCTAACAAAAAGAATGAGCCATTAACCCTTTCGATGATGATGACGAGCTGGGCTCGTCATGGTGCACAGTGGTCGTGTGCTGATGACGAGCCCAGCTCGTCATGAACAATGGGAATCAAGAAAAGTCAGCATCCTGGAGGATTAGCTTTAGCATTCAAGGTGTTAATGATGTTCACAGCTGATTTGACTCCTGAAGTTCTTGCTGCAAAATAAGATCACAGGAGGCAGTAAAATCAGTAGGAACCATTTTAAGAAATGTTCTGAAAGAATTAGATTTTGGACTTAATGACAAATTTTGTGATGTCCCAGAGCGATGCAAATCATGGTAGTCAACAAGAATGTCTGGTGTTGTCTTAACACTTTTTACATCATTGTTTAACATCAGCACAGCAAAACTGTTACATATTAAAGTTCTTGAGTTTGGATTAGAAGTTGTCAATGCCAATATTGATGATGGCTTCGAGGACATAAGCAAAGAATTTCAGAAACAATCCCATGACCCGCCAGGCTTGTGCTGTGCAAATGTACTGTATTATTCCAAATCATGTTTCATGAATTACACCACAGTAAACAGAAAACTTCACTGCACATGATGGCTGTCCACGCAATCTATTACAAGTGGAAAAGTAGAGAACTAATCACTTCAATGAATAGGATTGGTGTATCAACAAGTTATAATGACATAGTACGGAGCAGGAACTGTTTAGCAGCTCATGCTGTAAAATATTGTGAATCCGATAGCACACAACTTCCAAGTCACTTTACCAAGAAAGGATTTACAATTGCTGCTCTTGATAATTTTAATTTTAAAAACAGCTCTTCCATGTCAGGAACATTCAGCACACATGACACTGCCATAGTACTTCTTTAAGTGTATACCAATGAAGTAGCTGCTGGAAAACAAGCTGTATCAGAGAATTATGGCCGATACCATAAATAGCATAAAACTTATAAGCTGGAATGTTAACGGGTTAAGGGACAGGTCTAAAGCAAGAAGGGTTATAGATTTTTTGTTCAGATCAGGGGCACATATTTGTTTATTAGAAGAGACGCATGTAGAGAGGGAAGAATGTAGTCAAATATTCGGGAGATGTGGATGGGTCCAGGATATCATTTCCTCGGGTCAGAGCGGCAGTACGCGGGGGGTGGCCGTGATTATTAGAGCAGGCTCAGGGATCAGGCTGATAAAACACGACACGGACATTTCAGGCAGATGGTTGATAGCCTCTCTGATGGTGGGAGGTTCCCCTTTGGTCTGCGCAGTATACTATGGCCCGAATCTAGATGCCCCGGGGGCTTTGATAAAACTCAAAACTAACTTAATAGAGACAACTGGCCCTATAATTGTAGGGGGAGATTTTAATCTTATTTTTGATAGAGATCTGGATAGAACATCGAGGGTGAAGTTTCCCCCCCCAAAAAAAAATAGCTTAGAACTTAAGAACATCATGAGGGATTTTAATTTGATGGACATTTGGAGATTTAAAAACCCAGGGGGAAGAGATTACTCTTTCTATAGTAGAAGATATGGGCACCATTCGAGGATAGACTTTTTCCTGGTAGATAAGAACCTCTCATCGGCAGTCGACTCTGTATCCTATGTCCCTGCAATTCTGTCAGACCACTCAATGGTGGAAATGGTAGTCAACATGACACAGAAAAAACTTTATAGGAGATGGACACTGGATCGGACGTTGCTGCTGGATGAAGGAGTGCGACAGGATTTAGTTACCCAGTCTGAAGAATTTTTCAGGGTCAATATAGGGTCAGCAAATAACCAAATTGTCTGGGAATCCTATAAAGCTTTCTCCCGAGGCTTATTAACAACCCGGATGATCAGGAGGAATAGACTGAGGAAAGAAAGAAGGGAAGCAAGGATCTCAAGAATCAAGCTTAAGGAACTGGAGTTACAGAGCGCATCGGCAGAGGAGTCGGACAATAGGCAAATACTTCAGAGAGAGCTCGATTGTCTCCGAGCAGAATTTCAAGCAGAGTTGGACAAAGATCTAAAGGAAAAGTGGGACACTAGTAAATTACAACAGTTTGCTTATGGCGAGAAGTGTGGACGTCTCCTGGCCTGGAAGGCCCGAGCCGACAGAACAAGAAACCAGATAGAAAGCTTGGTTTTATCGGGTACAGGGGAAAAAACTAACAAGGATGACTGTATCAGAGAAGAAGCAAAGAGATATATGCAGTCTCTTTATGGATCTAACTCCTCTGGGGATAAGCAACAAGCAGAATCCTGGTTTGCAAATGTCCAGCTCCCTAAGTTATCTGAAACTGACTGTTCTTATCTTGGCTCAGAAATCAAAGAAGGGGAAGTCAGGGCTCAGGTGTCAAAAATGGCTAAGGGCAAAGCCGCAGGCCCAGACGGGCTCCCAGTGGAGCTGTTTAAGACCGTTTTAGAGCAGATCATAGGGATTCTGACCTTATTATTTAACGAAGTCCTACTCAGGGGAGGACAGGTCCCCAGGTCATGGGCGGAGGCAACGGTTACATTATTGTTGAAGCCAAATAAGGATCCGAGCAGGATTGAGTCATACAGGTCCATTTCACTTCTTAATGTTGATTATAAAATATTCGCGGGGGTACTGGCCACGAGATTAGCAAAGGTAGTAAAAACTGTAGTACATTGTGACCAAAGGGGCTTCATCCCAGATAGGCAGCTCAATGAATTGACCTTTCAAGTGGTGGCTGCAATCGATGTAGCTCAAGAAAAAAAACTGCCTCTGACCATAGTAGCTGTAGACGCGGCGAAGGCATTCAACCAAGTTGACTGGAACTATTTGTGGTTGGCGATGGAAAAATTCGGCTTTCCGACGAACTATATAACAGCTATTAAGCATTTATACTCAGACCCAACAGTAAAGGTCCTAGTAAATGGTTCTTTGTCAGAGCAGTTTCATATTTCCCGAGGCACTCGTCAGGGATGTCCCTTATCCCCCCTTTTGTTTGACTTGTATATAGAGCCTTTCGTTTGTTTATTAAGAGCCGATCCTATAATTAAACCTTTTAAGATTGCGGAAGTGGAGTTTAAGTTAGCTTTGTACGCAGATGACCTGTTAATGTACACTATAAATCCGGATGTGGCAATCCCTAGACTATTAGATCTTGCAATGGGGTTTGGTAACATTTCGGGGTACGCTATCAATGCTGAAAAGACGGAAATAATGGAATGGAACCAGCAGTCTAGCTCGTTAGGGAAGAAGAATAAAATGAGGTACCTGGGAATCCACTTGGTTAATGAGATAGATGAAATCCCCAAAACTAATCTAGAAAGGATCATCAAGGATACAATTGCTTTATTGCAACGCTGGTCGTCTCTGCCTTTAAACATATACGGGAGAGTGAATCTCCTGAAAATGATAGTGCTCCCTAAGGTCACTTTTCTATTTAATGCCATCCCATTATCCTTTCCAGCACCCTTAATTAAAAAATTACAGGGAAAACTGGGCTCATTCATTTGGAATGCCAAAGGCCCTCGCATAGCGTGGAAGAAATTAAGAAGGGGTCTCAAGACGGGAGGACTCGCCTTTCCAGATTTAATGCTGTATTGCCACGCTTTTCATTTTAAGCATTTTAGAATTATGGCGGGTCATATGGACCAATCATCAATGGGGCTGCTATTTTCTGTTCTGTTAAAGGAGGTTCCTCAGGGTTCCAGTTTTTTTCTTTATAAGTTTGGAGACCCAAAATCTTTTAAAAAAGTGAGGTTGAAGATCTTAAGGTCAGCCTTGAAAAATTGGGTATTCGTAAGGACTAAATTAAACATCACCTATTACGCACCACAGGCACCCATATGGGACTCACCAGGCCTCCCAGCCTGCCTTAATGATCAACTGTCACTACCTTTGAAACAGGCAGGGCTGCAGAGGTGGGGAGATCTGCAGGGAGATGGCCAACTCTTAAGCTGGGACGCATTGTACAATCTAACTAGGGGGGCCCTGACGCGGTTTAAATACTATCAATTGTCAGGCTGGTGGACAACGAGATCTTGGACACCTAATGATAATAACCCCCCTAACCCTAAATTTGAGGCGGTAGCTAGAAGGGGTAAGTGGAAAAGCCAAATATCTTTTTGGTATTCGGCTATGTTAGAAGGGGATGATGTGACGGAGATTGAAATCAGTAAATTATGGTGTAACACTCTCACCCCGACTAATGGGCCTCTTTTGGATTCTTGGCGCGATTCCTTCAGGGTGTTGAATGCCATAATTAAGCCGGCTGCGTTGAAAAGGAATCATCTATTCACAATGTACAGGGTCTATATAACTCCGAAGAAATTGGTAAAATTTTCAAATATGAACTACAACTGCCCAAGGTGTGGCCTCTTGAAGGCCGACGATGTTCATATGTTTATGGATTGTCCTGATTTAACGGAATATTGGGGGAAGATAAAGGAATTTCTGGAAGAAGTCCTCTTAATGCCTATAGCACTCCCAAGGTTCACAGTCATGTTTGGGCTAGTGATGAACTATCAAGTTAATGATCTCTCCACCAAATTTGTATTTTTCATCATCCTTTTAGCAAGGCGCGAGATTTGCAGGGCTTGGAAAGATCCGATTCCCCCAACCTTTGCTAATTGCCTGAAGCAGATTATGTTGACTTGTAAATCAGATGTGGCATGCGATCCCAGAAGCTTGACGAATGTGTGGGCAGCCTTGGTGGCATGGCAAGATCGATGATTGGTTTTCCAATGATTTGTCTAGAGCCCTGCTGGTTCCCCGTACTCCTAAGTAGCAAAGGGCGCACACGGATCGGCGAAAGAAAAGGAGTTTGGAGGGGAAGGGAGTGGCTACTTGAGGGTGCGGGCAAACCAACTTGCATCAGGCCAAAACCAACGAGGGTCAGTACAGAACGGCCAGCAGTGCATGGAGGAGCCAGTGTCCCATCAAGAGTTCCATCTGTGATATATGAGGATTACCAAAAAAAAAAAAAAAAAAAAAAAAAAAAAAAAAAGAAGTTGTCAATGCCAATATTGATGATGGCTTCGAGGACATAAGCAAAGAATTTCAGAAACAATCCCATGACCCGCCAGGCTTGTGCTGTGCAAATGTACTGTATTATTCCAAATCATGTTTCATGAATTACACCACAGTAAACAGAAAACTTCACTGCACATGATGGCTGTCCACGCAATCTATTACAAGTGGAAAAGTAGAGAACTAATCACTTCAATGAATAGGATTGGTGTATCAACAAGTTATAATGACATAGTACGGAGCAGGAACTGTTTAGCAGCTCATGCTGTAAAATATTGTGAATCCGACAGCACACAACTTCCAAGTCACTTTACCAAGAAAGGATTTACAATTGCTGCTCTTGATAATTTTAATTTTAAAAACAGCTCTTCCATGTCAGGAACATTCAGCACACATGACACTGCCATAGTACTTCTTTAAGTGTATACCAATGAAGTAGCTGCTGGAAAACAAGCTGTATCAGCTGAATGCATAAACAAACACAGCTGCAAAATTATAATCCAACTGCATTGCCAACGTGTGCAAAATCACTGCAAGCCATCAACACAGCCCAGTCTATCACTTATTTGGTGTGGACTGAAGGATGAAGAACAGTAGTTTTCTCCATGGGCTAGAATTCATGCTCTGATCTCTCAGAGTACCTTTCCACTGACGGTTGGGTTTTTACCAGTAATGCCATCTCCAGTCACAAATTACACAGCAGTATACACAGCTCTAAAAAATGTCCAAAATGTGCATGATCAGCTTGAAGACCAGCCTATCCTGTCAATTTTCTGTGATTAAGGTATTTTCTGTATTGTAGTTGACATTTTTATGAACAATCTAGCAGAATTTGAGGATCTTTATCCAATGATGGCCATTTTCCCATGACAAAAGTTGCATTTTGGTGTGCAGGAAGTTATCTCAGTGGATGTGGCATACATAATGCACTTATTGAGGCTGAAATCTTTGAAAGCAAAACTGTCCAGGCAATATTGAGTGGAATGCATTATGTTCATTCATGTATGCTCATCATATCTGAGGCTATATAAACATTGTGTTGGACTGCTTTCTGGAACCAGAATGACAAATTTAGTTTTGCAAATTTTATTTCAGAAATCAGTTCAAAATCAGAAAACCAAGTTCACAGAATTTGTCACAGAATGTGAAAATTAATCAAAGTCAAAGTGTTTTTATTGTATGATTAATTAAAATCTTTACAATTAATCATAACTTTGCAGGTGCTGGGGAAATGTTTTACACATGATAGCTCTAGTGAAAAACTTGAGATATGCTGATCGGGGAGGTGATTGGGAGTGGCATGTGAAGACTGTGGAGTCACTGATTATTGTGTTTTGCAAATTCATATGTATAAACTAACTGAGATATTCGTCATGGTATTTGGAAAGAGTGAAGAAGCTAGAAGTAGAAACAATACCTCTACAGAAAATTCATCCAAAGACATTTTCTGGTGAAAGACAAAGAGGAAAGGTTCAATGCTGTGGCTTCAGATATGAAACTGGAACAGACGATCCAGTGATCACAGAAAAGCTCCAAGGGAATTGCTGGTCAGACACGTGAAAGTGAATATGTTGCTCAATGGCAGCTAGTTTGACATGAAGTCCTATCTATTTGCAATGTCAGAGAGATGACAAATTAAAAATAAATGTGCCATTGTGAAACTGTTCCTCACCACAAACTTGTGAGAAAGAGAGGGGAATGTTTTAATAAACATGTTGACAGCCTTCAACATTTCATGCAGCAGGAAACAAACCCCTTTGAAATGACTGAGCTTTTGCAACTACACAACTTGGTGACTAAACTATATGTGGATAACAATATCAAATCACTTTTCTAATGATCCAAAAACACAAATCAAAAATGAAATTCTCTAGAAAACAATTTTTTTATGGAGGTATTTCAGGGGCCCGGTATTATTTACTCTGTGCAAGCAGATTGAGCAGATTCTACCAAACAGAAGTTGCATCTAACAACAAAAATGTTATAGCACTGTACTTCTACAGTGAAAATAAAATTAATATTATCCTATTGTCCTTGTCTCTGTTTAATAACCAGTTCCTTTTTTTTCTCTCCTGCTGTACTTTGAAACCTTTCCTTCTATTATATCATTGAAGCAATGCAGTTGTATTGGAGACTAGGAATTAATAACTTGGAGTGTTACTTTCTAATGCTGAACAATGTGAGTTTGCTATAACAAACTCCATCACTTGCTGTAAAGATGATTATACAAAAATATCAGACGCTCATGTTTCTTCGATCCTAAATGGAGAGGAGGTGTGACAGCACAGAGCTTCCGCTCAGCCGTGCCAATGTCAAAAAACAGCCTGCCTCCATCTTGCATCCAAAAACCCACACACCTCTCTAAGCACTGTACATACCATATGTTATTATCATCCCCTTTATGCAAATCTCACTTAATTTTCACTACATTTGAAGGGATCCCGAGCAATGTTCCCTAATTTGTGTGGCAATGAAAGTCGTGTGTGCCTTATGCCAAGGATACACGCACTGAGGACATGCAGCAATTCTATATGCAGACAACAGCAGTGTCAATTTTCAAGATCAGCAGATTAGCTCACATGACAGGATGTTCCCAAACTCCCTTTCTTATTTTATCTAGTCTGCCTTACAATACTACACAGGTAATGGGGCAGGCAGTTTGGGCCTAGGCCCCTTCTCCCACCCCTGGCTGCCACCGAGAGGCCTGCATACACACCCCACTATTTGTGAGGGCTAGGAATGAGGAACACTGATTTGGTGTTCCGTTCTGTGTTTATATAGTACTTGATACGCTTGACAAAGCTGTGGATTATTCTCATTGCTATTCTGGGCACCATTGCGAACTGCATGGTTGAATAAGATGTTGGATGTAGTGTGGCATATATGGGAGGTTTATTTTCAAACATTGTGTGGTGAAAGTTACTTCACACAAGTATGAGGTGCTGCAGACAGTATGAGAATTGATGCAGTAATCTATACCTACCATGTTGTGTTTACACAGCCACCTTTTTGTTACGTCTGAAATTTGAGGTGATTGTAAATTTTTGTGATGGTGATTCAGGGCTATGCAAAAATTGTAAATAACTGACAGCTGTTAAGGTGGGTTCAGATGTTCTAAAAACCCTGAAAATGTCTGAAAAAAAGGAACGTCCTCAATTGTGGCAGCAAACCAATTTGTCTCACGATTCAGGACGCCTTCTCTATGGCTCTACTTTCAAATGGCCTTGCATTTGCTTACAATAGAATAAAAAAATCTTCCTAATAATCCTGACAAGTGCCCATTTAAAGAATTCCGCTGAACCAAAGCACCAAAGCTCCACTAGTGACTGTTTCTGCTCCTACATTTAAATCAACAGTTTTAGTATTTCAATTTCTTGAAAATCCATGTAGACTAGCCTTCCCAGTGGAGCTATAAACGTCTTTAGAAGTGGGATTTCACTTCAGGGGCAGTAAATCACTAAGGGCCTAATTTGGATGTCAGTCGGATTTGCCTCTGATTGACATCCCAGCGGTTTCGGAACCACCCAACCACGGGTCGGCGGTCTGAAAATGCAACTGCGATGTGACCACACATGGTGCGGTCGCAGACACCCATTTCTCCATAGGAGCTTGTGCGGCTTTCTGAAACTGCAGCACAAGCTCCAATAGAGAAAAGGGAATTACTGTAAATCCCACGGTGCATGCCACACAGTGCAGAGGTTTACAGGGGGGCAACATAGGTGCCCCGTTGCCACCAACCAGAGACCGCGGAAGAAGGGGGGCATGCTAGGTGCCCCCAAAGTCACTTTTCAAAAGACTTTCCATGTCGGAAAGCCCAACATGGAAAGCCTGTCAGAAACCAAAATCATAATCAAGACGGTGGAAACGCCATCTGTATGCGATTATGTGGTGATTCTGACTGGCCGATGGGCTCCTTGAGCCCATCAGTAGTCAGTTGGATTGACTGTCCCGTTTCAAATCCAATCACCCTCATTGAAATACGGTGGTCAGATTTGAAACCTTGGATGCAGTGGCTTTTTGACCGACATCTAAATTAGCCCCTAAATGTAATAATACAATGAAAACTGTCTGGTGCAACTGAGACCCAATGTTAAAATGGGCTGAGAATATGAGAAACGCTTTAACATTTATTTCTTCATGAGACAAGGGTTTGAAAGAGAAAAAACATAAAGGAATACAAATGAATGTTTTGTTTCCTTCAACAGCAGACTAAGATACAATACAAAGTATTTATTTCCATAACATTTCAGCAATTTAACCATTCATTAAGCATAATAATCCAGCTGAAAGCTTCATTACTGTTTGAAGGACAATCACAAGTATTTGTTTCTTTCTTACAGCACAGGGCCGGCCTCTAGCCTATCCAGACACTGACAAACACAATTTTCATTCCTAAATTAAAGGAAGTAGCAGTGTCTTCCTCTGTTTCCAACACAGCCTGCCACATATCAGAAGAGAAAGAGTAGTTTTCATGCCCATCGCATCTTATTAGGTCTGGAGTTACCCAAAAAAGTATGATTCTAGTAAAAATTCTTTCCATATAATACACTTACTTTCAGGAGCTTTTAGTCAGTCCTCTTCACCCATTGATCAGTTGTTGGGCCATGCACCTTTTTCCTCTACCCACCGTCCAGCATCAGGCAATGGGCCAGCCCACTTCACCCACTGTGAGTGACGGTATTCTACGCTATCACAAGCAGCACGGCTTCACACAGAGTAGCTCCTTTTAGTGCCAAGAACTACTATGGCATTGTTTGTTTTTTAATGGCCAAAAAACGTTTCATATTTTTATTTTGTTTAATACTGGCAAGGGCCAAGCAGCTCTCACAACAATGTTTTATGAAAACCATGACAAAACAAATTAAACATTGACAAAGCCAAAATAATTGGCAGCCAACACCAGACTGATTGGCTTTGCCAGTACTTGTTAAACTAGGGACAGGCAACAGTGAAATATCCCTTTGTTGTCTCTTTTGGTTCTGAGAGTGGTTAGCGTGCTCCCACAGAGACTGTGGGATCTGGGAAATAGAAGGCTGTACCCTCATGCAGCCTCCAGGAAACATACATCCCCAGTGTAAGAAGTAAATAAAGTCTTTTTTCTACATGTATGTCTCACACATTTACACGGTTGAGACCTTAAAATGTGGGCACAATGTAGACAATATGACCGGCTTAAACGTCTTAGATGGTTGGGTATGTTACTGGCCTACACTTTCTTAAACACTGTGAAAAACACTTTCATATCTAAGAGCATTCAATTGACTTCCTTCTTCGTTGGTCTTGACGTGATTCCCATTCCTCTTCTTCGTCATAAGTTCCTGTCAGAATTGCAATCTTTTGCGCGGCACTTCTCTTGGTTGGGTATAGAAGGTAGTTATAAACCAAAGCTGCCAGGATTCCCCCAACCAGTGGGCCCACCCAGAAAACCTATAGAAACAGAAACACAAAAATAGTGAGTCATGAGTAAAATGGCCTTGTCTGATTTTGTACACACTGATATGTGCTCCATTGTTCATACCTCTCCGACCCATACCCACCTCAAAGAAATCCATAAAGATTGCCAATTGTCCTTATCAATCAGTGGTCATGAAATCCCTCCGGCCATCCATCAATGTAATTAACCTCTCAAAATGTCCAGCAAACACTCAAACCATTCATAAAAATCACTACTCCTATCCGTGAAATGCTTCAACTATCCATCATCCACGCCACCTCTCACTCTGTCCAACAGACTCATTAATTATCCTTCAATCCCCACCACCTCTCTACCAGTCAAACCCCTCCTCCAGTTTCATGCAGATCGCATTCCTCTCCCATCTATCCATCGCTATTTATCCAAGTTATCCATCTCTCTATCTTTCCCTTTCTCAACCTACTTTCACCATCCATAAAAAGTAAAACATGGACTTCTTGTCTATCACATTTATCTAAATTAATCATTAATTACGTTTTTCAATTGTCAGCAAACCCTCCAATCATCCACCAAAATGTCCACCTTGCTAACCTTAAACACACTCCCCAACCACACCCCATATGTTCAAGCTCCTGCTGCTAAACTCTGCCAACTTTATCTTTTCCATCAGCCACCCATAGTACCTTTTTAAAAGCTCCAGTCTCCTTTAGTATATGTGATACAGTGACATCACCCATTAAAGATGCTAACTTCACTTGACTGTAAGGTAACCATATGCCTTGCTATGAATCCAAACCTTTTTGTAGTTTCTGTGCATACTGCTCTCCTTTACTTCTATTAAATTGATAAACACTCCCCCTAATTAGGTTGCACCTTTGTAGCAATGACAGACCAGCCCCCTCCTACCAATACCACCTCAAGCCTAATGCTAATTAAGTAAGGACTTTGGGCCTTATTTAGAGTTTTGCGGCTGGGTAGTCCTTCACCACATGGTGTATATCCAATCTCCTGTATTGCAGGTGCCATAGGCTATAATGCACTTGTAATGCAGCGGGCTGGGCATCGCCATGTTCGTGATGGAATATCCCTTCCTCCAAACTCTAAATATGTCCCTTTGTGTTTGGTGCATGAAAGATTATTGTTTCTGTACACCAGAATTCTACTTGTAGAACAATACACTAGAAACAAATGTAATTTCATTACAGTTTTAGACGGCGAGAACTGTATTTTAAAGATTTACGAGGTTTATGTAGGTTGCATGGATACTTTGCTATTCATTTTGCAGTTTTATATGTCTACATCGGTTTTCTTTTGTACTGGATTAGTTTATGGAATTCAGAAATCCAACTAAACCATTAGGGAATTCACGAACAGCTTTTAAAGGCTGCATGGCCTCCTCAATGAGAGATGAATAGAATTTAACATGCTGGTGAGTCTTCTGAAGACTACTTCACACTATTTATGCAGTTCAAGCCCTCTGTGACCCCCGACCCTGCTTGCTGGCCAGGTCGCTCCCCTACTGCTGCACAGCTCCATCTGTGTGTCTGCCCCCGCTGCACCTCCGAGCGCGAGTTTGCTCCTGCTGTGCCTCCTGCTCGCCTCTGTGCCCTTCTGTCCTGTTCCAGTTTTGTACTTTTGTTCCTGTATTTAGTGTATTTTGTGCTTTGTGCCATCAATGCCTTCGCTCTCTTGCCCAGCTCGCTCCCCCTCCACCTTTTCTATTTTGTACCCCGTTCTCCCGCCGCTGCCCCCTGCGGTCTGCCCCCTCACCGCCCAGCTCCCGCCTCCCAGCTGCTCCTCCCCCCTTCCCGCCTTAAATGGCGGCCGCTGCATGACAGTAGGAGTGACCCCTGACCCTGCTTGCAGGCCAGGTCGCTCCCCTAGAGCCGCACAGCTCCACCTGTGTGTCTGCCCCCGCTGCCACTCCGAGCGCGAGTCCGCTCCTGCTGTGCCCCATGCTCACCTCTGTGCCCTTCTGGTCTGTTCCAGTTTTGTACTTACTTTTATTCCTGTATTTAGTGTATTTTGTGCTTTGTGCCTGCCGGTGCCTTTGCTCTCTTGCCCAGCTCGCTCCCCCTCCCCCTTTACTATTTTGTACACCGTTCTCCCGCCGCTGCCATCAGCGGCCTCGCCCCCTCGCCGCCTCGCTCCTGCCTCCCAGCTGCTCTTTCCTCCCCCCCTCCCCGCCTTATATGGCCAGCGCCATAACCCCTGGACCCCGCGTACACCACCACGCCAGACTCCAATAGGACGCCAACACCCTTCACACTCTCAACACCGGCCAAGACCACCCCTGCTTCTAGGCCGCCCTGAAAAGCACCCACGGATGCTTCTCCTGCCACACCTGCAACTTCACCTGCGACAGAACCGCCAAACCCCCAAGGACTGGACCCAACCACCTCCACTGCATACTCCTCAACACCCGCTCCGCACGCAAACACGCCGTCAAGCTCTGTTGAACTCGTCACCTCCACCCCAGAAGTTGCCTTCCTGACCGAGACTTGGTGGAACGACTCCCCGGCACCCGACATCGCCATAGCAATCCTGGGTGAATACAAGATCCTCCGCAGGAATCGTACCAACGGAACTGGAAGGGGCCTAGCCATCGTCCACAAGTCCACCCTCCAGATCCACGCCCACGCTGACGACACCCTAAACACCGCCAAACACCTACACTTCCGGATCCACACCGACCCCAACACCACCCTCAGAGGAACACTTGTCTACAGACCCCCCAGACCTCGGACTCTGTTCAGCGACTCCATCGCTGACCTTGCCAGCACCCACGCACTCACCTCTATGGACTACATCCTCCTCGGGGACCTGAACTTCCACCTCGAGAACAACACCAACACCAACTCCACCACCCTGATTGACAACCTCACCAACCTCGGCCTCAAACAACTTGTCACGAAACCAACCCACGCCGCCGGTCACACGCTTGACCCTGTCTTCTCCACAAGCACCCACGCTGCCTTTAACCACACCACCGAACTCCACTGGACCGACCACCGCTGCATCCATTTCACCTTTAAGAAACCAATGACGCACCACTGCACCAAACAGCTGCCTCGCCGCTCCTGGAGCAAAGTCACCGAAGACCAGCTGACCTCCACCCTCGCCCAGATTCCACCCATCGACTCCACCGATCCAGATGCCGCCGCTCGCAACTTCAGACAGTGGATTGACGACTGCGCCAACACCCTTGCCCTGCTTAAGAAACTTTCCTTCAACCACACCAGCAAGAAAGCCACCTAGTTCACTGAAGAGCTCCAGACCTCCAAACGTACATGCCGGAAACTGGAGAAGAAATGGCTCCACGATCACACACCGGAAAGCCACGCAGCCCACAAGGACGCCACCCGCCGACATCACCAACTCATCAGAACAGCCAAGAGATCCTCCTTCAAAGCCCGCCTGGACAACAACGCACATGACAGCAAAGAGCTATTCAGCATAGTAAAGGAACTCTACAACCCCAGCTCTAACACCAACGACATAACGCCCTCGCAAGATCTGTGTGACTCACTGGCCACCTTCTTCCATCGCAAGATCGCTGGCATCCACGACAGCTTCAACACCCGACCACCCTGACCACGGCAAACTCTCCCCCCCCCCCACGGACACCACCTGCACCAACCGCCTGACCTCCCGGGCCTACGCCAACAACGACAAGACACGCAAAGTCATGAACTCCATCCACTCAGGATCACCGTCAGACCCCTGCCCATAACACGTATTTAACAAAGCAGACACAACCATTGCACCCCAACTATTGAAGATCATCAACATCTCCTTTGAGACAGCGACTTTCCGGAAAGCTGGAAACACGCAGAAATCAACGCCCTCCTCAAGAAGCCCAAGGCGGACCCCAAGGACCTCAAGAATTTCCGGCCCATCTCACTGCGCCCCTTCCCTGCGAAGGTCATCGAGAAAATCGCCAACATGCAACTAGCCCGCCACCTCGAGGACAACAACATCTTAGACCCGTCCCAGTCCAGATTCAGACAAAACCACAGCACCGAGACAGCCCTAATTGCCGCCACAGACGACATCGGGCGTCAACTAGACAACGGCAAAACATCAGCCCTTATCCTCCTGGACCTGTCAGCCGTCTTCGACACCGACATGGTCTGCTACCTCACACTAAGGACACGCCTCTAAGAAATCCACGAAAAGGCCATGGACTGGACCACGTCCTTCCTCTCCGGCAGAACCCAGAGAGTCCACCTCCCACCCTTCCGATCTGAGGCCACTGACATCATCTGCCGCGTACCCCAGGGCTCATCCCTCAACCCGACCCTGTTCAATGTCTACATGGCCCCCCTAGCACAAGTGGCCCACCAGCATGACCTGAACATCATCTCCTACCCCGACGACACCCAGCTCATCCTCTCCCTCACCAAGGACCAGCACATCGCCAAAACCAACCTCCACGAGGGAATGAAGGCCATCGCAGAATGGATGAGAAGCAGCTGTCTGAAACTGAACTTGGACAAGACGGAGGTCCTCATCTTCAGATCCACCCCCTCTGCCTGAGACGACTCCTGGTGGCCGACCACACTGGGAACAGCACCGACACCCACAGACCATGCACGCAACCTTGGATTCACCCTCGACTACTCCCTCTCCATGTCAAAACAGGTAAACACCATCTCCTCCTCCTGCTTCAACAACCTCCACATGCTCCTCAGGATCTACAAGTGGATCCCGACCGAAACCAGAAGAACGGTGACCCAAGCCCTTGTCAGCAGCAGGCTGGACTACAGCAACTCACTCTACGCAGGAATACAGGCCAAACACCTACGACGACTGCAACGCATCCAAAACGCCTCCGCCCGCCTGATCCTCAACATCCCTCGTCGCAGCCACATCCAGGCCCACCTAAGAAACCTGCACTGGCTCCCCGTCAACAAGAGGATCACCTTCAAGCTCCTCACCCAAGCACACAAAGCACTCCACAACACCGGCCCAGCCTACCTGAACAGCAGACTCAGCTTCTACACCCCCACCCGCCAACTCCAATCTGCCAGCCTCGCCCTCGCCGCCGTCCCCCGCATCCAACGAACGACCTCCGGTGGCAGATCCTTTTCCTTCCTAGCGGCTAAAACTTGGAACACCCTCCTGACCCTGCTGCGGCAGACCCAAGACCTGCTCACCATCAGAAGACTCGTCAAGACCTGGCTCTTCGAGCAGTAGCGGCACCCCTATGGATTGATTGATTGATAGTTCTTTACATGGTGGAGACCAACCCTCCTTGCTACTCAGCTACAACAGGAATCCGACTTCTTCTCAGCCTCACCACACTGGGGGGTCTTATTTATGAGGCCTTGCAGCATTTTTGTGCCTCCGTTGGGTAACTTTTTGTGACGCACCGGTGGCATAACAAATGCACCATGTTGCGCCCTATTTACAAAGTGACGCATCTAGATGCTATATTATACCTGCGTCAGGTATAATGTATGCAGGGTGGGCGTTATGTCATAGAAAAACCACGTGGAAGTGCGCAGTGAAATCTATCAGATTTCACTGCGCCACTTCTAGGACGCCACTGCGTCCAAATCTTATGCCTGCCTCACAGCAGGCGTAAGACTGACACAGGCACATTTAACATGGAACTTGCCCATGTGTAATGACCCATTGCTGAAGTTGCGTCACTTTCACAACACACTCCAGCAATGGGTTATTACTGCGCCTACAGATATGTCAGAAAAACTGAAGTATCTGTAACTCCTTGGACATGGAGTGCCGTACATTAACGTTGGCGCATCCATCGTGTCACAAGGAGAACTCAGTGATAATTGTTGCATTGTTGTTTTCACGCATTGATGAAACAATTTTCATAAATCAGGCCCTCGATCTTTATGAGGTACTGGAGAAATATTCTCATAGACAAAAAGGATCTCTAGCATAAATTGCGAGCTGCCCTCCTCCTTAAAATGACAGAAAAATACAGGTGAGAAGCTCCATTCAAGGAGCAGGGTGTGCAAACTTGTAGACAGGCAACAATATTGAGTCTAAACCCGTCAGGTCCTATGCTGAACTACCGGCATACAAAATGAGAAAAAATGATTAGCTGTACTGTAACATGAGAAATTGATCAGCGTCGCACATTAAGTTTAAATATTGGCACATTAGCTTTTTACATTTTTATTGTTTTTGCTAAACATTTTTTTTTAAATGATTTATTTATAGTTCCTTCACAAAATGTCATCTTTTTTAATAACTATGCATACATACAATTTACCCTACCTTAATGGTGAGATGTATGTGAAGACACTTCTCACCAGATGTTGCTGAGGTCACTTTGGTGTAAAGGTAGTGATAGATATGTATGCAATTCTCATTTTAAGTTTAGAAAATGCACCAACAGAAATCCACTTTCGTCTCTACAGTACCTTGCTCTGACCCACTGAGATTTTTAACTCCTTCGCTGCGGGGGTTATTCCCCCGCTGTGCTGGGGGGGAGGGGGCGCTCACAGCGCTCCCATGCTCATGACGAGCTGAGCTCGTCATGAGCTACGGCGCTCCTGTGCTCAGTCACAAGTGCATTGGCTCCAGTGGAACGCTCAGCAAAGCAGGGGAATTCTCTACGCACCTGAGCATTCCACGGGTCATGATGAGCTGAGCTCGTCATGAGCACCGGAGCGCCGTGGCTCATGACGAGCTGAGCTCGTCATGAGCACCGAAAAGGTTAAAGGTACCGTAACCTGAAATAACACCCAAACTTCCTGAGTGTTGCAGAAGCTTATTTCCCTCTACAAAAGGCCCTATTTGGACTGAGTCCTGTTTTCCAAAGTTAGACCAACCAACTCCCTATTGCACTGAAGGAGTTAGCGTGTCTGCATCCTTGCTCTGGTCGCCCGAAAAATGAAATTGCAGTGCTGGAAAAAAAGTGGTGGCTTTGTAGCTGGGAGACCCAAATGGTCTTGGAACCTGCATTAAATGCTTCTGAAGCTGGGGAGCTAGTTGGTGCTTCCTCCCTATTTCATGGTTGTGCATACACGAAGTAAATGATATGTGATTGGAAATGTCTATCCGCCAAACTTGTGATTCCCTTGTTCTCTTTAGAGTTGGAGAATCCCCACCAAATTTTCATCTTCAGAGCTATAATCACTCAGCTGGCGAAAACCTTTGACAGATGACCCCTCGGGTATTGGGCCACTGGTTAAAGTACCTCCACCTCCCTGCCCAATTTAGGGCAGATGGTCTGAAGTATTTTTTTCCTTTTCAGGACTGGCAGGAATATTCAATTCAATTTGTAATCTTTATTCGGTACTTAAAAAGACACCATAAAAGTACATATACAATATACACACAAATGTTATAAAAATGAGTTTCTGTTAAAAAAGAAGATAAAAGATGAGTTTAGCTAAAACCATAATTCATTAGGCTAATGGGGAAAGAAGTTCTTTTTTAAGGGGTCAGGTAATGTTAAAGTCCTATTTCTCTGGTGTTCCTTAGCCGCAGTGCTATCCGGATAAAGTTTATAGTGCAGAATAGAGTGTAAGCGTCTTCAGCTTCCTGTAGAAACTTCAGGGCCAATTTTGTTTGTCTAAACTTTGATTCTTTCAGAATCCCCACCAGGAACTTATGTCTTGTGACTGTATAAAATGGACACAATAAAACAAAGTGAAGGGTATCCTGCGGAGACCTGTTGTCGCAGCCGCAGGTACCCTTCTCCTCCACTGTGTGAGTGAACCCAGCCGGAACCGCGAATAGATGGTGGAGCATGTTAAGTCTGAAGTGAGTCATGAAATAACGATCCTGAGCATTATACTTGACCCTCAGGTATGGTTCCATTCCTTGCTTCGCTGTGAGTTTACAATAAGATAAAACAGTGGGTTTGTGACTTTCACTCTCTGCCCTAATTATCCGTAACCGTTCAGGAAAGAGTTTTTTTACCATTGTTTTACTCTTGACAGTTAGAGATTCTGGGGATGTGAAGAGGTTTATACAGTCAATCTCTGCTAGTGAGTTCTTAACGTACTTCAGCCAGGGTATATTGTGTCCTTTATCACGTTTGAGGCAATCCAATATAATTTGTCTTGTTAAAGCCGCCTCGGGGTTGGTCCATATTTTAACCCATGCCAGGAGAGGTTTAACTTTAATCCGGTCTTCTATAAAAGGTTCTCCCACTTCCTCATGGATAATGTAGGCCGGGAAACTCTGGGGCACTTTCAGGATTCTTCTCAGAAATGTATTTTCTTCTATCTGTATTTGCTGTGCTTTGTTGTCTATGAAACCCTATACTTCCGCCGCATAGGTTACCTTCGCACAGCAAATTGATCTATACAGGTTTAGTATTTGCTCTGGGGACCACCTTCCCAGTCTTTGGCCGTACCCCATGATGGCTCCTACTGACTAAGCATGGGCGAATTTTGCGAATCTCGCGTTCGCGAATTTTGCGGATTTGCGAACTCGCAATCCGCAAAATCCGCGAATACTCGCAAATTTGCGGATTTTTTTTTTTTTGTGTTCGCGCGGGTTCCTGCCAGTTCGCGAGGGTTTTGTACAATTTCGCAAAACGCGAACTTACCTGTCGGGTCGCAAGTTTCGCGAACTTGTTGTTTCTACGTGTCCAGCCTGTTTGGGACACTCTTCTTCATCACTGCCACTCTCTGTCACCACTGCCACTCTCTGACTACTCATGCCACCCTCTGGCCCACCCATGCCACCCTCTGTTTCATCACAGCACCCTCTGGTTGTCCAGTCAGTGTACATTATTGTGGCAAAGCAAGCACACCTTCCCTGCCTCAAGTGACCTGAATTAATTTGGGGCTGATTAATGTGTCACAGAATATTTTTTTAGCTGGCACCTGCTTCCTTAGTGCTTACTGATTAGTGATCTTTTGCACTTGCTAAGTGCTTTCATTGTTGCAAAATTAGTTACAACACCTGCCCTGCCCCAACTGACAATAATGAATTAGGGGCTGATTAATGGATTTGAACTTCCAGCCTGGCTCCTGCTTGTCTCCCTTAGCTGTAATTCAGGACCTTTGTGGCATATGTGTAACTATTCTGAGGTTCAGAGCAGGGTCACATAATAGTTGCAACTGGCAACTGAACTCTGGAGGGGCCCCTCAGGAAGCACTACAGGAAATGGCTACTAATGATGAGCCTGAACTTTTGAACCTGGTAAGTAGTTTCAGTTTTGCTAAGATCGTATTTCTGCAATTATGCGCTTATTCGCGGGGCGCGAAGTTGTACTGGGAAGCCGCGAACTCACGCGAACAGTGCGAGCAAGCCATAAAATCCGCTGCTCGCGGATTTGCGGATTTTGCGGGAGATTCGCGAATCTCGCGGATTGCGAATTTACCGAAAATCCGCAAAATCCGCGAGCGAAACGGATTTTCCGCCCATGCTTACTACTGACGCCGCCAGTTTCGTTGCGTGTTTCTCCGCCAAAGGTTTGAAATTAAGATGGTTATCGAACAGTACCCCCAGGTATGAAAAAGTCCTAACCTGATCAATTTTATGTGACCCAATATGGTAGGTAAAGTTCCCCTTTTTCATTGGCCCTGATGACATGATGTAGGATTTTTCCAGGTTTGTCGCTAAATCCAGCTTATCCATAAACTCGACAAAACCGTCAATCAGCTTTTGTAATCCTAGGGGGGTTCTGGCTAGCAGTACCGCGTCATCGGCGTAAAGTAGTACCGGCACTGCACGATGACCAATTTGGGGTGAGTCCACCTTTAGTTTCAGGAGATCTTTTTCCAGGGAGTTAATATATATGGAGAAAAGGAAGGGCGCAAGAATACAACCCTGCCTCACTCCACTGGTGCAAGCAAAGGGGTCGGTCTTATTTCCCTCTTGGTTATACCTCACACCTCAGGTATTGGGCCACTGGTTAAAGTACCTCCACCTCCCTGCCCAATTTAGGGCAGATGGTCTGAAGTATTTTTTTCCTTTTCAGGACTGGCAGGAATAACCTCGCGATCCGAAATGGGGAACCCAAGGAAATGCTCTAGACTGGCTGATATAAAACTCCCAGTATGTGAGAGATATTTTTTTTTTCTGTTTTCAGTAATATACTCCTGTTTTAGTAGTTAGAGTTTGAAGTAAGAAAATGCTTTGCTAAACAGCTTAACAAAACATGGCGTTTCAGTGCATTGAATGGGGCTGCCGCAAAAGCTGCTCTGCTTTAAGCACCAGCTGGTTGGCCCAAATGGCCGGTATAGGACAGAAAGCTTTCCATACATTTCTGATTCCAAGCACTCAGTGCTTGTCAACCACTGTGGAAAAGTTATTAGAATGAAGATCCACGTATAAATCTGTCTTTTCTGCTCTCATTAGTAGTACCTTAGGGAATGTGGGCGACAGTGGCATTTTTTAAAGCTGGTAGATATAAAGGTTCCAAAAAAGATCCATAAAAGGTGCCTAGATGTTAATTACTTATTTAGTACTTTTTTTAATTACTGTATCTTTCCCTGATAATGTTAAACTCTGAACAAGTAAGGGCAGGGAATCTAGTGGAAGGAACTGGAAGAGCAGTACTGAGATAGAGCATACATCTTCATGGATCAGGTGTAAGCCTACAGTAACTTCATCAAAATCACCCTTATTCTGACATTCTCTGCAGTAGTAAAAAGTTCTCAATTATTGTGGCTTTTACCAGAACTACATGAAATGACAGTGCTTTAAAACTGGAGCTTCTTCACTGTTCGGAATTAATAATTTTTTCTACTGTGAAACAACAATTCTGAAGGCAAGGTTTGGTGTTGTTGCCGCACATTGATGGGGCAATTCAGAAAGGTAACTTACACTTGTCATTTACTCTTACACTTTTGGGTAACTTTACTACTTAAGAGTTTTTATAAAATCCAAGTGTAAAGGTTCTCAAACGTGTAGACGTACACATCTCCACCATCTGAGAAAGGAGTTGGAGCCAGATTTAGTAGTGTAAGTTACTACTGACAAAAAAGAAACAGTAGTAAGCCCAGCATCCCAAATAGTCAACGACTGATATTACAGTTCTCCCCAAAATAAAATAATGGAGGTAGGGACTTAAAACAAAATTATATAGGATAAAAAGTAAATCCGATTAAATTATTTAAAATAGATACAAATATAACTCACATTTGTTAAAAATACTATTTAAAAATAATAATTTAATTATAAAATATTTTAGCAACATTTTAAAATGCATAAATTAATGTAGCAAGAATTTATGTTAGCATATAATATTACTTTTAGTTCATTCTATACACCACTTAACATTTAATAATGTGTTATTCGTTTTTTTTTCCGATAACTTTATTTCGATCACAATGGACCATAAAAGTACAGATAAAATACAGCATAAAAAACGGTAAAAATAGTTAAATAACATAGAACACTACAACACAATCAGAATCATATATATATACACATTATTCACAAAGATAAAACAGAGGAGTTATCCATCCTCATAAAAATGAATTAAACATTAGAATGGTTATCGTTTTTACTGCTGGTGGGAATTTATGTTTTTTTAAATTTCGTTTTAATCTAATAGATTTAAATTAGCTGACATTATAACTAAAAATTCATTTCATTGTGCAGTACCATATTTTATTTTGCTCTACATTTAAAATACATGTAAAAAGTTAATTTACATTAATGTTTAACATAAACTATTTTTACTAATTTAATATGGAGTTTAATAAACTTTTTAAAATGTTCCCTATACTTTGATATTGGAGAGATCTTCCTCTGAAAAGAGATAGGTAAAATAAATACGTTTCTTTAACATGAAAATAATTAGTAGAAATAAATTAATTTTAAATATTAATGCAAATACATTGTACATATTTATTTAAATGTAGAACACATTTTAAAAGAATGCTGCAGCATTTAACACTGTATGTTGAATTAAATTAAGTTTAAAATAAAAAAGTAAATTTCCTCCTACTTTAAATAAATACTTTCTTTAATATGCAATAATAATTACGAAAAGTGATGTAAAGAATTCATTAAAATTAATGTCATAATATTCTCATAAAAATAATTGTTACAATAATTTATGAATCCAGTCAAGTTTGTGAAATTATTTTGATAAATAAATTTGTACTATTTGGAAAATGGCCATTTGACTCTCCTCTTCACAAATTACAAAGGACAATGCACTTGCAAATGACAAGTGACGGCTACAATGGCCCCACCTCACACTTCAACAAGACACCCTAACTCTTATCCACTGAGACCTACAAGAGGCCATTAAGAACTTAAAAGGTATACAAGCAGGGATTGGAGACATAGAGAAAGCAATAATTATACATACTTGCCTCTTCGAGCACATTGCTCTGTATTTCCTAGAGCCTGCCACATCTGCCAAAAAGAATACCCGAAATCCCAAATTATGGTATAATGAGTGCATGACCCATAGAAATCAGCTGATCTTAGCAATAAGAACAAAATATGAGGGCCTAATAAGTGACGCAAGAAAGGTTTAACTGAAGATTCAGCTTAAGGCCAGAAGAGACTAGGATGAGGAGAGGTGGAGGGATCTTGTAGAAGCATGTTTCAATCAAGGACTCAAGCAAATTCTGGTCCTTAGTCAGTTGGGGGGGGTAACACCACAACCATTTAACCAACTAATCCTATCACATTGTCCGTCTGGACTGACCATTTTCAAAACATATAAAATGATACAATCCAGACTCCTGCACTGGGTCCCCCATCCCATTCTCAACATTTGGGCGGGCAGACCTGTTTGGCCTGAACACGAGCGCTGCGTCTTTGCTTGCAGAAATCTCCCGAGGCACAGCCGGGAGAAGGGACCCTCCACCACATTTTAACTAAATTGTGTGATTTACTGCTTTTAATAGTAACTGCCCCACCAAACACCTCGCACAGCGAAGAGAACGCTGACGAGGGCGGGGGTTTGTTTTGTGTTTGTGTTTGGTGAAGCGCGATTGGCCGGTACAGAACGGCACGCCCACCAGCCGTAGCCACGCCCCTTTCTCGCTATAGCGCGCGCTGAACACGAGCGCTGCGTCTTTGCTTGCAGAAATCTCCTGAGGCACAGCCGGGAGAAGGGACCCTCCACCACATTTTAACTAAATTGTGTGATTTACTGCTTTTAATAGTAACTGCCCCACCAAACACCTCGCACAGCGAAGAGAACGCTGACGAGGGCGGGGGTTTATGTTTGTGTTTGGTGAAGCGCGATTGGCCGGTCCAGAACGGCACGCCCACCAGCCGTAGCCACGCCCCTTTCTCGCTATAGCGCGCGCTGAACACGAGTGCTGCGTCTTTGCTTGCAGAAATCTCCCGAGGCACAGCCGGGAGAAGGGACCCTCCACCACATTTTAACTAAATTGTGTGATTTACTGCTTTTAATAGTAACTGCCCCACCAAACACCTCGCACAGCGAAGAGAACGCTGACGAGGGCGGGGTTTGTTTTGTGTTTGTGTTTGGTGAAGCGCGATTGGCCGGTACGGAACGGCACGCCCACCAGCCGTAGCCACGCCCCTTTCTTGCTATAGCGCGCGCTGAACACGAGCGCTGCGTCTTTGCTTGCAGAAATCTCCTGAGGCACAGCCGGTAGAAGGGACCCTCCACCACATTTTAACTAAATTGTGTGATTTACTGCTTTTAATAGTAACTGCCCCACCAAACACCTCGCACAACGAAGAGAACGCTGACGAGGGCGGGGGTTTGTTTTGTGTTTGTGTTTGGTGAAGCGCGATTGGCCGGTACAGAACGGCACGCCCACCAGCCGTAGCCACGCCCCTTTCTCGCTATAGCACGCGCTGAACACGAGCGCTGCGTCTTTGCTTGCAGAAATCTCCTGAGGCACAGCCGGGAGAAGGGACCCTCCACCACATTTTAACTAAATTGTGTGATTTACTGCTTTTAATAGTAACTGCCCCACCAAACACCTCGCATAGCGAAGAGAACGCTGACGAGGGCGGGGGTTTGTTTTGTGTTTGTGTTTGGTGAAGCGCGATTGGCCGGTACAGAACGGCACGCCCACCAGCCGTAGCCACGCCCCTCTCTACTCCCCATCCCACTCCTATGTAAGATGTGCCCCTACAGGAAGCGCAGCGGACGAGCGCAGCGGGCGCGACAAATGCGCGCCGAAGGCGCGCTTAAGGCAAGCTCGTCTGCGCTCGTCCGCGCCGAGTCCGGGCCTAGGGCATCCCCCCCTGCTCGAGCCCTCCCGCCCCACAAGGCAAATAGATATAGTAGAGAAACACTCATGCTACTAAACCCTCTGGCAGGCAGAGCTAGCTGCCCCCGCCTAACCCCTCACATTGAATCTGAGGTCAATAGTTCCTGTCCCAACTGCCTAGGGTGCCTGCCTCATATCAACCCCCTTCCACTTGATTCACAATTGAACCCTGATCAGACGTCAGGATATAGGCATATCCCGCCAACACACGCCGCCTCTAAACAGACCATTAAGGGAGAATTAGTCAGTGGTCTATTAAACGTCAGATCCCTGCCGAAACACGCCATCGAAATACAGTTATTGGTCGAGTCCAACAATTTGGACATTTTATTTCTGACCGAGACATGGACGGCTGCGGGAATGGAACTAGAGCTAGGGCCGGCCTGCCCACCAGGATACAAGATCATTCATAAGCCTAGGACCATAGGACGAGGATGAGGAATGGGGATCATCTTTAAAGAGGAGCTAAATATTGCAACCATAGATGTCGACACGGTTTCATGTGCTGAAATCCTCGGAATATCAATCAGACATGACTCAGGCCACTGCCTCACGAGCCTAATCTGCTATAGGACACCAGGACATATTAATGCAACACAACAGCAGGAATTGATTGCCGTTGTCAACAATATGTCAATCTCACATAGCAAACTACTGGTACTAGGAGACTTTAATCTATGGGATAATGACCAACTACACACAGCCTTCCACAATATCACCCATTCCTGGGAAAATTTAGGCCTGAAACAGTGGACAACTACCCCCACACACAAACAGGGAAATACATTGGATCTAATATTTGCTGCAGAGGATCTCATCACAATGAGAACAACGCTCCCAGTAGGTTGGTCAGACCACCACCTCCTACTATTCAACATCCACACCTTGATCAACACAGGACCTACTAATATACAGACTAGGTCCTTCATCGGACGCGATTGGAAAGGCCTGTTAAAAAGGAAAGAGAAAGGAAAGTTCAATTTCCGGCACGTCGGAGACTCATTTAACTTACAGAACGACATTACCACAAACTACCTCTCTCTCTGTAAAGAAGTAACTAGGAAGCTCGACGATACTGTTCCCTTGAAAGTAATCAGGAAAAGAGGAAGACCCTCCGCACCCTGGTATACGGATAACCTAAAGGCTTTGAAAAGGGCCTGTAAAAACGCAGAAAGGATCTCGAGAAAAAATTACTCGGAGCCGGAGAAACTGATATGGAGACAAACCATCGTACGGTATAAAAAAGACATCATCGCAGCTAAAGCTAACTATTTCGCCGACTTAATACTCCACAGCTCCAACAAGTCCCGCAACACCTTCAGGATAATCAGAGAGTTATCCAATCCGGATTGTGCTAATAGTCAAATCAAGCCCTCACAAGAACTATGCGATGACTTAGCATCCTTCTTTCAGGAAAAAATTACCAAAATCATTGAGGGAATGAAGGATGCCTTCATCCCCTCTGAGCAGGACATTAGTAACCCCGAGAATAGGGAGAAGAGCGAAGGCAATGTAGGACGACCCAACCCAAAGGTCACTTTAGAAAACTTTAAGGTCCTCACTGAACAAGACTTCATAAACACTGCTCTTAAAACAACTTCATGATCCCCTTTGGACCCTTTGCCTCACAAAATAGTAAAGGAGTTTAAGGGTGACCTTTTCCCTGTTCTACAACAGCTTTGCAATCAATCTCTCACTTCTGGCACAGTACCAAAAGACTGGAAACTGGCGGTTGTTACCCCCCTACTAAAGAAACCTAATCTAGACCCGAATTGCAATAAAAACTACCGTCCTATATCGCTCCTACCATACCCCATAAAGATCGTAGAGCGGTGGGTCAGCAGATCCCTTGCCCTCTTTCTAGAGACCAACAACATCCTAGAAGAGGAACAATTCGGTTTCAGACCAGCCCACGGAACCGAGTCAGCTCTGCTGACAGTCCTGGATGACCTACGAATGAGGGCGGACAGGGGGGAATTGGCAATCTTAATTCTGCTGGACCTGTCCGCCGCATTCGATACGGTGAGCCATGATATCCTGCTGACAAGATTAAAGAACATTGGAATCGGTGGAGTGGCGCTCAATTGGTTTCACTCCTACCTAAAGGACCGATGGCAGGCAGTAGCCATCCCCCCATATCAGTCGGAATTTGTTAAAGTCCCACATGTAGTCCCACAGGGGTCTGCAATCAGTCCGATACTTTTTAATATATATATGCAACCCCTGTTGGGCATTATCAAGGCCCACGGTATTAGCGTGATCAACTATGCGGACGACACGCAGCTGATGATTTCCATTGACGGTGCCCAGGCTAACTCACTTGAGACCTTCCATACCTGTATGGCAGAAATGACAATCTGGCTAAACCAGAACTCACTACAATTCAATAGTGATAAAACGGAAATAATGCACTGCGCAGTGGGCAGAATCACCAGAAGTCTACCCATCGATTTCTGGCCTTTAGACTCAGGGGAACCATTAACCCCAGTGAAATCGGTGAAGAATCTCGGAGTCAGCTTTAACGACAGTCTGAGTCTAGAGACCAATGTTAATAAGCAGGTGAGTAGCTGCTTTGCTTTAATGAGAGGACTGCGAAAACTACTACCCCTCCTACCAGCACAGGTCAGAACCACCATAGTTAGGAGCACCATTCTCAGCCGCCTGGACTACTGCAATGCTCTGCTTCTGGAATCCCCGGCCTATTTGATTTCCAGACTGCAAAGCATCCAGGCGGCAGCAGCGAAGCTGGCACTCTCCCGAGAGCGAAGATCCTTACCACCCTCGCTCTGGCCGACCTTCACTGGTTACCTGTACAACAAAGGATCTGTTTTAAATCCCTCTGCATTGTCTTTAGGGCAGTACACAGGATGGGCCCCCGGCCACTTCAAAAGAAATTCAAATGGTATACACCCACACGGTCCCTCCGATCCTCATCCTCCAATCTCATAAGCATACCCAGAATTAGGAAAGCCACTTATGGTGGTAGAGCCTTCAGCATAGCCGCAGCTCATCTGTGGAATAAAATGCCTATCGACATCAGGAAAACAGACGAACTGATGGCTTTCCGGAAAAAAGTGAAAACATGGCTCTTCCCCAAAGCGTAATCTCATCTGAACCTTGATACTTCTCCTCCCCTCCTCTGTTGCACAGCATTTCTCAGCAAATTGTACATAGCGCCAGGATGCCCGTAGGGTTGCAGATGCGCTTTACAAATGCTATAAATAAAATAAATAAATAAAATAAATTTCAACATCCATAGACACCATAGTATGTGGTAAAGGCCCAGGCCAGAACCAAATACCAGTGGATATATGTATTCATTAAAAAAAGATGGATCAAATATATACATATGCTGTCAAATGCAATAGCAAAGGGGGGGGGCAGCCCTGGATCCTGGGAAGGAGCTAAGGTGATCCCCATCCATAAGAAGGGTTACAGAAATGTACCCACCAACTACAAAGACATAAGCCTTATTGACTCTTTTCAAAAGGTATTCTGCCAGGTGATACTGTCCAAAACTCAAGAATGGATTGAGAAAAAAAAATCCCCTCCCCCGGCACAGGCTGGCTTCAGGAAAAAACGTAGCACAATAGATCAGGTGTTTTGGTCCCTTCTCTGTACCGGACAATAGTTTAAATCAACAGGGGTTCACTCTATGTTACCTGTGTTGATTTGGAATCAGCAATTGATTTGGTACCATGACAAAGGCTTTGGATCATTCTGCCAGATTTGGGAATGCCGCAGGAGATTCTGACTTTGGTCTTTTGCATCCATGAGAACAATTTAGCTAAAAACCGATGGGGGGAACAGGGGCAGCTCACAGATCAAATCTGAGTGAGCAAAGGTGCGCACTAGGGATACGTGCCTGGCTGACACAATTTTCCTTATCACTGAATGGATGTGTCCATTTTCTCTCCTGATGTCCCATGGATGTCCCCATTATCACTAAGGAAAAAGTATCCACACACCTCTTTACCGATGACACGTTGCTAGTATCTAAAACTCCAAGTGGCTTGCAACCCCTGATAAATTAGTTTGAAGACTTCTGCATTATACGTGGCTTAGAGATAAATACCACAAAGAATAAATAGATGGCCATATATCAGCATGAAACCTACGGGGAGAAGATCTATATGGTGGGGGCTTAACTTAACCCCTTGTGTGCTGCCGTCGGCCATTGGCGGACAGGAGCACTACCTCGCTAGTTCTGCCGTCGGCCAACGGCCAATGTGGCCCTCCCCATTTTGCGGAAGTGCTGCACTGCCGTGAAATGGCGGCTGCGGCAAATGGGTTAAAAGTGTGGAGGCCTTCAACTATTTGGGCGTCAAGTTTAGGGTCAACATATCTTGGAAGCCTCATGTTGACAAAATGGTTATGAAACACAGATAAGTCACATAGGTGCTCTACTGAAAGAGGATTGCTTATCTCACAGTAACCCAGTCAGAACTGCTTTAAAGATCTATGACACAAAAGAGGTGGTCACAGCATTATATGGAGCGGAGTTATGGGGATTTTTCAATACCATGGATCTAATCAGGTCAGAAAATAAGTACTTAAGGAAACTAGTTTTATTTCCATCTAGCACTCCGTTACACCCCATAAAGTAAGACATGGTTAGGAAACCAATCAAAGATAAAGCCAGGTTGTGACCACTCTTGTACAGCACAGAAATGTTCAAGGAATTAGTTAGTCTCAATACATCAAACAAAATAGCTTAGTTTGATAATATCAAAAAGTCCCTATCTGCCCTGGGCATGCAGGAGGCCTGGAATTCCTGGATTTCATTCCATCTAAAGCTAAATTGAAGAACACTTACTGGGCTTGGGTGAGCCCAAAATGATGAGCTGAACACACCACAAGAGTGGCACTGACAAGGGAGTTTATTGACTTCAAATCTACTAGTGTATACCAACAATATCTAGATATCTTAACAGACCTTATGGATAAGTAACTCTAAATCCAATTTAGGGTGGGATCACTGCCTTTGAAAACATTTACTGCCAAATGGAAAACATTGACAACCATAACATCCATCTGCCCATGCTGCAAAACCACTAATGATACTGTGGCACATGTTCTATTTGCCTGCAAGCTTACGCCCTCTCGCCATACACTTGGATCAAGCCGGTATGTAAACAATTTGACACCTATTATCATGATGTGGCCCTTAGAATACTGAGATCTGACCCAATCCCCTATATGCTTGTGCAGTTGTTAAATTTCTTGGCAGGATGTGGATCATATGGAGGAAGGCCCTATTGACTCTGTAACAAACCTGTGGGACATTGCCCCTTTAAATCACCACACTGAGTTGCACTTTGCTCCTTTTTTTCTTTTATTGACACCATCATCTGCATTGGCATTTTAATTGTCTTGGAAAGTTATAACACTCCATGAATTGAAGTGCTGGTAATTCAACATTCCCTTGTATAAACCATTTCAATGCCGATCAATATTCATTCCCAGATTCAACGATTCTCTGTGATGATGCTCATCTTACCATATTGGAACTCTATTGATTGTTCTACCTGAAAGATATGTTTTCAGTTTGTACTTTTTACATGCTCTGTCTGCCAAAAATTCCCCATGGCGAAATAATGCCCACCATCTTATCAAGCTGGCATATTTTAAACATTGTCCCAATGACACTATATTCCTGCCATCCTCACAGCAGACTCTGATATAGTAGGGTTCTTTTCCTAAGTGAAGCCAGATATTTAGATTAACCAATGTACTGATAGGAACACATAAAGGACCAAAACAAGGTTTTTTGTCCTCCTGTGTTTATTTTTACTTTTTTTTCTCGTTTGTGAGCTCCACTAGAATGCAACTGTTATTCAACCCCAATGGTTTGGGTTCATGTATGCCAATTTGCAGCAGTACTTTTACTTACTTTATGCCATTATCTACACATTTTAATCGTTTAGCCACAATGAGCCTTTTCTTATTGGAAAATCGAACATCTTCGTGCCCACACAGTGGTGACTGACTGACACAGCACCCCCTCCTAACACAGTGGATACTGTGAGGAACTTGGGATTTAGATTTTATACGGCACACTCTTTCCACCAGCAATCCCTCTCGGTGGCCGACACTTGCTTCCACATGATAAAAACCCTTAAAAAATGTTTTGGTCTACTTCCAGTTACAGCTAGAAAGACAGTTGCAGTTGCCTTAATCCTGCCTCGTCTTGATTACTGTAATAGCCTATACACAGGAGCTAAGAAGGCAGTCCTGAAAAAAACACAGATAGTCCAAAATGCTGCTGCCCGGCTGGTATTAAAACTTTCACGGGGTTCTCGGCTTCAGCAGCACTCAAAACCCTCCATTGGCCTCCCATACTTCAAAGGATTCTCTTCAAGATCCTAGCAATCATCTTGAGAACTCTCAGGTCAACGTGACCTAAATACCTCAAGGCCAGAATTAAACCCTATATCACCCAATGGCTTCTGAGATTATCCTCTGAAAACTTTCTAACACCTTCCTGCTTTCACCTGTCATCCAGAGGGAGAAAGTCAATAGCAGTCCTGGGAACAAAAACTTGGAATAGTTTGGCCACCCATCTGAGATTTGCGCAGTCAGAACCCATGTTGAAGAAACTTTTGAAAACCTGGATCAGACAATATAGTGCCCCAGACAATATAGTGTTGTCACTCATCTGATAATTTTTCCGACTGTGCCTATTTACCTTCATACCACGGACCCCCTGGTTTCAGCACCAAGATGCTCTGCGGAGTGAAAGCTGCGCTCTATAAATGCTCTCATTCATTCATTCTTATCTTAACGTGTGTTTTATTGAACTGTGGGCTTCATTTATGAAAAGTGATGCATCGCTGCGTGAAAACAGCGATACGTCACTTTTGATTGCGCCCTCCTTGTGACATGCTGGATCTGTCATATTTACAGTATGACGCATCATGTCGCAAGGAGTTAAAGATACGTCAGTATTTCTAACGTACCAGTAGGCGCAAAAATGACGCAGTGCTGGAGTGTGTCACAAAAGTGACGCAACTCCAGCAATGAGTCATTTCACATGGGCAAGTTCCATGTGAAATGTGCCTGCATCAGTCTTACGCCTGCCATGAGGCAGGCGTAAAATATTGACGCATTTGCGTCCTAGAAGTGGCGTAGGGAAATCTTATAGATTTCACTGTGTCACTTCTATGACCCTTTCTTGCGTTGGAACACCCCCCACATACATTACACCTAGCGCAGGTATAATGTGGCACAGAGGTTAACAAAGTGACACATCTATCTAGATGCATCAATTTGTAAATATGGTGCAACATGATGCATTTTTTACGAGCTGGTGCGTCACAAAAAGTGACGCACCGGCGGTGCAAAAGTGACGCAAGGGCTCATAAATAAACCCCTATTCAATGCTTTGAAAACACCTTCATGCGCTATTTGTTGGCAGTTCCTAGTTCTACCGCCACTTTTAGCTGTCAGAGGGAACTGGTCTCTCATATATTTCTGACATTATAAAGATCAATCCCCTTCTTTTATGGCATAAGGTATGGGTGTCTACAAAGACGGGTTTCAACAGAGACATAATCATGGATTGCCTCATGCTGGATAGGGTGGCGAATATGCTACGGATTAGCTATATAAAAAGAATGACACATGACATAGGCCACCTGGAATATTTTGATAAACCTAGTAGTTTGGAAACTGTATCCAGAAAATCTCTAAAGGCACACTGCCTGAACCATCTAGAGAATAAACGCTGGCTTATCAAGAGAGAAAAGAAATCGGTCATGGGCAATCCTTTGATGACCACGTGCATAGGCCTACAACACCACCTGGTATTAGTACAGAGTAGCTTTTCCCGCATGCTTTTGGCCCGTTTTTGTTGTGGGTCTTTTTTTAGATTGGTCACATTTCCTGAAACAAATGATTGGACAAAACATTCTACCAAATATGTCCATGTGAAGATATCTCAATACAAACAACTATGCACTGCATGCTATTCTGTAAATGCTATGTTGTACAGAGGAAAAGGTTTTTAATGCCTATTCTTAGAAGATGGAACCTAAGACAATGTAGAACAGCTTTTTTAAGATAACAAATGTTGGAAAATGAATATACCATCATGGTCATTTCTTCGTTCTTAAAGGCTGTTATCAGGTTCCGGAATACTATGTGAGGCTATTGTGAAAATCAGTGACTTTGTATCCATTTGTGTATATATATGGATTTTATCATGCCTCTTTTATATTATGCATCACAATTATGATTATATTGATTGCACTGCTTATTCCCCTGTATTTTGTAATATAATTCAGAATTTTTTTTCTTTTTTAACATTGTGCTTTTATGATTTTGCTGAACCAAAATCGAATAAAGCTGACTTGATTGATTGATTGATTAGGCCCCTAAGTTTTTAGGCCACTGGCATTTTATTGCCATTTGGGGCCATGTCACACATACTCATCTGAGTACTATTTGCTCCTACCTTTCAATGAATTTTTTCACCTATGTAATTTGCAGGTTCTACTCAACGTGATACTCAACGAGGATGCATACCTGCCTCCGAGTGATGTATCTTGTTTTCTTTTTTATGTTTCTACTTTTATGACCTAAAATACATTTTTACTACTACTCTACTACTTTATAACATTAAATTATATGTATTTATATTTAACCTATTTTAACTATTTTATTTTAATGTAACATTATTTAATGTGGGGATTTTATTTTCACTCACTACCTCCATTATTTTCCATGAGAGGAAGTTGCTGTATGAGTAGTTGGCCATGTGTAGGACTGGACTTACTTTACTTTCTAGATACAGTAATTTACTGCTGGTGTGGATCCTTTTTTAGCTGTAGGAACTTTAACAATGAAGATTATGAATAGCCTTTTTTTGGGTGGGTAAATATCCCGCCCTAACCTTTCCTAAACCCCTCTTGGATTTACCTAAACACCTCTCATTTAGTAGTAAGTATGCCCCTTTTTTCACCCCTCACCCTGGCCCCTCCACATTTACTGCCAAGTAATAACTCACATGTGTGAGGATCTCACCATAGAAAAACTAGGAGAGGTGGAGATTTACACTTGTAGGTTTTTCATCAGGATTTTGTAGTCGTTTAGTAGTACTATTTTAGTACTTCTAAACATAATAGAAAATGCAGTTTGTGAATAGTGCCCGGAGTATTCATTTAGCCCTCAGATTTTTTTTTCCTGTGCCTAAAGATGCATATTACCGTTTCTAGTTCCTTGGTTCGATGCTTTTCGTGCGGTTAAGTGAGCATGTTACTTTTATTTGTTTTCACAGTCCATAATTCTCAAGCTCGGGGCCTGTATCCAAGTACAGGTGTTATTTATTGCACCTGATAAATAACAATACCGCGGGGTACGTTATTTATCGGGTGAGATAAATAACAGCTATTTCAACTTGTTGGCCAATAACATGCGGATTTGGGGGCAGATTTATGTTAACTGGCGCATCCCGAGGGATGCGCCAGTTAACATGCGCCACAGTGCGCCACAGCTACGCCACCCATGGTGCGCCGCATTTATGATGCGGCGCACCATGGGGCAAAAACGGCACAGATGCGTGACGCATCTGTGCCGGAAATGTGGCGCATTGCTAGAGGTGCGTCGCAAGCGCGACGCAGCTCCAGCAATGCTCTGGGGGGGCCTATTCTTTCAATGTTGCCTCAAGCCTTACACCTGCTTCAAGCAGGCGCAGGGTTTTGACGCAGCATTGCCCTAAAAGTGACTGAGTGAAATCTCATAGATTTCACTCAGCCACTTTCAGGAGGCGTTCCTGCGCAGGAACGCCCCCCCTGCGCAGGAACGCCTCCTCATGGCGCAGTGCTGTACAACGTGACGCATCTCCTAGATGCGTCACGTTGTAAATAGGGCGCAGGGATGCGCCACGTTTCCATGCCGTTGCGTCACGCAACGGCGGCGTAAACGTGGCGCAAGCCCTTCATAAATCTGCCCCACGGTGTTTAACGCACCAAAATCCATGTGATACGGTAAGCACTGTTTGCTTTCCCCAGCTAAATTTCGGCAGGATTAACCTGTCAAAATTTAACGAAGGTTGAGGTATTTAACTCATCCAATAATAATCAGCTCCGTTAGATACCTAACAACTTGTAATTCCAACCCGTGCATAAACAGAAGTTTACGCATGGGTTCTAATATACAGACCAACACGTAATCATGATCTTAGATTACGTTTATCTTCAGCTGCATTTATCACAATCCCCTGGCTCAGCAGTCCTAGTATTCCACCCAGCATGCACTACTTTTGTCTCTTCCTGTGCTTCTGGTGCCTAAGACATTGGTTCCCTTTACCTGTATCTGCTTGCGCTCTTTTCATCTGGCTCAGTGTTCCATGGGTCTTGTTGCTCCCTTTTTATCCTTCTCTATGTTTTGGCCTCAGATTGAATACCTGAGTTGCTGCAGCCTATTTCTCGCTCTTGGTGACCAGTGTTTCTCTGGTTGGTGTCTGATTGTATCCAGACAGATCTGATGCCCTTGATGTTTGTTAGTTTCTACTATAAGAACTTACCCAGTGGTTATTGAATCGTTTCACAATGACTGCTGGTGATAGGGACCGGACAGGATTCATAGAGCAGCCAGTGTAGTATATCTGTGGAGAAAGAATTAAATACAACATCAATCATTGATATGTATTAGCTAACCTCATTGATTATTGAAACAATTATTCTGCATTTACAGCATTTGAGAAAAGACGGGAGTGCAGCAGTTATATGTTTTTATAACAGCCAGTATTTTTGGTAAACAATACGTTACACAGTCTGCTTCTAACAGTACAGGGACTCTGGGGGCTGTTCAGAAAGGTAATTTGGTGCTTCTTGTGCTTTCCCAGAAGACTCCTGTCACCTCTTGTATGAAGTCCAGTACCCTTAACTGTCAGACTAGTCACTCGTATTTATTTCAAACATGTGGCAGTGCGCACCTGGCCAAGCACATGCATATATGCAATACTAACTTACAAGAGTAAATATTAAGAAAGTAGTTGGTGTTGATTCTCTAGCAAAGCAACGTTGTAGAGACATAGGGCCTTATTATGAGTCTGACAGTCCACGGACTACCAGACTTGTGGGGGTGAGGCAGTGGTGGTCTTCCGACAACCCTATTATGACCAGGGTAGTTGGGCCGCCCTAGGACCATTGCAACCGCCTGGGATTAGAGTGGCATGGTGGTCTTGAGGCCCCTATATGCTTGCCAAGCATATTACAAGTTTCCTCATCACTACACTTTTAATGGGGATGCGAATGCCATGAAAAGTGTGATGCTGAGGAAATAAAAGGGGCCTTACAAGGCATCCTTGTGCCCCTGCGCCATAAGGTACATGCAGGGGGCACATGTTATGCCCCCCCCCGTGTGCATGCCCCCCAGTATCTGTATAATTGGGGAAAATGTGGGGTTGTGTCCTTTAAGGGGCCGGGTAGGACAACGTAACATTGTTTATAAATAAGGGGACCCGGTCACGTTTGAATTCTGCCACTTTTTTATTCTGGGTAGATTTAATACCCTAAAGAATTAAGCCTTGGGTATTTTAGTCGGTTTGTATGTCGTGTTTGAGTTACATCACTTTATACACTTTTCATTTGTACGAGGTTTACATGTTGCAATACAAAAACATTAATCCACTACATGCAAGTATATACACTTTTTACACACAAAAAATAATTGCACATTTAATAAATCACATTTCATCTTCTACAAACATATTCTGACTAGTATCCTGGTAATTAGTTCAACACCAGACCTGCATTGGTTTATTTGTATTAACTAAAGGAATGGTCTCACAAGGGCTTTGTTAGGAAATATTATTCTCTTAGCTGTATACACCAATAGGTGTGTACTGTTCTATTTTTTGCCCTTTGCGAGTGTAACGTTCATAAAACAAGCTGACGCGTTTCCAAGCCTGTATCCTTGATCTTCGGGCTTTTCTTCAGGGCTCTTTACGGGGTACCTTATTGGAGTTCGTGTACAGGTTTTTCATGCTTGATTGGAGCTCTTGACTGACACTTATATTTTTGTGGACGGGTGTCTTTTAATCGTGACTGTTGCCGCTTAGTGCCTTTCTCTTCTGAGGCACAGTGGTTAAAGTGATGGCGGTATTTGGAGTGTCCTCACACAGGCTGACCGCCGGTCTTTCGTTTTAAAGGGGTCGCCTCATTGCGTCAATGTTATCTCTATGCATACTGCATCTGTATGGCATGGACTGCAGTAGTCCATGCTGTCCAAGTACTGATTTTCATGTTCCCATTGCAGTGCCTATTTCATAAGCACTGCAGTGGGAACAACAAAGAACACCCCACCAGACAGAAGAAAACTCCTAATCTGGCAGGCGGTTCAAACATGGGTTTTGCGATGCTCAAGCTGGGCAGTACCGTTACTGCACCACTAAACCCATAACAAGACCCTTAGTAAAGTTTCACAGTAAGGGGCTTATTTACAAGCCCCTTGCGCCGCTGGTGCTCCACTTACCCCCATATTAAAAGTGATGCACCAGCAGTGCAAAAGGCTTGTAATTAAGCCCCTTAATGTTTTAATTTGATGTTTAACATTCTGAAAGCAGTAAAAGGTTAACAAGCAAATATATAGGGCCTCATTTATGGATTGTTTGCTGGCACCTTTGCACCACGGTGCAAGGGTGCGTGCATTGCAGGGATGATTATGTTTGTGCAGGAAAGGAAACCTACCTGTACAAAAACTATCACAAGAGTCTTTTTCCTCCTTCATGTGTGCTGCAGAGTACAGCACACATAGAAAGAGGAAAAAATAGGAGAAATACAGATGTTTCTCCTCGTTCTTCCTCCCTTACGCCTCCCCTGGGGAGGAATACGTTTTTGGCACTGCCTCAGACTTACGACTTCTTGTAAATCTGCAGCAGTGTCAAAAGGCCATGGATGTTGCTGAGAATGCCCCCAGCAACACCCATGAAACACCGATTTCACCCAGTTTTCTACGTGGAAGGAGCACATATTTATAGGGCTATGAAAAGCCATGTAACGTAGGTTTACATGGCCTCATAAATGTGCCAGAGGCACATTGCGCCACCGGAACATCAGAAAAGTCATAAATGAGACCCATAGAGTGCAAAACATATTTTGCAAAAGCGTAGACTTCAAAACATAGACAATTTGTACCAAACATGAATATCTGTCTTCAAAAATTTCAACTTGCACCGAATTTCACTATCAAGTACTTGCTGGGAGAGGAATTGGAATACCAGATTTATTTAGTCAAATTATATTATATGTGGTTAAAGAGTTTAACTGGATTTAGGCATTAAATAAAGTCGGAAACTTTTGTTTCAAGAAATTTATACAGGATTGAGATTTTGTGAATTTTTTATTTGAACTCCATTGTTCTTATTGATTGCTTATCCCTATTGTTCCTCTTAAACTCAAGAACTTTGAAAATTGAATTGAAACTAAGCATTTACCAACCTTCACCTCTGCTCTATTTTAAAAACTGTTGCCTACAATTTTTCATAGGAACATGAGCTGTTCAAGAACCCAAATCCTCTGCAAAGATCTTGCACCCCAATGTCAATCCTGGTCTCTACTGATCACAGCACCACTGACAGACTTAGAAGTACAATTAGTATATTGGGCAGCATGGCATAATCAGTTGCAGGTCCTACATAGAATAATAACATGGGTAGAATATCTTCCTCTGTTCAAACAACCAAACTATCGAATTTGATATCCACATACACAAAATCCACTGACAATCATCTTAGCTTCAGAAGATTAGTCAAGAGCTGGCTTTTCCCCAAATGAGGACTATACTCAGAATACAACAGTGGACCACAACACATCTAGAAGAGTGGCACTTAATAAACAACAGACAAATGGGTCTTGAATATTGTTCAGAATGGATATTCTCTTTAATTCAGGCCCCTCCTCCTTCCAATCCACTAATCAAATCATTGGCACATCAGAAAGACCTGTTACAGAAAGAAGTTAACATTCTGTTACAGATGCATGCTGCAGAGGAGGCTCCCTTCTACCAGAGAGGAATGGGGGTATGGTGTGAAAGAAATGATCAAAACAAGAATTCAGATCCATTTGAAATCTGTGAGTACTGAACAAGTACATAAGAAAAGAAAAGTTGAGAATGCTGGAATTACATCATATTTATCCTCACCTGTATCAAGGAGACTGGATATGTTTGATATATTTAACAGATGCTTTCTTTGACATCTCAATATATGTAAAGCATCAAAAATGTATTTGATTCAAAGTAGGATCTTGACACTGTCGATGCAAAGTCCTACCATTCAGCCTAAAATCAGCTTCACAGACGTATGCCAAACGTATGGCTGTAGTCGCAGCTCACTTCAGGAAACAAAAGATATTTGTTTATCCATATCTGGATGATTAGCTGATAAAGAGCATGCCACCAGCCGAGACAAAGAAACATTACCAACTTTGTATCAAGATGTTAACCAATCTGGGTCTCCAGGTCAACCTCAGAATGTCAACAGCCTGTCTGGTCTAAAAGCTGCAATATCGGGGAGTAGTACTGGATACCCAATCAGCAAACGAGTATCCTTCGGAGGAGAGATTATCATCAATCAATCAATCAATCGAACAAACTGAAGTGTCAGAATCTCTACATGTTCGCCTTCCATCAGCAAGACAGATTGCATCCCTACTAGGCTCGATGACTTCTGGCATCTTTCTAATTCGTCAAGCAAGACTTTTCCAGCAATGTCTAGAAGTCCAGTGAAATCAGATATCGAACTGCTAATATTATCTATCACATGCTGTAATTCAGTCTCTCCCATGGTGAACTCAAACGAAAAACCTTTTGGTAGGAATATCATTCCATCAGGATCTGACATTGATCACAGATGCTTCTCTCCAGGGATGGGATTCTCATATGGGTCACTTGAAAACCCAAGGAATTTGATCAGACAAGGAAAAGACATCACATCAATATGCTGGAATTGAGAGCAGTCCATTTGACCCTCAAATACTTTCTCCCAACAATAACAATAACCTCCCTTCTTATTCAGAGTGACAACACGTTAACAATGCATTACCTGTACAGGCCAGAAGCTAGTCACTTACGCCCCCTATCTATTGAAGCTCAAGCCATATTGAAATGGTTAATAGCCAGAAACCTAACCACAACAGCTGTTCATCTTCGAAGGGTTCAAGATATCCAAGCCGGCTCTCAGTCAGGTTTTTCAGGAAAATCACGACTGGATTCTAAACGACAAAGTCTTACAAGGCATTTTCCAAGACTGGGGATGTCCACAAATAGATTTGTTTGCAGATGTAAACAACAAAAAATGCCAGGACTACGAATCTAGGTACTTCCAAACAGAGTTGAAACTGAATTACTTTGATAAATTGGTCAGGGAAATTTCTCTGCGCAATTCCTCTCATACCGACAGTAATCATCAAGCTCTGCAGGTCCGAGACCAGGATGATACTGATAGCACCACAAAGGCTTCATCAGTGGTGGTTCACGGACGTTCTTCACCTATAAGGATGACCACACAAGAGATTGCTCTGCAAACATGATTTCCTGTACCAGTTCAGAGGACAGATACTCCATCCCAACCATCCATCACTGAACTTGACAGCTTGGTTACTGAATTCCTTAAATATGGACATTTAGGCATTCCTCAAGATTGCATGGACATTTTAAGAGGAGCTAAAAGACCTTTCACAAGAAACTCTTATGCTTTTAAGTGGAAGAGGTGTTACTTATGGTGCATTCAAAACAAACACAATCCAATCTTGTGCCAAGTAGAAGTGGTTATACCCTATCTTCTGCATCTAACTAAGTCTTGGTAACAGTTTTCTTCTATTTAGATGAATGCTGTGACCATAACAGCCTATAGAAAATCTCGGTGGCCAAAATGGCAGTGTGTGCAGACACGCATTGCTGAGCTTCGCATAACGCCTGCCCAAAAATCCTGTATATACCCTGCATATGCTTGCTATGTGAAGTGCAAATATCATGGAACGCTTCAGGAGACCCTCGTCTGTTGGAGCTTGCCTGCAGCAAATGATGCAGTGAAGGCATGACACCGCGATGACCTGAGACCGCGGACCTCGAGTGAGGGCGATCCGCTCGACCACGGCTGTGCTCGGTGAGTGAGAGGAGGGGCGCCTCGGGCGTAATCACTCAAGACAACGGATGACTGTGCTACTGGCGGCATGCCCGCTGGTTTAGAGTTTGCACCACACACCTGGCTGGAGCAGTGGATCCCGGGACCCGTAGCAGCTCACACCCATGAGGTACTGGATTATTGCCTGGACGGATGTCGTTGGAATGCCCCCAACTCCTTTGTTAACTGAATGGTCTTCGGCCCTGGTATTGAAGTTCACATGGCATGTGTGTTGGGCCGTGTGAGTTCCGGATGCAAGTGCCTCTGTCGATGGGAGGATTGCAGTAAGGGGTGCACACGAGGCCTAGCCATTGCTATTGCTGGCGAGCTTGCATCATGGTCATGCAGATAGGGATAAACATCTGTTTCCGTGCGTAGGGCACCGGCAATCAACAAATTGAAGGCCATGCGACTTACCCCCTTGAGAGGGACTTCGTCATAGGAGCACCTTCACCAGCTGTGCCTGTGACCCATTGAAGATTGCTGCCGAGGGTCCAGAGATGACGGTGACCCCTCCTACTTTGAGTGTGTCACTGCAGGAATGAGGCGTGGCCGAGGGCTCTACAGTAAGACCGTGACACCTGTGAGGTAATGTGACAATCCCTCCAGGGCCTGCTTTGTTCTGTGGTCTTTCACCACGGGAACTCCCACCATTGCTTTAGCATTGGATTGCTGGACACTGCAAACGTAGACACGTAGACTTTATGCCTGCCTGAATACCAATCGCTTTGTGGTCCCTCCGGAGCTGCTGATCGGGTCACAGCAATGCGGCTGATTATAATCCAGTGGACCACCACCCAACAAGAATTGACATCGCAGCTATCCTAGCAATACACAATCAAAGGCAGTCCCAGAACTATACAACCCTCAGTGCTACCGTAGTAGACTGCCACCTGAATAATAATAGCAGTCAACCAAGTAGGTGTGTTTTATACACCCTCCGCCAGTGAGTGTCTGCACCATATTTGATAATCACCTACATTACACCACCGCAGCAGTAACCTGAGACTCTCTTGTGTGCTTTGTAAATCTGGTGCACCACCCCAATTCTCTCTTTGTGTAATAACACCACACAGGTACCTCTTAACGCAACGTTGCAAGAACAATAAGCAGGATGGGGAAGCCCTGACTAGACAAGGCGCAATCCCAACCGACTGATGCAACAACTTCTGCTACCGGTGGGGGAGATGCCACACACCACGCTACCTTAAACCTGAATGCTTCATCCGACCATTCACATCAGTTCGATGAACTGATGGCAGCAAATTAGACATTAAGACTACACTGGGCCCAAAAATTCACTCACTATGCGCAGAAATTGGGTTTTTGAGAGAACATCGTATAAAGCTTAAAGACAGGGTGGAGAAATTAGAATTCACACTACCATCTGTGTACCCTACTGTTTCCACGGCCATGGATCAGATAAAATCCCTTCAACAAGTGGTGGAATACTTGAAAAGCCAAGTAGAGGAACAGGAAGGGCGATCCTGCAGAAACAATATCCGCATCATGAGGCTGCCGGAACGGGTGGAGGGGTCCAGCATGGACCAGTACCTAGAGACCTGGCTCTCCGCAGACAGACGCCAAGGCACTACCGCAAAAAACATTTCAATACAGAGAGCACATAGAGTACCAGGTGGTCCTACATGCCTGGGCAATACTCCTAGGCCAGTAGTAGCAAGATTGTTCAACTACTGTGACAGAGACCATATCCTCCAGGTGACCACAGCTCATGGTCCCTGGCAGATTGAGAATGCAACTGTACATATTTACCTGGATTATCCCCTGACGGTGCAACACAGCAGATCATCCTATATGGAAGTCAAACAATGCCACAAAGACCACGAGATACAATATGCATTGCAGGACCCAGTCAAACTGCGTATTCAACACAAAAACAGCAATATATATTGCTCTACTCCTGAGGAGGCATGGTCATGGCTAGATCAAAATGGATTTGCACATCCTCCACCCACTACCTCAGCAGATCCCCAACAGGCTTGGAAACATGTGGGCGCGCGAAGGGGCCGCAGATGAGGCAGAATACAGGATCCTACAAAAGCCGAGTTAACAAGAGAACGTTCGCAGGCCATAAAGATGGCGGAACATCTGGGTGACCCTGTGACACCCAGCAGATCTGACTCTGACTCGGAAGTGGTGCAAGATTAGTCGCTGTCCCTTACAGACTCACAACATGCAGCATTGAGGGGGAGGCCTGGAGATTACCCACAGATGGCAGATGAATTGGGTGACACCCTGATAGACACTTTGAATATCTGGAGACAATGCATTGATGGATCGTTGCCGGTATGAGGGTCGGCTTGTTTATCTTTGTTTCTCCTTGTGCGATAACAGAGTCCTGGAACCAAGGATACTGCAGTTGTGATTCATACAAGGCAGCCAAACTTCAGTCAAAACACAGTATTTCTACGCCCCCTAGTAATGTTAAGTGGCTGTTACAGCATCTTTTCTAAAATCGGTTTGATTGCATTTCAGTGCAGATGGCCAATTGCCCATTGGCAGGCCGGCCTGGGGTGGGGAGTTGAGGAACTGTTATTGTTTAATACGATCCATCTCTCTTGCTATGTCAAGTATAAAGTGCAGGATGGTTGTTATCATGACTATAATTGTGGTCGAGTGGTGGGGGGGCAGAAATAATGACTTCACAGTTGGAGAACCGCATATGGTAGTACTCCTTTTCTTTCTCTTACTGTTGATCAGATGGCAAACAGTGACTATACTTTTATAACTTGGAATGTGTGGTGATTGGCAGGATATAATAAACAACATAAAGTCTATTAATATCTGCATAACCATAAGATTTTAGTTGCATTAATACAAGAAACGCATCTCACTACATAAACGCTCACTTCACTTCGTAAGTGTTGATGGGGCACAGTCATAGGGACCCCATACTCCGAGTATGCCATAGGCACCGTTATATGGGTGTCGCCAGGTACACCTTTAAAAATTCTACACACACAGATTGATGTTCAAGGTCGTTACGTAATCTTGGAAGGTCTCTTAGATGGTCACCCATTAACTTTAATCTCCCTGTATGCCCAAACTCAGGGTAAGAGTTATTCCTACAGACACTAAAACCATCCCTGCTTTCTGATCCCACAGCGCCAACATTCTTGGGGGGAGACTATAACTTCATCTATGATCTTGCCCCAGATTGCTCATGTCCGCTGCTCGTGGGGGAACAATCCATTCAGCTGACATGACACATGAGGGACTGGGCCGTTAATATGCAATTAAGCAACGCATGGCAGAGTAAACACCCTGATATTCACATTATTCCACGCTACATGATTGTTATACGAGGATAGATGCAATATATTGCTTGACTGATGCCTTGTCTAGGGTATCGCACACAGAATACCTGGGGCACACAATCTCTGGCCACAGCCCACTACAATTGCACCTTTCGTGGGGTACGCACAGTGCCAGGCTTCTGACCTGGCGTCTACCTATTGCTGTGCTTAAGGATATGGCATTCCGATCCTCTCTCTCACAATCTTTCACTGCATATTTCCAGACCTACAATGGCACCGTCTCCAATAGAGGTGTAGAATGTGATGCATTTAAATCGGTTCCCAGTGGACACGCCATTAAATTAACTTACGGCACCTGCATGAGACTTACATCAGAACTGAAGTAGCATGAGATGGAAATTCAAAGATGTGAGTGATTGACACCTACAGAACCCCATCTTATTCGTCTGCTAGCTGAGGCATGTCTGTCGTACAAGGAGACATTGGATAGTCTCCGTGCACTGGATTATAAACAATATCTAGCTCGTCGGCATTTAGAAGGTGACAAAGCAGGCAAAATGCTGGCTTGGTTATTGAAAAATGATACTTCACAACCCCCAATCACAGCGATATATACTAATGAGGTCGAATTGGTGAACACACAGGAGGCGATTAATGACTATGACCTACAGAACCCCATCTTATTCCTCTGCTAGCTGAGACATGTCTGTCGTACAAGGAGACATTGGATAGTCTCCGTGCACTGGATTATAAACAATATCTAGCTCGTCGGCATTTAGAAGGTGACAAAGCAGGCAAAATGCTGGCTTGGTTATTGAAAAATGATACTCCACAACCTCCAATCACAGCGATATATACTACTGAGGTCGAATTGGTGAACACACAGGAGGCGATTAATGACTATTTTCATAAGTATTGCACCTCTTTGTACAGCACTCCTAACACTGATGATCCCCCTCACATTCAACTGGCCTCAATCAACCTTTGTCACTGTTAAATGTCGACTATAAAATGTTTGAGAAAATACTGGCCAATAGACTACTAGAAGCAGCACCCATACTGGTACATGAAGACCAACATGTTTTCATCCCAGGAAGAAGCACAGGCCTGAACCTGCGCCGTCTCTTTGACTTAGTTGATTGGGCCCATACAGAACCTCAAACTCCTTAGTTAGCAGCCTTAGATATTGAAAAGGCGTTTGATACTTTGGGTTGGCATATTTATTGGGTGTGTTTGGAAAATTTGCTTTGGCCATAAATACTTGCAAAGGGTGCGAAGATTATACAAGAAACCGCATGCGAGAGTAAAGATAGGCCGCGTCATCTCCCCACTGTTTGTAATAAGCGGGGTACCAGACAGGGCTCATTTTATTTGCATTGGACATGTAGTCTTTGGTGTGCAAACTGTGCCAACGGGTGGTGGACTGGGGTCTTCAGGCAGCCAGGCAATGGCATATAGTATCACTCTATGCAGACGATGCACTAATCTACCTGCATGGCAAGGTCACTGTTCTGCAAGTGCTGATGAGCCTGTTAGACACTCATGCTCAGGTCTCAGGTCTTCGGGTCAATTTGTCCAAGTCTGAAATGTTCCCAATGAAATCGCTTTCACCAGAACAGAGACAGACTATGCCCTGTACTCCACTGGAATGGCCATTTGACACTTTCAAATATGTAGGTGTACAAATCTATCACTCTCGTTCAGATATCATAGATGGGAACCTGGGTAAAGTAAATACGACAGCTTGCATAGCCCTTCCATTTTGGCGGAGCCTGACCTTGTACCCTATAGGTCAGGTGGCTATTTCCAAAATGCTTTTACTTCCACGGCTTTTGTATTTCTTTGCCGCCCTCCCTCAGAAAATACCACAGAGTATATTTAAAGATCTGGAGTTGCTGCTTGTTTCTCTGATATGGGGGGGGGGTCGAGATCCAGGCTGGCACTCCATAAACTGTACCTGACACTTACAGACGGGGGCTTGGGTGCACTGAAGTTTTGGCATAAATACACTGCAGTGCAACTGCAATGGCCGAGGAGGTGGCCTGCGGGTGATAGCATTACCGAGCTGACCTCTTGGGTGTAGCCACTGCAACAATCAGCAATAATGGAAAGGCTCTAGGGACCCACAACTATACTGCGGAGGAAACAGGTTAACATTTTATTTATAAAGTATTATATAGCGCGAACTTGATCCGGAAGGATATCAGAGCGCTTTACAATTTGAGGCAAATTAACAAATCAGAACATTAGTCTTACATTGGGAAGCTAATGATGGTGGCTAGGCGCAGCTGGTTAAGATATGTGTTGTCTAAAGGCTCATTTACTTGTCATAGACGTCCGGAGCTAAAAACCTGGAAAGTGGTGGAACTAGACACCCTGGCAAATTATTTGCAGGCTTAGAACTGCAGAATCTCAAGGAGTTAATAGAAGACTTTGGGATACCACAGGGGACTTTCATCCTCCATGCGTTATTATCGCAACAATTCCTCTAAACGTGGGGAAATAACCATACAGGACCCACCACATCACAGATACTGCAGACTCTACTCAAACATGGAAAGGGCAAACATGCAGTGACGGCGATTTATAACTCTCTCAGACCCGACCCTATATCCCTATCAGTATCACTTCGCATTTATTACACTGTTGATCACTATCCGCGATAAGCAATGGTTACAATGTATAGGTTATCCTAAAATCATATCCACGAATGCTAGGCTGAAGTATACGCAATTAAATTACTTACACCACACATATTTAACACCACATAGACTGCCTCGCATGTGCCTTACGTCTACTGATGCCTGCCCTCGCTGTTTAGCCTCAGAAGCAACATTTCATCATAAAGTTTGGACTTGCCCTCGCCTCAGTACATATTGGAATGAGATAGCGGTGATACTAGTGGAAGCGAGGGACACATTACTAACTGCTCAGGGTAAATGTAAATGTAAATGTATAGGCATTTATATAGTGCACTACTTACCCGTAGGGTCCCAAGGCGCTTCGACCGCTGCGAAACCCTTCCTGGCTTCCCTGAGAGATGGTCCCTTAATGGGTATCTCCAGGGTGAGACCAGGCATCCCCGGCGGTCCGGTGGGGCCGTTAGTGAAGATGAGGCAAGCTAATGCCCAGAGTTGCCGAGTGTGATCGCTGATCAGAGTGGGCACCGAGGCGAGAGAATTATCGAGTCCGCTGACCCTGGTCCAGAAACCTGCCGCGCCGGGAATCGAACCCTGGTCCCGGGCCGTCCTCTGCTCTCGGGTCTGCCGCCTCTAACCAGTGAGCCACACTACTTCACTACTTCAGGGTCCGCACTTCCTACTTGGTATTATTAAACGCTCTGTCGCATGTAAGAACCTTAATAAATTTTTAGACTTGGCCCTGGGTTTGGCACAATGTAGAATAGCTATGCCACGGAAGTTGCGTACTTGCCCTACTACAAGCACTTGGCTCCTGGATCTCAGCAGGGCACTGGTTGCGGAGAATACAGCACAATCACTTAATACTCGATATTCACCTTCACAGACTAGTCCTATACAATGAATTGAGTATCTCTTGTTCATAGAGGCTAGCTTGAATGCATCCAGTTCAACCATGTTGTGAGGCATGTCCTCACTCCGCACACCCAACACAACATACAGTCAAATGATTGCATATATGGCATGCCTTGCAACAGGTATAGCCAAGTCCAATATGGACTCGGATAAGCATATATCCACGTTTAAGCAGTATACGCAGTACCCCATCTCATCCTTTCTGTATCACATACATCCATACATAAATATTTACTCCATTCCACATATGGCCAAATCCACAATACATACGTAAGATAGATAGGTTCGAATCATTTTAGGTTGTTTGCAGTTTATGTTAATGGTTCTAGTGTCAATAGCATGCACACAATGCTACTTCCATTTTATGACACTTGCATAAAGTACTGCTTGGTACCCCGCCAAGAGTTGTTCTAGTAAATGGGACTGTGATACTTTGCATAATAAAGCTGTCAAAGTTTAAACTATGTATAAACTGCTGACAATCAATAAAGACATTTTTTTTAAACAACTGATAGAAAATCTTCATCACAAACATCTTTCTTTAAAATACCAGTAATCAAAGACTTTGTTTGAAGGGCTTAAAAAAGTGGTCTCACCAATTAGTTCACAGACCCCTCCATGAGAACTTAACATTGTTCTCTCCAAATTAATGGGTCCCCCCGATTAAACCTATCCATAAAGATTATTTGCAGCATCTGTCATGGAAAGCATCTTTCCTAGTGGCCATCACTTCAGCATGTAGAGTCTGTGAAATTCAAGCATTATGCTGTGTAAAACCATATATCGTTTTTCATACTACTAGCGTGGTTATGAGAACTCATCCCAACTTCCTTCCTATGGTAGTTTCAGATTTCCATATTAACCAAAACATCTCATAGCCAACTTTTTTCCAGAGTCAATCTACTCCAGCGGAAAGGTCTTTATACTCCCTTGATAAAAGGGTTCTGAGGTTCCACGTAGATGGAACCAAACAAATAAGAAAATCAGATTACCTTTTTATTAACTATGGCCCAGTGAGAACAGGCTTGACATCATCAAAACAGACGATCTCTAGGTAGATAGTTTCCTGTATACTTCTATCATATCAGTTAGATAACAAAAATCCTTGCCTAGTAGACCTAAGACACACTCTATAAGGGGAACAGCTGCAACTGCAGCTCTCCTGAGAAATGTTCCCATTTAAGCAATAAACAAACCGCTATATTGAGCTCTGTACATACCTATACTTAGCGTTATTGTCTAGATTGAGACTCCAAAGCAGATACTCAAGTAAGACAGACTTCATTGAGGAATTGGTTTGGGTAGTTGCTAGAGCTGTTGTTATTTCATGTGTGCTTCTTTTGGGATGTGCTTGCTATTCTATATTCAGTGCTTATGACTATTGATGAGGATCCCCTGGAAGAGAATAAAAATATGTTTACCTGTAATCCAAGTTCTCTTCCAGGGGAATCCTCATCAAGGTCATAAGCAACCCTCCCACCTCCCACGCAGGAACTATTACAGCTCTCAACAAAAAGTTCACCCAGGATTCCTAATCACCCTACAAATGACCTGTCATAACCGTCATCTGTAAGGCATGATGAGATATAGGGGGTACTGTAGGGTTTTCAAAGGCACAGGGCTAGCTTTCTCTTCCATTCTCTCTATGGCATTCTATGGGCTAACAATGTCTCCTATTCCCTTACTTTGTTAATAAACGTTTGGGAAAGATGTTTTAAAGTATTTCCTTTTATTAATAACATATTTCTATGTGATTAGATTCTTTTTTCAAATGAAAACTGCCCAGTTTTAGCCTCTCTTTAGGCTGCAGATATTTTTATATATTCTGCTCACAACTTCTTTCACTCCGGTAAAAGAATGGACGGCACTCAGTGATTCGAATTACATCAATTCATTAGATTTATTTAAATCAAAAACAGAACGCGTTTCGGCATAGCGCCTTTGTCTGCTGCTATATATTTATATATATATATATATATATATATATATTGTATTGTATTGTATTGTAATTGCATTTATATAGCGCTTACTACCCTCTGACGAGGCGTCAAAGCACTTTTTCGGCGAGTAGCACGCTACTCCGGGACCCATAGCGGATTAGTGTTGAATTCAAGTACATTTTAAGTGGTGGATAGGTTAGTCAGTTAATTGGATTTGGAATTATAGCAGAAGGATAGAGGAGGACAAAGGTTTGTATTTATATAGCGCTTGTTGACGCACGCTATTCAGGAAGCCTACAAAGGATTAGTGGTGAATTAATATGGTGAAATATGAAGTAATTTCAGTGGTGGATATTAGTCAGTTACTTGGAGTGAGAAGGATAGCGGAGGGATAAAAGGGGAAGAAAGATTTGCATTCATATAGCACTTGTTACCCCTGATGGGTGTTGAAGCGCTTTTCTGGCGAGTAGCACGCCACTCCGGAACCCATAAAGGATTACTGTTGAAAATTAGTATAGTAAAAAAATATGAAGTAATTTGAGTAGTGGGTATGTTATTCAGTTATTTGGTTGTATATTAGTATAGTTTAATATGGAATTTGAGAAGTGAACATGTTAGTCTTTTAATTTCAAGTGAAAAGGATAGTGGAGGGATAAAAGAGTGAAGGATTTTTTTTATTTTATTATTTAGGTCTTAGCAGTAGGAGGAGGCTTTTGGATGAGTAAAAAGGAGTTTTGGAGGGGAGGACTCAGAGGAAAGAGTTTAGAAAGGTTTATGTTAGGGGATCGGTATAGTAAAAGAGGTGTCAGATGATGCAAGGAGGGGTAGAGTAGGAGAGAGTCTAGAAAGGGTTATTTTGGCAATCATAGTAGTGGTATGGGGTTTGAGATAAATGAGAGAGTGGATGTAGAGGATATATTGACAGATGTATAGGATGAGAGATAGGGTAGTGCATTAGAAGGAGTAGTAGAAGAAGTTTGAGATGAGTCAGAAGGTTGGGCTAGAACATATATTGAGCGAAGTATAGGCTGAGAAATAGGGTAGTGCATGGGAAATGCTAAATTAGAAGAAAGTGATAAATATATAGATCCGTAATTACATTGAAAGTATATAGATACATAAAGGAGGTAAGTATATGCAGATTAAAGATATTGATAGAGGCACAGGATGAGAAAGAGGGTAGTGCATTGGAAATGCTAAATTAGAAGAAATTGATGAATATATAGATCCATAATTACATTGAAAGTATATAGATACATAAAGGAGGTAAGTATACGTAGATTAAAGATATTGATAGAGGCCCAGGATGAGAAATAGGGTAGTGCATTGGATATGCTTTTTCAGGAGAAAAGTAACAGACACACAGATCCAGGTACATGGAAAGTACATAGATGCACAATGGAAGTATGTACATGTAGACCAAAGATGATTTTTATTTATTAATTATTAATATTTTCTCTCAACAACATAATTATTTTGCCTGTTTATACAAAGTAATACACAAAGATAGGAACATATCTATAGTGAAAACATCCTTGTATACAGAGGGATATGCTGTAAATTTCTGTTTGTGTATGGTGCTTATGTGAGGAAGAGCCAAATCTTGAGTAGTTTTCTGAAGATAAGGTCGGTGGATCATATGTTGGGGATAAAGAGTTCCATAGTTTGGCTGCTTGAACAGAGAAGGATGTGCCACCCGTGTTTTTTTTCTTGTATGGTGAGATTTTGAGGCAAGATGCTCCTTTAGAGTGGAGGTTCCTTTGTTGAATGCGTTTGGTGATTGTATTCCTGATGAAGATTGGTCCCATTCCATGTATTGCTTTGTGGGTGATACAAAGCAGCTTGAACATGGATCTTCTGGCAACCGGTAAACAATGCAGGGCTTTCAAGGCAGGGGAGATGTGGTCTTGTGGTTTGTTATGCAAGAGTAGTCTGGCTGCCGAGTTCTGAATCCGTTGTAGTCATTTCATGGTCATTAAAGGTGACCCGCGATAGAGGCTATTGGCGTAATCGAATTTGGACAGAACAAGGGAGATGGTAGCTTGGACCTTGTTTGGAAATCCCAAATGATTAAAACTCATTGCAGCATTTTTATAGTAGCAAAGCTTGATCTTGCTAGTTTATTCACTTGGAAATTCATCTACAGCTTGGAGTCAATGGTCATTCCGAGGTTTCTTACTTCCTTCAAGACTTTAGGCAGTGATCCCAGTTCATCAATGAGAAAAAGGGCAGCATTTCTGGCCCTAGTCCCGACAAGTCTCGAACAGGTTCAAACAGGCAGCCGCCCTTGTCCTCTCTGCCCTTAACAGGCCCAAACAGGCATCAGCCCTTGTCCTCTCTGCCCTTAAGAGGCTCAAACAGGCAGCTACCCTTGTCCTATCTACCCTCAGCCTCGACGCCCGGGCTGAGATGCCCTAAGCCTGGCCTTTTATAGCTCTAGTAATCAGGTGACCCCTTCAGCCAATGGGAATCCTACCCCTAACACTATCCAATCACAACACTAGCCCTAAAATCTAGAACCAATAGGAGACCAGGACCTTACAGCCAATCTTAGCCCTAGTCCAAGCACCCAATCAGTTCAAAAACACGGATATCTACGTCCAATAAAGGCCCTATCCCTACCATTAGTCCCAAAACTAGTCCATGCAACCAATGGCACAGGTAGCCCTAGTCCCTACTTCCAATAGAAAGCCTAACCCTACTCTAAGTCCCGCATCTAGTCCAGCAAACAATCACATCAGAAGCCCTAATCGCTACTTCCAATTAAAGGTCTAGCCCTAGCCCTAGTCCCACCCTGCTCCCAACAGCCAATAACATAGGAAGCCCTAGTCCCTACTTCCAATAGAAATCCTAACCCTAGCCCTGGTCCCAACACTACAATGATTGAATCACAGACCCAGAAACCAATCAGAGCCGCCCTCAAATACCCAACCAAAGAGGACATTACCCTAATCCAATAGAAACACCAGATATAACCACCAATCAATGTAGACATGTACCAACCACTAGCAGACCATAGAAGGTCCCGGCAACCTCAGACAAGGTTTGCTGGACAGGGAGTTTGAAGCTTCTTCTCCTGTTTAGACATGCCTGGTAGCTGAATACCCAATGGTCTGCTGGCCTGGGGGTGGGGGCTGGGCAGCTGCTTCTCCTGTTCAGAATCTCCTAGAAGACAGACAGGCTCAATCCACAATTTGGACTTCAACAGGTAAGGCTCTCACTAACTTAAAATCTAACAATACTGTTTGAATAAAACTTTACTCCCTCTGCTGGCCAAAAAACGAAGTGCACAGGCCCTAGTAAATACAGTTTAAACAGCTCACAGAAGCACCCTCTAATGGAGAAAATCCCTGTTGCTGGTGGGGAGGGGAGGCAGGGGGACTGGAAACTGGCTTGTGAACACAAAATGGTGGCTGGGGGTGCACTGTTTTAACATACAGGTCTTAGCATAGAGCAAAGGAGAAATTTGGAGGGTAAGCAGAATTGTCACCAAGGAATGAGTGGGACAAACTACAGAGGTTAGACTGCAAATCCCACAATTCAACACGCTAAATGGAGGCAATCATGAGCAGGGAAAACCACAAGTTTAAAACACAACAGAGGTGATCAAATATGCAATTACAGTCAGGCTAAAAGTACAATTTTTAACTGTAACAACTACAGGCAAAAACAGTAAAAACAGAAAGTGAATTTTCTTTTTAAACAACTTTTTGTCTTGGGAAGAGTCAGCATTAGCCTGTCTCCTTACCACTTCCTGGACTCTGCTCACTGCAATCTGGGGCAAAGGTAGGCTGCAACTTACAAGATGGAGGAGAATGATTTGGGGTGCACCCAGCAAGGCCTTAAGGGGCCTGGGCATGTGTGAGAGGAGGGCCCACACTTGCCTGGTAGCTGAATAGCCAATGGTCTGCAGGCCTGGGGGTGGGGGCTGGGCAGCTGCTTCTCCTGTTCAGAATCTCCTAGAAGACAGACAGGCTCAATCCACACTTTGGACTTCAACAGGTAAGGGCTCACTAACTTAAAATCTAACAATATTGTTTGAATAAAACTTTACTCCCTCTGCTGGCCAGAAAACAAAGTGCACAGGCCCTAGTAAATACAGTTTAAAAAGCTCACAGATGCACCCTCTGCTGTAGAAAATACCTGCTGCTGGGAGGGGGGGTGGCAGGGGGGCTGGTCTCACTGGCAGGACTATTCAGTGCATATGACTCTAATGAAGATTACCCGTGAATAGAACTAGGAGTACAGGTAAGCAACTTTTCCTTATACATGTTTCATTGTAGACTGAACTATGCTACCTGTTGTAAGCAGATACATTTAAATAAGGGGAAAATGCATATTACATCTCAAGATACATGTGGATACCAGACCGTTTCACAATTGTTGCATCTATGTACATATAGATGTATATATAGAAAGGTTTATGCCTGCTTCTATAACTTTAAGAAATGTCATGAAAAAATCAGCACATTTGACCATGTAAATAATATAGTTTCTATTCATATATGGGTATTATATAGAGGGGTTATATAAGTGTAATTTGGAAATATTGTATAAGTTCATTTCAGTCTATTGCTATATATTTTTTCTTAAGTAATACTCCTTTCACCCTTTCTCCCATTCCTCTTCTATGACTCATCTCATACCTTTCTAACACCTATGAACTGCCAAACATCCTTCTCGAACTTTCCCTTCCTTTTTAGGTTCAAGCCTGCAAGATCATGCGCTAGCGCATGCGTATCACTTTCAAGATACTATTGTTTCCAAAAATGAGGCATGTAGATTAGTTGGGCATGGAGGGAAAGGAAAATATTTTGTAAACTGACCAAAATGTTCAAGACTTTCAAAACAGAGTGTGTGTGTGCATTTTTATCTGTGTGCATGTCAAAACTTCTGGTACAATTCAATAGATTCATCACCATTCCTGATTGACAGCACCCGTGCCAACTATTTAGCAGATAATAAATGTATTAGGGGAGTGTAACACCGCAAACGCCACCGCTGCAGCTATGCCCCTGCACACACATGACCACTACTTACAAAAACAAATTACTATTTCACCTTTCAAAACCATTCCCATCCTTATTACCCTACTCTAAACTCTACTAAACACACACGAAATCAAGAACACAAATCTAACACAACTAAGCACTATATAAATAAAATGTACCATTATAATCAGGCAGGCTCAGACATGCCCAACAACAGCAGTAGCTCCAAATGTTCTTTCCAAACAGATAAGTATGTCTCAAACCAATTAAAAATCATAATTTTTTATATCAAAGATAGTGATATGCAGGTGTGCAAAGCCATTGTTAGTTCTCCGGTAGAAACCAAATAAAAACACAGCCAACCCTTTATTGAGTAACACCAGCAAAACAACCATCAGCAAAATAGCATCAGTCCTCAATAACAATCAAAAATATTTTACAAGCATACAAAGATGACTCTGACAACTATTTACAAATCACTATTCCTAAGAGCATCACGGAAGCCAAATGCAAACAATAAGACGATTCGGAAAAAACATTCAACAGCAAGGTAAACAGACCATTAGCAACAAGAAAATGAACACATTCCCTCACCTTTTCCAAGCTTTGTTGAATATGAAGAAAACAAATGTACTTGCTGCTTGGTCAGGCTTACTTCATGTATGAGACATGAGACATGGCCCATTATTCACCAGAGTACAAACCAGGCCACAAACTCCAACGGCAAAAAAAGGATGGCAATGTGTAAATTCATTGAAAACCATAAAGGAAAAGAAACAAATTTGCAAGAAGCTTAATAGTAGAAGTCCATTTAGCAATTTACAAAAGAAAAGTAAACAGTATACCCCACTGCAAATTCCAATTAATGAACATACCTTTCAAATTAAACCAGAAAGAAAGTGGTAAGGAGACAGAGATGAGTCCGAATAGGCAATGGCTTGAGAGGACGAGGAGTGAGGGTGTAAAAGGGGGCCCTCTCAGCAAAGGAAAAAAATGAAGATTTATCGAAGAGGGTGCAATGCATTTTCTAAATATTAGAAACGATAGGGTTGAGAAGATACCTCATCAAATCAAGACACTATTATTAAAAATATATATTACATTACATGTTTGGGGGTATTGTTTTTTATGTACTACTATAAAAACATATATATGTGCGTGTGTGTGTGTGTGTATATATGAATAATAATAATAATATATTGGGAAGAACTATTTGTTGAAAAAGGAATAGGTCTATTTATGAGCAAAAATACAAAAATTCCCTTTTCCTTTTTTGTTGAATTGGGAGACTTATGTCTCAAAAAGATCTTGGTTAAAGGTAATAAACAAAAAGGTTTCTCCACTCTCATTGTTACCTTTGATGCCTGATGTTTACAACTGAAATATCTCAATATTACAAATATGTAAATTTGTTAATCTGGTTGCAACTCTAAGAGACCTTTTTGTTTATTACCTTTAACCAAGATCTTTTTGAGACATAAGTCTCACAATTCAACAAAAAAGAAAAGGGAATTTTTGTATGTGTGTATATATGAACATAAAAAATATTAACAAATCAACTGCAAAACATTAAATAAATTACCAAACAATAAATATATATTCATATATATATAAACAAGTTATATCAAATGCACTAAATAACAGAATAATAATAATAGATATGTCTAAACAATACAATATTAAGAAAAGTATTGAAGTCTGCCAATAATAGATTTACTAATTTACTATTCACACTCCAGTCTGTAAATAAAAATTACTATTCCAACGCCAAGCTATGCAACAGTAGGGAAAGCTTGGATTTCGGAGGGATTACATTTACTATTACCACTCCAGTCTGTGCAACAATAAGGCAAGCATTAGACACCGAAGGGGCAAAATTAACTATTCCCACTCCAAACAGTAGGGAAAGCGTTAGGCTCTGAAGGGGTAAAATTGACTATTCCCACTCCAGTCTGTGCAACAGTAGGGAAAGTGTTGGACCTCAGAGAGGGATTACATTTAATATTCCCACTCCAGTCTGTGCTACACTAGGGAAAGTGTTTGACATTGGAGGGGTAACATTTACTATTCCCACTCCAGTCTATGCAATGGTAGGGAAAGCGTTGGACTACAGAAGGGTAAAATGTACTAATCCCACTCCAGCTTGTTCAACAGTATGGAAAGCATTGGACTTCGGAGGGATTACATTTGCTATTCCCAATCCAGTCTGTGCAACCCTAGGCTAGAGAAAGCGTTGGACTTCAGTTGGGTTACATTTACTATTCCCTCTCCAGTCTGTGCAACAGTATGGAAAGTACTTCACTTCAAACACATAACATATTTGAATAACCCTATTCATTTACAACGAATATAAACTTCTTAATATGAACATTATTAACTAACCAAAAGAAAATCATATATATGAAAATAAAAACCAATTAAAGAATTTACATGACTATTCAACAATGTATTAATTATTTTTAAATTTGGAGAAATGTTATTTTTTACTTATTTAACTTCCCACACTATGCACCCTCAAACCTTGCAGCCCACACTTAAAACTATAACTACTATAAATATGTATAACACAGGCATCATAATTAATAATCAATTAAATAATTATTAACAAAGTAATAATTCTTTGTTGATTATTATTTAATTAATGTTGCACTTTATACCCCTACAAACCCAGCAGCCCGCCCCGAATTTATATCTTAAAAAATATAATTATTA